>NW_028318387.1:917500-1517500 GCF_062004578.1 Staurois parvus | reverse complement strand
GCCACTGAATGTCTGCAGGAGGGAGAGGAGAAGTGGGAATGTAGCAGCTGCATTGAGGGATCAGTTCCTCTACATGCTGCCTTCCTATTCATGTGCAGAGGGGGCCACATGGTCCTCCTGGAGGCCAGGTCACAATGGTGACCCCTGCGACCGCTGTACATATGCCCCTGCTTTCACTATGCTATACCATAATGGGAACAGAGCCAAGTAAGCTAACTGCACCCGCCAGCATTATTTTCAATGGATTTTCATTCGTAAACCGAGGTATGTCTGTATTTATAAAATGATGTAATTTTTTGGGAGGTACTCACTACTCACCAGTAAAACCCCAACAAATTCCACACCTCGGATTACCTTGGGGGATGAGCATAGGGGCATCTAACAGACAGGGCTGGAGAGAGGGGAATCATAAATGAAACAAATAATATTCAGTAGTATGAACTGGTAAAATATATAATAGAAGGTCACCCAGGGTTGAACGTACATTAGATGTCCCAACAAGTTACAGTGCCCAAGAACAGGCATTCCCTTGGAGAATTGGAAACGTACAGTATGTACCATTTTAAAAGAAAACACGAGTGATTAGGAAAAACTCACTTGTTTTATTTCTTATGGGCTTCCTATTCTGTAACTGTAGGTCATAACAGAATGGCCCCCAATCATAAAACAAAACATGGCAACAAGCAAACAAATTAAATGTCCCCTGTTCAAAAGTATGCATCCCCTTAGTTCTTAATACTGTGTATTGCCCCCTTTAGCATCAATGACAGCGTGAGGGCTTTTATTGTCTATGAGGCCCCAAATTCTTTCAGGTGGCATAGCTGCCCAATCGTCTTGGCAAAATCATGCAAAGTCCAGGGGCGAACTGACCATTTGGAAACTCGGGCACTGCCCGAGGGCCCAGGGTAAGTAGGGGGCCCCATGAGATGACTCTGGTACCTTTTTCATAGGCTTTTTTGAGGTAGAGCAAGCACACAGGGGCCCCATGACCCCTATTGCCCGGGGGCCCCGTGAGTGGTCAGTTCGCCCCTGCCCGGGATGTTTACTAGACTCTTGTTTGGACAGATTTCAGTGAGTTATTCCTAAAAATTACAGCCTACAATAAAAAAACTACATATTTCCATGCAAAAAAATGTACCGCTTTCAGCACAGAAATATGGACATAATCAGACCGCTAAGGAGGTTAATTGCCATTTTAACCCTGTGTGTGTCACCTTGTGTGCCTGTACCAAGGCCAAACATTCCAGGGGTTGGAAACTTTAGATTCGGGCCATTTGGGCGATTTTCCTTATCATTATGATTTAAAAAAAAGCCAAACAACTATGTGATAATAAATGGCTTCGTATGATCACTATCCTTAATAAAAAGACAGTTTTTTTTGGGATGACCATATATATTTTGAATATTAATGACAAAATGTTACAATTTCTGCCAGGGGATGCAAACTTTTGAACACAACTGTATTAAGCAAATAAACCATTAAAACTAAAAGAATGACGCCTGATTCAGGGCGGGTCTAACATAAAGGTACTCGCATAGTGAGGATACAAATGCCTCTTGTATTCAGACAATATTGGCTTACCCTGGAGTTCAGTTTTCAGATAAATTGCACTCTGCAAGGCATACAAGCTTCTTACCAAAAAGCTTCTAAAAAAAAAATAAAAAATCACTACAGCTGAATATTGTCACCATGGCTGCAAAAATAAGATTTTTTTTTCTTTTTGTAAGTTGTAAAAAAAAATGAGAGTGTCTGCAGCTTGGAATGGAGAAGTCATTTTTAATAACATAAAATTTTCAATATTTGTTATATCAATTTTTAATAAAACTTCAGTTTTCCTTTATTGAGTTGCAGCAAGCGGCGTGTGCTGGTAGCAGCTCCCTTGTTGAGTTGATGTTTAATGGCGTTGTAGGTAGACGTCGCTTTTAAGGCTCCAGTGACATTCTCGAGCGGTTGCTTGTTTCCCTGGATTGCCGTTACAGGGCGTAATGGGAGGTGAGCGCTCGCTGACACTAGATAAACAGCGAAGAACATCTGCTTACCGAAAGAAAACAAGGACATATTTCTCCTTTTCTGAATTCAAATTTCCCCACAATGGGCTATGCAGACTCAAACAGATGTGGAAAAAAAATCATAATTCCTGGCTGTGCCGAGCAGGAGGTGTTTGTCTGCTTCTGTTTTGAACAAGAAAGTAGTGGAAGAAAGAAAGTACACAGTAAAAAACAGCGAGACAACAAATCTGAGCAGAGGACAGGTTCACCTGAGACAGGGCCTCCTAAACCTCACACCAGTCCTCCTAAAATGCGGACACATTCTATTGTACCACAGACAGGTCCTCCTGACTCACAACAGGTCCTTCTGACTTACAGACAGGTCCTCCTGACTCACGACAGGTCCTTCAGACTCACAGACAGGTCCTTCAGACTCACAGACAGGTCCTTCAGACTCACAGACAGGTCCTTCAGACTCACAGACAGGTCCTTCTGACTCACAGACAGGTCCTTCTGACTCACAGACAGGTCCTTCAGACTCACAGACAGGTCCTTCAGACTCACAGACAGGTCCTTCAGACTCACAGACAGGTCCTTCTGACTCACAACAGGTCCTCCTGACTCACAACAGGTCCTCCTGACTCACAACAGGTCCTCCTGACTCACAACAGGTCCTCCTGACCCACAGACAGGTCCTCCTGACTCACAACAGGTCCTCCTAACCCAGAGACAGGTCCTTCTGACTCAGAATAGGTCCTCCTAACCCAGAGACAGGTCCTTCTGACTCACAACAGGTCCTCCCGACCCACAAACAGGTCCTCCTAACCCCCCAAACAAGTTCTCCTGACTTTCAGACAGGTCCACCTAATCCTAGAAGTCCTCCTGACTCTCACAAAGACCCCCCCCCCAACACTCTGACAAATTCTTCTGATCCTTAGACTGGTCCTCCTGACTCTTAGATGGGTCCTTCTGACCATAAAACAGACCCTTCTGACCCCAGTGGTGTATTTAGGTTTTGTGCTGCCCTAGGCAACACAAACATTTCCCCCAACCCCACCAAAAAGAGCCTGAATTGACCAAGAACACCCCTGCCCTCCACCCAAGCCTTACACTACCACTGCCCCCCATACACCAGCCACCATCCCCCATGGCGAGATAGAGAAAGTCAGTCACCTTCACAGCTCCGGACATCCCCAGGAAGGAGAGTCGGGCTGTGCATACACCGTCATGAAACCCACAGCATCTCTCGGAACCCACCAGGTCCCCATGCCTTGTGTGTCCCTTCTACCGTCCCTTCTTCCAAGGGGCAGTGCTGCCCCCCCTGAAAAATGCTGCCCTAGACAAATGGCTTGTTTGCCTTGTGGTAAACACACCCATGTCTGGCTCATGTACACGAGCAGCTGCTAAACTCGAGTTTAGCAGCTTTTGGCATTTTTTTGCCAAAGCTCCTAAACTCAACTCCATAAAAGCCTGTGTGTGTTAAACCGCCCTCTCCTGAACACAAAAGAAATTGTATTCTGGATAGGAACATTTTGACTGCTGATGATTTTGACGTGTTTTGAGGTTTCCCGTGGTGTTGCGATTTTGGCGTGTTTTGCTGTTTCCCACGGTTGGCTCGTGTACATGGAGCCTTATACAGGTCTTCCTGACCTCAGACAGGTCCATATAATTAACAGACAGGTCTTCCTGAGGCTGCATTCACACTTGAGCAACTTGAAGCTCGAAGCTCAAAAGTGTTTAAAGAGAAAAAAAATCAATTCTCAATGGAGATGGTTCACATCTCCACTCCAAGTCACCTGAAGCCAAACATATTACGGTAAGTTAAGTTCTGGAGCTTTTTTGTCACTCAAATCGGGCAGATTTTCATGGTTTTAATTCTATAGAAATAAATGGAAACGCTCGATTCGAGTGCGTTTTTGCACGATTTAACGCTCAAATGAAGACACAAATGTTTACAAAAATAGTAATAATATATGTATAAATAAATGTAAAATAAATAAAATTAACAAATATATTAAAATGATCATAAATAAAATAAATTTATAATATGTAATAAATAGCAATGAACACCTAAACTTAACCTCCTACCCCCAAATAAAAGTGTATATAAATATATATATATATATATATATATATATATATATATATATATATATAATGATTACTTTTATTATTATTGTTGTTGATTTATTTATTTATTTTGTGTTAGGGTTAGATTTTATTTATATATATATATATATATATATATATATATATATATATATATATATATAATGGTTAAGGGTTAGTTATGTATTATTACACTATATAATATTCATTTATTGTATCTATTTTACATTTTTTTAATATTATTATTATTAACACCCTAACAACAAAAAAAATAAAATAAATGAATAACAAAAAGAAGTAAAAGCTGATGGAAAAGCTGAAGAGGCTGAAAAGCATAGTGACAAATGATGCAACAGATGATATTGTTCTTTATTGGCTGAAACACAAAAAAACACAACATGCCAAAGCTCAAAAACGTCTGAAAAGACGATGTATAAACATTTGCATAAATGCACAAAAGTCATGTGCAAAAATGCTCAAAGGCGCCACGCTCAGATGTCAATCCAGCCTTATACTGTCGTTCTTTTGTATGTCTTAAGTGCATCTTCTTGCAAGTACAAACACATCATATTACTTTACCAGCTGCCAGTTTTTGTGTCCAGTCAAATTTTTTTTCCTCTGTGGGACACCCTTCTCTGGAGCTTACATTGATCCAGGCAAGATTTTCTATAAATACAATCAAGGCTGTGGTCTGATGAACCCTAAACCAAGGTGAAGGGGGAGTCATACTGAACACAGTACCACCCTTATTTTTCCAAAATTCTTAAGTCAGAGACACAACAATCAGGTGTAAAATCGTCCGTGAAGAGTCGGTGAAGCACATTTGATATAACCCCACTAAAACACAGCTACCGGAATGCAGAAATAATTACTTTAAATAGCATTGTGTGTGTGTGTGGGGGGGGGGGTTCTGAACCTCATGTGAAGGCGTACATCTGTATATATTCAACACTAATACGTATGTACAAAAAGGCTGTTTCTGTTTAAATTGCTGACAAACAGTTGGGGTTCCCCCCAAATTCCCTAATATTCTGGTATGAATTCTAAGGGTGATCCCCATGCAAAAAACAAGACAAAAAAACTGGGTTTCCCTCAAAAAAATCCATACTAGTCCCTTATCTGAACATGTGAGCCTAGCAAACAGGAAACAGAGGGGGGAGGAAATGTGGCCCTCCTCCTGAACCACACAGGGCCCCATGCCCTCAACGTAGGGCACCTTTTCCCTATGCAGACAAGGGCCTCTGAGTTAGGACCACAGATGATCAGGGTGCCGTGTCGTGGCTCTGTGGCTTACGTATGTATTTGCAAATGTGTGCTAACTAAGCCCCTGTTATAAACGCATACTGTTAGACAGGTTAATTCGGTTGTTAGCAAGCTGGCTGGCAAGTTGTCTTTTTTCACTATGTGATGCCTGTTTATGTGTCCTTGCTTCATAAGCCAGTTATAGACTTGGGCGGGTGGCCACTTTTATGCATGTTTGATTTTTTGGTACGTGGGTGCACTAGGACCCTGGTTGCCATTGTGCTACATGCTGGGGTCCAGTGCGCTCCTTTGCCTTTAAGAGGGGTGGCTCCCTCAGGTCCACCTGCCCTTGATCTATCCATTAAATGCATGTGCCTCTACTATGGGGACTCACAAATTTTAGAGTTAGGACCACAGATGATCAGGGTGCCGTGTCGTGGCTCTGTGGCTTACGTATGTATTTGCAAATGTGTGCTAACTAAACCGTTATAAACGCATACTGTTAGACAGGTTAATTCGGTTGTTAGCAAGCTGGCTGGCAAGTTGTCCAAGAACATTGTTCTCTCCCTCTTTTTTCCTCTTCCCCACAACCCTAGCCCGGTGGTTGTGGGGGTCTGAAAGTGGAGAGCTTATCAGATTCTTGAAGCCCCTTTTAGTAATAAGGGGACACCTAGATACCTGCCCTTCCTCCCCAACCTGACTATCCCTGGCCCGCCCCTTTCATTAATTTTAGTCCTTTCAAAAGAGGGGGGGGAGAAAATGTGGCCCTCCTCCTGAACCACACAGGGCCCCATGCCCTCAACTTAGAGGGATAACCCAGCAAAGCACCTTTTCCATATGCAGACAAGGGCCTCTTCCTCACAACCCTGGCCCATTAGTTGTGGGGGTCTGAAAGTGGGGGGCTTATCAAAATCTTGAAGCCCTTTTTAGTAGTAAGGGGACACCTAGATACCTTCCCTTCCTCCCCAACCTGACTATCCCATGCCTGCCCCTTTCATTAATTTCAGTCCTTTCAAATGAGGGGGGAAGAAAATGTGGCCCTCTTCCTGAATCACACAGGGCCCCATGCCCTCAACTTAGAGGGATAACCCAGCAAAGCACCTTTTCCATATGCAGACAAGGGCCTCGTCTTCACAACCCTGGCCCGTTAGTTGTGGGGGTCTGAAAGTGGGGGGCTTATCAAAATCTTGAAGCCCCTTTTAGTAATAAGGGGACACCTAGATACCTGCCCTTCCTCCCCAACCTGACTATCCTTGGCCCGCCCCTTTCATTAATTTCAGTCCTTTCAAAAGAGGGGGGTAGAAAACGTGGCCCTCCTCCTGAACCACACAGGGCCCCATGCCCTCAACTTAGAGGGATAACCCAGCAAAGCACCTTTTTCATATGCAGACAAGGGCCTCGTCTTCACAACCCTTGCCCGTTAGTTGTGGGGGTCTGAAAGTGGGGGGCTTATCAAAATCTTGAAGCCCCTTTTAGTAAGGGGACACCTAGGTACCCGCCCTTCCTCCCCAACCTGACTATCCCTGGCCCGCCCCTTTCATTCATTTCAGTCCTTTCAATCGTGAAGGCTTGGCATCACATGTGGGCCTAGGATTACCTACTCTCAAGAATGCCCACTCCTCTGGACCGACATCCTCCCATCAAGTCATTTTGGTATTAGGATTACTGCTCCAAAGAGCCAGCCCACTGCTTGCATTGGAGTGGAGGACTCTTGAGAAGAGTACTGAGGCAGAAAGCTATTTACAGCACCCTGCTGGACCCTCCCACCAGCCATGATCTGCTTAAATTGCATAGAACAGCACAGAGACCCATTTAGGTTTTGTATTAAAAACAGAAATATTTCATTAAAAAGTATCATTAACATGTTGATGAGGAAGGGTGGAGAAGGACCCAGGGAAGGCAACATATAATCAGATTAAACTCCATCTTTAAGTTCAGCCTCACTGACAAACTTTGGCCATAGAAAACCATAAAACCTGAATGAGTTTGGTGGACAATGGAAGGGGCTTCAGCAACAACAAGCTTGGAGAAAAGGGATTTTTGAAAGTGCTCAGAAAAAAAAAATAGGTTCACCATCTGTAAAGAATAAGCTGAAGCGGAGGGTGATTCCAAGTCTTGAATACATTTAGATTTCGGCCAAGGTCAGTAGACAAAAAGCCGCTAGCATTCCTTCCTATCCATGAATCAGCATTTCGGGCCTCCATTTGTATCCCGTCTACAGAGGGGACTCCGAGGACAAGACTCTGCTGTATTTAAAGACATAGAGAGGAATCAGGAGGAGATAGAAGCCATCTGAGCAGATAAGAGCTGGAGAGGATCATCTAGGAGGACCAGATACATCTCAGGACACTTCATAAATCTTCTACTGGAGACACAGCTGGCCTGGTGTTGAGTGGAGGGTGGGGTGCTGCCATAACATAGAGCATTACAAACAGATTACTGAAAGCTGAAACATGAAAAGGTTCCAAATTCTCTGAATTTCTGGGCTGTGAAAACTGGTTTTTAATGCAGATCGCAAAACAAAAGTAGAAGCAAGCAGCAATTCATCATCTGCTGGAAGGGTTCAATTGTTCCAAATAACTCTCATTCATCACTATCACTGGGACAAGAAGAGGATTTGGGGGAGCTTGTTGGCTGGCCAGGGACAACGGTCAGGGGTTGAGGGACTGAAAACTTTTGCCAAAAGATAAAAGTCAAAGGAGATTGGTTGTCACACACCCTCATGGATTCAATGTAGAGCTCTCTTCTTGACAGAACATCTCTCAATATTTCCAGGCAGAACTTCAAACTTTGCTAACTACAAGAAAAACAACAAACAGGATCTAGAACCCCGGTAGCCAATTTACAGGCCTCTGGCATTTTTGTTTGACCTTTTGAGGCCCCTGCTTACAATCACTGTGTTTCCCTATTACCTTGTAATAGGAGTGGTCTCTAGCAGTCTCATGTATTGTGTCTCTAGTCTATGTTTTCTAAAACAAGCGCGTTCTCATTCTCCAACATCTCCTCAAGCATGTCTGTGGTCTGTGATCCTCTCTTGTAGCAAGCCTGTAGTCTCTCGCCATCTCTTGTATCAAGCCCGTAGTCTCTCACCATCTCTTGTAGCAAGCCTGTAGTCTCTCACCATCTCTTGTAGCAAGCCCGTAGTCTCTTACCATCTCACGTAGTAAGCCCATAAACTCATACCTACTCACGTAGCAATCCCGTAGTCTCTTAACATCTCACATAGCAAGCCCGCAGTCTCTTACCATCTCACGCAGCAAGCCCGCAGTCTCTTACCATCTCACGCAGCAAGCCCGCAGTCTCTTACCATCTCACGCAGCAAGTCCGTAGTCTCTTACCATCTCACGCAGCAAGCCCGCAGTCTCTTACCATCTCACGCTGCAAGCCCGCAGTCTCTTACCATCTCAAGCTGCAAGCCCGCAGTCTCTTACCATCTCACGCAGCAAGCCCGCAGTCTCTTACCATCTCACGCAGCAAGCCCGCAGTCTCTTACCATCTCACGCAGCAAGCCCGCAGTCTCTTACCATCTCACGCTGCAAGCCCGCAGTCTCTTACCATTTCACATAGCAAGCCTGTAATCTCTTACCATCTCATGTAGCAGCCTGTAGTCTCTTACCATCTCACATAGCAAGCCTGTAGTCTCTTACCATCTCTTCTAGCAAGCCTGTAGTCTCTCATCATCTCTTGTAGCAAGCCTGTAGACTCTCACCATCTCTTCTAGCAAGCCTGTAGTCTCCTACAACTCACATAGCAATCCCATAGTCTCTTAACATCTCATGTATCAAGCCCGTAGTCTCTTACCATTTCACGTAATAAATCCATAATCTCATACCAACTCACGTAGCAATCCCGTAGTCTCTCAACACCTCACGTAGCAATCCCGCAGTCTCTTATCTCATGTAGCAAGCCCGTAATCTCTTACCCTCTCACATAGCAAGCCTGTTTCTTACCATCTCACATAGCAAGCATGTAGTCTCTCACCATCTCCTGTAGCAAGCGTGTAGATTCTCACCATCTCTTGTAGCAAGGCCGTATTCTCTTACAACTCATATAGCAATCCTGTAGTCTCTTAACATCTCACGTAGTAAGCCTGTAATCTCATATCGACTCACGTAGCAATCCCGTAGTCTCTTAACATCTCACGTAGCAAGCCCGCAGTCTCTTACTATCTCACGTATCAAGCCCATAGTCTTTTACTATCTCACGTAGCAAGCCCGTAGTCTCTTACCATCTCATGTAGTAAGCCCGAAGTCTCTTACCATCTTTTGTAGCAAACTTTTAGGCTCTAAGTATCTCTTGTAGCAAGCCCGTAGTCTCTTACCATCTCACATAGCAAGCCTGTAGTCTCTCACCATCTCTTGTAGCAAGTCTGTAGTCTTTTACTATCTCACGTAGCAAGCCCGCAGTCTCTTACCATCTCACGTAGCAAGCCCGTAGTCTTTTACTATCTCACGTAGCAAGCCCGTAGTCTCTTACCATCTCATGTAGTAAGCCTGAAGTCTCTTACCATCTTTTGTAGCAAACTTTTAGTCTCTAAGTATCTCTTGTAGCAAGCCCGTAGTTTCTTACCATCTCACATAGCAAGCATGTAGTCTCTCACCATCTCTTGTAGCAAGTCTGCAGTCTTTTACTATCTCACGTAGCAAGTCCGTAGTCTCTCACCATCTCTTGAAGCAAGCCCGTAGTCTTTTACTATCTCACGTAGCAAGCCCGTAGTCTCTTACCATCTCATGTAGTAAGCCCGAAGTCTCTTACCACCTTTTGTAGCAAACTTTTAATCTCTAAGTATCTCTTGTAGCAAGCCCGTAGTCTCTTACCATCTCACATAGCAAGCATGTAGTCTCTCACCATCTTTTGTAGCAAGCCTGTAGTCTCTTACCATCTCACGTAGCAAGCATGTAGTCTCTCACCATCTCTTGTAGCAAGCCTGTAGACTCTCACCATCTCTTGTAGCAAGCCTGTTGTCACAGTCTGGTGTCAGGCTCAGAGAACAGCAGCTATAGTAGCAGAGAGGCTCACACCAACCAGCAGGATAAGTATACAAGCAGGTCACCCTGGCAGATGATGTGGACTCACCTGAGGTGCAGGTTCTAAGCACTAACTGGTATTCTCCATAGCTCCTGATGATGGAGATGGGTTTTGCTGCGTGCTAGTAACAGGTCGCAGTCCTTAGGATTTTCCCTATCATGGGGTGAGCAAGCTGGGGTCCAGTAGCAGATAAAGCAGGTAGGGATCAAACAGAAGTGTAGTCAGTAAACAAGCCAAAGGTCAGTAACAAGTGGTAGTAAAGGTACAGATAGCAGCAGGAGAGAAAAGAGCAGGATATTAGCTGGAGAAGGCACAATAATCTGACAAACAGGAAGTGCAGAGACATGGCCTAAACCAGGACGTTCATGGGAGGAGCAAAGGGTTAAAGGTTCACGACAAACAAGGTCAAGGCAGGATCATTCAAGCATTTGTCCTGATAGCTGTCCCGAATTCCAGGTGGCGCAGCAAGGAGACATTGCCACACACAGCAGAGATTCCAGATTTGAACCCAGGCCCTGACACCCAAAATCTCTTACCATCTCATATAGCAAGCCTGTAGCCTCTCACCATCTCCTGTAGTATGCATGTAGCCTCTCACCATCTCTTTTAGTATGCCTGTAGCCTCTCACCATCTCCTGTAGTATGCCTGTAGCCTCTCACCATTTCTTTCAGTATGCCTGTAGTCCCTCACCATCTCTTTCAGTATGCTTGTAGTCTCTCACCATCTCTTTTAATATGCCTGTAGCCTCTCACCATCTCTTTCAGTATGCCTGTAGTCTCTCACCATCTCTTTCAGTATGCCTGTAGCCTCTCACCATCTCTTTCAGTATGCCTGTAGCCTCTCACCATCTCTTTCAGTATACCTGTAGCCTCTCACCATCTCTTTCAGTATACCTGTAGCCTCTCACCATCTCTTTCAGTATGCCTGTAGCCTCTCACCATCTCTTTCAGTATACCTGTAGCCTCTCACCATCTCTTTCAGTATGCCTGTAGTCTCTCACCATCTCTTTCAGTATGCCTGTAGTCTCTCACCATCTCTTTCAGTATGCCTATATCCTCTTGCCATCTCTTTTAATATGCCTGTAGTTTCTCACCATCTCTTTCAGTATGCCAATAGCCTCTCACCATCTCTTTCAGTATGCCTGTAGTCTCTCACCATCTCTTTCAGTATGCCTATAGCCTCTCACCATCTCTTTTAGTATGCCTGTAGTCTTTCACCATTTCTTTTAGTATGCCTGTAGCCTCTCGCCATCTCTTTTAGTATGCCTATATCCTCTCACCATCTATTTTAGTGTGCCTGTAGTCTCTCACTATCTATTTTAGTGTGCCTGTAGTCTCTCACCATCTCTTTCAGTATGCCTATATCCTCTTACCATCTCTTTTAGTATGCCTATATCCTCTCACAATCTCTTTTAGTATGCCTATATCCTCTCACCATCTCTTTTAGTGTGCCTGTAGCCTCTCACCAGCTCTTGTTACTTGTCTGCTGTTTCTTACAGTTTTCTGTAGCACTACAATCACTCTATAGTATGTGCTGCCCAGTGCAAATGTCAGGGGCCACACTTGAGGTCCCCTATATTAAGAAAATTGACCCCCTCCGATTTACAACAACCAGAACTGTGATTTGATTTTCGTCATTTGGTGACTTCCAGATTACATTTTTCTGTTGCTGTTAAAGAACCCCAGAATAAATATAAGACAGTCGGGGGACACCTGGGAACAATATACAATGAACTAACACCTGACCTACCTTCCTCTTCTCCCACTGGATGCTGCAGCCTCTCACCGATGTCTGATCACTGGGTGGAAGGAGGGGGGGACTGAGGAAATGCTTCTTTCTCCACTTTAACTTGAGCACCAGACTTGTTCAGGACATACACTGTGGGGTTAGTGAAGATCTCCTGTGTGTAGGGAGTTGCCAACGCCTGGTGCCCTCTGTATGTTATCTACAATTGTAAATCTGACCTCCAGCCCTCCCTTCAGTCTTGCACAGTTGTACCGGCTCCTCTCCTGGACTGAAATTGCTTCCTCTGATTTCACTGCACACTGTGAGCTTCTCACAACGTGCATTAGAAGCTGCAGCAAGCCAGAAAGAGCTCCTCATTTCCTGGCTGGAGGACGCCCAGCATCACCTAGTTCTTTCCTCCCCAGCCTGACTGTTTCTGGCCCGCCCCATTAATTCATTAGATTTCAGTTCTTTGAGTCATGGAGGCTCAGCATCACATGTAGGTGTTACACCTGCCTAGGAACCCCCATTCCTCCAGAATGGCATAACCACTTTCACTATTTGAACCAATGCTGAGCGCTCTTGAGAGCAGTAACTGAGGCAGGGTACTGTGATATCTCTGTTCTTCTCTAGGGTGCTGTGCTGTGATACCTCTGTGCTTCTCTATGCAATGCAGGCAGATCATGGCTGGTGAGAGGGGCCAACAGGGTACTGTACATAGCTTCCTGAAAATATCACAGCACCCTGTTGGCCTCACCCACCAGCCATGATCTACCTGCATTGCATAGAGAAGCACAGAGACCCAGTGATGACATCACTAGGTCTAAATAAGATGTGTAATAAAATGAAAGGGAGAGAAGGAAGAGGGAGGGAGGGAGGGAAGGAAGAGGGAGGGAAGAATCAGGGAAGGTTGCATTGTGGCTATCAGTGGGTCATCAGTACAGGAGCCCCAGGGCCAGCTAAATGTGTGGGCCACCATGTCCCGGCGCTTGTCCGTGGGAGTCTCCTTTCCTTTCTGGCTTCTATATGCCGATTAAACCGACTTTGATAATAAAATATCTGAGGAATAGATCCTAACAGCTGTTCCACTCCCAGAAGTGGCGCAAAAAGCGATTTTTCACGCTTTTCCCGTAGGAATCACCGCGCCACTTTCCGGTTGGGTGTCTAGGGATCATTTATTAACGAGGTGACCAGGGGGCGCTCCGCCTGTACCTGAACACCACTGATCACAGTACTGACCTAGATAGAACAAAGCCTACTATTAACCCTTTCAGCACCCCACACGCGGCAGGCGCGCGGGGGGGGGGGAGTACCAGATTATTCACGCTGTCATGAAAGTGACATGGTGACATTACAGGGAAGTTTTCCCTCCATCAGAGGAGCTGCATCTCCGCCAGATTAAAGCTCCTCTAACAACCTGGTAACGTCAGATACTTCGCAGATGCCTTTTCTCACATTTCCCCAGAGAAGGGCGATTATTGCGCAGGCGGTGGGGGTGATCATCGCACGTCGAGACGGAAGTGCGCAGAGGGAAATCTATTCCCTAAAGTCGCAGAGTCGAGGAAAGAGAGACGTAAAGTGAAGATCGGTCGGTGGCAGGAGAAGCCACGCCCCTAATGCACAATATTATTAAAGGGCCATATCCCAGCCACGGCACCTCCTGCCTGGAGTTTGCATGTTCTCCCTGTGCCTGCGTGGGTTTCCTCCGGGTACTCCAGTTTCTTCCCACACTCCAAAGACATGCTGGTAGGGTTAGGGACCTTAGATTGTATGCCCCTTGAAGGTTAAAGATCTTAGATTGTACGCCCCTTGAGGGTTAGGGACCTTAGATTGTACGCCCCTTGAGGGTTAGGGACCTTAGATTGTACGCCCCTTGAGGGTTAGGGACCATAGATTGTACGCCCTTGAGGGTTAGGGACCTTAGATTGTACGCCCCTTGAGAGTTAGGCACCTTAGATTGTATGCCCCTTGAGGGTTAGGGACCTTAGATTGTACGCCCCTTGAGGGTTAGGGACCTTAGATTGTACGCCCCTTGAGAGTTAGGGACCTTAGATTGTACGCCCCTTGAGGGTTAGGGACCTTAGAATGTATGCCCCTTGAGAGTTAGGGACCTTAGATTGTACACCCCTTGAGGGTTAGGGACCTTAGATTGTACGCCCCTTGAGAGTTAGGGACCATAGATTGTACGCCCTTGAGGGTTAGGCACCTTAGATTGTATGCCCCTTGAGGGTTAGGGACCTTAGATTGTACGCCCCTTGAGAGTTAGGGACCTTAGATTGTACGCCCCTTGAGGGTTAGGGACCTTAGATTGTACGCCCCTTGAGAGTTAGGGACCTTAGATTGTACGCCCCTTGAGGGTTAGGGACCTTAGATTGTACGCCCCTTGAGAGTTAGGGACCATAGATTGTACGCCCTTGAGGGTTAGGGACCTTAGATTGTACGCCCTTGAGGGTTAGGGACCTTAGATTGTACGCCCTTGAGGGTTAGGGACCTTAGATTGTACGCCCCTTGAGGGTTAGGGACCTTAGATTGTACGCCCCTTGAGGGTTAGGGACCTTAGATTGTACGCCCCTTGAGAGTTAGGGACCATAGATTGTACGCCCTTGAGGGTTAGGGACCTTAGATTGTACGCCCTTGAGGGTTAGGGACCATAGATTGTACGCCCTTGAGGGTTAGGGACCTTAGATTGTACGCCCCTTGAGGGTTAGGGACCTTAGATTGTATGCCCTTGAGGGTTAGGGACCTTAGATTGTACGCCCCTTGAGGGTTAGGGACCTTAGATTGTACACTCCTTGAGGGTCAGGGACTGATGTGAATGTACAATATATATGTAAAGTGCTGCGTACATTGATGGCGCTATATAAGTATCTGTAATAAAATAAATAAATAAATATACAGTATAGATGTCCCAACATGGGATGAGAATCTTTAGAGACATTTTCCTGCTGAAGCCGTGAGCCCCGGGGGGGGGCGGGGGGGGGGGGGGGGCACGTGGGAAGAGTCTGACAATGTCTCACATCATTATGTTGTATTTACCAAAGTAGATTTTAGCTTTTTACACCCTCATGGAAAATGCTGCAAATGGTGCAACTTCCCTCCTTTATGCAGTTTTTGCACCTTATTACATCTGTTTTATTGCCTTTTTTTTAAATTATTTTTTAGTTTTGTATGTCCCCCTGGACCCACCCACTCCATCAAATTACCATGGACTGTCTGCGTACGTGATTGGTGTAACTTGCAGCAATATCAGGAAAGTAGTGTTTTTTTTTATTGAAAGTAGTTGTAAACCACGGACAAAAAATTTGAAAAATAGTGTGTACTTGTCTCAATCCAGAGCACTAAGTGTCATTTGCTGCTTCCTTTTTCTGCTATCTCCATGAGTGACTTCTGACAAGTGACACCAAGAGACAAATGGTGATGGGAGGGATCTCCAGCACACAGCCTGTGATTGACAGCCTCAGCTATGTTCCTGTGTGCTGTGTGAAGGGGGGTGTGTCCCTTCACTCCAATCAGGGCTCAGAGCTCTCCTTGCTGAGCTCTAAAGAGTGTAACTCAGGTCCCCACCTCCTGCTTTTGAGAGTTGAGAGATCCTGTGTAAATTCAGCACTTTCAACAGCTGTAGGGAATAGGAGACTCAGATAAACAGGTACAACTTATGTAGCAGGATTTGTTTTATCTCTATGTATCATCTGAGGCTAGCCACTTCATTGAATATATGTAAGGGTTTATAAGTTGTAAGTCACTTCGTTGAGTATATGTAAGGGTTTGTAAATTGTAAACCCTTACATATACCCAGTGACTGGCCTCAGGTGATACACAGAGATGAAACAAATCCTCCTACATACGTTGTACCCATTTATCTGCTATAATATCCCCTCTACAGCACTTCAAACTCTAGATAGCTTGCTTGAGCTCTATAGCTTGCTTGAGCTTTCAGAAAGCAGGGGGCAGGGAGCTAAAGTTATACACTGCAGAGCTCAGTGAGAAAAACTCTGAGGTCTGATTGGAGGGAAGGGACACACCCCTTCATACTGCACACTGGAACAGAGCTGAGGCTGTCAATCACAGGCTGTGTGCTGGAGATCCTTTCCCTGTTACCTTTTTAATTCTTGATTTTAAGAAAACATGTCAGTAGGGACCCATGCTGATAGCAGAGGCAGCAGAGAGAAATGACACTTAGTGCTCTGGATTGAGACAAGGACACACTATAGAGGAATATGCTTTGTTCATATTTCATGTCTGCGGTTAACAACCACGTTAAATATCAAAGCAACCTTTCTCAGCCTTCTTTAACACAGCAAAGCCCTTAAAATGACTTTCAGGTCTCAAGAAACCCCTGCTAATAATGATTATATCAAAAGTTCTCAGTAGAGAATGTCACGTGCCCTACCCGTGCCGCCATTCGCTGCCGCGCCTGTCAATCACTGGGCACCGGCCGGTAATTACTCACTGTTGCTCGGTGATTTCCTACGATCACCAATGGGGAGGAGGACTGTTTTGTTTACTAACAGTCTTCCTCCCTGTCAGCTCGGGCACACTGCACAGCACAGCCATCCAGAGCAGTGTGATTAAAGTGAAACGCACACATCCCACCCCCTAGTAAAACACTCCCAGCACACAGTTAACCATTTGATCGCCCCTCATTGTTAACCCCTTCCTGCCCAGTGCCATTAGCACAGTGTTACGTTTTTTTTTTTTTTTTAGCACTGATCACTGAATGGGTGTCACTGGGGATGTCAGTGACACCAAGTCAGTTCTTTCCAATGTCAGAATGTCCGCCGCAATTCCACAGTCCAGCTGTAAGTCGCTGATCGCCGACATTACTAGTAAAAATAAAAATGTTTTAAAAAAACTCCAGTATCTATACCGCCATTTGTAAACACTGTAACTTTCACGTAAATCAATTAATTTACACGTATTGGGATTTTTTTTTGGAGCAGAATACATTTTGGCATAAATTTATGACAAAATTAAATTTTTTAAAATGTTGTTACTGGACAAGTTTAATAGAAGAAAGTAAAAAATTATTTTTCTCAAAATTGTCAGCCTTTTTTTTTTATAACGCAAAAAAAAATGCATAGGCAATCAAATACCACCAAAAGAAAGCATAATTAGTGGGGAAAAAGGATGTAAATTTAATTTGGGTGCAACGTTGCACGACAGCACAATTGTCAGTTAAATTAGTGCAAAAAATGGCCTGGGAGGGAAGGGAGGGAAATAGATGATAGATAGATAGATCGATAGATAGATTGATAGATCGATAGATTGATAGATCGATAGATTGATAGATTATATATTATAGATAGATAGATAGATTGATAGATCGATAGATTGATAGATTATATATTATAGATAGATCGATAGATAGATTGATAGATCGATAGATTGATAGATTATATATTATAGATAGATAGATTGATAGATCGATAGATTGATAGATTATATATTATAGATAGATCGATAGATTGATAGATTATATATTATAGATAGATAGATAGATAGATAGAAAGTATTATTGTTTACAAACATTCATCAGACAATATGAGATACTAATAATCGATTGATTGGAGGTCCTTTTGGGCTGCTGGCTCATTTTCAAGTTCGAGATTTCACAACCATTCATTATTAAGGAGATTGATTGAATTCCTACTAATTTTCCACTGCTGGTTATTCACCAGCTTCTAGTGAGTGTTGAATCCAATGGGGTGTTAATCACTGCAGGATCACATGGATGGTGGATCACTTTATCTTAAATAGACACTTACCACTGGAATTAATTGAACTTTTTCACATTATAATTTTATTTTATATTTTCTTTGGTGGAAGTTTTTTTTCTTTCTTTTGTCCTTTTATATCAATTGGACATTGTGTTTTGACATAGCTCTGTTTATGTGTACTGTTTTTTTAGTCACTGTTTATAGATTTTTTTTTTTTCGTTGTTTAAAACGGCAGCTTGGTTTAAATATTTAATTCCGCTCCGTGAGGACGTCGAATGACGAAACGCGTAGGGAAGGGCTTAATGGATGTGACATCAGGAAGTTCCTCGGGACTGTTGGCTGGGCTATGGTGGTAAGCAAGGCTCGTCCTTGTTGTACAGAGGCTGTTATTGCTGGTGTCGGCTCAGACACCTTTCTTGTGAGTGTACATTGATATATAATAAAGTTCATGTTTTGAAAACGTATTGCACCATTATATTTCTTCTTGAGTCCCCGAGTATTGCCGCTATTTATGGAGAGAGAGAGAGAGAGGATGACCATTTGACATCAGAGTTTTTTCCATCCAAGCTGATTGGCTGTTTGCAGTACATTGCTCCCAAACCTTGGAATCTCAACAGATCATCGCTCCCAGAGCAATAGCGATTATGCTGATTTATAATTTAATCAGTATATAGTCAGGGGCGTATTTACTACAAGGCAAACAAGGCATTTGCCTAGGGCGGCATCTTTCAGGGGGGCAGCGGCATTTCTCAGGGGGGCAGCACCTCCTAAATAAGGGATGGAAAAACAGACACACACAGCATGGGGACCAGGTGGGATCTGAGAGAGGCTGCGGGCTGCTTTATGGTATATGCAGAGCTTGATTCTTGTTCCTGGGGATGTCTGGAGCTGTGAAGGTGAGTGTCTTCTGTCTCGCCGGGGTGGGTTGCCTGTGTATGGGGGGCGGTGGTAGTAGAAGGGTCTCTTCACAGGTGTGGGGGGGGCTTGGGAGTTGTTGATCAGTGTCAGGCACTCTTTGTGTTGGTCAATGTCAGGGTCTCTCTCTGTGGGGGGGGGGGAGCCGGTCGGTGTCAGGGTCTCTCTCTGTGGTGGGGGGGAGCCGGTCGGTGTCAGGGTCTCTCTCTGGGGGGGGGCAGCCGGTCGGTGTCAGGGTCTCTCTCTGTGGGGGGGGGGGGAGCCGGTCGGTGTCAGGGTCTCTCTCTGTGGTGGGGGGGAGCCGGTCGGTGTCAGGGTCTCTCTCTGTGGTGGGGGGGAGCCGGTCGGTGTCAGGGTCTCTCTCTGTGGGGGGGGGGAGCCGGTCGGTGTCAGGGTCACTCTCTGTGGTGGGGGGGAGCCGGTCGGGGTCAGGGTCTCTCTTCGTGGGGGGGTGAGCCGGTCGGTGTCAGGGTCTCTCTCCGGGGGGGGGAGCCGGTCGGTGTCAGGGTCTCTCTCTGTGGGGGGGGGGAGCCGGTCGGTGTCAGGGTCACTCTCTGTGGGGGGGGGGGAGCCCGTTGGTGTTAGGGTCTCTCTCTGTGGGGGGGGGTGCCGGTCGGTGTCAGGGTCTCTCTCTGTGGGGGGGGAGCCGGTCGGTGTCAGGGTCACTCTCTGTGGGGGGGGGAACCTGTCGGTGTTAGGGTCTCTCTCTGTGGGGGGGGTGCCGGTCGGTGTCAGGGTCTCTCTCTGTGGGGGGGGGGGAGCCGGTCGGTGTCAGGGTCTCCTTCCGGGGGGGGGAGCCGATTTTTGTGTTGCCTGGGGCAGCACAACACCTAAATACTCCACTGCATATAGCTCTGGTGAGTTTATTGAATTCATTCAGTGGTGGATTTTCTTCACAGTGTCAATTGCTTACAAAAGATTTCAGTATTGATTGTCACTTTTCACTGGTTGGACTTTATAAAAAAAAAAAATTGTGGACATTATTATTATTTTTGCGCTTATTAATTTGTATATATTAATTTGCATATTGTTTGAGATTATTTGATGTTTTAATACTAGCGCATTCCTTTATTTATATTTTTTATAAATATTTAATTTGTGGTTTCATCATTTTTATTTTATTTTCGTATACCAATATTTTCACCATTTCTTGAGCGCGGGGATATAGGCTGCTTTCATCCTATATATTTTTAATGTACAGTATTAATTTGTTATCTTCAGTAATGACAACGTTTTTGCTGAATAAACAGGCCCATAGCAGAAATGAAAGAATTGCTGCAGTCCACAGAGGCGGTATCTCCTGCGTTCATAGCGGCTGGATGGATGGCAGCTGGAAGTTCTGAACCTGAGAATTATATAAGATACAAGATAAATTCCCCCAGAGTTCAATCTGCTCCCAGCAGGTGATGATCAGGGAATGATGGAATAAAAATAAGACCGGGAAAGTCATGTATTTCCATTTCATTTCCATAGATGGATCGAGGAATATTCTAAAGGTTGGCCAATCACGGCTTTCCTAGATGCAGAGAGAGCAATTGGTTGACTTGGCCTTTATAAATATCACCAACAAAATTGCTTTTTGTTTATCTGTATTATTCCCAGGAGTTAAAATGAAGGTGTGTGGTCTGAATGGTAACAATGTTGCATATCCTTTTCCGCATTGTGTCATATTTATGACTTCATCTCTCTCTGGACCTTCTTACCTTTCCCGCATTATTGTGCTTCAAACAGTTTCTGCATCAGAAATGTCTGTATAAACCTTCTCACATTATTGATATATGTAACTTCGCTCATAAAAAAAAGCACATTGGATCAAAAATTTAAATTAATCACTTGATCTCCAGAAGGTTTTACTCCCTTCATGATCAGGGCATTTTTGCTATTCAGCACCGTGCTACTTTAACTGCCAATTGCTCAGCCATGCAGCAACCAAGGCTGGTGCTAGACTATTTTGTGCCCTAGGCAAGGCCAGCTACCCACATCCCCCCCCCCCCCAAAAAAAAAAAAACGTCCATTTTTTTTTTGTTCACAAACGCTTTTATTTATAAAGAAATAGGCTGCAAAACCAGCTTAACAGCATAAGGTATAACATACGGCAGAAAAAAACGCACATCTGTAATATTTATTCCAAAAAGGTACAGTTATGCAGAACATAAAGGTAGGCAACACCCTTTTTTTTTTACAAACGTATTTATTACAGGTACTTATGCAGCGCCGCCAATTTATGCAGCACTTTACATATATTGTACATTCACATCAGTCCCTAACCCTCAAGGGGCGTACGATCTAAGGTCCCTAACCCTCAAGGGGCGTACAATCTAAGGTCCCAAACCCTCAAGGGGCGTACAATCTAAGGTCCCTAACCCTCAAGGGGCGTACAATCTAAGGTCCCAAACCCTCAAGGGGCGTACAATCTAAGGTCCCTAACCCTCAAGGGGCGTACAATCTAAGGTCCCTAACCCTCAAGGGGCGTACAATCTAAGGTCCCATACCCTCAAGGGGCGTACAATCTAAGGTCCCTAACCCTCAAGGGGCGTACAATCTAAGGTCCCTAACCCTCAAGGGGCGTACAATCTAAGGTCCCTAACCCTCAAGGGGCGTACAATCTAAGGTCCCTAACCCTCAAGAGGCGTACAATCTAAGGTCCCTAACCCTCAAGGGGAGTACAATCTAAGGTTCCTAACCCTCAAGGGGCGTACAATCTAAGGTCCCAAACCCTCAAGGGGCGTACAATCTAAGGTCCCTAACCCTCAAGGGGCGTACAATCTAAGGTCCCTAACCCTCAAGGGGCGTACAATCTAAGGTCCCTAACCCTCAAGGGGCGTACAATCTGAGGTCCCTAACCCTCAAGGGGCGTACAATCTGAGGTCCCTAACCCTCAAGGGGCGTACAATCTGAGGTCCCTAACCCTCAAGGGGCGTACAATCTGAGGTCCCTAACCCTCAAGGGGCGTACAATCTAAGGTCTCTAACTCACATTCATACATACACATACTAGGGACAATTTAGACAGGAGCCAATTCACCTATCAGCATGTCTTTGGAGTGTGGGGGGAAACCGGAGTACCCGGAGGAAATTCACACAGGCACAGGGAGAACATGAAAACTCCAGGCAGGTGGTACCATGGCTGGAATTGGAACCAACAACCCTAGTGCTGCCAGGCAGAAGTGCTAACCACTTAGCCACTGTGCTGTCCATAAAAGAAAGTATGACCGTTCTGTTCATGTAGTGTGACTTTGATGCAACTTTACACTCTCTGGCACTCAAGCAGCATCAAAGTCACAGTAGTGCAAGAACCTTTATGTTTCCAAAGTCGCAAGTCAGGGTTAAGGTCTAGGGTTGGGGTTAAATGTTAGGGTTAGGGTTAAGGGCTGGGTTAGGATTAAGGGTAAATGTTAGAGTTATTGTTCAGGTCTAAGGTTAGGGTTAAATGTTAGGGTTAAGGTCTAGTGTTAGGGTTAAGGTCTAGTGTTAGGATTAAATGTTAGGGTTAAGGTCTAGGGTTAGGTTTAAGGGTTAAATGTTAGGATTAAAAGCTAGGGTTTGGATTAAGGGTTAATTGTTAGGGTTAAGGTTAAGGGCTAGGGTTAGGGTTAAATGTTAGGGTTAGGGTTAAAGCAGAGTTCCACTCATCCTGTCAAAAAATAAAGGTCAGCATCTACGAAAACTTTTAAAAAACAGACACTTACTTGTCCCTCGGTCCCGCAGTGTGTCCCTCGCAGCCCGTTTCACCAGCCGTCCTGTATTCCTGGAGGCCGGCATCTTCAGTGTGGGCACCCGACTGTGACATCTTGCGGCTTCACAGCCGGGTGCCCACTGCGCTTGCACGAGTAGCACTGCACTTCATGAATGGTCCTGTAGTCTTCTGGGACCTGTCATGTGTCCCAGAAGACTACGGGAGGGAAGGAGGGAGGACACCTTCTGTTTCCGATCCCCTAGGCGGTCCGACTGCAATTGGGAGCCGGTACCTGTAAAATTAGGGTACCCGCCGCCCCCCCCCACCCCCCAAAGGTGTTAATCCCTAATTGGGAGCGGGGGAGCAGTCCTTTAAGCGGAACTTCCCCTTTTGCTCTGCTTTAAGGTCTAGGGTTAGGATTAAGGGTAAATGTTAGAGTTAGGGTCAGGGGCGGATTGACAACTCATGGGGCCCCCGGGCAATAGGGGATCATGGGGCCCCTGTGTCCTTGCCCAAACTCAAAAAAGCCTATGAAAAAAGTACCAGGGGCATCTCGTGGGGCCCCCTACTGACCCCAGGCCCTCGGGCAGTGCCTGAGCTTCCAAATGGTCAGTCCACCCCTGTTTAGGGTTAAGGCCTAGGCTTATGATTAAGGGTTAAAGGTTAGGGTTACCCTTAACCCTAACCTTTAACCCTGACATGCGACTTTGGACATATAAAGGTTCCTGCACTACTGTGATGTGACTTTGATGCTACTTGAGTGCCAGAGAGTGTAAAGTTGCATCAAAGTCACATCAAAGTTGCACTATATGAAAAGAACTGTTACACTGTCCTATTGGAAAAAAAAGTTGCATCAAAGTCGCACCCATCCAAAGTTGCATCAATGTTGCACTGCGTGAACAGAACTGTCATACTTTCCTACTTTCCTCCCCCTTCCTTTAGATTGTAAGTTCCATGAGCCCTCCTATTCCTTCTGTACTGAAATGTATTGTAATTGTACTGTCTCCCTTATATTGTAAAGCGCTGTGTAAGCTGTTGGTGCTATATAAATCCTGTCTAATAATAATTATAAAAAAAAAAACAAACAAAAAAACCATGCAAAACGTATAAAAACCGCAACACTTGCATTTTCGGTGCAGATACATTGAAGTCTATTACATGCAAAATGCAATCTGCTGCGGGAAAAAAGTCGCTGACCCTTTCCAGAAAACGCACCGCCTCAAAACGGTTGGATGTGAACTAGATCTATAGGAAACCATGTCTAACGGACTGAAGTGCATTTCTGCAAACTGGAAAATGCACTGAACGGGCGGACTGACAACTCATGGGGCCCCCAGGCAATAAGGGATCATGGGGCCCCTGTGTCCTTGCCCAAACTCAAAAAAGCCTATGAAAAAGGTACCAGGGGCATCTCATGGGGCCCCTTACTGACCCTGGGCCCTTGGGCAGCGCCGGAGCTTCCAAATGGTCAGTCCGCCCCTGGCATTGAAATCCGTGAACCTAGGGTAAAGCCGTGTCCTTTTAGTTTCGGGTCCAGCGCTCTATCAACACGCCAATTATCGATTTAATTTGAAATCACAGCACAGGAGATGTTGCGGAAACATATCCACAAATACATGCAGGTCTGTTTTATGATGATTAAATAAGCTCGTTCTTCCACCGCTAAATTATTCGCCATCTGTCAAACGGCGTTGAAATATCTGTATGCCGTAAGCCGAAACCCCAACGTGCATTGATATCTCCACCATGATTGTTCGGTTCTCAAGAATGTGGGTTGAGATAATGAGGCCTGAGATTGCCCAGTCACTCCCTTTGGCTTCTACGCCGGCTCATATTTTATCCAGGTCAAACATTACAGCACCCCGGGGTGTGTTGGAGGTTCGGGAAGGACATGGCACACACCGCATGGCCTGCAGCATCTGTTTTCTATCACGGAGGCCTATTTGTACAGCAAAACAGCTAAAAGGCGAGTTTTAATGGGAACAAATAAGAGCAACAATTGAATTCAGCTGGAGAAGTTTGGGAATGAAGTTCCGTGACATCACCGCGCGTCTCAAAGCCCCCGGCTTCACAAACACATGTGGGTGATTTTTTAAAATGTCCAAATTTCTGGGAGAATATTCTTTTTTTTTAATGTGTTTTCGGGATCTTCAAAGCCGCAGAAGCTTTCCTTGATAACGTTTCAGAGACGCCGCGCAGAGCATCAATAGTCGACCAAAGACGAACACGAGTCATTCCAATTAATTCTGCATGTTGGGTTTTATGTAGCTGTCAATAAATAACCCGGGGTCATCGCAGACAGAGCCCAGGGGATCATACGGGCTCACAAGCTCCATACATTCTATAATACATTAGTAGAAGGAAAGTGGGGGCGCAACCTTCTGCAGATCTCTAGAGGGGTCAGAGGTGGGATAGTCTGCAGCGTATATCAATATGTATCTATCAAAAGAAAGAGAAAGAGCAAAGTTCTGCAGATCCCTAGAGAAGTCAGTAATGGGATAATCTGCAGTATATATCAATATCTAAGAGGAAGGAGATGAGAAAGAGCGATGTTCTGCAGATCTCTAGAGAAGTCAGTAATGGGATAATCTGCAGTATATATCAATATCTATCAGGAAGGAGATGAGAAAGAGCGATGTTCTGCAGATCTCTAGAGGGGTCAGTGATGGGATAATCTGTAAAATATATCAATATGTATCTATCAGGAGGGCAATGAGAAAGAGAAATGTTCTGCAGATCCCTAGAGAGGTCATTGATGGGATCATCTGCAGCATATGTCGATATCTATCTATCTATCTATCTATCTATCTAGAGGGAGATGAGAAAGAGCAATGTTCTGCAGATCTCTATAGAGGTCAGTAATGGGATCATCTGCAGCATATATCAATATGTATCAGGAGGGAGCTGAGAAAGAGCAATGTTCTGCAGATCTCTAGAGGGGTCAGTGATGGGATAATCTGCAGCATATATCCATATGTATCTATCAGGAGGGAGATGAGAAAGAGCAATGTTCTGCAGATCTCTAGAGGGGTCAGTGATGGGATAATCTGCAGCATATATCCATATGTGTCTATCAGGAGGGAGCTGAGAAAGAGCAATGTTCTGCAGATCTCTAGAGGGGTCAGTGATGGGATAATCTGCAGCATATATCCATATGTATCTATCAGGAGGGAGATGAGAAAGAGTAATGTTCTGCAGATCCCTAGAGAGGTCAGTGATGGGATAATCTGAAGCAGATATCAATATGTATCCGTCAGGAGGGAGATGAGAAAGAGCAATGTTCTGCAGGTCTCTAGAGGGGTCAGTGATGGGATAATCTTCAGAATATATCAATATGTGTCTATCAGGAGGGAGATCAGAAAGAGCAATGTTCTGCAGATCTCTAGACAGATCACTGATGGAATAATCTGCAGAATGAATGTATTGATGGGATAATATGCAATGATATATCAAAACGTATCTGTCAAGAGGGAGGGAGCAATGTTCTGTATAGAGCTCAGCGATGGGATAATCTGCGGAATTGATATAATGGTGGACTAATCAGCAGAATATATCAATATGTATCTGTCAGAGGGAAGAAGTGATGGAGCAATGCTCTGCAGATCTTTAGAGAGGTCAGCAATGGGATAATCTGCAGAACTGATATAATAGTGGGCTAATCGGCAGAATATATCGATATGAATCTGTCAGAGGGAAGAGGGGATGGCGCAATGCTCTGCAGATCTATAGAGAGGTCAGCAATGGGATAATCTGTGGAATTGATATATTGATGGGATAATCTGCACAATATATTAACATGTATTGGTCGAGAAGGAGATAAGATGAGCAATGCTCTGCAGATCTCTAGAGAGATCAGTGATAGAATAATCTATAGAATGTATCAATATGTTTGTGTCAGGAGGGAGATGAGACAGAGCAATGTTCTGCAGATCTCCAGAAAGATCAGGGGTGAAATACTCTGCAGAACTGATATATTAATATGTTGATGGGATAATATGCAGAAGATATCAAAAAGTATCTGTCGGGAAGGAGATTGGAGGGGAGCAATGTTCTGCAGATCTCTAGAGAAGCCAGTGATGGAATAATCTGCAGAAATATCAATAGGTACCTTTCTGGGGGGGAAGGGAAATAGCAATGTTCTGCAGATCTCCAGGGAAGTCAGAGATGGGCTTATCTACAGAATATATCAATAGGTACCTGTCAGGAGCAGGGGCGGACTGAAAATTCGAGAACTCGGGCACAGCCCGAGGGCCCAGGGTCAGTAGGGGGCCCCATGAAATGCCCCTGGTACCTTTTGGTAGACTTTTTTTGAGTGTGGGCAAGGACACAGGGGCCCCTTGATCCCCTATTGTCCAGGGGCCCCATGAGTTGTCAGGAGGGAGATGGGATGGACAATGTTCTACAGATCTCTAGAGAGATCACTGGTGGAATAATCTGCAGAATTGATATATTGATGGGATAATCTGAAAAATATATCAATAAGGATCTATCAGGAGAGAGATGGGAGGGAGCAATGTTCTGCAGATCTCTAGAGAGGCCTGTGATTGAATAATCTGCAGAATGTATCAACAGGTATCTGTAAGGAGGAGATGAGAAAGAACAATGTTCTGCAGATCTCTAGAGAAATCAGTGAATATATCTATATAAATCTGTTAGGGGGGATGGGATAGAGCGATGTTCTGCTGATCTCTAGCAAGGCCAGTGGAGGAATAATCTGCAGGATATATTAATATGGAATAATCTGCAGAGTTTACCAGTATGTACCTGCCAGGAGGGAGATTGGATAAACAATGTTCTGCAGATCTTTAGAGGGATCAGTGGTGGAATAATCTGCAGAACTGATATATTAATGGGATAATCTGCAAAATATATCAATAAGTATCTATTAGGAGGAGGAAGGGAGGGAGCAATATTTCTAGAGAGGTCAGCGATGGAATAATTTGCAGAATATATCACAATGTATCTCCCAGGTGGGAAATGGAACAGAGCGATGTTCTGCAGATCTCTAGCAAGGCCAGTGAAGGAATAATCTGCAGGATATATTAATATGTATTAATTAGGATGTTTTGCAGATCTTTAGAGAGGTCGATGATGGAATAATCTGCAGAATATATCAATATCTATCTCCCAGGTGGGAGATGGAATGGAGTGATGTTCTGCAGATTTCTAGAGTGGTCAGGGATGGAATAATCTGCAGAATATATCAATATGTATCTTTCAGGTGGGAGATGGAACAGAGCGATGTTCTGCAGATCTCTAGAGAGGTCAGTGATGGAATAATCTGCAGAATATATCACTATGTATCTCCCAAGTGGGAGATGGAATGGAGAGATGTTCTGCAGATCTCTATAGAGGTCAGTGATGGAATAATCTGCAGAATATATCAATATGCATCTTCCACTTGGGAGATGGAACGGGGCGAAGTTCTGCAAATATCCAGAATGGTCAGCAATGGAATAATCTGCAGAATATATCAATATGTATCTTTCAGGTAGGAGATGGAGCAGAGAGATGTTCTGCAGATCTCTAGAGAGGTCAGCAATGGAATAATCTGCAGAATATATCAATATGTATCTCCTAGGTTGGGGATGGAACAGAGCGATGTTCTGCAGATTTCTAGAGAGGCCAGCGATGGAATAATCTGCAGAATATATCCATATGTATCTCCTAGGTGGGAGATGGAACAGAGCGATGTTCTGCAGATTTCTAGCAAGGCCAGTGAAGGAATAATCTGCAGAATATATCAATATGTATCTCCCAGATGGGAGATGGAATGGAGCGATGTTCTGCAGATCTCTAGAGTGGGTTCCTCTGTTGTATAGTAAGCAACGTGACCCTCATATTCATTACTACAACTCTGCAGTGAACCGTCTCATCTCCTCACTGGGCACTACACATTCTCACACCTCAAAGCTCCCGGTGCCTGAAACATGTTAGCTGTGAAATGCAATCCAGTTTTCTGGTCATATTTTAAACACACTTTATAATTATTTTTTTTATTTATTTCCGTTTCATTTATAATTGAAATTGATAGTTTTTAGCTTTATTTATGTCTGGAGCTCCGCTTGGAACAAATGAATTCTCCGTGATAGCAGATACAAATCAAATTAACATCAAAGACACCTCGACCCGTTATTATACGCAGTAATATACGCTTTCTGAAAGTTTTATCTCATCTTTTATCATTAAAAAAGAAGAGAGAATGTTCCGGCAAAGCGTTCTAGAATTAGGTTAATATGGAATATTTATGTTCTTTGAAAGCCCACGCAGCACAGAGCTTTATTTATACGCAGGAATTTACAGTAATTAGCCTGCGATAGGAGGTCATACTTAATTTAGATTTTAAATATTCTTCTCATTAATAGTGATCCCTGCAGAGAAAGCACTTTGTGTGGCAGAAAAAACTTTCAAACTTATAATGCAGCAATAATTCAGAAAGTAAATTAAAAGGGAAATCTAGAGCGGGGATCGGCACTGTGCGTGTCGTAGATCTCCGGTGCTCATCTCCCAGCTGTGATGTCCGATATGGAGTCACTATACGCCGTCCCTGCTATGCCGAGTCAGACGGAGAGTGAAGGATTGGCAACCTGCACCACGCAGGACTCCGAACTGTCATTGGAATCGGATACATTCGACTCATCACTTCCTCAGTGCTCCTTCCTATATCTTACTCTCCTCTCCTGAAATACTCTGCGCTGCTGGAGGACTCCGCTCCTTCCTCCATAACTCTCCTCTCCTGAAATGCTCTGCACTGCTGGGGGACTCCGCTCCTTCCTCTATAACTCTCCTCTCCTGAAATACTCTGCACTGCTGGGGGACTCCGCTCCTTCCTCTATAACTCTCCTCTCCTGAAATACTCTGCTCTGCTGGAGGACTCCGCTCCTTCCTCTATAACTCTCCTCTCCTGAAATACTCTGCTCTGCTGGAGTACAATCTAAGGTCCCTAACCCTTAGGGGCGTACAATCTAAGGTCCCTAACCCTCAAGGGGCGTACAATCTAAGGTCCCTAACCCTCAAGGGGCGTACAATCTAAGGTCCCTAACCCTCAAGGGGCGTACAATCTAAGGTCCCTAACCCTCAAGGGGCGTACAATCTAAGGTCCCTAACCCTCAAGGGGTGTACAATCTAAGGTCCCTAACTCACATTCATACACATACTATGGCCACTGCCCGGCACCATAGAGCTTGATTGGCATTTGTCATTGAACACCAGAATTGGCAGGTCCACCACTGGCACCCTGTGCTTTTCACAGATGAGAACAGGCACGTGGGGGCCATACAAACTACTGAGGACCATTCTGAGTTGCTGCAATAAAATTTCAGCAAAATAGACTCGCCTGCTGCATCATTTTTTCACTTTGATTTTCGGGGTGTCTGTGAATTCAGTCCTCTGTAGGTCGATCATTTTAATTTCCATCAAACAATGGGGCGTCCTTACATTCCTCACACATCACCCCGTCCATGTCAGTATAGAGATCCAGCAGGAGATTTTTTCCTGATGGGTTTTCAGTGTTCCTTTCCTTTTTTCTTGAGTAGTATACTTAATTTCGTAGCCTCTCTGGTGGTATTCCCGAGTGTAGCTCGGGGTAAAGTTTCAGCACCACCAGCGGTAACCCCGAGCTACACTCGGGAATACACTGCAGCGTTGCTCCGGGATCTCTTCTGCACTTACCTTGTCCTGCGCTCCCGCGATGTGTCCCCTGCAATGCCGGCATCTGTCTTCCGGATTCCGTTCCCTGTAAGCATCGGGACATACGGGGGACGGAACTGGCGGGAAATTTGAAAATGACAAAAAGTGCCATTCACTAAATACACTAAAATCACATAGTATAACATTCCTGTATCAAACCATTTCACATACATTTTGTCCCGAGTGCTTTGTCCGGCGCCCTGCCTGCATTTTTACTGTTCTTTCTGCCTGGAAACTGAGAAACGTCCATGGCGTCCAAAAAGCGTCCCTTTAGGTCAAAAGCGGTTTTAGACCGGCTAGAGAACAGCGATAGTAAATCAGAACCACTTGCAGAATTGAGTGATAATGATTTGTGGGGGAAATTCCTCATCAGACACTGAAAACGACTCAGCGATGTGCGAACTTGGCGCTCTATTTCAAATTTCACTGTTTTTGGTTTGATTATATTATTGAATTAAATTTATTATTATTATATTATTATTTTTTATGATTATTTATTAAATTATAATTTATGATTTCATGTTTCAAATTTTATCATCCCCGGGATGTTTACTGGACTCTTGTTCGGACAGATTTCAGTGAGTTATTCCTAAGAATTACAAGCCTACAATATAAAAACGACATATTTCCATGCAAAAAAAGTACCGCTTTGAGCACAGAAATAAGGACATAATCAGACCGCTAGGGAGGTTAAAGCTGAAGTCCAGGACACACAGTAGCCATGATCAGGGGCAGACTGACCATTTCCAAACTCGGGCACTGCCCGAGGGCCTGGGGTCAGTAGGGGGCCCCATGAGATGCCCCTGGTACCTTTTTCATAGGCTTTTTTGGTGTTTGGGCAAGGACACAGGGGCCCCATGATCCCCTATTGCCCAGGGGCCCCATGAGTTGTCATTCCGCCCCTGGCCATGATTCTCCTCCTTTTGAGTCCCTCGCCAGTGCTTCTGGCTCCTCCTCTCTGGCAAGTGCCCCCATTGAAAGCCACTTACTATGGGGCCACTTATGTGGGCTCGCTTCTGAGCCTCGCAGTCTGCATATATAGACACAGACAGTAGGACTCTGCCCCACCCCCAGCTCACTTTGATTGACAGGGGCAATGACTCTTGCTGCCTCAGCAGGCCAATGAGACCAGGAAATGAGTTGAGAGAAGGGCTGCAGACAGGCACAGCGCTGGATTGAATGAGGGCTCAGGTAAGTATAAGGGGGGTGAGGGGGAAAACTGATGTCTAAACATGAAAACTGATGTCTAAACATACAAGGAATGAAATAAAGTGATTCTAAAGGCAGAAGGTTTTTTGCTTTAATGTGCTCTAGGCATTTGGGTAAAAACCTTCAGCACCCCTTATACTTACCTGATCCAGATCTCGATCCAGCGATGTGCAATGGCTCTCTCCCACTTCATTGGATCAGAGACAGCAGTGGGATCCATTAGCACCTGCTGCTGTCAATCATATCCAGTGAGGAGCGATTGGGGGCAGGGCTGAGCCATGCTCTTTGTATTAACGGAGTGAGCCCACACAAGTGCCCCCATAGCAAGCAGCTTGCTTTGGGGCACTCAGCAGGGGAGAGGAGGCAGGAGAGCCAGTGGGGGACCTGAGAAGAGGAGGATCATGGCTGGCAACCATTTCACAGAGCAGGTAAGTATAACATGTTTGTTATTTATTTATTTATTTTTTCAATTTGATCACCCCAAGGAAAAAATGTTTAGGATTCCAGGATTGTGGACTCCAGATTATGTAGAGATCCATCGAGGATAAATCCATGAAATGTGCCCTTGTCTCTTTGAACAATAATTTATTCTCATTGAGAAAGAATTTTCCTGTTCTGTGCAGTGATGAAATGACATGAAGTTGTTTTCGGCAATGTCCCAAAGTTCAGGGAAAGTTGACAAAGTCTCATCATGACAATAATAACATCTCCAAAATAGACAGACGGGTTCAGGTGATAAAGCCGGTGACGTGGCATCATACGACTGTTGTTGGGAACGTTGATTTTCACGCAGATGTCAACATGTGTTGTGTCGATAACATTCCATGTCTTTCATCAGTCGTAGTTATCAGCTCAGGAAATCTGGTCTGTAAAGGTCTAACGGCAGATGATGCAAAGCCAACCAGTACAACGTCTGTCAACAATAACCTCATCATCCCAGCTGGTTGCGGCATAGTGAGGTGGCACCTTTCCAGAATCCACTTTATGACCTGTCCGGAAATTCTGGCTGAGGAAAAGTAAATGTGACAGTGAGTAGAAAGTTCTTGTCTCTGGAGATCAATCCCCACACTTCCTAGAGTTTCCTGCCATTGTCCGGCTGGAGTAAAGATGAAGAGTCGTGGGTACGCCCCACTGCTGGGCTCTTGATCTTCTAGACAATGGTCATCATGTCTTCCAAGTTTTAAGTGTGTCCTCAAAATTCTACTATCATTTAATGACATCTACCTCGCCCAGCTGGCCTGGAGTAAATGACTTCATACCAGACTTCATTGTTCTCCCTTCTACTAACAAGCATTTTGTTTTTTTTAATTTTCTAAATACAGTCAAACATAACATTAGCATTGTTTATTCTACATATAATATAATGTATAATGTCACCAAGATCTGCAAATCTCAGTCTTTTCTACATTAAGTTGAGTTCTCCACAGTTCTAGATCTAAAATGTTATATACGTGTTTAAATACAATATGGCCAAACTTCTGTGGACCACTGAGAATCACACTTGTATGAGCTTGTTGGATATCCAATTAAAAACATGGGTATTAATATGGAGTTCCCCAACCCAACCCAACCTAATCTAAACCAACTTAACCCAACCCAACCTAGTCCAACACAACCTAGCCCAACCCAACCCAACACAACCCAACCTAGTCCAACCCAACCTAGCCCAACCTAACCCAACCCAACACAACCTAGCGCAACACAACCCAACCCAACACAACCAAACCTAGTCCAACACAACCTAGCCCAACCTAACCCAAACCAACCTAACCTAGCCCAACCCAACCCAACCTACCCCAACCTAGCTCAACCCAACCCAACCTAGCCCAACCCAACCCAACCTAGCCCAACCCAACCTAGCCCAACCCAACCTACCCTAGCCCAACACAACCCAACCTAGCCCAAACCAACCCAAACTAATCCAAAGCAACCCACAGAAATCCAACACAACCTAACCTAGCCAAACCCAACCCATCCCAACCTAACCCAATCCAACCCAACCTAACCCAATCCAACCCAACCTAACCCAACCCAACCTAGCCCAACCTAACCCAACCTAGCCCAACCCAACCCAGCCCAACCTAGCCCAAACCAACCCAGCCCAACCTAGCCCAAACCAACCCAAACTAATCCAAAGCAACCCATAGAAATCCAACACAACCTAACCTAGCCAAACCCAACCCAACCTAACCCAATCCAACCCAACCTAGCCCAACCCAACCTAACCCAACCTAGCCCAACCCAACCCAACCCAAGTATGTCTTTAGTTTAGCTTTGCGCACAGGGACACAGACAGTAATGCGGGATCAAAAAATAACCTTTCACAGTTTGGAAACGCACAAGTGTCTGAGATGTTTATGTATGCTGTAGTCTTAACATTACCCTTCACTGGAGACACCTGAACCTAAGCCAAAGTTTAATCTGCTTATATTTTGCTTTTCCTGGCTCCTCCCTTCACCCCCCCACCTCTCACCAGCATGTTAATAAACATTTATATAAAACGTTTCTATTTTTACTACCTTATTTTAGCCCAGTGACATCATCACTGGGCCTCAGTGCTTCTCTATGCAATGCAGGCAGATCACACTGATGGGAGGGGCTGGAAGGGTGCTGTACATAGCTTCCTGAAAGCATCACAACACCCTGCCTCAGTATTCCTCTTAAGATCCCTCAGTCCTGATGCAAACTCTGGGCTGGCTCTTAGGAGGAGTTACGCAAATATCAAAATTCCTTGCTGGGTGGGTGTCAGTTTGGAGAAGTGGCCACTCCTAGGCAGACTGTATTTGCATGAAAACAGCCCTAGGTAATGCCGAAACATGATGCTGAGCCTCCGTGATTGAAAGAACTGAAATCCAATGAATGAAAGGGGTGGGCCTGGGACAGTCTGGCTGAGGTGGGAGGGGGCTGGGGGGTAAGGCCTAGATGATGCTGGATGTCCTGCAGCCCAGAATTGAGGCAGGTTCTATCTGACTTGCAGAAACAGAAATGACACCTCCTGCACTCTAGGCCTCAAACCAGGGGTGGAAGGATCGAAGGAACCTCAAAACAATTCCACCAGTGCTTGGAAGGTTGTGCAGCTCTAGAACAATGCTGGGGAAGTCTGACCGATACTGTGAAGTGAAGCAAAAAGGATGAGTGCACCAATCTTGTGCATTACCTCTGTAAATCTATGATTTTATTAAATGAAAAATATATATATACTCACAAACAAGGAAGTATAACAAGCATTACAGATCATCAAAGGAACTAGGGAGTGTAGAGCCAGTGTGAGTCACGTCACGAGGGTAGACTCTCAAAGTGAGGCTGACGCGTTTCAAAGGAGGACCCTTCTTCCTCAGAGCTGCATCAGAGCTTGTTATACCTCCTTGTTTGTGAGTGTATATATTTTTCATTTAATAAAGTCACAGATTTACTGAGGTGATGCGCAAGGTTGGTGCGCTCTGACTGGCTGCAGCTTCTAGTGCAGAGAAGCTCACAGTGTGCAGTGCAGGGGCGGACTGACAACTCATGGGGCCCCCGGGCAATAGGGGATCATTGGGCCCCTGTGTTCTTGCCCAAACTCAAAAAAGCCTATGAAAAAGATACCAGGGGCATCTCATGAGGCCCCCCACTGACCCCAGGCCCTCGGCAGTGACCGAGTTTCCAAATGGTCAGTCTGCCCCTGGTGCAGTGAAATCAGAGTAAGCCGTTTCAGTCCAGGACAGGAGCCGCTACAACTGTGCAACATAGAAGGGAACGCTGGAGGCAGGGTCGGACTGACAATTTGGAAACTCGGGCACTGCCTGAGGGCCCGGGGTCAGTAGGGGGACCCATGAGATGCCCCTGGTACCTTTTTCATAGGCTTTTTTGAGTTTGGGCAAGGACACAGGGGCCCCATGATCCCCTATTGCCCGGGGGCCCCATATAATAATAATAATATAAATCCTGTATAATAATAATATAAATCCTGTATAATAATAATAATAATAATAATATAAATCCTGTATATTAATAATAACAATAATATAAATCCTGTATAATAATAATAATAATAATATAAATCCTGTATATTAATAATAACAATAATATAAATCCTGTATAATAATAATAATAATAATAATATAAATCCTGTATAATAATAATAATATAAATCCTGTATATTAATAATAACAATAATATAAATCCTGTATAATAATAATAATAATATAAATCCTGTATATTAATAATAATATAAATCCTGTATTATCATAATAATAATAATATAAATCCTGTATAATAATAATATATAAATCCTGTATAATAATAATAATAATATAAATCCTGTATAATAATAATATAAATCCTGTATAATAATAATAATAATATAAATCCTGTGTAATAATAATAGCTAATGGAGCAACAAAGGGCTGGTAGGCTGCAATACATAAGATTTGGGGGTTTGGGTTTAGATAAACTTCAAAGCTGAACTTCGGACACAAAACCTTCATTTACATACATTTCTAAATAGCCACAAAGGATACAGATACACTTTGGGTGCATCAAATGTCTTTTGTAACCTCATCACTGTGCTGTACATATCCTCTGTAATGATCAGGGCTGTGGGAGGGGCCCAGCAGGCTCCACCCACTATAGAAAACTGTAGGAGGGGGCGGAGACAAGACCAGTCGCACAGCACAAGGAGAGAGAGCAGCAGTGAGTGGTCTTTATTAGAGAGCCCCGCCCAGGGGCGGACTGACCATTTGGAAACTCGGGCACTGTCCAAGGACCCAGGGTCAGTAGGGGGCCCCATGAGATGCCCCTGGTACCTTTTTCATAGGCTTTTTTGAGTTTGGGCAAGGACACAGGGGCCCCATGATCCCCTATTGCCCGGGGGCCCCATGAGTTGTCAGTCTGCCCCTGGCTGGAGGTCAGATTTAATCCTTTGGAGGAGTATCTTCATGCTTTTAGCCAAATAGTGCATCTATGCGTGTGCTTTACGTAAGTAAAAAAAAAGAAAACATTTGTTCTTTTGATCTTTAGAGAACGTATTTCTAATGTTCCTGATGGATAGAAAGTGATAGACAATCAAACCCTTCACTGTTGTCACCAGTTCAGGAATAGAAGGGAAGTCTTTTATTAGGGAAACATGTTCCGGTGACAGCTGTTTAAAAGGGAATTTCCCTTCACATTGGGAGGATTTCCTTTCATTTTAGCCCCCAGGGCAGGATATGAAGGGAAACCTGTCTAAAGGGACAAAGAAAAATGAAACATTCCGCAGGGGATATAAAATGCCTCTGCTCTATTTCCCCTCCATGTAAAATTGCCTATAGATATACTTTTAATTATCAGAAAGTAACAAGTACATTACTGTGAAATGTATGCATTCTGTGAAGTTCGTGTGAAGCACCTACTATCAACGGCTAGCCTGCAGCAACTGATTAAAGTAAAAAAATAAGTCAGCTCTTGAAATGGGTCATATGCTCGCTCATCAATGTTGAGCTTTAATTTACTTCTGCTATGAACAATAGGAATGAGCTGAGCAGCAGCAGACATTAAAAGGAAACCGAAAATAGAAGACTTATCTCTGAACAGATCTTTAGAGATTTGATGGAATCAGTCTAGGCCCTGTGCTCCATTGTCATTATGATACTGTCTGAATCCGTGGATTCTTCAAAAAGGTTTCCTGTTACCTGTTGGCTCATGTCTGACTTTCAGCCTGTGTCTCGCCCTCTCCTCATCTGAGTCTTGTCTGGAAAAGGCCCCCTCCTCCCTTCAGAGGCTGCTGGTGCAGTGGTGTTATCTGCGTTACCATCTACCTGGTCCCACCAGTCTGAAGTTTCCTCAAACTTTCAAATATTTTGCATTCTGCTTACTTCAGTAGTTTACTATGGTCTGTGCATCTGAGCTTTGGACTTTTGACCTAGTATTGTCATTGCTTCCTTTTCTCCATGTCTTCGTCCTCCTGTTTCTACTGCCCTCAGTGCTATGTCTGTCCAGTCCTCACCCAGTGTTGAGGACTTTGGGAACCCACTGTGTCACCAGGGGTGACACCCAACTATCAGGTAGGACAGATCCTAGAGCTGTGTACATTCTTAAAATGGTTGGTCAGTGAAAACAACAGGTTGACCCTAAACAGTGTCTACAGAACACAAGCTGACCATAGCAGAGATAAGATACAGATGATCAAGATAGGCACAGACAAGGTGAGAACAAATGTGGTTCAAAGCAAATATCAGGAATAATCCTGGTATCGATAAAAGTATGACAAACCTATATCTATCGATTTTGCTAAAAATCGAACCTGCTGAACAGGGACAGGTTGAATGTCCATCAGTCTATTTAAGCACTGCTGATCAGGGTAGGTGTATGCTTAACGGATCTAAATTGCATTACTGATTTACAACCAGAAGATGGCGAAGGTTCAAGGATGATTGTTACACTATGTGTTCTTTCATCTGCCTTTCCTTGTCTGTTTACTCTTTGTGTCATTTTTCTAGTCAAATGTCCATTCCATTTGTGTATTTCCTTGCTTCCTTGGATTCACTAAAAGGGTCAATATGGGGCAACAAATTATGAAGAAAGAAAGTGATGGTCGAAATAGGTAGAAGAGGTCTAACAACCTGTCAAACCCATGTCTGTATGAAGGGCTTAAATCGATGGTATACTTATATATTGGTATACTGTGTTTTCTTCCATTTTTTTTCTTTGTCAGGTGTTTGTCTCCTTGTTTTAGTTCCCTTTGTGTTTCTCCTTGATTCTTTAGATACAGTAGAAAGGTCAATCTGGGGCAGCCAAAGTCTGATGATGAACACCTTAATTTCCAGTGTCTGAGGGTCACTTGTTCCAGTCAAATGTTCGTTCCATTTGTGTATTTCCTTGCTTCCTTGGATTCACTAAAAGGGTCAATACTGGGAAACCAAAGTATGAAGAAAGCCTTCAATTCCAGAAAATGATGGTTGAAATAGGTAGAAGAGGTCTAACAACCTGTCAAACCCATGTCTGTATGAAGGCCTTAAGTCAACAATTGAGCTAAATATCTAACCTGTTAAACAGGAACAGGTGGAATGTGCAGCAATCTGTTTAAGCACTACTGATTACGGCAGGTGTGTGTTGAAGAGATATGAACTGCAGTGAACTGATTTAGAGCCAGCAGATGGTGAAGGTTCAATGATGGTTGGTATCAGGGGCGGACTGACCATTTGGAAACTCGGGCACTGCCCGAGGGCCCGGGATCAGTAGGGGGCCCCATGAGATGCCCCTGGTACCTTTTTCATAGGCTTTTTTGAGTTTGGGCAAGGACACAGGGGCCCTATGATCCCCTATTGAGGGCCCGGGGTCAGTAGAGGGCCCCATGAGATGCCCCTGGTACCTTTTTCATAGGTTTTTTTGAGTTTGGGCAAGGACACAGGGGCCCCATGATCCCCTATTGCCCGGGGGCCCCATGAGTTGTCAGTCCACCCCTGGTTGGTATACTGTGTTTTCTTCCATTTTTTTTCTTTGTCAGGTGTATGTCTCTTTGTTTTAGTTCCCTTTGTGTTTCCCCTTCATTCTTTGGATACAGTAGAAAGGTCAATCTGGGGCAACCAAAGTCTGATGATGAACACCTTCATCTCCAGTGACTGAGGGTAGAGTTAGATGGAAAAAGTCTCTCAGCCTGCCAACCCATGCCCAGAGCTGTCACTGTCCAACGCTATCCTCTCTTTGTGCTGTTGCGTTGTCATGTCTTAGCCAGAGGCGGACTGAAAACTCATGGGGCCCCCGTGCAATAGGGGATCATGGGGCCCCTGTGTCCTCGCCCACACTCAAACCATACCCAAAAAAGCCTATGAAAGGTACCAGGGGCATATCATGGGGCCCCTTACTGACCCTGGGCCCTCCGGCAGTGCCCGAGTTTCTGAATGGTCAGTCCGTCCCTGGTCCTGGCTTGATATATGAAAATATTTGTTTCCCCTCGAACAAATACAATAGAGAAAATAGTACAATAATACAATGCATCGCAGATATGAGTACCAAAAATCCGGCCAGAGTCCCCCTAAAAAAGGTACCCACCGATGATGATAGGGAGATGACCAACTCCCCTCCCTGGTCCGGGACCACAGCACACGCACCACCGAGGGGGCCGGTGCATGTTTGAGGGATAACCGGGTGTGTAGCCTATTTTCTTTTTCTTGTTTTTTTATATATCAAGCCAGGACAAGATAACGCAACAGCACAACGAGAGGATAGTGATGGAAAGGTCCAGGTGGAGGTTGGGAGGCTGAGAGACTTTTTCCATCTCCCTATCATCATCCGGGGGTGCCTTTTTTTAGAGGGACTCTGGAGGGCGGTGTGGCCGGGTTTTTGTTGCTCACATCTGCGATGCATTGTATTTATCATTAATTTCTCTATTGTATTTGTGAATAAATTTGTTTGAGGGATAGCCTCAAACAAATGTTTTCATATATCAAGCCAGGACATGACAACGCGACAGCACAAAGACAGGATAGTGATGGACAGGTCCAGGCGGAGGTTGGGAGGCTGAGAGACTTTTTCCATCTCCCTATCATCATCACGGGGTGCCTTTTTTAGGGGGACTCTGGAGGGCAGTGTGGTCGGGTTTTTGGTACTCACATCTGCAATGCATTGTATTTCTCATTCTTTTCTCTACTGTATTTGTGAATAATATGGTTTGAGGGTTAGCCTCAAACAAATTTTTTCCATATATCAAGCCAGAACCTGACAACGTGACAGCACAAAGAGAGGATAGCGTTGGACAGTCACAGCTCCAGGCATGGGTTGGCAGGCTGAGAGACGATTTCCATCTAACTCAACCCTCAGTAACTGGAAATGTAGGTGTTCATCATCAGACTTTGGTTGCCTGAGACTGACCTTTCTACTGTATCCAAAGAATCAGTGGCCGGGTTTTTGGTACTCACATCTGCAATGCATTGTAATTCTCATTAATTTCTCTATTGCATTTGTGAACAAATTTGTTTGAGGGATAGCCTCAAATAATTTTTTTTTCATATATCAAGCCAGGACATGACAACACAACAACACAAAGAGAGGATAGCAATGGACAGTCACTGCTCCAGGCATGGGTTGGCAGGCTGAGAGACTTTTTCCATCTAACTCAACCCTCAGTCACTGGAAATGTAGGTGTTCATCATCAGACCTTGGTTGCCCCAGATTGACCTTTCTACTGTTTCCAAAGAATCAGTGGCCGGGTTTTTGGTACTCACATCTGTGATGCATTGTATTTCTCATTAATTTCTCTATTGTATTTGTGAATAAACTTGTTTAAGGGATAGCCTCAAAAATTTTTTCATATATCAAGGCAGGACATGACAACACAACAGCACAAAGAGAGAATAGCAATGGACAGTCACTGCTCCAGGTATGGGTTGGCAGCAGGCTGAGAGACTTTTTACATCTAACTCAACCCTCAGTCACTGGAAATGTAGGTTTTCATCATGAGACTTTGGTTGCCCCAGATTGACGTTTTTACTGTATCCAAAGAATCAGTGACCGGGTTTTTGGCACTCACATCTGCGATGCATTGTAATTCTCATTAATTTCTCTATTGCATTTGTGAACAAATTTGTTTGAGGGATAGCCTCAAACTAATTTTTTTTCATATATCAAGCCAGGACATGACAACACAACAACACAAAGAGAGGATAGCAATGGACAGTCACTGCTCCAGGCATGGGTTGGCAGGCTGAGAGATGATTTCCATCTAACTCAACCCTCAGTCACTGGAAATGTAGGTGTTCATCATGAGACTTTGGTTGCCCCAGATTGACCTTTCTACTGTTTCCAAAGAATCAGTGGCCGGGTTTTTGCACTCACATCTGCGATACATTGTATTTCTCATTAATTTCTCTATTGTATTTGTGAATAAATTTGTTTAAGGGATAGCCTCAAACAAATTTTTTCATATATCAAGCCAGGACATGACAACACAACAGCACAAAGAGAGGATAGCGAAGGACAGTCACTGCTCCAGGTATGGGTTGGCAGGCTGAGAGACTGTTTCCATCTAACTCAACCCTCAGTCACTGGAATTGAAGGTGTTCATCATCAGACTTTGGTTGCCCCAGACTGACCTTTTTACTGTATCTAAAGAATCAGTGGCCGGGTTTTTGGTACTCACATCTGCGGTGCATTATATTTTTCATTATTTTCTCTATTGTATTTGTGAACAGGGGTGGACTGACCATTCGAGAACTTGGTACCTTTTTTATAGGCTTTGTTGGGTGTGCTTTGAGTGTGGGCAAGGACACAGGGGCCCCATGATCCCCTATTGCCCAGAGGACCCATGAGTTGTCAGTCCGCCCCTGTTTGTGAATACATTTTCTTGAGGGTTAGCCTTATGGGTGTGTAGCCTATTTTCTTGTTCTTGTTTTTTTGTGCATTGCGTTTAGGTAACACCCCACTGCTGGTGACACCTCACCATATTTTGGTCTGCCGGTGGGCTCCCATTTTTTGTTTGTCTTTGCATGTCCTGGCTTGACCCTAGGACTTTCTGGCACTTGACCACCAGTTTGTAATATATACTTTTTTCCTGGTTAGCCATCACATTCCCATCAACTAAGAGCTTCCACCTCTGCTTAGCATACTAAGTAGCCTCTGCTGCTAAATGTGGAAAAGAATCATTTGGCCAAGCGGTTTTTCATGTAAAAATAACTGTCACTTAATTGTTATCTTGGTACAGAACACTGACAATTTGTTTGCCATACATCACGCACTAGTTGAAAAAGAAGTAAGGCGCTCTAATGAAAGGTGCTGTGATGATAACGCTGGTGACGTGTAGCAGATCTAGTGATTATGATTTTGATCAAAAGACTGAATATATACATACGAAACTCGGATGACGGCTCAATACAACCTGATTAGCTTACAGCAGACTTGAAAGCGTTTGGATAGTCATGTATAGATTCATTAACAAGAGGAACACGACAGAGGGAAAAAAATACACCTCAAAGAAAAGAATTCAAAACTTGGCAATGAAAAAAACAACAGAAAAAAAAAATTAAAAATGTCCGACGCTTTGACAAAACTTTTCACTTTGATTTTTAAATTGGATTAATTTCCCTGTGTGCTTTGCTTCAGTCATCGCGGCCGGTAATGAAGAATCCCCAAAGGCATTTGGACATGGAACAGAATATCATTTTAGAAAGACATACTATAAAGTGTACCTGAAGTCTCTAAAACGCCAATGGAATGTTCTAGCAGGCACGTCGGGGTGTCATCATGTCAGCTTTTCCACTTAGAGTTCTGTGAACCGCTAGTGCCTCTCACCAGCTCTGTCGCAGCCCTCTTGTGAGGTGCAAGAGATGGACGGGCCATTCAGCTCGATCACTATACCACCTTCCTCAGCAGTAGGTACTGACTCTTCCTTCACTCCCCCAAATTCATCCACTGAAGGACATACCCAGAATTTTATTGGCTGGTAGAGGGGGCTACCCTTTTACCTCTGGTCCAGTGGAATGGAGAACACAGGATGAGAGGGCACAGAGTGGCATGGGTACCATGAGTCTAGTTCACCAAAGCTCTCTTCTTGTAGCGGGTCCAACTTCCAGGTGCATGTGCAGACTCATAGGCAGATCACCAAGGGGCAGGGTCACAGGAAGAGTCAGTGTGGCAAAGCAGACTGGACAGCAGCTGGAACCGCTAGTGCCTCTCACCAGCTCTGTCTCAGCCCAATGGTGAGGTGCAGAAGATGGAAGGGCCATTCAGGACAAATCACTAGGTTTGTTTAATACCACCTCCCTCAGCAGTAAGTATTGACTCTTCCTTCACTCCCCCCAAATTCATCCACTGAAGGACATACCCAGAATTTTATTGGCTGGTAGTGGGGGTTTCCCTTATACCTCTGGTCCAGTGGAATGGAGAACACAGGATGAGAGGGCACAGAGGGGCATGGGTACCATGAGTCTAGTTCACTAAAGCTCTCTTCTTGTAGCGGGTCGAACTGCCAGGTGCATGTGCAGACTCATAGGCAGATCACCAAGGGGCAGGGTCACAGGAAGAGTCAGTGTGGCAAAGCAGACTGGACAGCAGCTGGAACCGCTAGTGCCTCTCACCAGCTCTGTCTCAGCCCAATTGTGAGATGCAGAAGATGGAAGGGCCATTCAGGACAAATCACTAGGTTTGTTTAATACCACCTCCCTCAGCAGTAAGTACTGACTCTTCCTTCACTCCCCCCAAATTCATTCACTGAAGGACATACCCAGAATTTTATTGGCTGGTAGAGGGGGTTTCCCTTATACCTCTGGTCCAGTGGCATGGAGAACACAGGATGAGAGGGCACAGAGGGGCATGGGTACCATGAGTCTAGTTCACCAAAGCTCTCTTCTTGTAGCGGGTCCAAGTTTGAGGTGCATGTGCAGACTCATAGGAGGATCACCAAGGGGCAGGGTCACAGGAAGAGTCACTGTGGCGAAGAAGACTGAACAGCAACTGGCAGGAACACTGGAACCCATCACAGCCTAAAAGTATGTCTAAGATAGTCAGTGGTTAGCAATCGGAAGCAGACAGCAGACAACAGAGAAAGCAGGCTGAGGTTACACTGGGAAGTCAGCAGAATCATGGTCAAGAGACAGTCAAAGGTAACATTTGGAAATCAGCAAAGCCATGGTCAAAAGGCAGGCCAAGGTCATATATAGAAGTCAGTAGAGTCATGGCTAAGAAACAGGCCAAGAGTTGTGTCAAGAGGCCAAGGTCACACTGGGATGTCAGGAACATTATGGTCAAAAGACAGTCAGAGGTAACATTTGGAAATTAGCAAAGCCATGGTCAAAAGGCAAGTCAAGGTCATATATAGAAGTCAGCAGAGTCATGGCTAAGAAACAGGCCAAGAGTTGTGTCAAGAGGCTGAGGTCACACTGGGATGTCAGGAAAATTATGGTCAAGAGACAGTCAAAGGTAACATTTGGAAATCAGCAAATCACGGTCAAAAGGGAGGCCAAGGTCAAATCTAAAAGTCAGCAGAGTCATTATTAAGAAACAGGCCAAGAGTTGTGTCAAGAGGCTGTGGTCACACTGGGATGTCAGGAAAATTATGGTCAAGACACAGTCAAAGGTAACATTTGGAAATCAGCAAATCACGGTCAAAAGGGAGGCCAAGGTCAAATCTAGAAGTCAGCAGAGTCACAGCCAAGAAACAGGCCAAGAGTTGTGTCAAGCGGCTGTGGTCACACTGGGATGTCAGGAAAATTATGGTCAAGAGACAGTCAAAGGTAACATTTGGAAATTAGCAAAGCCATGGTCAAAAGACAGGCCAAGGTCAAATCTAGAGGTCAGCAGAGTCATGGCTAAGAAACAGGCCAAGGTCCTAAGATTACTGTGGACTGTCCACTTTATGTGATTGACTGTGTATATCAAGTGACTCAGGAATGTACTTGTGATGTGACTGTCTTGCCATTACCTGCAAATGCAGTGAAGCTCACTACCGTGTGGGCATTCCATCCTTGGGATATAAAGGTCTATAGCCGGGAATGTCATGAGGAGACCTATGGCAAGGAGCCGGGCACAGGATGGCAGAGGGGTCAGCCTCTGGCAGGGATGAAGCAGGGGTAGGGCCTTGTGCTTGAGAGCCAAAACAAGCCGACCACAAAGAGCCTCTTACAAACCAATAGCTCATCCTTTTAGAGGGAGCATCTACAGAAAAGGAGACTGGTAGTCTATGGTATTTCGCTCAGTACAATATTGAATATTTTCATTGTAATTTACGACTCATGAAGACCTTTGATGGTTTATATCAGCCATATAAAGAGAGAAGTTTAATCTGTAAGCTCTGGGCAGCTCCCGGATTCCTCTGGGGTAGCAGGTCTTGGTTGTACCAGGAGGAAAGTGATTTACAGCTCCTGCAGATTGTCCTGCAGAAGGAGAACATCCTGAGCTGATATTCCGAGGACTTCATCCCATCATGATTAGAGCTCCGATGTGTTCTTATCAGGATTCCTCACCATTGATTCACAGCTCATGTTCCTGGCCAGGCCCGGCAGGTGTGCCTCTCCGGGAGATTCTGGCAAACACTCATCTCTCTGGCACCCAAAGAAGAGTCACATAAATCAGAGAATGATGAATTTCATACAAGGAATATAAAACGGTTGAAGCCGGATACAGATTACAGGGAGATTCTGGGCTTTTTTTAATACATTCTGTAATCTGATCCATGTGTAAACGTGTTCAGCCTAACAGGAGTAATCTTACTGACATGAGTTACCAGTTTACAATGTGCACTGGAGAACATATTCCTGTTACATATGCAGGCTCTGCTTCCTCCTTAGTAGTACTGCACAGTGATTGTACTTTACTGCTCTGCTCTCTCTGCAGGTTTAATGGGTCTGTTTATATTAAAAAAAAAAATTGCTGTGCAAATGTCTCAGCGTTCGTTCAGCTGTCGCAAATAATCCCCAATGTGTCTAATATGATTATTTTCTATGATCATTAGCACCGCCTAGTGGCCATAAGTGAAGAACAATCCCCATAATGTATCGAATACGTTTAATTCCTATGATCATCAGCTTCATGTAGTGCCCATGAATGGCACATTATATCCTGTAATGTGTCTCACATATTGAATTCCTATGATCTTTAGCTTCATGTAGTGAGTGGTGAATAATTCCCATAATGTGTCTGATATGTTTCATTCCTTATAATCATCAGCTCCATCAAGTGGCCATAAGTGAAGAACAATCCCCATAATGTGTCTAATATGTTTAATTTCCTGTAATCATCAGCTCCACCTAATGGCCATAAATAACGAATAATCTTTAATGTATCTAATATGATTATTTTCCAAGATCATTAGCACTGCCTAGTGGCTGTAAATGGTGAATAGTCCCCATAATGTGTCTAATATGTTTAATTTCCTCTGCTCATCAGCCCCACCTAGTGGCTATAAGTGGTGAATAATCCCCATAATGTATCTAATATGTTTCATTTCCTATGATCATCAACCCCACCTAGTGGCTATAAGTGGTGAATAATCCCCATAATGTGCCTAATATGTTTCATTTCCTATGATCATCAGCTCCACCTAGTGGCCATAAATAGCGACTAATCCCCGTAATATGTCTAATATGTTTAATTTCCTGAATGATCGTCAGCTCTACTAGTGCCCATAAGTGATGAATAATCCTGTCATGTGCCTAATATGTTTATTTCCTATGCTCGTCAACCCCACCTAGTGGCTATAAATGGGGAATAATCCCGACAATGTGCCTAATATGTTTATTTCCTATGATCATCAACCCCACCTGGTGGCTATAAGTGGTGAATAATCCCCACAATGTGCCTAATATGTTTATTTCCTATGCTAATCAGCTCCACCTAGTGGCAATAAGTGATGAATAATCCCCATAATGTGTCTAATGTGTTTCATTTCCTATGATCATCAACTCCACCTAGTGGCCATAAGTATCAAAAAATCCCTGTAATGTGTCTAATGTGCTTAATTTATGATCATCAACTTCATGCAGTGTCCATAGGTGGTGAACAACTCCTGTAAATTGTCTAATATGTTTAATTTCCCATGATCATCAGCTCCACCTAGTGGCCATAAGTGGGGAATAATCCCCACAAAGTGCCTAATATGTTTATTTCCTATGATCATCAGCTCCACCTAGTGGCTATAAGTGGTGAATAGATCCCTTAATGTGTGTAATATGTTTATTAGCTGTGATGAGCATCTCCATCTAGTGACCATAGTGCGGTATATTCCTGAAATACCTAATTCAGGAAAATACCGCATTGTGGCTACTAGATGGCGCTGACGATCATAGCTGACACATAGCCAGAATTATTTGCCACTTATGACCACTAGGTGGGGTTGATGATCATAGGAAATAAACATATCAGGCACATTGTGGGGATTATTCATCACTTATAGCCACTAGGTGGAGCTGATGAGCATAGAAAATTCAAGGTATTAGACACATAATGGGAATTATCACCATTCATGGCCACTAGGTGGAGCTGATGATCATAGGAAATAAACACATCAGGCATGTTGTTGGGATTATTCACCACTTATAGCCACTAGGTGGGGCTGATGGTCATAGGAAATAAACACATCAGGCATGTTGTGGGGATTATTCACCACTTATAGCCACTAGGTGGAGCTGTTGATCACAGGAAATAAACATACCAGGCACTTTGTGGGGATTATTCACCACTTATAGCCACTAGGTGGGGCTGTTGATCATAGGAAATAAACATACCAGGCACCTTGTGGGGATTATTCACCACTTATAGCCACTAGGTGGAGCTGATGACCATAGGAAATAAACACATCAGGCATGTTGTGTGGATTATTCTTCACTTATTGCCACTAGGTGGAGCTGTTGATCATAGGAAATAAACATACCAGGCACCTTGTGGGGATTATTCACCACTTATAGCCACTAGGTGGAGCTGATGACCATAGGAAATAAACACATCAGGCTAGTTGTGGGGATTATTCATCTCTTATAGCCACTAGGTGGAGCTGATGAGCATAGAAAATTCAACATATTAGGCACATAATGGGAATTATCACCATTCATGGCCACTGGGTGGAGCTGATGATCATAGGAAATAAAATAGATTTGAACTATTTTCTAGGAACACTTTAAACCAAATTTTACTCCTTAGGTTTACATATTCTTTAAACAATTTCCTCAACTGTGCGCAGGTCGCTGCGTCCTCCCGTCGCCATCATGTCTTCCTTAGGGGGGAGGGGCAGGCCCGTCAGGAGTAACACCAAGTCTGCGCGCCTGCCGGGTGAAAAATGGAATTCAGAAATCAGGTTGACTTGGCTTCCCTTCAAGACCCGCTTGCCGTGGATTTTCTCGCTTTCATGCGTCCGGATGAGATCACCTTCTGACATTCCTTTTGTTTAACATTATTGTATTTTTAAGGCTGCGCCAAAGCCGTCTGGGCAGAAAAAAAATATAAAAGCCGTAAAGAGGCGAGGGGGGTTAATAATGGCCAATAAATGAGAGATACTTCAGCTGGTATTTGATCTTTGACACCTCGTTTCAGTAACAGCCAGGTCCTTATGACTTCCAGCGCCGAAAGATAAAATAGAACCGCCGCCGCTCGCAATTCCTTACGCCAACCGAGCCAACCATAACAACCTGTTGGGTGAGGGACAGTCGATAAAGAGTCTGCAGCTAAGACCAATATTAAATTATAGCTTATTGCACTAATCACACAGATTTCTAGGTAACTCCGGTAGTTGGGAGACCCAGAGAGGCAAGGGAGGGGGCGCCTTGGCCAATTTTTAGAGAGACGATTGCCGGGGAATTTTAAAGGGAAGCTCTGGATAACTTGGGAAAACAATCGGTAAGCTGCTGATACATGCAAACAATGTAGTACTTGAATTTGACCCGGTATAAGCCTTTTGCAGTCCTTGTACAGCAGAACTCAAACTGGGAGAAGGAGAATCAGTAAAATAAACCAATCAGTTCATGGGAGGACCAAAGCATTTTGATTGGAGGAGAGAGCAGAATGAAATAGAGATGAGTTCATCACTGTGCTGCTTCGCCTCCTACAGGTTGGGGGCTCGTCCGGGACAGCCCAGGCTGTGGTTTGAATGATGCTCACCATCAGACTGAGGACATCTAGTGGCAGAAGAGAAGTATGACAGGGGAGATCTCTGTTTTGAATGTGAATATTGCAACAAAAGCTTTTTCATTTTAAAATTATCGTTTAATGGGCTTTATTTTTGTGCTGCTTCGCCTCCTACAGGTTGGGGGCTCGTCCGGGACAGCCCAGGCTGTGGTTTCATTGATGCTCGCCATCATACTGAGGGCATCTAGTGGTAGAAGAGAAGTACGACAGGGGAGATCTCTGTTTTGAAGGTGAATATTGCAACAAAAGCTTTTTCATTTTTAAATGATCATTTCATGGGCTTGATTTTTGTGCTGCTTTGCCTCCTACAGGTTGGGGGCTCGTCCGGGACAGCCCCGGCTGTGGTTTCATTGATGCTCGCCATCAGTCTGAAAGGGGAGATCTCTGTTTTGAAGGGAAGCTCTGGATAACTTGGGAAAACAATCGGTAAGTTGCTGATACATGCAAACAGTGTAGTACTTGAATTTGACCCGGTATAAGCCTTTTGCAGTCCCTGTACAGCAGAACTCAAACTGGGAGAAGGAGAATCAGTAAAATAAACCAATCAGTTCATGGGAGGACCAAAGCATTTTGATCGGAGGAGAGAGAGCAAAGTGAAATAGAGATGAGTTCATCACTGTGCTGCTTCGCCTCCTACAGGTTGGGGGCTCGTCCGGGACAGCCCAAGCAGTGGTTTGAATGATGCTCGCCATCAGACTGAGGACATCTAGTGGCAGAAGAGAAGTATGACAGGGGAGATCTCTGTTTTGAATGTGAATATTGCAACAAAAGCTTTTTCATTTTAAAATTATCGTTTAATGGGCTTTATTTTTGTGCTGCTTCGCCTCCTGCAGGTTGGAGGCTCGTCCGGGACAGCCCAGGCTGTGTTTTCATTGATGCTCGCCATCATACTGAGGGCATCTAGTGGTAGAAGAGAAGTACGACAGGGGAGATCTCTGTTTTGAAGGTGAATATTGCAACAAAAGCTTTTTCATTTTTAAATGATCATTTCATGGGCTTGATTTTTGTGCTGCTTCGCCTCCTACAGGTTGGGGGCTCGTCCGGGACAGCCCAGGCTGTGGTTTCATTGATGCTCGCCATCAGTCTGAAAGGGGAGATCTCTGTTTTGAAGGGAAGCTCTGGATAACTTGGGAAAACAATCGGTAAGTTGCTGATACATGCAAACAGTGTAGTACTTGAATTTGACCCGGTATAAGCCTTTTGCAGTCCCTGTACAGCAGAACTCAAACTGGGAGAAGGAGAATCAGTAAAATAAACCAATCAGTTCATGGGAGGACCAAAGCATTTTGATCGGAGGAGAGAGAGCAGAGTGAAATAGAGATGAGTTCATCACTGTGCTGCTTCGCCTCCTACAGGTTGGGGGCTCGTCCGGGACAGCCCAGGCTGTGGTTTGAATGATGCTCGCCATCAGACTGAGGACATCTAGTGGCAGAAGAGAAGTACGATGGAGATCTCTGTTTTGAAGGTGAATATTGCAACAAAAGCTTTTTTGTTTTTAAATTATCGTTTAATGGGCTTGATTTTTGTGCTGCTTTGCCGCCTATAGGTTGGGGGCTCGTCCGAGACAGCCCAGGCTGTGGTTTGAATGATGCTCACCATCAGACTAAGGACATCTAGTGGCAGAAGAGAAGTACGATGGAGATCTCTGTTTTGAAGGTGAATATTGCAACAAAAGCTTTCTAATTTTTAAATTATCCTTTAATGGGCTTGATTTTTGTGCTTTCACCTCCTACAAGTTGGGGGCTCGTCCGGGACAGCCCAGGCTGTGGTTTGAATGATGCCCGCTATCAGACTGAGGACATCTAGTGGCAGAAGAGAAGTACAACAGGGGAGATCTTTGTTTTGAAGGTGAATATTGCAACAAAAGCTTTCTAATTTTTAAATTATCCTTTAATGGGCTTGATTTTTGTGCTTTCACCTCCTACAGGTTGGGGGCTCGTCCGGGACAGCCCAGGCTGTGGTTTGAATGATGCCCGCCATCAGACTGAGGACATCTAGTGGCAGAAGAGAAGTACAACAGGGGAGATCTTTGTTTTGAAGGTGAATATTGCAACAAAAGCTTTTTATTTTGATCCTATGTGTCCATATACACATAGACTGTAATCAAAGTTTTTTTTGGCAGCAGCGTTTTTTGGCAGGAAAAAAAGCCAGAACTAGTGGGTTTCTAGAGGAGTTTTTTTAGCTGTAAAAACATTCTAATGCTGAACAACGCAGTAAAACGCAGCAAAATGTAGTAAATGCGGGAAACCAGCATTTTTGGACTTTTTGAGCAAAAAAAAGCGGCTAAACGCAGCTTAACGCCAATGTGAAAACATTAAAAAGCGCTGGAAAAAAATCACATTTTTAACGTGACTTTATACAGCTATTGCTATCAGTATTATTAAAATGCCCTGTGTGTATGGAGCCTAATGCAGGCCATAGACGGCTCGATTTTTCAGCCAAAAAAAAAACCGGCCAATTTTCACAACGTTAGTGGGTTACTTGGTCGGCCGTTTTTCGGGGTTTAGGCACTTTTTTTTATCGGTCATGTTGGAAATTTTCCCGGCTGATTTTGATGATCGGCCGATTTTCCCGGCAATGATGCGCAAATTGGCCGATCGTTTTACTGATAAAAAAATCTGCGCATGAGCCATGACCTGGAAGAAGAAGAATTCCAGTCCGCAATTATATTTTATATGAAAGTCTTGCGGTTGCAACAATGTATCTATTTGTAACCGAATAAAAACATCTGTATCCGAAATGGATACAAATGGATACATTTGTTGCAACCGCAAGACTTTCATGTAAAATATAATAGTGGAGCTCTCTGCAGGGACCAAAGTAATTATGGGGTTAAATGCCGGCTGTAGACAGGATGAAAATCGGCCAATTTTTTTTACTGTTGGTGGTAACGTCGGCTGATCGAACGTCCAATTTTTTTTTTTTTTAAAAAGGCCGGTTTTCGACCCGTCTATGGCCTGCATAATGCCCCATACACACTGTAAGAAAATCGTATGAAATTTTTTTTACGAGGATTGATCGTCTGATAATCGGATCGTTAGTACACAGTTAGTACACTCCAAAGACATGCTGGTAGGTGAATTGGCTCCTGTCTAAATTGTCCCTAGTATGTGTATGTATGAATGTGAGTTAGGGACCTTAGATTGTACGCCCCTTGAGGGTTAGGGACCTTAGATTGTACACCGCTTGAGGGTTAGGGACCTTAGATTGTACGCCCCTTGAGGGTTAGGGACCTTAGATTGTACACCGCTTGAGGGTTAGGGACCTTAGATTGTACGCCCCTTGAGGGTTAGGGACCTTAGATTGTACGCCCCTTGAGGGTTAGGGACCTTAGATTGTACCCCCTTGAGGGTTAGGGACCTTACATTGTACGCCCCTTGAGGGTTAGGGACCTTAGATTGTACGCCCCTTGAGGGTTAGGGACCTTAGATTGTACGCCCCTTGAGGGTTAGTGACCTTAGATTGTACGCCCCTTGAGGGTTAGGGACCTTAGATTGTACGCCCCTTGAGGGTTAGGGACCTTAGATTGTACGCCCCTTGAGGGTTAGGGACCTTAGTTTGTACACCGCTTGAGGGTTAGGGACCTTAGATTGTACGCCCCTTGAGGGTTAGGGACCTTACATTGTACGCCCCTTGAGGGTTAGGGACCTTAGATTGTACGCCCCTTGAGGGTTAGGGACCTTACATTGTACGCCCCTTGAGGGTTAGGGACCTTAGATTGTACGCCCCTTGAGGGTTAGGGACCTTAGATTGTACGCCCCTTGAGGGTTAGGGACCTTAGATTGTATGCCCCTTGAGGGTTAGGGACCTTAGATTGTACGCCCCTTGAGGGTTAGGGACCTTAGATTGTACTCCCCTTGAGGGTTAGGGACCTTAGATTGTATGCCCCTTGAGGGTTAGGGACCTTAGATTGTACGCCCCCTTGAGGGTTAGGGACTGATGTGAATGTACAATATATATGTAAAGTGCTGCGTAAATTGACGGCGCTATATAAGTACCTGAAATAAATAAATACACAGCTTTCGAGAGCTCATCACTTTTTGTACAACAATATCTGAAGGGACAAGCGCAAAAAATTTTTCTCGTACGACACCAGATCGTACGATTTTCGTTTAATCAGTACAGTAGTCATCTGAAAATACAATACAAATATAATGCAATACATGACATCACTTTCGACATTCTTTTCTTTCATAGGAGAATTTTCATATCTTTAGTATCCTTTTCACTTTCGATGTGATACTAGCAGGCAAAAAAAACAACTGATCGTTTATCCGATGTTCTCATTGTGTGTATGGGGCATAAGTTTGATTGCTAGCTCTTCAGGCAATCAATCTCTTTGCTGCCTTTTTTGTTCCTATTATTTTTCTTAGAATTTTTTCATCTTTAATTTAATTTTGTGGTGGATTTAAGGTCACTTTTAGCTGCTTTTCTGTCCAAAGAATTTTTCTTTTTTTAAATTGCAAGATTGACATTTTTCAGGGGGAGGTATTTTGGGGTTTTCATTTATTTTGGAAGCACCAGTAGAGGGAGCAGTGTCAGTGACACCTTGGAGTTATCTGCTGGGTCTGGTGGATGGAGATGGTGGATAGAGAGCCCCACTTGTGCACTACTTGAAGCAATGTATCCGTTTGACCTCTGAAATGTACTTTGTGATAAGATTTTTCCCACAGTTGGTCCAGAGTAGGATAAGTGAGATATGTAGGCTGGCCAAGCTGCTCGAGAGACCCATCTAAGAGGCCTGTGAGGGCCATTGTGTACTGGAGAGCCGCACTTCATATAATATGAAGGACTCTACAGACCGAGATCGGAAGGGAGACCTCCGCTGCTCCACCCAGAACTGGATCCTTGTTATCTGCAATGATACGTTCTCAATGCTGACGGCATAATCTGCAGATTGTCCCATCCCTGACCTCTTTGAGGATCTGCAGAACATTACACTTTGCCATCTTCCCCAGGCAGATACATATTGACATACAGAGTGGTAGCACTTCCACCTGGCAGTACTCAGGTCGTTGGTTCGAATCCCAACCATGGCACCACCTGCATGGAGTTTGCTTGTTCTCCCTGTGCCTGCGTGGGCTTCCTCTGGGTACTCCAGTTTCCTCCCACCCTCCACTGCTGGTAGGTTAATTGGCTCCTGTCTACATTAGCCCTAGTATGGATATACAGGAATGTGAGTTAGGGACCTTAGATTGTACGCCCCTTGAGGGTTAGGGACCTTAGATCGTACGCCCCTTGAGGGTTAGGGACCTTAGATTGTACGCCCCTTGAGGGTTAGGGACCTTAGATTGTACGCCCCTTGAGGGTTAGGGACCTTAGATTGTACGCCCCTTGAGGGTTAGGGACCTTACATTGTACGCCCCTTGAGGGTTAGGGACCTTAGATTGTACGCCCCTTGAGGGTTAGGGACCTTAGATTGTACGCCCCTTGAGGGTTAGGGACCTTAGATTGTACGCCCCTTGAGGGTTAGGGACCTTAGATCGTACGCCCCTTGAGGGTTAGGGACCTTAGATCGTACGCCCCTTGAGGGTTAGGGACCTTAGATCGTACGCCCCTTGAGGGTTAGGGACCTTAGATTGTACGCCCCTTGAGGGTTAGGGACCTTAGATTGTACGCCCCTTGAGGGTTAGGGACCTTAGATTGTATGCCCCTTGAGGGTTAGGGACCTTAGATTGTACGCCCCTTGAGGGTTAGGGACCTTAGATTGTACACCCCTTGAGGGTTAGGGACCTTAGATTGTACACCCCTTGAGGGTTAGGGACCTTAGATTGTACGCCCCTTGAGGGTTAGGGACCTTAGATTGTACGCCCCTTGAGGGTTAGGGACCTTAGATTGTACGCCCCTTGAGGGTTAGGGACTGATGTGAATGTACAATATATATGTGGAAACGCTGTGTAAATGGACAGCGCTATATAAGTACCTGTAATAAATAATATTCAATTTTTTTATTCTATTCTTTTATTAATGATTTCTATTCCATTCTGTTTTATTATATTATACTTTTCTATTCTATTCAATAATTTTCTCTTCTATTTTATTTTTTTCTATAATTTTATCTATTTTGTTTTATTCTATATTATTAATTTTTTATTCTATTCTTTGATTTTCTGTTCTATCTTCTATTTTTTATTCTATTCTTTTCTTTCCTACTCTACTCTTCATTCTCCCCAAGACCTCCCGCTCTCTAGCTCCCTTGTCACCTCCTCCCATGCTCACCTCCAGGACTTCTCCCGAGTCTCTCTCATCCTATGGAATTCCCTACCCCAATCTGTCCGTCTGTCTCATACTCTGTCTAAATGTAGACAACGGTGCTATATAAGTACCTGTAATAATAATAATATTCTCCAGATTTATACTTTTCTATTCTATTCCCTAATTTTCTATTCTTTTTTTTATCATTTTCTCTATTTTGTTTTATTCTATTCTATTCTATTCTTTGATTTTCTGTTCTATCTTCTATTTCTGTTCTGTTCTATTCTGTTCTTTTCTACTCTATTCTTCATTCTCCCCAAGACCTCCTGTTCTCTAGCTCCCTTGTCACCTCCTCCCATGCTCACATCCAGGACTTCTCCCGGGTCTTTCCCATCCTATGGAATTCCCTACCCCAATCTTTCAGTCTGTCTCATACTCTTGTCTAAATGTAGACGACGGCGCTATATAAGTACCCATAATAATAATAATATTCTCCAGATTTACTCTATTATACTTTTCTATTCTATTCCCTAATTTTCTATTCTATTTTTTCTATAATTTTCTCTATTTTGTTTTATTCAATTATGTTTTATTCTATTTTATTTTTTATTCTATTCTACTCTTTAACCACTTGCCTACCAGGCACTTATACCCCCTTCCTTACCAGGCCAATTTTCAGCTTTCAGCGCTGCCGCACTTTGATTGACAATTGCACGGTCATGCAATATTGTAGCCATATGAAATTTTGATCATTTTTTTCTCACAAATAGAGCTTTCTTTTGGTGGTATTTAATCGCCACTGGGCGCTTTACTTTTTGCGCTATAAATAAAAAAGTGCAAAAAATTTGAAAAAAAAAAGTTTCTTTGTTTCTATTATAAAATTTTTCAAACAGGCATTTTTTCTCCTTCACTGATGTGCGTTGATGAGGCAGCACTGATGGGCACTGATAGGCGGTACTGATGGGCACTAATAGGCAGCACTAAAGGGCACTGATAGGCAGCACTAATGAGGTGTCACGGATAGGCGGCACTGATAGACAGCACTAATGAGGTGTCACGGATAGGCGGCACTAATATGCAGCACTGATAGGCGGCATTGATAGGTGACACTGATGATGGGTACTGACTGGCATCACTGCTGGGCACTGACTGGCGGCACTGACTGGCACAACCCCTGGGCACTGACTGGTGGCACTGACTGGCAGCACTGCTGGGCTGCACTGGTGGGTGGCACTGGTGGGCAGCACTGGTGGGTGGGCACAGGTGGGTGGCACAGGTGGGTGGCACTGGTGGGCACAGGTGAGTGGCACTGCTGGGCACATGTAGGTGGCACTTCTGGGCACAGGTAGGTGGCACTGCAGAGTGGCACAGGTGGGTGCACTGCTGGGCACAGGTGGGTGCACTGCTGGGCACAGGTGGGTGATCTGCTGGGCACAGGTGGGCGGAGCTAGTGGGCGCACTGCTGGGCACAGGTGGGCGGAACTTGCGGGTGGCACTGCTGGGCACCGATCATCAGGGCACTGATCATCAGTGACCCTGATGATCTGTGCCGATCCCCGCTCTGACAACTGCCGGTTCTCGGCAGTACTTTCCTCACGATCTGACAGCATGAGGAAAGTGCAGCCGAGAACCGGCACTTGCATTTCCCTCTGATCAGCGTGTCATTGGACACCGCTGATCAGGTGGTAAAAGGCCGCTATGATTGGCCTTTTACCACATCACGTGATCAGCTGTGTCCGTAGGACACAGCGATCATGGAGATTGCCGGGTGCGCGCCCCCTGGGGCGCGCAGGAGAGCGCGTTCTGGGGGGACGTCATATGACGTCCACCCAGAACTGGCCGGCCGCAGTGAAGCCGTCATTCGGCTATCTGCGGTCGGCAGGTAGTTAATTTTCTGTTCTACCTTCTATTTTATATTCTATTCAATTCTATTCTTTTCTTTTCTATTCCATTCTTCATTTTCCCCAAGACCTCCTGCTCTCTAGCTCCCTTGTCACCTCCCCCCATGCTCGACTCCAGGACTTCTCCCGAGTCTCTCCCATCCTATGTAATTCCCTACCCCAATCTGTCCGACTGTCTCCTACTCTGTCTGCCCTATAAAAGCCCCCGTAATAATAATAATATTCTCCACATTATTCCACTGATGACCTATTTAGAGTTTTGCAGAACATGCTTAGCTTTGGGATCAGTCATGTGAGCTGGGTTGTTGGACAGGCGGTAGGCATCATCGTGGGCGGGGCCAAGCATTTGGTATTCGGAGAGGAGAACATGCACAAAGAGACTAAGAATTGTAATAAACTGTATAAAACTTCCAACCATTGGTGTATTTAGGTTTTGAGCTGCCCCCCCTCCCCCCTCTTTCCACAGTAGAGAAGGAGAGAGACTCACCATCACAGCTCTCTTCCCGAAGTCTCACGGTGGCTCCCCTCACTCCGCTCTTCGACCTGCCACCCAGCCCCGGAGCCCCTCGGAGCCTCAGCTGCTGGACAACCAACGTCCCTTTTGTCTGGGGGAGGCGCCGCCCCCCTGAAAAATGCTGCCCAAGGCAAGCTCCTTGTTTGCCCCACAGTAAATACACCGCTGCTTCCGACAAAGGTAGTAACAGAGTCCACGTAACAGCGCCGAAACTGGCCCGACTGCGCTTAGGCTCCATTCACACTTGTGCGACTTGTCAGGTGACTTTGGACACATGAAGTCACATGACAAAACGAAGCCTATGTATTTTCAATGGAAGCCGCTCAAAACCATGTGACTTAAAGTCGCAGCGACTTTAAAAAGCTTCTCTGCACTACTTTAATGCGACTTTCATGTGAATGGAGCTCCATAGACCGCAATGTAAAACTCTCAAAAGCCACCTGAAAGTCGCATCCTAATGTTATCAATGCAATAGTTGCTGAACAGTCAAAGCCAAAGTCAACAGCCAGAGTCACATCCAAATTGCATTAAAGTCGCAGTGGAAATCACATGATTTTGGAGTCGCACAAGTGTGATGGGAGCCTTACAGAGCGTTTTGCAGGGAATACCCAAAAACAACTTGCTTGGCAACATCTGACAAAAGAGGTGGCTGGTAGGTGGTCTGGCAACAAGGCACCTGGACCTGAAGGGCTCCTGGCTGGCAACATAGATGAGCAGTCACTAATCTGTCCCTCTTCCATTGGAACACTGTCCTTGACCAGTGGGTTCCTGTCCCTGACTTAGCCACTTCGCAAATGTACCAACAAAAGGGGTACAGAGGTACCGCCCACACTAAAGATGGCTGCTGAGGTCATCCAGGACATCAGTGTCCAATCAGACAGCTGCTCTCCTGATGGCACCTACAGAGGATTCAAAGGAACATGAGCTCCTCCTGTCCTCTGCTCTGGGAGGCCGAGCTGCCTACATCGTGATTGACGTTGGATTTACGAGTGGCTTTTTTTGGCATTTTTTTTTTTTACTAAAAGACCTGTCAACGATTGGGTGTCTATTTCTAAGTGACATCTTTTTTTTTTGTGTTTCACAGGGTAAGGAGGGTTGGGGGGAATTTGGGGTCCCCTTTATTAATAAAGTGTCTTCCACTTTCTGATAACCCCCCACAACCACCGGCCAGGGTTGTGGGAAAGAGGACCTTGTCCTCATCAACTTCATCAACACAAGGACAAGATGCTTTGCCAAGGGGCAACCCCACAATAGCAGGGAACCCCCCCCCATGTTGAGTGCATGTTGTCTGGCATGGTTTGGGGTGGGGGGCTCATGCATGATTGCCCCCTGTCCTTTCCTGACCAGCCAGGCTGCATGCTCGAATTAAGGTTCTGGTGTTGATTTTTAGAGGGACCTCACAGGTTTTTTTTGCATGGGGTACCCCGTTCAAATCCATACCAGACTCAATAGGAATGGCAGTGCCCATCCCCCATGCCTTTTTTGACAACCCTTTTGGCTATTAGCTCAGAAAATGGTCTTTTTGATTGGACAGATTTGGCTCCCATTAAGTTCTGTAGGGTTCAGGTTCCAAGCCCAAATGGAACCCAGGGCAGGTAGGCTCATCCTTATTGGCTATGATCAGGTCAATTAGAAGTCGCAGCAGGCATCTACCTTGTCTGGCCAGGGGCCGGGGAGGCAGAGAGTCCGCGGATCAGTGCCCCCTGAGTGGTCGCCTCAGGGGTGATCTTAGTAGCACATGGGGGTGGGATCCCAAGTGTGAAACGTGCACATGGTCACTGATCCAAAACACTTTTTCTGCACTGTGCCTTTTAGGACTAGGACAGGGCAATTTTTATGCTACAGGCCTCAGGGCCTAGCCAGTGCACAATTGCACGGCCATTTATTTATTTATTTTTTCTCCCACGTTTGAGTTACCTTCACTTATGTGTGTGGTTTTTTCTCATGGTCAGATCCTGGCAGAGCCCGACGGCACCTCTCTGCACGTGTAGGTGTTTTCAGATCCTGGCAGAGCCCGACGGCACCTCTCTGCACGTGCAGGTGTCTTCAGATCCTGGTAGAGCCTGACGGCACCTCTCTGCACGTACAGGTGTCTTCAGATCCTGGCAGAGCCCGACGGCACCTCTCTGCACGTGCAGGTGTCTTCAGATCCTGGCAGAGCCCGACGGCACCTCTCTGCATGTGCAGGTGTCTTCAGATCCTGGCAGAGCCCGACGGCACCTCTGTGCATGTGCAGGTGGTTTTCTGCGCTCGTGCGAGGACAGTTACATGATCAACTTTGCAGTGGTCGATGCGGATTAGGCAGCCCATTGAAATGAATGAAAAAAATGCATTTCACTAGGTGTGAATGAGGCCTAAAGGTGTTAGGGATCCGGGTGTGACCAGAAATGTGTGGACTGACACAGGGAAGTAGCAGGCTTCAAGAACACAGGCGTAGTCAGGGCTAGAGAGGTGGAATAGTCAGGCAGGCCGCAAGGTACTGTCAGGCTCCGCCCAACGGGATCTCTAGTGGTCCACAGCATGGGGTTTCCCAGGACGCGGAGTCTAAGTCCCAGTCTGCCTTTTCACCAGAGCCCCTGATGGTGGGGATGGACTTGGTGCAAGACTGGAACCAGGTCGCGCCCCTGGGCACCCCCGGCGGTGGTAGAGGGGTCCCGCTGAGGGTGTGTGCCCGGGATGAGCCTGCTGTGAAGGGGATGACAGGTCCCGATCTGAGCAGGATGGATGGATGACTGCTAGGAGTGAGTGAGGTCAGACTAGCCGGGTCGGTATTGTGTGGGCAGCGTGGTACAGGAGAAGCAAGCGGAGAATGGTCGGGGTCACAAGCCAGGTTCAGCAGGTAGCAGGCAGCGCGGTACCGAGGATCAGGCAGAAGGATGGTCAGGAACGAGCCGGGGTCAGAGCAGGAGAGGGTCAGCATAAAACAGAACAGGCAGAGTTTGGCAACAAGGAAACGTACTTACAGGAACAAGATACAGGCTACAAGGGCTCATGGGAACCATTTACACCAAGGCACAGATCACAGGCCTGGTCATTCCTTAAATACACCTGCTGTAATCAGCCCCAGGTGTTGGCTGACTGCAGAAGTGAGCTTCTGGCTGCTGAGAGCACCCGCTGGTCAGCCCTGGTACTGCAGCCCACACGGCAGGTGAGTCCCACCACCAGTGCTGAGTCCATTCCTGACAAAAGGAGCCAAGATCGTTAAACTCTCCCCTGAACCTTTGCCAACCCACATGCCCTCTCTGTCTATATCTGAGCCTACCCTGCCGAAATCCGCTACCCACATGTCCTCTCCGTCTATATCTGAGCCTACCCTGCCGAAATCCGCTACCCATAGCCCAATCACCCAAAAAAATGAGAAAATCCGAGTCTTCGCGGAGCCCCCAAACATTACAGAGCAGAAGAACAGCTGTAAGTGGTTAGCGGGCGGAGAAGAGATTTTGTAGATATATCGCCGTCCATTTGTCATAAAGTCGGATTGCAGTGCGCTGCCAAAAGATTGGACGTTTTTTTAGTGAGTGCGCAATATTCCCATTATATACATTATATCAGTTTATCTCATGTTACATATGTCATGTTATGTGTGTTCCTCATCAAAAGTCTATTAATAAGCACATACATTAGAAGAGTCCCGGTGTCATAATATTTCAAAAATACAGTCAGGTTTCAACTTCAACATACAGAATATCAGTATTTATAAGAAAAATGTTATTATTCATTTAGAATTTTAATCACATTCATTCTATACAATCATATTCTATGTCCTCCATCATCCATCACAGTTCACTAAGGGGTGTATTGATGAAAAAAAAAATCATCCTGTACGTCTGTTCTGTACAAATGCCAGAAAAACTGTATGTTGTTAGGCTATTTTATCTGCAGGTCAGATGTTCTTCATTCTTAACCTCCCTAGCGGTCTGATTATGTCCATATTTCTGTGCTCAAAGCGGTACTTTTTTTGCATGGAAATATGTATTTTTTATTGTAGGCTGTAATTCTTAGGAATAACTCACTGAAATCTGTCTGAACAAGAGTCTAGTAAACATCCCGGGGATGATAAAACTTGAAACATGAAATCATAAATTATAATTTAATAAATAATCATAAAAAATAATAATATAATAATAATTTATTTAATTCAATAATATAATCAAACCAAAAACACTGAAATGTGAAATAGAGCGCCAAGTTCGCACATCGCTGAGCTCAGTCGCAGAATCGTTTTCAGTGTCTGATGAGGAATTTCCCCCACGAATCATTATCACTCAATTCTGCAAGTGGTTCTGATTTACTATCGCTGTTCTCTAGCCGGTCTAAAACCACGTCTGACCTAAAGGGACACTTTTTGGACGCCATGGACGTTTCTCAGTTTCCAGGCAGAAAGAACAGTAAAAATGCAGGCAGGGCGCCGGACAAAGCACTCGGGACAAAATGTATGTGAAATGGTTTGATACAGGAATGTTATACTATGGGATTTTACTGTATTTAGTGAATGTCACTTTTTGTTATTTTTAAATTTCAATCACCTGAAAAAAGAAATAAAATTGAATAATTTGCGCTACTTTTCAGGAGGGATGATGTTCCCTTTGCCGGGCAGTGGAAGGCAGGGCTCCGCTCCAATGCAGTAAGGGGTTAAATTGCGCATTTAGCGATCCATATTGGCCAATAATTCCAGCCGACGGTAATTATGTGAAAAGCTTTCTGTGCAATCTCGTCATTTAGAAAAAAGGTGTGTAAATAAACGAATCAGCATTTTCCGCCACTTACCGCCCTCCCTAAAGATTATCGAGCAGCTCGTTGGCGCACTTTTGCAGATTGTGTTTTCCCTGGGAAGCGTCGACATGAAAGGTGAACATCGGTGATAAGCAGAGATGACAATAATCTGACCGCCTCCGACGTTCGCGCTTCTAGAAAAGATCGTTGGCACTTCACAGCATGAGAAGGGTGACTTTTAGGAGGGAGTGGGAATGAAGCAAGGCATTGTGGGATTGGGGGGGGTGTCCTGCTTGTCAATCAAGCCTTACCAAGATGGCGCGACTTCAATGGTTGTCCTAGAAAATGGACTTTGTAGAAGGCTTCTGGCCAAGCTACTATGTATACGGCGGAAATATACACTGTACGTGAGGGCTGGTGAAGCTGCCAATATATTTGTAATTCTCTTCAGCCTTCTAGTGATCCAGGCACCCCTGCCAGGCTACATAAAAGGAAGGTGCCAATGCTGTAACTTTTGTTGTCACCTGCCTGCTCATTGCACATGATATAGCCACAGCACATTGCAAAGGACCTCCCTATGTTTGCACATTTTTTGAGGTCTCAGGAACATGCCAAAAAATCGAGTACTTTTCTGGCATGTACAGAAACATGTTGCCCTTTTGCCTATTAATTCTTAATGGTGACCCCACGCATCTACCAATGTGCGTTTTCGCACGTGGATTTGGTACAGCTCGACTTTGTAAAAATGTCACAGGGAAGCCCACTGAAAAGAATGAGCTGCCCTAGACATGATGCTTGGGAATGCGTGGAAAACGTGTGGAAACAGGTGTGTGCTCCATTGCACCTGCATTGTACCTGCATTGTACCTGAAACACCCCACCAGCATTGTGCAGTCCAATAATACGTTCTCCACCCAAATTGCTGACCCTCCTACTGTCAGCCTGATTTCTGGTGTGTAGGTGACTGTGGGAAGAGGATAAAAATATATTTTTCCAGACAAAGTATTATATAGAATAATATTTAAATTTTATTCTAAGTGATGATTTTATATATATATATATATTATATATATATATATATATATATATATATATATACTGTATATATAAAACACCCTCCATATTAGTAAGATAACCTGTTTGTTGTTTTATTTTTTTAGGCAGAGGATGAGTGTCAGCCTGGGATGAGTCAGCCTGGGAGTGAGGTAGAGAGGTCACCTCAGGACAGGAAAGGGAGGATCTGAAGGTCAGAGCTTCTGGAGCCCTCCCACCACCCCAGAAACCCGAGAGCTTGAGGGATTTTGGCCAATCCCCTGGCAGGAGGCTGGGTGTGGGGACCAAGGCCACCCTTAAGTATACACAGAGCCTGGGTGGAAGGGAACAGTGACTGGTGCAAGATGGACTGAGAGGCTGGAGTGTGGAGTCTGGGAGGGGAACCTACCTACAGGCAGGTTATTGGAAGGGAGGATCTCTGCTCTCCCACCATCTCCTAGGGAGGACGGCTTGTGCATCCGGGAAGGAGCCAGCCCAGTGTAAGACCTGAAAGTAGCTACCAACCCACCAAGTTAACAGGACAGAACAGTGTGAGTACTCTTACACTCCCTGGGTCAGATAAGGGGAGAGGGCAGTCAGGGGCAAGACCCAACTAGTTCACATCCAGGACTACTTCATTGTTAGCTCTTGGGCCCCCTTGCTCAAGGATACCCTCGGTGCAGCTGGGTGAGGAGGAGGATTCATATGGGGTCTGAGGAGGTACACCAGAGAGCTGGAATGCTCTTAAAGGAGAGACTATTTTGTCCACATCTGTACATAGTTGCTAAGGAGTTTGTCCCCAAGTTTGCAGTTTCCTTGAGCATCCCAAAGGCACCTCAACCCCAACCAAGTTCTAAACCCCTTAATAAAATCACAAAAGCAAGCTCAAGGACTGGTTACTAAGTGCAACGTGTGGAAGTGTGAAGATCTTTAGGGGGACCAAAAACTCAGTGACTCCTAAGGGGGTAGTAATATATACAGTATATACACTATATTGCCAAAAGTATTGGCCCTGCACTCCAAATCATTGGATTCAGGTGTTCCTATCACCTTCATGGACACAGGTGTATACAATGAAGCCCCTAGGCATGCAGACTGCTTCTACAAACATTGGTGAAAGAATGGGTCGCTCTCAGGAGCTCAGTGACTCCAAGCGTGGTCCCATGATAGGTGGTCACCTGTGCAATAAGTCCATCCGTGACATTTCCTGGCTACTAAATATTCCACGCTCAACTGTTAGTGGGATTATAACAAAGTGGAAGCAACTGGGAACAACAGCAACTCAACCACCAAGTGGTAGGCCACGTCACATGACAGGGCGGGGTCAGCGCATGCTGAAGCGCACAGTGCGCAGAAGTCACCAACTGTTTGCAGAGTCAATAGCTAAAGACCTCCAAACTTGGTGTGGCCTTCAAATTAGCACAACAACAGTGTGTAGAGAGCTTCCTGACTGCATTGTGCCAAGTGTAAAGTTTGGTGGAGGGGGAATTATGGTGTGGGGTTGTTTTTCAGGAGTTGGGCTTGGCCCCCTAGTTCCAGTAAAGGGAACTCTTAAGGTGTCAGCATACCAAGACATTTTGGACAATTTCATACTCCCAACTTTGTGGGAAGAGTTGGGGGATGGCCCCTTCCTGTTCCAACATGACTGCGCACCAATGCACAAAGCAAGGTCCATAAAGACATGGAGGAGCCAGTTTGGGGTGGAGGAACTTGACTGTCCTGCACAGAGTCCTGACCTCAACCCCATAGAACACCTTTGTGATGAATTAGAGCGGAGACTGCGAGCCAGGCCTCCTCCCCCGCCATCAGTGCCTGACCTGACAAATGTGCTTCTGGAAGAATGGTCCAACCTTCCCATAGACACCCTCCTAAACCTTGTGGACGGCCTTCCCAGAAGAGTTGAAGCTGTTATAGCTGCAAAGGGCGGGGCCAACTCAATATTGAACCCTACAAACTAAGACAAGGATCCCATCAGAGTGCCCCTTGACATAAATGATTCCCATCAGATTGCCCCTTGACATAAAAGATGCCCATCAGAGTACCCCTTAACATAGAATGTGCCCATCAGAGATGGACTCTGATGGGCATATTGATATTATGGGGCACTCTGATGGGAACATGTTATATTAAGGGCCTCTCTGATGGGAACATTTTATGTGAAAGGGGCACATATGGGCACATACTGTGGAAAAGGGGACTCTGATGGGCATATGTGATGGAAACGGGGACTCTAATGGGGAATATGATCTAAAGGGGCACTCTGATGGGGAAATATGATAGAAAGGGGTACTTTGAGTGTAAGGGGGCGCTCTCACTGCAATACCTGATGTAAGGTGGCAATGTGATGGGGATACCTGATGTAAAGGGGCACTCTGATGGGAACAACTGATGTAAAGGAGCACTCTGATGGGAACAACTGATGTAAAGGGGCACTCTGATGGGAATGCCTGATGTATGGGGGCACTCTGATGGGAACACATTACTTAAGGGGGCTCTCTGATGGGAACACATTACTTAAAGGGGCACTCTGATGGGAACACATTACTTAAGGGGGCACTCTGATGGGAACACATTACTTAAGGGGGCACTCTGATGGGAACACATTACTTAAGGGGGCACTCTGATGGGAACTTCTGAAATAGGGAGGTGCTATGACAGTGGTTTATGGGGGAAGTCTGATGGTGGCACCCAATGTAATAAATTACTCTAGATGGGGAACCAAATGTAATGGAGACATTTATTTTCGGACCTTGGCCAGAAGAAGATTTTAGTGACCAGACCTCCTTGAATTTTAATTCTCTACCCCTGCTTTAGATTGTAAGCTCCACGAGCAGGGCCCTCCTCATCCTTCTGTATTGAACTGTATTGTTGCTGTATTGTCTCCCTTTATATTGTAAAGCGCTGAGCAAACTGTTGGTGCTATATAAATCCTGTATAATAATAATAATATATAAATCCTGTATGATAATAATAATATATAAATCCTGTATAATAATAATAATATATAAATCCTGTATAATAATAATATAAATCCTGTATAATAATAATAATAATATAAATCCTGTATAATAATAATAATAATAATATAAATCCTGTATAATAATAATATAAATCCTGTATAATAATAATAATAATATAAATCCTGTATAATAATAATATAAATCCTGTATAATAATAATAATAATATAAATCCTGTATAATAATAATATAAATCCTGTATAATAATAATAATAATATAAATCCTGTGTAATAATAATAGCTAATGGAGCAGCAAAGGGCTGGCAGGCTGCAATACATAAGTTTTGGGGGTTTGGGTTTAGATAAACTTCAAAGCTGAACTTCGGACACAAAACCTTCATTTACATAAATTTCTAAATAGCCACAAAGGATACAGATACACTTTGGGTGCATCAAATGTCTTTTGTAACCTCATCACTGTGCTGTACATATCCTCTGTAATGATCAGGGCTGTGGGAGGGGCCCAGCAGGCTCCACCCACTATAGAAAACTGTAGGAGGGGGCAGAGACAAGACCAGTCACACTGCACAAGGAGAGAGAGCAGCAGTGAGTGGTCTTTATTAGAGAGCTCCGCCCAGGGGCGGACTGACCATTTGGAAACTCGGGCACTGCCCGAGGGCCCGGGGTCAGTAGGGGGCCCCATGAGATGCCCCTGGTACCTTTTTCATAGGCTTTTTTGAGTTTGGGCAAGGACACAGGGGCCCCATGATCCCCTATTGCCCGGGGGCCCCATGAGTTGTCAGTCTGCCCCTCCTCCACCCCTCATTAATGCTGTTCACACTGCATAGTGGCCCTCGGATCGCAACCTCGCACAGATGTCCCTCCATCCTACGCAAATTTTGGCTTTTGTTTCCAGCTCCTTACCCTTTTTCCTTGTGTGTAAATGTGTTCATTTCCCCGGTAGACTTGTCACTACATGGAAAGTAAACTTTTGCCAGGGCGTAAATCTCGGGCAGGCGCTCTCCGTGCCGCTCCGTCTATATTGGAAACAAATGTGTAACAATAACACCGCTCTGCTTCCTGATTCCAGACTTTTTTTTACCACCCCCCCGCCCCTACTTCTTTGAATTTTATGGTGTGTCCTGACCGGCGGTACCATCCCCAGCCTCCCCAGGGAAGGATGCTGGGGGGGGGGGGGGGGTGACACATGTGAGAATTAGACAATGACCGCACCTGGCTGCCCTCTGCTCCTGTCTATGATAATGCAGAAATAAGAGCCGTGCGTCATTACGCGAGGTCGCAGCTCTTTCCCCGAACGCATTTAAATGTCTATTCCGCCGGGTCTCCCAGAGAATGGAATCCGTATGTTTGGTAAGATGAGACGGCTCATGGGGTGCTGGGAGTGCGGCTTTTCCAGTAACGTTCGGTGCGAATCGCTCTGTAACTGCTTCAGGAAAGTAAAACATTTTCAGGTTTAACACTTGGAGCACTGAGATGGAATCATTTCTTTGTAACACCATTTGTTGGGTTCTAAAACCAATGCCAGAAATATCGAATGTTACTGGGCTATCTTCTCTCCAGCTCAGATGTTCTTCACAAAAAAAGGTGAATCAAGAAAATACTGCATTATGGCCACTAGATGGAGCTGTTGATCATAGGAAGTAAACACATATTTACATCTCCATCTAGTGGCCATAATGCAGTATTTTCCTGTTTCACGCTTTTCTTATGAAGAACATCTGAGCTGGAGAGAAAATAGCCCAGTAACATTCTATATTTCTGGCATTTGTACAGAACAAAAGCAGATGAAGTTTCTGGGGTGAATAGCTCTGTGAATGTTTTATAAATACACCTCCAAATCTTTCTTTCTTATAGGTGTATCCCCCTCCCCCCCAAAAAAAACTCAGCGTCTAGGATTAAAGTTTTATTGCATTGATTTATTCATATTTATTTATGTCATGTATTTCTCCATCATACATGACCCACCCAGTCCCATTTACAGTAGATAACACCTATTTTCCAGGTGACCCTGCCCAGGTCACACCCACTTTCTGGGCTAATCCAGTCACATAACACATGACAAAATTAAATTCTGTTTTTCAGGTGGCCCCACCCAAGACCACACCCACTTTATTGGTCGTCTTGCTCCAAATTATGCAGGAAACACCCACTTGTGGCTACAATCCCCTCATTTGACACCTTTTTCAAGTTACTTTGCATGCTCAGTAAATAATGATAATAAAACAAATGTGGATGATGTGATCTCAGGACACAGCCCAGGACAGAGCATAATCGGGACAGCGCACCTAGATGTGGGATTGTCCCAGAAAATGCGGGACAGTTGAGTTGTATGATCCATTCTTATAACACATGACACAATGCTATTGTGATTTTCAGGTGGTCCCACCCAAGATCCCGAGATCACAACATCACCCATATCTGAGTTACTGAGCATGCAAAGGGTATTGACTGAGGAGATCCTGGCCACAAGTGGTAGGTTGCTGAATAATTAGGGGTTGGAACATCCACTCGTGGCCAAGATGTCCTCAGTCAATATCCTTTGCATGCTCAGTAACTCAGGTATGGTTGATGTTGGGACATAGTATGACCAGGACAGAGCATTTGGATGTGGGACTGTCCCAGAAACTCTGAATGTGGGACTGTCCCAGAAACTCTGGATGTGGGACTGTCCCAGAAACTCTGGATGTGGGACTGTCCCAGAAACTCTGGATGTGGGACTGTCTCAGAAACTCTGGATGTGGGACTGTCCCAAAAACTCCAGGACAGTTGGCATCTATGAACCATGCACATACATATTATTTTGTTGCATTGCTAATTTTAAATATTAATAATAATTAGATTTTTTTTTTTTAATTCCCACACCTTCTGATACTGGTTGCTACATTTAAGTAGCCTAGGACACATAATGATCCGGACAGAGCACCTAGATGTGGGACTGTCTCAGAAAATCCGGGACAGTTGACATCTACAGTGAGGAACAGAAGTATTTGAACACCCTGCGATTTTGAAAGTTCTCCCACTTAGAAATCATGGAGGGGTCTGAAATTCACATTGTAGGTGCATTCCCACTCTGAGAGACAGAATTAAAAAAAATTCAGGAAATCACATTGTATGATTTGTAAAGAATGTATTTGTCTTGCACTGCTGAACAGAAGTATTTGAACACCTAAGAAACAGCAAGAATTCTGGCTCTCAAAGACCTGTTACTGCGCCTTTAAAAAGTCCACCTCTACTCCACTCATTAATCTAACTTAGTAGCACCTGTCTGAGCTCTTTAAAGACACCTGTCCACCCCACAGTCAGTCAGACTACTACCATGGGCAAGACCAAAGAGCTGTCAAAAGACACCAGAGAAAAAATTGTGGACCTCCACAAGGCTGGAAAGGGCTACGGGGCAATTGCCAAGCAGCTTGGTGAAAATAGATCAACTGTTGGAGCAATTGTTAGAAAATGGAAGAGGCTAAAGACGACTGTCAGTCTCCCTCGGACTGGGGCTCCATGCAAGATCTCACCTCGTGGGGTATCACTGATGATAAGAAAGGTGAAGAATCAGCCCAGAACTACAAGGGAGGAGCTGGTCAATGACATGAAGAGAGCTGGGACTACAGTTTCAAAGGTCACTGTCGGTAGAACACTACGCTGTCATGGTTTCAAATCATGCATTGCACGGAAGGTTCCCCTGCTCAGGTCATCACATGTCCAGGCCCATCTGAAGGTTGCCAATGACCATCTGGATGATCCAGAGGAGGCATGGAAGAAAGTCATGTGGTCAGATGAGACCAAAGTAGAACGTTTTGGTCTAAACTTCACTCGTCGTGTTTGGAGGAAAAAGAAGGATGAGTTGCATCCCAAGAACACCATCCCTACTGTGAAGCATGGGGGTGGTAACATCAAACTTTGGGGGTGCTTTTCTGCGAAGGGGACAGGACGACTGCACTGTATTAAGGAGAGGATGAATGGGGCCATTTATTGTGAGATTTTGAGCAACAACCTCCTTCCTCAGTCAGAGCATTGAAGATGGGTCGTGGCTGGGTCTTCCAACATGACAACGACCCAAAGCACACAGCCAGGAGAACCAAGGAGTGGCTCCGTAAGAAGCATATCAAGGTTCTGGAGTGGCCTAGCCAGTCTCCAGACCTAAATCCAATAGAACATCTTTGGAGGGAGCTGAAACTCCGTGTTGCTCAGCGACAGCCCCGAAACCTGACAGATCTAGAGGAGATCTATGTGGAGGAGTGGGCCAAAATCCCTGTTGCAGTGCAAACCTGGTCAAGGACTACAGGAAACGTCTGACCTCTGTAATTGCAAACAAAGGCTTCTGTACCAAATATTAACACGGATCTTCTCAGGGGTTCAAATACTTCTGTTCAGCAGTGCAAGACAAATACATTCTTTACAAATCATACAATGGGATTTCCTGAATGTTTTTTTTTAATTCTGTCTCTCAGAGTGGGAATGCACCTACAATGTGAATTTCAGACCCCTCCATGATTTCTAAGTGGGAGAACTTTCAAAATCGCAGGGTGTTCAAATACTTCTGTTCCTCACTGTATGAACGATTCACTTAAATTCTATTTTGTTGTTTTGCTCATTTTAAATATTAATAATATTAATGGTAATTTGAATTTTTATCTTTTTTTTTACATTTTCACCCCCTTTGATACTGGTTGCTACATTTAAAGTAGCCTGGGGCGCAGCATGATCCGGACAGAGCACCTAGATGTGGGACTGTCTCAGAAAATCCGGGACAGTTGGCATCTATGAACCATTCACTTAAATTTTATTTTGTTGTATTGCTAATTTTAAATATTAATAATATTAATGATAATTTGAATTTTTATCATTTTTTAAAAAATTTCACACCTTCTTATACTTGTTGCTACATTTAAAGTAGCCCAAGGCGCAGCATGATTGGGCATGATAGAGTACTTAGATGTGGGACTGTCCCAGAAAATCTGGGACAGTTGGCATCTATGAACCATTCACTTAAATTGTATTTTGTTGTATTGCTAATTTTATATATTATTATTAATATTAATAATAATTTGAATTTCTATTTTTTATTTTTTTTTCACTGTCCTGACACTGGTTGCTACACTACCCAGGACACAGCATGATCAGGACAGAGCACATGGATGTGGAGCTGTTCCAGAAAATTCCAGGAGGTGTCTCCCAAAATTACACCCACTTTCTCAGTGGCCCAGCCCCTAATTATGCAAGAACCACCCACTGGTGCCTACAATCCCTTCAGTTATTACCCTTTTTTGAGTTACTGCATTTGCTGAATAAATAAGGGTGATGCTGTGATCCCAGGACACAGGCCAGGACACGATCAGACAGAGCTCCTAGATGTGGGACTGTCCCAGAAACTCCAGAACAGCTGGCATCTATAGACCATTCACTTAAATTTTGTTTTGTTGTATTGATAGATTTAAATATTATTAATATTAGGAATAATTTGAATTTCTATCAATTTTTTACATTTTCATACCTTCTGATACTGGTTGCTACAGTTAAAGCAGCCTGGGACACAGCATGGCTGAGCACTTAGATGTTCAACTGTCCTAGAAAACGCACGGGGGTCTCTACCAAAATTACACCCACCTTATCGGTGGCCCTGCCCCTAATTATGCAGGAACCACCCACTTGTGGCTCCAATTCCCTCAGTTATTGCCCTTTTTTACTGAATAAATCAAATAAGGGTGATATTGTGATCCCAGGACACAGTCCAGGACACTACGCATGACTGGCGTAGAGTGCACATTTTCCAGTAACGTTTGGTAAATTGTTGGATGCAGGGGCGGACTGACCATTTGGAAACTTGGGCACTGCCCGAGGGCCTGGGGTCAGTAGGGGGCCCCATGAGATGCCCCTGGTACCTTTTTCATAGGCTTTTTTGAGTTTGGGCAATGACACAGGGGCCCCATGATCCCCTATTGCCCGGGGGCCCCATGAGTTGTCAGTCCGCCCCTGGCTGCATGCAAAATCTCTCTTCCCCCCAAAAAAAAGAATTTTCGGTTTAACCCTTCCAGCACGCAACTGACTTAATTTTAGTTAACATCATTCGCTGGATTCTATTGATGAGTCAAATTAGTTGTTATTTTCTAAAACCAAAAACCAGCAAAAATTGGCATATTTTAGTTAATATTTTTGCCATTTTAGGAAAATACTTTGGAGTTAACAGGGAAGGCAAAACTAGTCATTTTGTTGGTGGTTTTAACTGTCCAACTTTGCTAAAAAGACTCCTGAGGATTACAGAAGCTCCTTTCATCTATCCTGGAATTGTTCTTGTGCCAAAAAAAAATGGCTCCTCATTAATCAAACAGAGAAAAATAAATTACAAAAAAAGATAAAAGTGAGCAAAGATCTAACACACATACAAAAAAGAAAAAATAACAAAAATATAAAGAACACTAAATGAATTAAAGAAAAATACCAAATATAAAAACCCTAAAAACATGTTTGAATAAATCAAAAAAGAAAAGATCTCAACCCGCCCTCAGCTGTCACTGCGTTCATTTAATAAAGGAAAACAGGCCTTTCACTTTAAAAAGGAATTTGCCCCAGAGCTTAATGAATGTGGTGAAATTTGACTTTGAAAAAAACACCCAGTCACATGAAAGGAAAATTTAAAAAAATGCATTTTTGCCTGCACATGATGGAAGACAGCATTCACCTTGTTTACTAAGCTCTAGGGAAAATGCACTTGCAAAGTGAACAGTCTATTTGTCTTCAGTCAATAAACCCCATTGACTTTAAATGATTACGACATCAAACCACTTCCAGCTGTCACTACGTCCATTCTACAGTGCAAAAAATATAAAAGTCCAAACAAAAGACCCAAATGTAAGAATGTGCTCCAATTCCAGAAAAAGTGCTCAACAAAATCTTCAAAAAAAGTGCGCACACCATCCGTGATTGACGATCCAATCCCCACTCACCAGATGGAGTGGACTCTTTGCTGGTATGGCTAAAAAGTCAGACAAGCTTTAAACATGTCCTTTCTTATCTGCCACTACAGTGGCTCTGAATAGTTCACATGGCATCACCCCACCCTCCAGCTGTAACCACATTGGATCTGAATAGTCATGTGACATCATCCCACCCACCAACTGTAACTACGTTGGCTTTCAAAAGTCACAAGACATCATTCCACCCTCCAACTTTCTACAATGGCTCATAATAGTCATGTGACATCACTCCGCCCTCCAACTTACTGCATTGGCTCTAAATAGTCATGTGACATCATCCCGCCCTCCGTCTGTAACTGTGTTGGTTCTGAATAGTCATGTGCAGGGGTGGACTGGCCATTTGGAAACTTGGGCACTGCCTGAGGGCCCGGGGTCAGTAGGGGGCCCCATGAGATGCCCCTGGTACCTTTTTCATAGGCTTTTTTGAGTTTGGGCAAGGACACAGGGGCCCCATGATCCCCTATTGCCCGGGGGCCCCATGAGTTGTCAGTCCACCCCTGGTCATGTGACATCATTCCACCCTCCAACTGTAACTATATTGGCTCTGAATGGTCATATGACATCATCCCACCTACCAACTAACTAGATTGGCTCTGAATAGTCATGTGACATCATCCCACCCTCCAACTGTAACTATGTTGGCTCTAAATAGTCATGTGACATCATCCCACCCTCCAACTAACTACATTGGCTCTGAATAGTTATACAACATCATTCCGCCTGCCAACTAACTAGATTGGTTCATAATAGATTGGCTCATGTGACATCATCCCACTCTCCAACTGTAACTATATTGGTTCTTAATAGTCATGTGACATCTTTCCACCCTCCAGCTGTAACTACATTGGCTTTGAATAGTCACGTGACATCATTCCACCCTCTAACTAACTTCATAGGTTATAAATAGTCATGTGACATTATCCCACCCTCCAACTATCACAACATTGGCTTTGAATAGTCATTCCACCCTCCAGCTATATACATTGGCTCTAAAATAGTCATGTGGCATCATACTACCCTCCAATTGTAACTTTATTGGCTTATAATAGTCATGTGACATCATCCCGCCCTCCAACTGTAGCTACATTGGCTTTGAATAGTCATATGACATCATCCCGCCCTCCGACTAACTGCATTGGTTCTAAATAGTCACGTGACATTATGCCACCCTCCAGCTGTAACCATATTGGTTCTGAATAGTCATGTGACATCATCCCACCCTCCAGCTGTAACTATATTGGTTCTGAATAGTCATGTGACATCATCCCGCCCTCCAACTGTAACCATATTGGTTCTGAATAGTCATGCGACATCATCCCGCCCTCTAGCTGTGACTACATTGGCTCTGAATAGTCGTGCGACATCATCCCACCCTCTAGCTGTAACTACATTGGCTCTGAATAGTCATGTGACATCATCCCGCCCTCCGACTAACTGCATTGGTTCTAAATAGTCACGTGACATTATGTCACCCTCCAACTGTAACCATATTGGTTCTGAATAGTCATGTGACATCATCACACCCGCCAGCTGTAACTATATTGGTTCTGAATAGTCATGTGACATCACCCCGCCCTCCAACTGTAACCATATTGGTTCTGAATAGTCATGGGACATCATCCCGCCCTCCAACTGTAACCATATTGGCTCTGAACAGTCATGTGACATCATCCCGCTCTCCAACTGTAACCATATTGGTTCTGAACAGTCATGTGACATCATCCCACCCTCTAGCTGTAACTACATTGGCTCTGAATGTTCAAATGACTCTGGAGTCTGGAGAGGTTACCTTATAATACATAAATGGAGGACAGTCTTTTTTTTGCAGTTTACATTGCACATGCTTTACATTTGCAGGAAGGAGGATGATCCCTGTCCATAGGAGCTGACAATCTAAATGTCTTCAATTTCTTTAGTAGCTACTTGACTCCTACTTGTAAAGAAAACTACAATTATTTCCTGAAAGAAATGACCCGAGGAGCCATCGCTGCTACTAGGGGGCCCTTCTGTTCCTCTTAAATCGCTGTCCACAGCGTCCTGAAATAACACCAGATTAATCATGGTTTAAGTGCTTTCTCAGTGAGATGAGGTCATGCGGCGGTTTGATCCTGATCGATAATAATTGCTCAAATATTTGGGCGTAATTACCCGTATTTATGTCATCGCCGCTATACGTCTTCCCATATTTAACTTGTGTTCATGGTGAAAGATTGGTGAGGATCAAACTACCTGCCTGCAATTTCTCCTTCCCGATCCGGACAGCCATTTATAATCTAATTTTCCAATCAGTGGGGGGCGTGACCTCTCTCAAGGGCCACACTGGGCCAATCATTATTAGCCTGGAATCTGCAAAATACAGAATCCTGAAGGAATGGACAAGATTACATTTCCTTCTACATTAATTCCAATTGAAGGAGCAATCCCGGGAAAAATTACATCCAAAAGACATTTTACATTATTACTACGGACGCCCCAATATTGATACTGGTATCGGCGCTGGTACCGAGTATTGTTATGAGTACTCGTGAAAATTCTCCAGATACCCAAAACCAATACTTTGCAGTGAAATTTGTGTCAATACAAAGTGAATGGGCGCAAATGACACTGCAAAGAATGGCATGCGATTTGAACAGGAATGCAGTGCAATTCCAGTCCAGGGGCAGACTGACCATTAGAGCACACGGGCACTGCCCGAGGGCCCAGGGTCAGTAGGGGGCCCCATGAGATGCCCCTGACAGGGGCAGACTGACAACTCATGGGGCCCCCGGGCAATAGGGGATCATGGGGCCCCTGTGTCCTTGCCCAAACTCAAAAAAGCCTATAAAAAAGGTACCAGGGGCATCTCATGGGGCCCCCTACTGACCCCGGGCCCTCGGGCAATGCCCGAGTTTCCAAATGATCAGTCCACCCCTGGCCCCTGATACCTTTCAGAGGCTTTTTTGGGTGTGGTTTGAGTGTGGGTGAGGACACAGGGGCCCCATGATCCCCTATTGCCCGGGGGCCCCATGAGTTGTCAGTCTGCCCCTGTTCCAGTCCGAAGTGCATGTGGTTCCCCGCACCGCTCTTGTGTGAACCCAGGCTGAAATCGTTATGACAAGTCTGCGTTCACTCCGGAGAGGTGGGGAAACCGCATGCGATTCGGACTGGAATTTCACTGCATTCATTTTCAAATCACATGCTGGTCTTTGCAGTGCAATTTGTGTCCATTAATTTTGTATTTAAGCAAATCGCACTGCAAAGTATTGGTACTCGGTATTGGTGAGTACTTGACCAAAATTATCCATACTCATACCTGCCAATAAAAAAAGGGTATTGGTGCATCCAGGGCTCTGGATAAGGGGGTACCACCAGTCCATCTGTACAGGGCCCAGGCCAGCAGGGGGGCCCAGGCAGCTGGGTGAATTGGATGTTGGCAGGGGGGGTGATGGACACGGCCGGGGGGGAATTACTGGAATCGATCCCCTGTATGTCTCTCTGCAGCAGCTGAAAGCTGGCTTCTTCTCTTCTCCCTCCCACTGGCTTTCAGCAGCGACAGAGAAGAGCCATACAGGGGATCGGTTCCAGTAAATTCCCTCTTCCGCACCCATCACCCTCCCTGTGAACCATATGTTTCCCCCTAATGCCCCCACTCACACAGTGCTACCAGCTTCCCGCCTCTCCTTCCCTCCTACAGCTGAAAGCACACAATAGGATCCTTAACCACTTCCAGTCCGGACACTTTCACCCCCTTCCAGTCCGGACACTTTCACCCCCTTCCAGTCCGGACACTTTCATCCCCTTCCAGTCCGGACACTTTCACCCCCTTCCAGTCCGGACACTTTCACCCCCTTCCAGTCCGGACACTTTCCCCCCCTTCCAGTCCGGACACTTCCCCCCCTTCCAGTCCGGACACTTTCACCCCCTTCCAGTCCGGACACTTTCCCCCCCTTCCAGTCCGGACACTTTCCCCCCCTTCCTGTCCGGACAGTTTCACCCCCTTCCAGTCCGGACACTTTCCCCCCCTTCCAGTCCGGACACTTTCACCCCTTTCCAGTCCAGGCCAATTTTCAGCTTTCAGCGCTGTCACACTTTGAATGACAATTGCGCGGTCATGCAACACTGTACCCATATGAATTTTTTCACATTTTTTTGAGAGATAAAACTTTATTTTGGTGGTATTTATTCACCACTGGGATTTGTATTTTTTTTTGCTATATAAAAGAAAAAGTCCAAAAATGTTGAAAAAAAAGTGTTTTTCTTATACAATTTTGCAAATAAATAATATTTTATCATAAATCTTGGCCAAAATGTATTCAGTTATCTTTTTAGTAAAATAAAACCCCAAATTAGTTTATAACCAAAAATTATAATTTTTTTTTACATTTTTATTTTATTTTTTATATTATTATTTATGTTTTTTTTCTACATACTGTCACCCTAACAGTACAGTGTCACCATGGTGACACTGTACTACTTGTGGGGGGTGATGAAGATCTTTTTTTACACTGATTGCTTTTACACCCATAAAGGCTGTAAAAGCAATCATTTCTCCTTCTTGCAGCCATTGAGAAATACTGAGTGTGCTGTGATTGGTCACAGCTTGTCACATGGTACAAGGCTGTTGTGAATAGCCCTGTACCATGTGATCTCTGTGATCATTCACAGATGTCACATGTAGTAAGCAATGATATCAGAAGTGACATTTTGCTTACTACTCTGCATGTGATCACATGATCGGGAACTCGCACAGATGTCCCTTACAACGATCTGAGTTCCACTGTGTCCGGAGGACACAGCGGGCACCGGATCGCAGTGCTGCATGCTCCCAGGGAGCGCGCACAGTCCATAATGGCGGGCGCCGTTTATGAACTGCAACCTGCCCCTGGAGTGCCACGTCCCGCCGTTTATATATAGCGGCCGGATGGGAAATGGTTAAAGATGGAGAGTGGGGGAGGGGTCTAGTAAATTTGTTACATTTACCAACCCCTTTCTTTCCTGAATGAACACAATTAGTCATCAGTACCAATTACTCACTGTGTTCATTCATAACTGAAGCATAGCAAACTGTTTTTTTTTTTTTTTTTTTTTTGGGGGGGGGGGGGGGGGGGGGCTTTCAGGTTGGCTGTATAGGGCCCTGTGGTTTCTAACAAGAGCCCTGGGTGCATTGCTAATTATTATTATATATTTATATCCAGGGCTTTTTTTCAGTAGGAACATAGGGGAACGCAGTTCCGGCACCTCCAGTACTGAATATATGTAATGGCAAGGGGCGCTGGAGTGTGCTGGAGGATCTATTAATTCTGACTGCTGCGGGATCTATTGTTGCTGGAGTGGATCTATTTTTGCATGGTGGTCTTTTGTTGCTGTGAAGGTCTATTGTTGTTGGTGGGGCTTATATTGTTGGTGGGGTCAATTGTTGCTGGAAGAAATCTACTATTGACGGGGGTCCATTGTTGCTGGAAGGCATCTATCTTGTGTTGCTGTCCATTGTTGCTGGGAAGATCTATTGTTGCTGCGGGGGGGGGGGGGGTTATTCTTGTTGTGGTGGTTGTTGCTAGAAGGGATCTACTGTTGAGTTAGGGGTCTATTGTTGCTGGCTGCTGAGGGTCTATTGTTGCAGGAGTCCGTTGTTGCTGGAGGTAGAATCTATTGTTGCTGGAGAGGGTCTATTGCCACTGGCTGCAGGGGGGGGGGGGCCTTTTTTTACTGATTTTCTTATCATTAGCAAATTACTTAGCAAAACAAATGATACTGTATTCTCTAAAAGGGGCGGTACTGAGAGGTGGGTTGGGGGTGAAACCAAGGGACGGTGCCCAGAGGTGAGTAGGGGGCGGAGACAAGAAGAGATTCAGAAGGGGGGAGTTCCTGCACCTATTCTCTGAGAAAAAAAGCCCTGTATATATAGCTCTGACATATTCCATAGTGCTGTACAGAGAACACTGAGCCAGTCACATCTGTCCTTGAACCAAAGGAGCTTACACTCTAAAGTTCCCCCAAAGTTGCACAGTAATAATATTATTATCATATTGAGCTGAATTTAACCCCCCCCCCCCCCCATTAGACTGTGTTTTTTATTTTTTATTTTTTTTCCTCATTGGTAGAAGTCCCCTATGCTAAACAAACTAAAAAAACCAGAAAGGTTTGAAAAAAGTTTTTTCTTAGTTTCTGTTATAACATTTTATAAATAAGTAATTTTTCTCCTTCACTGATGTATGCTAATGAGGCTGCAGTGAAGGGCAATGATAGGCGGCACTGATGGGCACTGATAGGTGACACGGATGAGGAGGCACTGATAGGTGTCACTGATAGGCATTGACAGGCATCACTGATGGATGCTGAAAGGCAGCACTCATATATGGCACTGATAGGTGGCACTGACTGGCACTGATAGGTGGCACTGACTGAAACTGTTAGGCAGTACTGATAGGCAGCACTGATGGGCGCTGATAGGCGGCACTGCTAGGCGGTACTGACTGGCACTGATTGGTGGCACTGACTTGCACTGATAGGTGGCACTGGTTGGCACTGATAGGTGGCACTGATGGGCATTGACAGGTATCACTGGTGGGCATTGACAGGCATCACTGATGGGCACTGATAGGCAGCATTCATATATGGCACTGATAGGCGGCACTGATGGGCACTGATAGGTGGCACTGATTGGAACTGTTAGGCAGCACTGATTGGAACTGTTAGGCAGCACTGATGGGCACTGATAGGTGGCACTGACTGGCACTGATAGGTGGCATTGACTGGAACTGTTAGGCAGCACTGATAGGCAGCACTGGCTGGCACTGATAGGCGGCACTGACTGGCACTGATAGGCGGCACTGACTAGCACTGATAGGTGGCACTGACTTGCACTGATAAGTGGCACTGATGACCATTGACAGGCATCACTGATGGGCACTAAAAGGCAGCACTCATATATGGCACTGATAGGTGGCACTGACTGGCACTGATAGGTGGCACTGACTGGCACTGATAGGTGATACTGATTGGAACTGTTAGGCAGCACTGATGGGCACTGATAGGCGGCCCAGACTGGCACTGCTAGGTGGCACTGACTGGCACTGATAGGTGTCACTGACTGGCACTGATTGGAACTGTTAGGCAGCACTGATAGGTGGCCCTGACTGGCACTGATAGGTGGCACTGACTGGCACTGATAGGCATCACTGACTGGCACTGATTGGAACTGTTAGGCAGCACTGATAGGTGGCCCTGACTGGCACTGATAGGTGGCACTGACTGGCACTGATAGGCATCACTGACTGGCACTGATAGTTGGCACTGAAAGGCAGCTCTCCTCTCTGAGGAATGCCGATAACCGACATTTTCTTGTTTACATGCAATCAGCTGTGATTGGACACAGCTGATCACATGACAGACATCGGCTCTTTAGAGTGATCGGTGATCCGCTGTGTCCCAGGGACTCAGCACATCGCCGATCACCGCACACCCCGTGGGCGCGCATGCGCAGTTAGAGCGGGAGGACGTCATATGACATCCTCCCAGAATGAGAGAGCCGCCGCCCTCCCGTCATTTTCTTATATGGTGGGCGGGAGGCAGTTAAACAAACTGAAGTTAGAAGCTGATTGGTTACTGCTGTACCAGATTCTGGGTGCTCCAGTGTTAGTAGATCCCTCTTCATTGTAGGATGATGACAGTGTTGCCTATACTGCCATACAAACACTGATTACCGGCCTTCCCCTTTAATCCCGCGCTCCCTGTGACCGTTCTCGCCGTTCTTTTCCTCCTCTGTCAATGATCTCTCTGGCCTTTGTGCCATTCTCGCTCCTGTTAATGCACCGAGAGGCGCGATACACTGCGAGCGCTTTATGTTTCTCTCTTAAATGGCTCGTAATGTTTACAAGGATTCCGCTAAGTGGCGGCCTGACCGGCAGCAGAGCGGGGAGAGGGAGCGCACTTTCCCCAAGGTGAAGGCACTCTGGTTAATCTTGACCTTTGTGCGAGGAAGGCAAGCGGCCCATTTCTCAGCTCATGTGCAATTGCGCGGCGGTGAAGGTGTCTGATTGCAAATGGAGATGAATGATGGAAGCAGCCGGGTAATTTGTGAAATGGGTTCCAGCTCCCCTATACTTTTGTCAGTAATTTTCCTTCATGGACTGAACCCCCCCGCCCCCCCCGCCTACTGAACATGGACTAATATCACCGAAATCTAAAATATGCAAATGCTGGGGAACTTCTTATTGTGAAGGAGAAATATTAATCGTCTGGTGCTGAATACAGTTGTGTCCAAAATTATTCAACCCCCACTGAAATTGAGTGTTTTGGCCAGTTTGACATTGCTTTTGATCATTCAGTCATCTTGCTTACATTTACATTAAAGAGGCACTTGTAGGTCAGACAAATATAACATAACAGTTATAATGAAATAACCACAAATGTCTTTTCTGTGCTCACAGCATTATCAGTTTTATTCAACCCCCAAGTGACATTCAATCTTAGTACTTAGTACAGCATCCTTTTACAGTTATAACAGCTTTTAAACGTGAAGCATAGCTTGACACAAGTGTCTTGCAGCGATCTACGGGTATCTTCGCCCATTCTTCATGGGCAAAGGCCTCCAGTTCAGTCACATTCTTAGGCTTGCGCACTGCAACTGCTTTCTTTAAGTCCCACCAGAGGTTCTCAATCGGATTTAAGTCTGGTGACTGCGATGGCCACTCCAAAATGTTCCAGCCTTTCCTCTGCAACCATGCTCTAGTGGACTTGGAGGTATGCTTGGGATCATTGTCCTGTTGAAAGGTCCAACGTCTCCCAAGCCTCAGGTGTGTGACGGACTGCATCACGTTTCCATCCAATATCTCCTGGTACTGAAGAGAATTCATGGTACCTTGCACACGCTGAAGCTTCCCTGTACCTGCAGAAGCAAAACAGCCCCAAAGCATGATTGACCCTCCACCATGCTTCACAGTAGGCAAGGTGTTCTTTTCATCATAGGCCTTGTTCTTCCTCCTCCAAACATAGCGTTGATCCATGGGCCCAAACAGTTCTAATTTTGTTTCATCAGTCCACAGAACACTATCCCACAACTTTTGTGGTTTGTCCACATGGCTTTTGGCATACTGCAGTCGACTCTTCTTATTCTTTGGAGACAGCAAGGGGGTACGCCTGGGAGTTCTGGCACGGAGGCCTTCATTACGCAGTGTGCGTCTTATTGTCTGGGCTGAAACTTCTGTACCCACATCTGACAAATCTTTTCTCAGTTCCTCAGCAGTCACACGGGGACTTCTCTCCACTCTACGCTTCAGGTAGCGCACAGCAGTCGAAGTCAGCATCTTCTTTCTGCCATGACCAGGTAGCGTTTCAACAGTGCCCTTTGCCTTGAATTTGCGAATGATGCTTCCTAAGGTGTCTCTTGGTATGTTTAACATCTTTGCAATCTTCTTATAGCCATTGCCCTTCCTGTGAAGAGAAATCACCTCTTCTCTTGTCTTCCTGGACCATTCTCTTGCCTTCACCATGTTTGTAACCACACCAGTAAATGTCTAGAAGGAGCTGAGTATCACAGTCATTTTAAAGCTGCCTAATTGGTGCTTATTATGCTTGATTGCTGCTCGGTGACATCCACAGGTGTTTTCAATACCTGATGGAAAGCACCTGTATGAACCTCTGTTCTTCAGAGTGGTAGTCTTTAAGGGGTTGAATAATTGTGGCAATGAAGAAACCACATAAGAACCATTTACTACTGTATTACATAAACAATTGATGTCATTTTAGTTGCATTTGGGTAGTTACAACGTCCTTGTAGGATTTGATTCTGAATACAATTCCAAATGTACACTATAGTCCCTAAACCCCTTTACAGCATTGGGGGTTGAATAATTTTGGACACAACTGTATGTTCCTGTATACATTATATTGCCAAAAGTATTGGTCGGCCGGCGTTTCCACGCACATGAAATTTAATGGCACCTCAGTCTTAGTCCATATGGTTCAATATTGAGTTGGCCCTGCCCTTTCCATGCACATGACCTTTAATGGCCCCCCAGTCTTAGTCCATAGGGTTCAATATTGAGTTGGCCCTGCCCTTTCCACGCACATGAAATTTAATGGCCCCCCGGTCTTAGTCCGTAGGGTTCAATATTGAGTTGGCCCCGCCCTTTCCATGCACATGAAATTTAATGGCCCCCCAGTCTTAGTCCATAGGGTCCAATATTGAGTTGGCCCCGCCCTTTCCACGCACATGAAATTTAATGGCCCCCCGGTCTTAGTCCGTAGGGTTCAATATTGAGTTGGCCCCGCCCTTTGCAGCTATAACAGCTTCAACTCTTCTGGGAAGGCCGTCCACAAGGTTTAGGAGGGTGTCTATGGGAAGGTTGGACCATTCTTCCAGAAGCACATTTGTGATGTCAGGCACTGATGTCGGGGGAGGAGGCCCGGCTCACAGTCTCCGCTCTAATTCATCCCAAAGGTGTTCTATGGGGTTGAGGTCAGGACTCTGTGCAGGCCAGTCAAGTTCCTCCACCCCAAACTGGCTCCTCCATGTCTTTATGGACCTTGCTTTGTGCACTGGTGTGCATTCATGTTGGAACAGGAAGGGGCCATCCCCAAATTCTTCCCACAAAGCTGGGAGTATGAAATTGTCCAAAATGTCTTGGTATGCTGATGCCTTAAGAGTTCCCTTCACTGGAACTAGGGGGCCAGCCCAACCCCTGAAAAACAACCCCACACCATAATCCCCCCTCCACCAAACTTTAAACTTGGCACAATGCAGTCAGGCAAGTACCGTTCTCCTGGCAACTGCCAAACCCAGAAACATCCATCGGATTGCCAGACAAAGAAGAGTGATTGATCACTCCAGAGAACATGTCTCCACTGCTCTAGAGTCCAGTGGCGGCATGCTTTACACCACGGCATCCCTCGCTTTGCATTGCGTCTCCACTGCTCTAGAGTTTGAAATGGAAACATATTGCAATAAATTCAATAAATTATAAAAGTAAAATAAGATGATGATTCCTAGTTAGGCTACTGACTAGACTAGAATAGATTGCAATAGAATAGAATAGAAAAGACTAGAGTAGAATAGAAAGGAACTGAATAAAATAAAACAAAACAGGATAGACTAAAATAGAAAAGAATAGAAAAAGTTGAATAGAATAGAAAAGAATGGAGTAAAATATAAAAGAATAGAATAAAACAAAGCAGGATAGAATAAAATAGAAAATAATAGAAAAAGTTGAATAAAATAGAACAGAAAAGAATAGAATAGAAAATAATAGAGTAAAATAGAATAGCATAGAAAAAAATAAAAAATAATTATTATATTATTAATATACAGGATGTATATAGTGCCAACAGTTTGTGACGTGCTTTACAACATGAGGGCAGACAGTACAATTGCAGTACAATTTACTATAGAGGGAAACAGAGGGCCCTGCTCATTAGAGTTTACAGTCTAAAAGGGAGGAATTGATATAAAGCAGTTGGAGAAAATAAAGTACACATATTAGGTGGGGACAGGAAAGGCTTCTCTGAAGAAACAGTTGCATAGATTGGAGTAGAGAATTCCAAAGGATGGGAGAGACTCGGGAGAAGTCCTGGAGGCGAGCATGGGAGGAGGTGACAAGGGAGCTATAGAGCAGGAGGTCTTGGGGAGAATGAAGAAAAGAAAAGAACAGAAGAGAACAGAAAATAGAAGAATAAAACTGAAAATGAAAGAAAAAAATAGAACAAAAGAAAATAGAATAGAAAAGAAAAGAATAAAAAAAATAGAATAGAACAGAAAATTAAGGAATAGAATAGAAAAGTAGAATAGAATAAAAAAGAATAGAATTCAAAAGAAAAGAATGGAATAAAATAAAAAATAGAATAGAATAAAATAAAATAGAACCAGTACAGCTGTCTTCTGAAATTTGAATGTAGTGTAGTTTTGACCCCTGCATTCTATACACTGTGTTGTAAACTACATACTCCTGACTCCTGCACTCTATACACTGTGTTATAAATGACATACTCCTAACCCTGCACTCTATACACTGTGTTGTAAATGACATACTCCTGACCCCTGCACTCTATACACTGTGTTGTAAATGACATGCTCCTGACCCCTGCACTTTATACACTATGTTGTAAATGACATGCTCCTGACCCCTGCACTTTATACACTATGTTGTAAATGACATGCTCCTGACCCCTGCACTCTACACACGGTGTTGTAAATTACATACTCCTGACCCCTGCACTCTATACACTGTGTTGTAAATGACATACTCTTGACCCCTGCACTCTATACACTGTGTTGTAAATGACAGGCTCCTGACCCCTGCACTCTACACACGGTGTTGTAAATGACATACTCCTGATCCCTGCACTCTATACACTGTGTTGTAAATGACATACACCTAACCCCTGCACTCTATACACAAATTGTAAATGACATGCTCCTGACCCCTGCACTTTATACGCTATGTTGTAAATTACATTCTCCTGACCCCTGCACTCTACACACGGTGTTGTAAATGACATTCTCCTGACCCCTGCACTCTATACACTGTGTTGTAAATGACATAATCCTCACCCCTGCACTGTACACACGGTATTGTAAATGACATGCTTCTGACCCCTGCACTTTATACAGTATGTTGTAAATGACATGCTCCTGACCCCTGCACTCTACACACGGTGTTGTAAATTACATACTCCTGACCCCTGCACTCTATACACTGTGTTGTAAATGACATGCTCCTGACCCCTGCACTCTACACACGGTGTTGTAAATGACATGCTCCTGACCCCTGCACTTTATACAGTATGTTGTAAATGACATGCTCCTGACCCCATGCACTCTATACACTGTGTTGTAAATGACATACTCCTGACCCCTGCACTCAATACACTGTATTGTAAATGACATACTCCTGACCCCTGCACTCTATACACTGTATTGTAAATGACATACTCCTGACCCCTGCACTCTATACACTGTATTGTAAATGACATACTCCTGACCCCTGCACTCTATAGGTTGTGTTGTATGATATGATGCAGCTCTGCAGACCTCAGGGCAGTAGATGTATTTTTTCTTCCCTAACACCTGATAGCAATGACCCTGAACTAGAAGGACAGAACATTGTGATTCCGGCAATAGATGTCGGGCCGTTCCGTCAGTCTCCATAAATGTACGATCCGTGAAGCCTTTCCAGATGTATAGAAAGCTATATGAAGTCAATGTAAAGGGAGCTTTCATCCTCGGGACTGATTCCCAGGGCGCTCTTGGCCGGACTGTTCGTTCTCAGCGCTCGCAGCGTTCTCACCGGGCTGTTTTTTTACATTATAAATATAACATTTGCCCCGTTTTGTGTTTGTGCCGGAAATCCTCTGACAAATGTTATTGCCCTGTAAAATATCCTCGCACTTTGTAACTCATTGCTGCGAAACCCCGGCGTGCCGCGCCGCTTCTTTATTACGGATGTCTAATTCACATTTAATTTGTGGTTGTTTTTTTATTATTTATTTTGGTTTTGGGGTTTTATTAACAATAAAATAAATCCTGCCTGCGGACCGTAAACAAGGCGGAGGGTTCCGGCGCGGCTGCGGAGGATGTGGCCCAGTTGTTGGCTGCGGTCCGTCTTTTGTTTAACCCTCGGGGCCTGGGAACAGGAAATCTTCTGTCCACCTGCCGGGGACCCAGCCAGAGCCCTGCAACCCGCTGACCTGTTCAGGAAAATGCGTGTGAGACCAGACGGGCCAGGAATACCACACACACTAAGATCTTCTGTGATGTCATCAGTGTACACCGCCACTGCAGCTGCGTGACCTGGTCTGCATTGTGTATTCCGACCCAATACTGCAGGTCACATTCCACAGAACCAGCCAGGAAGCAGAATAAAAGTTATGCGGCTTCCAGTATTCCTTCCAGATAGATAGATTATAGATAGATAGATAGATAGATAGATAGATAGATAGATAGATAATAGATAGATAATAGATAGATAGATCCAAGATAGATAGATAATAGATAGATGGATAGATAGATAGATAGAGAGATAGATAGATAGATAATAGATAGATAGATAGATAGATAGATAGATAGATAGATAGATAATAGATAGATAGATAGATAGATAATAGATAGATAGATAGATAGATAGATAGATAGATAGATAGATAGATAATAGATAGATAGATAGATAGATAGATAGATAGATAGATAGATGGATAGACAGACGGACAGACAGATAGATAGATCAATCAATCCAAAATAGATAGATAGATAGATAGATAGATAGATAGATAGATAGATCCAAGATAGATAGATGGATAGATGGAGGGATAGATAGATGGATGGATGGATAGACAGACAGACAGATCAATCAATCCAAAATAGATAGATAGATAGATAGATAGATAGATAGATAGATAGATAGATAGATGGATAGATAGATGGATAGACAGACGGACAGACAGATAGATAGATCAATCAATCCAAAATAGATAGATAGATAGAGTTGCAAGAAAAGTATGTGAACCCCTTGGGATTACGTGGAGTTTTGCATGAATTGGGCATTAAATGTGCTCTGAACGTCATCTAAGTCACAACAATAGAAGAACACAGTCTGCTGAACATAATACTACACAAACATTAGATGTTGCCATGGTTTAATTGCACATAACATGTAAACATTCACAGCGCAGGGAGGAAAAAGTATGTGAGGCCCTAGCTTAATGACTTCTCCCAGAGCTAATTGGAGCCAGGAGTGAGCCAACCTTGACTCCAATCAGTGTGATGATATTGGATGTGTTGCTGACAGCTGTCCTGCCCTTAAAAAACACACACCTGTTTTGGGTTTACTGGTTTCAAGAAGCACTGTCTGATGTGAACCATGCCTCGCAGAAAAGAGCTCTCAGAAGACCTACCATCAAGAATTGTTGACTTGCATGAAGCTGGAAAGGGTTACAAAAGTATCTCCAAAAGCCTTGATGTTCATGTGTCCATGGTAAGACAGACTGTCTACAAATGGAGAAAGTTTAGCACTGTTGCTACTCTCCCTAGGCGTGGTCATCCTGTAAAAATGACTGCAAGAGCACAGCGCAGAATGCTGCATGAGGTAAAGAAGAATCCCACAGTGTCAGCTAAAGACCTACAGAAATCTCTGGCACATGCTAACATTTTTGTTGACACATCTACAATAAGGAAAACATTAAACAAGAATGGAGTACATGGGAGGACACCACGGAGGAAGCCATTGCTGTCCAAAAAGAAGATTGCAGCACGTTTGAAGTTTGCAAAAGAGCACCTGGATGTTCCACAGCACTACTGGCAAAATATACTGTGGACAGATGAAACCAAGATTGAGTTGTTTGGGAAGAACACACAACACTATGTGTGGAGAAAAAAAGGCACAGCACACCAACATCAAAACCTCATCCCCACTGTGAAACATGGCGGAGGGAGCATCATGGTTTGGGGCTGCTTTGCGGCCTCAGGGCCTGGACGGATTGTTGTCATTGATGGGAAAATGAATTCCAGAGTTTATCAAGACATTTTGCAGGAAAACGTACGACCATCTGTCCGCCAACTGAAGCTCCGCAGAGGATGGGTGATGCAACAGGACAATGACCCAAAGCATACAAGTAATTCAACAAAACAATGGCTGCAACAGCACAGAATACGCCTTCTGGAGTGGCCCAGTCAAAGTCCTGACCTCAACCCGATTGAAATGCTGTGGCATGACCTTAAGAGAGCGATTCACACCAGACATCCCAAGAATATTGCTACACTGAAACAGTTTTGTGAAGAGGAGTGGTCCAAAATGACTCCAGATCGTTGTGCAGGTCTGATCTGCAACTACAGGAAACGTTTGGTTGAGGTTATTGCTGCCAAAGGAGGGTCAACCAGTTATTAAGTCCAAAGGTTCACATACTTTTTCCTCCCTGCACTGTGAATGTTTACATGTTATGTGCAATTAAACCATGGCAACATCTAATGTTTGTGTAGTATTATGTTCAGCAGACTGTGTTCTTCTATTATTGTGACTTAGATGACGTTCAGAGCACATTTTATGCCCAATTCACGCAAAACTCCACGTAATCCCAAGGGGTTCACATACTTTTTCTTGCAACTGTAGATAATTGATAGATAGACAGATAGATCCAAGATGGATCGATAGATAAATAGATAGATCGATTGATCTGCATCCCCTGAAGTACATTGGCTTTCTAAACAGTCTGTCTTCGGAATAAACTTGCGCCTGAACTTGGATATCATGGCGTCGTTCCAATTTTAGATTCAATTTAAAGTTGTGTCCTTGTAACCATTTCTCTGATTCTGCCACCTAGGAAGACAAATGCGCTGCGATATTTCACAACCGCCGCCTGGACACGTTTCATTTCCTCAATCCTCAGCGGGTCCCACAATTCAATTCCGAACCCTTTAAACACCTGAACATCATCGGAAATACCTTTCCGACGTCGTAATAAAATTGTCTGCATAGCCCACAAAGGACCGGTTGTCACAGATCGTTCCGAGTGACAAATGTGGGGAAAAAAAAATTTCCTTTTCCCTTCGAAGAAATGGGCCAAGACAGCGACGGGCGCACCTGACGCTGAACAATACCGCGCAAGAGCAGGTATGTTGTCACCCCCTATCAACATCCCGCGTGGGATTTAAGAACAACGATCATTTTTTAATAGCCTGCAATATTAACTTTGCCCTCCCCCCAGGATTCCCGTGCGCTCAGCCCCTCCCACCCGGGATAAATCTATTTCCGTGAAATCTAAGGAAATGTGACATTGGCGATGAAATCCACAGCGCCGACTCAGGTAAGAAATCAATTTAAAGCTAAAAAATGAGCGCGGTGACTGATGACGAGGAAATGGAATCGGACGGAAGATTTCATTTATCCGAATGTTTCCTGACAGCCAGAGCCGGCAATCCTGAAATGACACAATGTAACGGCGGAATTATGAAGAGATAACCTCCTATCATTATATTATCCTGTTCTTCCAGGAAGATAATCGCTACTGATAGCTGTCAAGGAACAGCAGGGGATGGGAAGAATGTAATAAACACTGTTCATATTAATTAGGCTCCATTTAATCACACATTAACATGAAGACACAAATAAAGAGAGTTATTGAAATATTTAATACGGTGTTTATGGATTGTGAGACAAATTATTCCTGTAATTGAAGAGTCTTTTAACCACGCTGTGCCAACCAAGCCGGATCCAGGTTATCTACGACGAGAGAATGTATCCTTCCATTGATGGTGATTAACATACTTGACTGATGACAACAGGAGGAGTTGATTTTTTTTAATAAGTTCTAGATGGACAATACCGAATTTGGCCATTAGATGGAGCAAGGTGTCATAGGAATCTTCTATGTTACTTAGCGCCATCTAATGGCCAAATACGATCATGTCCATTTAATCGCTTCTGTGCCGCCCTGTAGCAGAAATACTGCTACCAGGCAGAAATACTGCTACCGGGCAGAAATACTGCTACAGGGAAGAAATACTGCTACAGGGAAGAAATACTGCTACCGGGAAGAAATACTGGCACAGGGCAGAAATACTGGCACAGGGCAGAAATACTGCTATAGGGCAGAAATACTGCTACAGGGAAGAAATACTGGCACAGGGAAGAAATACTGCTACAGGGAAGAAATACTGCTACAGGGAAGAAATACTGCTACAGGACAGAAATACTGCTACAGGGAAGAAATACTGGCACAGGGAAGAAATACTGCTACAGGGAAGAAATACTGCTACCGGGCAGAAATACTGCTACAGGGCAGAAATACTGGCACAGGGAAGAAATACTGGCACAGGGCAGAAATACTGCTACAGGGAAGAAATACTGCTATAGGGCAGAAATACTGCTACAGGGAAGAAATACTGCTACAGGGAAGAAATACTGGCACAGGGCAAAAATACTGCTACAGGGCAGAAATACTGCTACAGGGCAGAAATACTGCTACAGGGAAGAAATACTGCTACAGGGAAGAAATACTGCTACAGGACAGAAATACTGCTACAGGGAAGAAATACTGGCACAGGGAAGAAATACTGCTACCGGGCAGAAATACTGCTACCGGGCAGAAATACTGGCACAGGGCAGAAATACTGCTATAGGGCAGAAATACTGGCACAGGGAAGAAATACTGGCACAGGGCAGAAATACTGCTACAGGGAAGAAATACTGCTACAGGGCAGAAATACTGGCACAGGGCAGAAATACTGCTACAGGGAAGAAATACTGGCACAGGGCAGAAATACTGCTACCGGGCAGAAATACTGGCACAGGGCAGAAATACTGCTACAGGGAAGAAATACTGCTACAGGACAGAAATACTGCTACCGGGCAGAAATACTGCTACAGGGAAGAAATACTGCTACCGCGCAGAAATACTGCTACAGGGAAGAAATACTGCTACAGGACAGAAATACTGCTACAGGGAAGAAATACTGCTACAGGACAGAAATACTGCTACAGGGAAGAAATACTGCTACAGGGAAGAAATACTGCTACAGGACAGAAATACTGCTACAGGGAAGAAATACTGCTACCGTGCAGAAATACTGCTACCGTGCAGAAATACTGCTACAGGGAAGAAATACTGCTACCGCGCAGAAATACTGCTACAGGGAAGAAATACTGCTACAGGACAGAAATATTGCTACAGGGAAGAAATACTGCTACGGCGCAGAAATACTGCTACAGGGAAGAAATACTTCTACCGCGCAGAAATACTGCTACAGGGAAGAAATACTGCTACAGGGCGGTACAGGTGTGCCAAATCACGTATATATACGTGATTTTGCCTTTCCAGGTAGGGGGCGCGTACCCTACCCGCTCCACCATTCGCGGTCTGTCAATCACCGGGTCCCGGCCGGTGATAACTCGCTGGCACCCGGCAGCATGACAGAAATACTGCTACAGGGCAGAAGCACTGGTACAGGGTGGCATAAGTGTGCAAAATCCCGTATATATACGTGATTTTCCCGTTCGCAGCCATTTGCAGTCTTGGCTTTCAATCACTGGGTCCCGACTGGTGATAACTCGCCGGCACTCGGCGGCAGGGCAGAAATACTGGTACAGGGCAGCACGGGTGTGCAAAATCATGTATATATATATATATATATACGTGATTTTCCCATTCCGGGTAGGGGGCGTGCTCCCTACCCGCTCCGCCATTCGCGGTCTCGGCTGTCAATCATCGGGTCCCGGCCGGTGATAACTTGCTGGCACCCGGTGGCATGGCAGAAATACTGCTACAGGGCAGGGCAGAAATACTGCTACAGGGCAGAAATACTGCTACAGGGCGGCACGGGTGGGCAAAATCATGTATATATACATGATTTTCCCGTTCCGGGTAGGAGGCACGTGCCCTCAACGCTCCACCGTTCGCGGTCTCGGCTGTCAATCACCAGGTCCCGGCCGGTGATAACTCACCGGCACCCGGCAGCAGGGCCGGAATACTGCTACAGGGCAGAAATACTACTACAGGGTGGCACAGTGTGCAAAATCAGGTATAAATACGTGATTTTCCCGTTCCGGGTAGGGGGCACATGCCTTAAACACTCCACCATTCGCGGTCTTGGCTGTTGATTACCGGGTCCCGGCCGGTGATAACTCACCGGCACCCAGCGGCAGGGCAGCAATACTGGGTGGCACGGGTATTTAATCACTGCTGTTTTTTTTCTATTTTGTTGCCATATAAATGAAAAAATATCAAAAATCTTTAAAAAAAAACCCGTATTTTTCTTTGTTTCTGTTATGAAATAATTATTATCAAATAATCTTTCTTCATAAATATAGGTCAAAATGTATTCTGCTACATTTGTTCAGTAAAAATAACCCAAATCAGTGTGTTATTTAGTCTGTAGTTAAAAAAAAAATGATATAAATTTAATTTGGGTACAGTGAAGCATAATGGAGCAATTACCAGCTAAAGTAGCACAGTGTGAATAGGAAAATAAAATGCCCTGGTCGTGAAGGGGGTAAAACCTTCCGGAGCTGAAGCGGTTAAGTGTTTGTATGTATGGACTCTGTACAGTACCACTTCCCTTGTCCTGCCGGGTGTAATTCTCAGCAGGTCTCCGGAGATACATTTTATTAATATATTTGTATATATTTGGTATAATACCTGACTTTGCTGTTTTGCATATCTTTCTTTGCCTCGTATTGGTACAATGTGTAGAACACAATAACATATCGGGAGTGGAAGGGGTGGGGGTCTTATCTGCTCTTTGTCCCGGCAGCCCCCGCTCCTGTATGACACATTTGATGTCCCCTCATTCATTATGTAATCATTGACTAACCGCCTGAGCGGCCCGCACCGCATAAATATAATCATATGATGTATTATCACACCGAGACAACAAGTCAAAGTGACACCAATTTCTACCAGTTCCACATTATAATGCAGATTATATTGAACAATTCTTCCTCCGTGACATTCCGGACAAATTACACTCCACAATGAGAAACTTTCACTTCCTTCACTGCCGGAGATACCGAGAGCGGCCTTCCAAGGCTGACAGCAAATATATACATTACTAAGTACGAACATTCATCAGGAGGAAAGTATAATGCACGTCATTGTCCGGGTGGAAGAAGGATGTACAAAAAGCTCCCGGAAAAGCTGCTACATAAATATGGGTCCTCCTGCCCTGTGATGACTACCTGGTGCAACTCGGCCAACACTGATCAGTCATCACAGCAGCCTGTGAAATAATTGGTCCAACACTAGCACACACATAGTAGGCTTGGGTGGGGGCTAACTCCAGTATTACATTGATATCTATCCCGACACTGTAAAGTAATACAAAGAGAAAAACAAAAAAAGAGTAGTGTTAATAACTGCACCGGCACCAATACAGCCTACTTCTTCTCATCGCAAGCAACTCTGATGATGTCCCTCTACGCATAGCTGGTCCCTCACCAGATGGTCCTACAGGCAGGATGGATGTGGATTTCACCAGATGATGCCCTCTGCCGAACTGGCAACTGGATGCTGTTGGACAAAAGGCAGCCCGCAATTTCCAAAAGGGTAGTGTAAATAACTTTTCCAACACCAATACAGCCTACCTCCTGCAGAAGATGTCTTGCCCAACTACTGGCAGGTGGGCTAACAAGTCTTCCAGCACTGGAGCCCTTGGATTGCTGTTAGGATTCTGAATCTCATCCCAAGGAATATATTGGCAACACAGTCCCCTTAGGCTGTTCCTCACAACAGCAAAGTGACAGGTCATATCAGCCACTAAAAAAAACATCATTTTGGCCATTAGGCCTCTCTTCACAAGCAACCCTGATGATGTCCCTCTAGGCATAGCTGGTCCCTCACCAGATGATCCTACAGGCAGGATGGATGTGGATTTCACCAGATGATGCCCTCTGCCGTATTGGCAACTGGATGTTGTCGGACAAAAGGCAGCCCGCCATTTCCAAAAGGGTAGTGTAAATAACTATTCCAACACCAATACAGTCTACTTCCTGCAGAAGATGTCTTGCCCAACTACTGGCCAGTGGGCTAACAAGCCTGTCAGCACTGGAGCCCTTGGATTGCTCTTAGGATTTTCAATCTTATCCCAAGGAATATTTTGGCAACACAGTCCCCTTAGGCTGTTCCTCACAACAGCAAAGTGACAGGTCATATCAGCCACTAAAAAAAACATCATTTTGGCCAATAGGCCTCTCTTCACAAGCAACCCTGATGATGTCCCTCTACGCATAGCTGGTCCCTCACCAGATGATCCTACAGGCAGGATGGATGTGGATTTCACCAGATGATGCCCTCTGCCATACTGGCAACTGGATGCTGTCGGACAAAAGGCAGCCCGCAATTTCCAAAAGGGTAGTGTAAATAACTATTCCAACACCAATACAGTCTACCTCCTGTAATAAAAATGCATTGCCCAACTACTGACCAGTGGACTAACAAGTCTACTGATGCTGAGGACCTTGGAATACTGTAAGGATTCTGAATCTCATCTCAAGAAATATAGGGGAACAGAGTCCCCTTGGACTGTTCCTCACAACAGAAAAGTGACAGGTCATATCAGACAATAGAACAACCACTGTGATGGCCAATAGGCCTCTTACCACACAAGAACCACGATGATGTCCCTCTGGGCTTAGCTGGTCCCTCACCAGAGGATCCTACAGAAAGGATGAATGTGGATTTCACCAGGTGACGGCCCTTCCCATGCTGTCAACTGTATGGGGTCAGACAAAAGGCAGCCCACAGTTTCCAAAAGGGTATTGTAAATTACTACCAACACCAATATAGCCTACCTACTGCAGAAAATGCCTTGCCCAACTAGTGGCCAGTGGGCTTAATAGTTTTCTGCCACTGGGGCCCTTGGAATACTCTTAAAATTCTGAATCTCATCTCAAGGAATATATTGGCAACACAGTCCCCTTAGGCTGTTCCTCACAACAGCAATGATGACAAGTCATAAAAAACATAATTTTGGTCAATAGACCTCTCACCACAACTGAACTATGATGATGTCCCTCTGAGTGTAGCTGGTCCCTCACCAGATGATCCTACAGGCAGGATGGATGCGGATTTCACCAGATGATGACCCCTGCCATACTGGCGACTGGATGGGGTCAGGTAAAAGGAAGCCTAAAAGGCCCTGGGCCTCTTCCTCAAGCCTTCCGCCCCTGGTGATCCTCTTCTTGTGGCCCTGCCCTATATCGCTCAACTAGTGAAGTCTCACTGTCCTGCTGGCTCTCTGTCAGCTCAGCTCTGTCCTTAGGCTCCTAGCAGATATATAATCAATATATTCAGCTCCAGGCTGCTCTCTTTAAGTCCATAGGCTCACTCCCAAGCTCTACAAACAGCACCCCAGGCTCCCCCACACTCTGTCTCCCCTCTGTCCATGTGATGGCCATTACTAAAACATGGCTGTAGCTGTGGCCAATAGGATTTCCTGTGTCCCCAATGCTAGGGGTGAGAAGAGTGCCTTGGCAGAGGCAGCATCATCCTCTGTGCTCTCTTTTCACTGCACTGTCCATCAAAGCCAGGGAAGGAGTACCAGTCAGTGCAGCTAGGGGTAATGTGCTGCTGATTTGCTCAAAGGGTCCACTATTAGATATTCTTGTCTTCTGAATGGCCTACAATTTGCATCATGTGACAATGGGCTGTGGACCACAGTACTCGGAAAAGTACTGTCCCCCCAAATGTCAGCTATGACCCCCAAGCAACCCATGGACTTTATCCAGCAAGAGAAGTTGTCTGACAGGAGAGGAGAGAGGGGATCAATGTACACTGCCTCCGCCCACCTCTCTCCTCCTGTCTGCCCACCTACACTCCAATTCCTGGCCAGTGCTCTGCCTGAGAAGATGTGTGGGCTGGAAATTTGAAGCACTGCAGCCAGCAACTACTTGGTGCCTGCAGGGTTGATTCCTCTGCCTGAACCTGAAGAGTCCAGCCTGGGTGAGTGAGTTGAGCTCTGCACTACAACTGAACTCTCCCCATCTCTCCCCCATCTATCTTTCTTTTCTCCCATCATCTCTGCCCCTCCCCTATATCCCTCATCTATCTCCCTCCCCTCTCTCCCTCATCTCTCTCCCCCTTCTCTCCCCCATCTACCCCCCCCTTCTCTCCCATCATCTCTCCCCCATCTCTCTCCCCTCCTTCTCTCTCTCATCTCTCTCCTCCGTCCCCCCCTCTCTCCCTCATCTCTTTCCCCACCCCTCCCCTATCTCTTTCCCCTATCTCTCCCCCTCCCCTGCACCCCCATCTATCTCCCTCCCCTCTCTCCCCCTAACTATCTCCCTCCCCTCTCTCCCCCATCTCTCTCCCCCTTCTTTCCCCCATCTATCTCCTTCCTTTCTCTCCAATCATCTCTGCCCCTCCCCTCTCTCCCCCATCTTTTTCTCCTCCTCATCTCTTTCCCCCTCTCTCCCCATCTCTCCCCCTCCCCTCTATCTTCATCTATCTCCCTCCCCTCTCTCCCCATCTCTCTTCCCCTTCTCTACCCCATCTCTCTTCCCCTTCTCTACCCCATCTCTCTCCCCCCTTCTCTTCCCCATCACTCTCCCAATTCTCTCCCCCATCTCTCCCCCTCCCTTCTCTCCCCCATCTATCTTCCCCCATTCTCTCCCCCATCTTTTCCCCCTCCCCTCTCTTCCCCATATAGCCCCCCTCTCTGTAGAATTCTTTACATCCAGAATCTGATTAGAACCTCGAAACACAACTATCCGGGTGTAAACATGGCTAAACCTACTATAAATACTGGAAAAAGTGATCCTGGAAGCTTAAAAGTTGTTTGTACTTCCCAGTGAACTTTGAAAAGCTAAACAGAGGAGTGCCAATATTAATGAGGCCTACGTCTGATCGGGAGGGATTATACGAAGCTCGGATAGAAGGTAAATTTGTTGAATGGCATCAGCTGATTTGATTTGTGAGTGTGGCCATTATTCTTCATTATTCTTAGACTGCACTGATCTAAATGGCTTCTGAAGATTTCACAGTAAATAAAAAGCAGACGACACGTTCCTGACATCCTGGTGGAGCAGATAGAATCTGAACATTGAACCCCATATTGACAGGAGTAGTCTGCCTTGTATTTCTTTGCAGAGTCTCCAGAGGGGCAGAGTTCCACCTTAATGACATAAGCAGACCATCCGTCCTGCTTAAAGCAGATTGATGGTTGTATGGGATCATCTATTACCGTATTACACTAATAGCTTCCTAGGAACGCACAGGCTGACCACTGACCTCACGGAGAATGCAATTGTGTCTAACTAGCCCCAATCTATCTCTCTCTCTCTCTCTGTCAGTAGCAGTTCCTTTAAGTCCTGTAAGTTGTAAGGTGGGGTCTCCATGGATTGGACTTCTTTTTACATCTCACAGGTGCTTGATTGGATTGAAATCTGGAGAATTTGGAGGCCAAGCCAATAGCTCAAACATGAAGTGTTCCTCAAACAATTCTTGAATTCATCAGCCCAGGCCACCCTCTTCCATTGCTCCATGGTCCAGCTCACAAGTCCATTATAGGCTCTTTTGGCTGTGAACACAGGTCATCATGGGCACCCTGACTGGTCTGTGGCTACACAGCCCCATACACAACAAGCTGCAATGCTCTGTGTGTTCTGACACCTTTATATCAGAACCAGCATTAACTTTTTCAGCAATTTGAGCTCCAGTAGCTCTTCTATTGACTACACAGGCCAGCCTTCCATCCTCATTTGCACCAGTGAGCCTTGGACACCCATGACCCTGCCTCACATGTCTAGATCTGTGCAGTAATCCAATGTGAGACTTTAAATTCCTCTAATAAAGACCACTCATTGCTGCTCTCTCCTTGGGCAGGGTGACTGGTCATGTCTCCTCCCCTTCCTGTAGTATTCTTCAGGCAGCCTGTAGGGGGCAGGCTCTCTCTCCCAGTGAGCAACTAATTCAGTTTATTGAGCGGAGTTACGTACAATCTAAGGTCTCTAACCCTCAAGGGCCGTATGATCTAAGGTGCCTAACCCTCAAGGGGTGTACAATCTAAGGTAGCTAACCCTCAAGGGGCATACAGTCTAAGGTCTCTAACCCTCAAGGGGGGGTACGATCTAAGGTCCCTAACCCTCAAGGGCTGTATGATCTAAGGTGCCTAACCCTCAAGGGGTGTACAATCTAAGGTAGCTAACCCTCAAGGGGCATACAGTCTAAGGTCTCTAACCCTCAAGGGGGGTACGATCTAAGGTCCCTAACCCTCAAGGGCTGTATGATCTAAGGTGCCTAACCCTCAAGGGGCGTACAATCTAAGGTCCCTAACCCTCAAGGGATGTACAATCTAAGGTCCCTAACTCACATTCATACATACACATATTAGGGACAATTTAGACAGGAGCCAATTAACCTACCAGCATGTCTTTGAAGTGTGGGAGGAAACCAGAGTACCTGGATGAAACCCACACAGGCACAGGGAGAACATGCAAACTCCAGGCAGCTGGTGCCATGGTTGGGATTCAAACCAATGACCCTAGTACTGCCAGGCAGAAGTGCTAACCATTTAGACACTGTGCTGCCCCAGATTTAGCAAATCTTGGCTCATCTCAGAATTCAGCTTTAATAAAAAGATGTTTCATTGTCTTTCTATGTGGACATTATAATGAGAACACTTGCAATCGTGTTCTCAGCTTGTTCTATCCGTCCATCCCAATAAAGAAGGAACGATTCCAACACATGACCCCGGCTAGAAGTGGTCTGTGGCTTGTGCCGGGTTCTGCTTGGTGTGCAGTACGTTACGCCTCCTTACACAAAGCGAATGTTGGATTGAAATGTTCTCATTGCTTTATCTTCTTTAATGTGAACTGTGATGTCCCAGCATTTTCTCTGCGGTTTGGCATGAGGACTTCAGAAATAGAAACCTTATGGATGCATTGCTGAAAAATCGCCAGGAAATCCTTGATGCTCTTTGTCTGTCAGGGGATCAGCCCTGTATACTGGGTGGCACAGATAATATTTCGATGTTACCAATGGAGAAGCAGTGCTGGGCTGTAGAGGAGCAGGTGACGTCAGTGTCTTGATACAAGTTTATATTGACTCAATGAGACCCTCAACTCTTCTTTTGGAACCAGCAGTGGAGAAGTGACAGAGGCATGAGACCCACCATCTAGTCCTCTCTCTTGTAGTCCTGACAGATGCACACTTGCCCTCAATGCTCTGTTTAGCATCACTGCCATTTCATTCATCCCTTCTTCTAGGTTCACCCTCTTCCTTCTCCAACCATTGTGCGTCTACTGTTGATGTGCCTCCTGAAATATGTATTGAAGTTCCATCATCCTCTCTCTATTCTCTGCATCTTACAAAGTATAAGTCGTGCCTTTTTTTGGGAGCATGCACTGCACTGAGTATGCACCGCAGGTAGTATACACATAAAATAATTGCTGGGAGAAAGTTAAAGAACTTAGTTGACAGCAAACACCTGCAAAGTCTGTTCTACTGAAAGGCTTCACCTTGTAGCTTTTTTTAGGATTTATTTTAAGTAAATATTCATTTACTTAAGCTTCAGTTCCACCAGACTACAGCACTGAGTGGTCTTCAGTTCCACCTGCGTCCAGCACTAAGTGGTCTTCAGTTCCACCTGCGTCCAGCACTAAGTGGTCTTGAGTTCCACCTGCGTCCAGCACTGAGTGGTCTACAGCTCCACCTGCGTCCAGCACTGAGTGGTCTACAGCTCCACCTGCGCCCAGCACTGAGTGGTCTACAGCTCCACCTGCGTCCAGCAGTAAGTGGTCTACAGCTCCACCTGCGTCCAGCACTGAGTGGTCTTCAGTTCCACCTGCGTCCAGCACTCAGTGGTCTTCAGTTCCACCTGAGCCAGCACTCAGTGGTCTTTAGTTTCACCTGAGCCAGCAATGAGTGATCGGCAGTTCTTTCTGTGTCCAGCACTAAGCGGTCTTCAGTTCCACCACTAAGATACCTGCAAAGTCTGTTTTTCTGAGAGAATTCATCTTGTAGCTTTAGTTTTCTATTTTCATCTTAAGGTTCAGGTCCACCTGAGTTCAGCACTAAATATTTTTCAGTTCTACCTCCAGAAGTAAATGGTCTTCAATTCCACATGAGTCTAGCACCTGAATCCAGAACTAAGTGGTCTTTATTTCCACCATCGTAAGGTTCAGTTCCATCTGAGTCCAAAACTAAGTTGTCTTCAGCTAATCCTGAGACCTGAACTTGCTACTCAACCAACCTGTTGTGCTATTTCCCAACCCACCTTTGGATTACCTTTAATCTACTTTATTTGGCTATGTCTCTCCAGTTATGTATTTTTGACATGTTCCTGACTCCAGATGCCTGCTGACTCTGTACCCTGCTGCCTGTTAACATTTAACAACCTTGACTTGTTCATGACACTACTTCTGCCCTCCTGCACTCGTACTGCTGCTGGACCTGTATTGTTCCAGTTCATGTACACATGCACATATCAATTAGCGTGTGCACTTGGTGCCCAGTGCCTAGTCTGTTACTATGAGCAGTTGCTGAATGGTCTTAAGCTTGTTCCCATGTTCCTGAAACCTGATCCACTGTACCTGCTTACCTGTGTATGCCTGCTCCTCACCTCTGTTCCCCTAATTACTCTGACCCCGGCCTGTTTACTGGATTTGTCTTTGCCTGCTTATTCTGTACTGCTTTGCCAAGCTGTTACTGATCATGACCTACCTCCAGGACTAGCTCTGCCTGCTGATTTAGTCCCTCGCTTCCAATTTGTTGCTGACAGCCACCTTTCTGCTGGTCCTCCTTCTGTCTTCTGCTCTGATGCCAAGATGCTCCTGCATCCTGTTCCGAGGAGTGTGAACACCAGCTCTACCCACCTACAGAGTGGACATCAGCAGCCAACTACTCCAGCGTTTGTGCCACTCCTTGCCTTCACACTTTCTGTCTCTGTCTTCAGGAGTGTTGGGCGGAAGGTGCAAGAGAGGCCTTCACAACGTTCCAGTCTTCACCAGTTACGTGATAAGGGTGCTACAGCAGGGACAGTTGGACTGGATGTGCCACCCAGGGCTGCTGCTATAAACTACAGAGCCCCATACAGCCAACCTGACACCACTTGCATCACTGACCCTTGCTCTCTTCTGTCTGGGGGGCTCAAAGAATTATCTTTGCCTGAGTGTTGGCACCCCCCCCCCCAAAAAAAGCACAGTTTACTATGCTTTAGTTATGAATGAACACAGTAAGTGACTGGTACCAATCACTCATTGCGTTCATTCAGGAAAGGATGGGCCGGGTAAATGTGACATATTTACCAGACCCTTCCACCACTCTCCATCTTCAAGGATCATATTGTGTGCTTGCAGCTACCGCTAAGAAGAAGAGGGAAGCCAGCAGCACTGCAGGGGTGGGGTCAAACAGGAGGGCCTGGGCAGCATGGGAAAATGTATGGTGGGGGGGGGCAATTACTGGAACAGAGTCCCTACATGGCTCTCCCTGCAGCAGCTGCAAGCCAGCGGGAGGGAGAGTAGAGGAAGCCAGCTTTCAGCTGCCGCTGAGAGAGCTATACAGGAGATCAGTTCAATTAATTGCCACCCCCACCACACCCATCATTCTCCCTGTGCACCATACATTTTCACATGCTGCCCAGGCCCCCCTGTTTAACCCCACTCCTACAGTGCTGCTGTCTTCCCTCCCTGATACACCCAGCTGCCTGGGCCCCCCTGTTGGCCTGGGCCCCATACAGGAAGGCCGGTGGTACCCCCTTATCCATGGCCCTGGTGCCACCACTTCATCTCAGTCTTCACCAGGTAGGTAAAACCATTGTAGAAGTAACATTAATAACTCCTTAGCATGGCCAAGAACCCAGGGCTGTCCATGGGCCTGGCACAGAAAGTTCAGAAGCCCTGACTGTGTTGCTGTTCTTCTTCCTGGCATACAGTGCCAAGAGGTCCCTGTGGTACAAAAAAGCATTCTTGGAAAGTTCTGTGGTTTCATGTCAAACAAACTCATGCTTTCTCTGAAGAACATTTCCCTCCAACGATGACACTGATTACAGTTTACAGCAAATATAAAGACATTATGATCCATCTTCCATCTTCTCTGTAGGAATTAAGGCAACTAAGAGTTAAATCTGAACATCTTGTGTGAACAATGGCGGACCTGGCAGAGCCACATCCAGACCTCCAACCCTAAACTGAGAAGACCCTGATATGGTGACCTGAGATTCAGGGTGTACACCTTGAGAAACATCTAATCCCCCCTCCCAGGTCTCCGAACATTTCCCAGGGAAGTCTGAACATTTCTGAATCTCTCCAGCAGCATCTGGTACGGATTGCTGACTCCTATTTACTCCGGGACATGCAGAAAATTAAGTTCACCGCTTAACGTGATTCTGCACGTTTTATCACTTTTACAGAAAATAAAACTTAATCCCTGTTGCTGTGTTTTGCGTTAAATGCGGGACATTTTCCAGACAGGAAGAGATGCCAGTGATCGTTGCAACTTGTCCTGCTTGTTTTCCATAAAAATAACACTTAGAAATTGTGACATAAGTTGGCAGAAAATGCTAATTTTAAACTGGATTTGACCTGGAGGAAATGTTTCAGTGATTTGCAAACATTTCACATTTACCAGAAAACAGATGCCAGTGGCCTGAAATTTACAACCGGCGCTCCGTCCAAACTGGCCCTCATGCTGCCTCGAATTAGTTGTGTCCACAGACCAGAGATAAAATGATCCAGCGTGTACTGTCCCAAAAATGTGTGCTCAACGGGACAGCCAAGAACAAAGGGGCCGTAATGAGTTGTGAAGTATTAGGCAGTTCTGGAGTTTTGCTACATTTTTAATGTCTAAATTATGGAGCCTCCATGACCCCCAGCTGTATGGTCTATTTTCAAATGCCAATATATGCACTGGCATAGCTTCGTAGACTCAGTCAGTCTAAACAGTATGGCCACTTGCTGACTTGGCACCATCAACAGGCAAGGTAACTCTTCAATAAGACACCAAGGTTAAATCCAATTCATCTTTACTCCAGATAAGTGCTGTACAGAGGAGTTCTTTAAAACATAGGTCTGGTATGGATTTTAAGGGGAACCCCATTTCAATTTTTTTTTAACTACTTGCCAACAGCAGATAGCTGAATGACAGCTACACTGCGGCTGGCCAGTTCTGGGAGGGCGTCATATGACGTCCTCCCAGAACGCGCTCTCCTGCGCGCCCCAGGGGGCGCGCACCCGGCAATCTCCTTGATCTCCTACGGACACAGCTGATCACGTGAAGTGGTAAAGGGTCAATCACAGTGGGCTTTTACCATGTGATCAGCCGTGTCCAATGACACGTTGATCATCGAGAAATGCAATTGCCGGTTCTCGGCTCTACTTTCCTCACGCTGTCAGAGCATGAGGAAAGTACTGCCGAGATCCGGCAGTTGTCAAAGCAGAGATCGGCACCGATCATCAGGGCACTGATGATCAGTACCCTGATGATCGGTGCCCAGCAGTGCCACCCACCAGTTCCGCCCACCTGTGCCCAGCAGTGCACCCTCCTGTGCCACCCAGAAGTGCCACACACCTGTGCCCAGAAGTTCCACCTACCTGTACCCAGCAGTGCCACCCACCTGTGCCTACCCACCAGTGCCACCCACCTTTGCCCACCAGTGCCACCCACCAGTGGCCATCAGTGCAGCCCAGCAGTGCTGCCAGTCAGTGCCCAGCAGTTGTACTAGTCAATGCCTAGCAGTGCCGCCAGTCAGTGCCCAGCAGTGATGCCAGTCAGTGCCACCTATCAGTGCTGTCTATCAGTGCCACCTATCAGTGCCACCTATCCGTGACACCTCATTAGTGCTGCCTATCAGTGCTGCCTATCAGTGCCTATCAGTGCTGCCTATCAGTGCCCATCAGTGCCGCCTATTAGTGCCCATCAGTGCTGCCTCATCAACGCACATCAGTGAAGGAGAAAAATTACCTGTTTGAAACATTTTATAATAGAAACAAATAAACTTTTTTTTTTACAATTTTTTGTTTATAGCGCAAAAAGTAAAGCACCCAGCAGCGATTAAATACCACCAAAAGAAAACTCTATTTGTGAGAAAAAAATTATAAAAATGTCATATGAGTACAATCTTGCATGACCGCGCAATTGTCAATCAAAGTGCGACAGCACTGAAAGCTGAAAATTGGCCTGGTAAAGAAGGGAATATAAGTGCCCAGTGGGCAAGTGGTTAAACTGGCGTGGGGTCCCCCCCAAATCCATACCAGACTCTTATCTGAGCATGCAGTCCGGCAGGCCAGGAAAGGTGGTGGTGGGGAATGAGTGAACACCCCCCCCCCTTCTAAACTATGCCAAGTTTTTGGCACCTACGGGTGCTCCGGTTTCCTCCCACATTCCAAAGACATGCTGGTAGGTTAATTGAATCCTGTCTAAAATTGGCCCTAGTATGTGTATGTATGAATGTGAGTTAGGGACCTTCAATTGTACGCCCCTTGAGGGTTAGGGACTGATGTGAATGTATAATATATATATAATATATATGTAAAGCGCTGCGTAAATTGATGGCGCTATATAAGTACCTGAAATAAATAAATAAATAAGTTGAGACAAGGTTTGCAGGGTCAAGGATGGGCACAAGTAACAGGGTGCAGGCACTGAAGACTGGAATTTGGGAGTGCAAGGTACCGAATCACAGGCAGGATCGGAATCAGGAACCAGCAGAAGTTGTCAATGTGCAGGCAGCAGGGCACAAAGTCGATGGGCAGAATCTTGGTCAGAAGTCCAGGCTGAGGTTGATAACAGAGGTGGGCAGCAAGCATAGGCAGATATAGTACAGGTAATCCAATAGCAGGTCAAGTGCAAGCCGGGTCAATAACAAGGTCAGTATAGGTTTCAAGATCAGGAATTGAGCAGAAAAGACTGAAAGACCTTTCAGCAATGCTCCTGTGCAGAGCTCAGTTTTAAATAGTCCTCTTGGCACCAGTGGACATGCCTCCATGCTCATGCGTACATTGTGATATGTGAGTGCTGGTGCACGTACCATTGGTCATGTAGTTAGACTCCTAAGCGGTAAACATGTGCATGCCTATGAGCATTATCCTGACAGCTGGCACGATGTTCTTGACAGAGGGTCTAGCTAGGACTGTACTAACTAGATTTTACAGGGGTGTCAAACTGGAGGCCCTCCAGCTGTTACCAAACTACAAGTCCCATCATGCCTCTGCCTTTGGAAGTCATGTTCGTAACTGTCAATCTTGCAATGCCTCATAGGACTTGTAGTTTGGCAACAACTGGAGGGCCACCCTGTGGCGTCCCAAGGCAGGTGCGGTGGGGTGCGGTCCACACCGGTTGACACCGACCGCACGGGGTGACACCGGACCCGCTCCAAAAAAAGGTAAGTTGTAAAGCAAGCCAATGATCCCCGCAGGATGGAGCCGACTTTCTTTACAACTTACCTTTTCTTGGAGTGGGCCCGGTGTCACCCCGTATAGCTTGCATGCTGACGACGGTGCGGGAATCGTCGGCATGCAACCTATACGGGGTGACACTGGTATAGCAGGAAAGATGTGTCTCCCATGTAGATGTCCCCCCTGAAGCAACTGCACATGTCCCAGTTTCAGGCACAATCGATGATAGAACTACTGCTATCATCGATTGATCGTGCCTGAAACTGGGACATGCGCAATTACTTCAGGGGGGACATATCTACATGGGAGACACATTTTGCCGCTCAACCCGGACCCGCTCCAAGAAAAGGTAAGTTGTAAAGAAAGCAGACGATCCCTGCAGGAGTCTGATCCATTATGCTCAATCCGCAGATCCGATCCATTCTGCGGGGATCGTCGGAGGGGGTGTCACCAAGTGTTACCGCAACGGGTGACACCAACCCTAAGGACGCCTCTGGGGCCACCAGTGAACTAGAAGTAAACGGGAGGGGAAAACAGAAGACATCCACCAAAGGAACAAATAAACAAGTTGCTGTGGCACCACACTGCCAATAGGTGTCAGTAAATATCACAATAGTAATTATATAATGCAATACAAGGGCACAAACAGTCAAGCACATGATAAGCGATACAGAACACTTTAAACAAAATAGAGAAAACAGTTAAAATGGAAACCTTAGTCAACTAACATTCAAATGTTCATCGATTTATTTTACACAGTTTTCTATAAATTCCAAAGAATATTTTGATGAAAGCGGGAATGTGTGATTTACCTGATCTGGGCTGAGGCTGCAGGAAGGTGACCAAAGACAGAAAGCTGGGAATAAATGAAGCCAACAGCCATGTCATGTTTTATTTTTGCTAAGGAACGTCGACAAACAGCACTGGACCTGTAAGGTTATCTTCTGAAATCGCTAACTTATCCCAATGCATTGATGTTGATGTAGGTGATTGGCTTCCCAGGCAGGCTACTTCTACACCCCAGAGGATCTCCATGGTTTCCTTGGCTAGTAGTGTATTGTAACAAAAATGGAAATTGAAGTGCCCAGGGGCGGACTGACCATTTGGAAACTCGGGCACTGCCCGAGGGCCCAGGGTCAGTAGGGGGCTGCATGAGATGCCCCTGGTACCTTTTTCATAGGCTTTTTTGAGTTTGGGCAAGGTCACAGGGGCCCCATGATCCCCTATTGCCCGGGGGCCCCATGAGTTGTCAGTTCGCCCCTGGTATGATCGATGGTATGATCATATGGTATGGCCAATGGTATGACTGATGGTCTGATCATATGGTATGACTGATGGTATGACCAATGGTATGATCATATGGTATGACCAATGGTATGATCATATGGTATGACCGATGGTATGATTATATGGTATGATCAATGGTATGACTGATTGTATGAAAGGACCCATGAGTTGTCAGTCCGCCCCTGGAAGTGCCACATCACTGTTTAAAGGCCCAGATACTACTTTATTCCAATAAAGGTCAGGGGGAAAAAATTTAAAAAGTACCAGTTGTGTTTCGGAGATCAAAACCACCCCCTTCATTAGGGCCAAAAAAATATCCCCATGGGAGGAGATAAACAAAAAGAAGTTCAAGCACCACACACCAGAAAGAGCCCAGGTGTAAGACAAATGAATGAAAGCGGCTCCAACCAGGCCACACCTGATGCGTTTCATCCTGTCCGGCTTGCTCATGGAGGTGGGGATCCCAGTTAGCCAATTGAACTTTCGTTTTTTTTTTCTACACCGAATTCCCACCTCCATGACTAAGCCCTGTGGGCAGGGTAAAATGCTTTGAGGAGGCGTGGCCTGGTTGGAGCCGCTTTCATGCATTTGCCTTACACCTGGGCTCTTTATGTTTATGTGTGCATATTGAGCCGGAACGGGCTCTCTCCACGCTGGCACCCTGGATTGGTCCCCATTATTGGAATGGGTCCTGGAGCGGCATCCAAAGCTTCCTCAATTAATGTCACCCTGGGAGGGAATACTACATTGATATGGAAATGTCCTTATGTTTTTTTCTAACACTGATGAAGGGGGTGTGTTTAGACCCTCCAAAATTCATTCAATACTTCTTTGGTTGACTGAATAAAAGTGATGGGAAAATCCACAATTTTAAGTTGTCACCAGAACAGTTGATCCAGGGAATATTCAATTGCCTCTCGGGGGATCAGGAAGGAATTTTTTTTCCCTGCAGGAGCAAATTGGATCATGGGGGTTTTTTTTGCCTTCCTCTGGATCAATGGTGGGTGTAGGATTATAACTTTTATTTTCTTTTTTGGTTGAACTAGATGGACTTTTGTCTTTTTTCAGCCAAACTAACTATTTAACTATATGTAACAGGAATATAGGGGAAATCGTCCAATGGGGACACTTGTTCCTATAACAACTTTCCTCTCATGTCCTGTTGTGTTACGGGAGAGAATGTGAAGAGAACTCTTCCCAATGGGGTGAAGAAGGCAAATAAAAAACCTTACGTAGGCTTTAACCATTCTATATTCTATGCAAAATTAGAAGAAAACGTTTTGGCTTTAGATAGACCTTAAGTTGGTTTAGTTTGCATTCAGTGTTTTCTAATTGCACATTTTTAATCTTGACAGCCCCGTCCAGCACGGTGTACAGGATGTCCATCACTCTCGGCAACACTTGTGCCATGACATCACAGATGCAGAATCCTGATTTAAGGCGGAGAATCGTTTTGCTGTCAAAATTGAGTGAATTTAATTCTTAATCCATCCAAGAGTCGGCCAAAAATGTGTTCGAACAGCTCCGGAGAGGTGTCAATTTTCCTCCATCGTTTCTTTCTCACCATCACTTATTAAAGCCTTCTTAGAATTTATAGATTGTCTTGCGGTGAACACGCTGGATTCTGAACAGCCCAGACTGAAACATAAAGAAATGTTATGCGGCCGCGGTGTCCGCCATGAGAGGGTCAAGACGGTTATTGGCAGCGTTAAGTTGGAGGTTTGTCTTTGTGTGAGAAGAACGGGAGCTGAACTCGAATTTATGGTTTGGGGTAAATTTTGGAGAGGTTATTGCCATGGTCAATGTGGATTCTGGTGTCCCATCCATGAACATCGGTTGGGGAGGGGGGGGGGGGGAGCGTGCAAAAAAGAACTAACCACTGTTATGGAACTCTAGCTTTGTCTCTGTTAAAACGATCTGCAAATTTTGGCTAATGCGATAAAACAACAAACTAGGGAAGTTATAACTATTAAAATATATATTCCTTACTGACGTTTCTCACTGATTGGTGGACAGAGCAACTTTAACAAATAGAGGCACATACTTAAAAAGAAAAAAGAATCTTAAAAAAAAAAGAATTGCATAATAATTTGTAATAAATTGCATATACAGTACATTCATTCTGCGACTATGGGGCAAAAATGAATGTTCTTCTTTTATTTCCTCAACAGGTTGAATGTAATTCATTCGTAAAAATTAGACTGGGTTGGGAATATACCACATTATGGCCACTAGATGGATCTGAGGATTATTGGAAATAAATACTTTTTCAGTACCTGTATCACTTATTGGTGGCACTGTGCTTCCCAGAGCCTGAGGTTGTAGTTCCAGCGTTCAGCAGTGGGTGTCTCCCAGCAGCCAGCAGATGCCAGTAATCAGTCTCCACCTGATGCTGGCTGCTGGGAGGTTATTTAGTCCCTTCTCTACTATTACATCTTGTTTTAGTGTTTTTCCTGCCAGCCAGATGCATGCTTGCTGTTAAATCCTGAGCCTGATCCTGCTCCTGCATCTGTATCTTGCTTCTGCCTTGTACCTGCTCCCTTTGTTCCTGATTTCAGTCCTGGTTCCCCCCGCCTTGCTTCTCCAGTATTCCCTGTGATCTGTGTTCCTCATTTTGTATATATTTTTATTATAGTCAGGTATTTTGTCAGTCGGTAATTGTTCGCTTATATGTTTAGGTTTGCTGTGTTTCCTGTTTGCTGGTGTTTGCATAAATTTTGGTTTCATTGGTAACTATATAATACTTAAAGCGAAGCTCCACCCAAAAGTGGAAGTTCCGCTTTAAGCCTTTGTCCCCCACTCTCCGTTAAGGATTGGGGAGCGGGGGGGGGGGGGGATTTGATGGGTACCCGCTCCCCACTTCTGCTGCGATCGCCTGTGCGATCGAAAGTGGAAGTCGTCATTCTCCCTTCCCGTGGTCTTCTGGGACACGTGACAGGTCCCAGAAGACTACGGGGCCAATCACAAAGTGATGCTATTCTCGCACATGCGCAGTGGGCACCCAGCTGTCACAGCCGGGTGTCCACACTGAAGATGCCGGCGCCATGGAGAGAAGACGGCCGGTGATACCAGCGGTGGTGAGGACAACGCTGGACCGAGGGACAGGTAAGTGGCCATATTTTAAAAGTCAGCAGCTACAGTATTTGTAGCTGCTGACTTGTATTTTTTGTTTTTCAGGTGGAACTCCGCTTTAAAGCATATGCAGTCTGGTCTCAGATTCCTAAGTGTAACCACACAGATCTGCCCATCCCTGCTGCTGATTCCTGACATACTTGTTCCCTATGATCGTCAGCTCCATCTAGTGGCCATAATACAGTATTTTCCTAAACCACTCTGTTTTTTATGAATGAATAATGTTCTACCTGTAGAAGAAATAGCCTGAGAACATTCAGTTTTACCCCATTTGTAAAGGGTGAATGAACTGAAAGATTAGTTATGCAAATGTTTAATAAACGTTTTTAGTCCTCTGCGATGGGACAAGATCTCACAAAGCTGAACTCCATTTAATCCACAAAAACACACTTAACACACATAGATTTGTATTCCTTTATCTGAAAATATTGATAACATCATTTGTTTTATTATCTTGATTGATGTGAGTGCAAAGAGATCCCCGCATCCGATAGCTCCCACTCTAAGAGTAAGCCTATTAGAAAGTGAAACACATCGATAGATGATATGCTGTATATTGGATCCTTCGATAAACACAGATTGTGGCACAGCTCTGAAGGTCTACTTGTCAGGGCAAGGCTGTGGAACGGACAGGTAGGCCTAGTGGCAGGGTAACGCACTGACTGACGACAACCACCACCCACAGACCGAATTCCCTCAGGGCGCGGAGTCTAAGTCCCAGGCTGCCCTTCACCAGGGCCCCTGATGGTGGGGATGGACTTGACGCAGCCAGGAACCAGGTCGCGGCCCCCGAGACACCCCAGCTGCGGTAATGGCCGCCGCCAATGGGGTGTAGCTGATAAGAATGACAACAGCGTAGTCAGGCAGGCCGGGTCGACAACAACGGGACAAAACGGTACAGAACAGTAGACAGAGAATCACAGGTCACGGGCCGGGTTCAGCAACGGAAGGTCAGATCGAAGGAAAACACAGAGAATGGTCTAGTCACAAGCCGAGTCAGATACCAGAAGAGTCACGAGAGTATACACAGAGATGTAGCAACACAAAGACACAAGGCACAAGTGCAAAGAGCATGTGCGGATCACAGGCTTATATGTACTCAGCCACACCCCTCTGGGGGATGGACCTCAGAGACCTGAAGGCATAAAAGATTCCCACCATGCTCAGCAGAAATCCAAGATGGATGCCAGTACATGAAGCCGCACAGACTCTGGGAAAAGGTAGGACCTTGACACTACTACTTTCTTCTTTTCCCCCAAATTTCTTATTAGACAAGGAGGGAGCAGAAGCGCCCCTCTGAGGCCATAGTGACCAGTGCAGACTCACTTCCACAATTGACTCCTAAATATACTGGGTATCTGTTTACACCCTATGACAGGGGTCTCAATCTCAATTTCATTGCAGGTCGCTTCAGCATTATAGTTATCCTCAAAGGACTGTTTGTATCTGTAAGGGCTCGTTCACACTAGGCTGTTTTGCCAACGCTTGCCAAACGCCCCTATAGCGTTTGGCAAGCGTTGGTCCGGCGTTTGCGGAGCGTTTTTTAACGCTCGGCAAACGCTCCGCAAACGCCGCATGCGCGGTTTAGCGGCGGTTGCTAGGCGTTTGCCGAGCGTTAATAACGCCCCACAAACGCCTATAATGCAGTTTGAGTGGTGTTACCGCTCCGCAAACGCCCCGCAACCGCGTCGCAACCGCACCGCAAACGCCGGCCGGGCGTTTGCGGAGCGGCACCATAGACGAGAATAGGAGGCTTCAAAGCCTCCTGACTCGTCCAGAGGTGTCCGTTTTGCCGCGACGCAACGTGACGCGACGCAAACGCTCCCGTTAGAACAGCACCATGTGCTGTAATGTGCAGAATTGGCAGAGGCGTTTGGGAAGCGGTAAAAACGCTTCCCAAACGCCTCTCTGCCGCCTGCACACAAGGCTAGTGTGAACGTAGCCTAAGACTAGATGTCCAGGGCAACACAACTTCCCCTACATCAGTTGTCAAAGCCCCCCCCGCCATCAGAAATCAAGAGTCCCCCACCCTCCCGTATATCACAGTGCATCCCCTTTAACTTGTGCCGCTGCCAAGAAGAAGCTGGGGGCGGAGCTGGGAAGCACAAAGTGCAGGGTCTTGAAGAGGACCAGAGTGGAGCTGGAGCAGGGGCGGACTGACAACTCATGGGGCCCCCGGGCAATAGGGGATCATGGGGCCCCTGTGTCCTTGCCCACGCTCAAAAAAGCCCATAAAAAAGGTACCAGAGGCATTTCATTGGACCCCCTACTGACCCCGGACCCTCTGGCAGTGCCCGAGTGCTCGAATGGTCAGTCCACCCCTGGGCTGGAGTCAGTTGCTGGAGTCTGCTGAATGCTGAGACAGGGAGCAGAGACAAGCCTCTCCATGGCTGCACAGTGAGGCACAGGATCTGGCAGAGGCGTTCCCCCCTCACTGATACTGACTGCTGATACGGGGGGGGGCACTGAGATGAGGAGAGGAGCTAGGGCCACATGAGATGGCCAGGTGGGCCGAATTCGGTCCACAGGCCTTGTATTTGATACATGTGCCCTACGACATCAAAGTAGAGCTCTGACTTAAATCTCCTATAACATTCACCAATCCCAAATGGCTAAAGTTCCAAAGTTCCAAGCTAGAAATCAATTGGCCTTTCTTTCGTGAAAAGCAGCTACAGAGATTATAACTGCATTGATTTTGTACCAATCTCCTCTTCACAATCAGCCTTAAAGGTTGCTGACTGCTTAAGCAAAGTTCGTTGGAGAAAGGAAAAAAAAAATCTAAATGTTGATCACGTGGCTTTGTTAAAAAAAACAGAGCCATGACACCTAATGTGCACCTAAAAAAATATGTTATTAGAATAATTATAATATATGTCTATTAGATTTGCTTTATGAATATGCATGCTCCAGGATACAACTCTTATACAAAGCTTCAACATCTACAATCTAACGAAGGAGCCAGCTGGTCCATATCCTCCAGAGCACCGCCATCTTTATTTCCTTTTTTTTTACTCTACTCTTTAAAGTGATGGGATACGATCAGTCAACCAGCATTGTTACTCAAACACTGTATTGTTGCAATCTTGTATGTCTAATTGTACAATGGAAAATTCCAAGTGAATACCTATATTTTTTAACTGCTTGTTTATTCTACCTATGAACATACAAAAGTATTGGGCCAGCCCTCCAAATCATTGGATTCAGGTGTGCCAATCCCCTCCATGGTCACAGATGTATAAAATCAAGCCCCTAGGCATGCAGACTGCTTCTAAAACCATTTGTGGAGGAATGGGTCGCTCTCAGGAGCTCAGTGACTCCAAGCGTGGTCCCGTGATAGGTGGTCACCTGTACAATAAGTCCATCCGTGACATTTCCTGGCTGCTAAATATTCTACGCTCAACTGTTAGTGGGATTATAACAAAGTGGAAGCAACTGGGAACAACAGCAACTCAGCCACCAAGTGGTAGGCCACGTCACATGACAGCGGGGTCAGCGCATGCGCATGAAGTCTCCAACTGTCTGCAGAGTCAATAGCTAAAGATCTCCAAACTTGGTGAGGCCTTCAGATGAGCCCAACAACAGTGTGTAGAGAGCTTCATGGAATGGGTTTCCATGGCCGAGCAGCTGAATCCAAGCCTTCCATCTCCAAGTGCAATGCAAAGCGTCGGATGCCATGGTGTAAAGCACGCCGCCACTGGACTCTAGAGCATTGGAGATGTGTTCTCTGGAGTGACCAATCACACTTCACTGCCTGGAAATCCAATGAACATGTCTGGGTTTGGCGGTTGCCAGGAGAATGGTAGTTGCCTGACTGCATTGTGCCAAGTGTAAAGTTTGGTGAAGAGGGGATTATGGTGTGTGTTTTTTTTTTCAGGGGTTTGGCTTGGCCCCCTAGTTCCACTGAAGGGAACTCTGAAGGCGTCAGCATACCAAGACATTTTGGACAATTTCATGCTCCCAATTTTGTGGGAAGAGTTTGGGGATGGCCCCTTCCTGTTCCAACATGACTGCCCCCCAGTGCACAAAGCAAGGTCCATAAAGACATGGAGGAGCCAGTTTGGGGTGGAGGAACTTGACTGGCCTGCACAGAGTCCTGACCTCAACCCCATAGAACCCCTTTGGGACAAATTAGAGCGGAGACTGTGAGCCAGGCCTCCTCCCCTGACATCAGTGCCTGACTTCACAAATGCGCTTCTGGAAGAATGGTCCAACCTTCCCATAGACACCCTTTTAACCTCCCTAGCGGTCTGATTATGTCCATATTTCTGTGCTCAAAGTGGTATATTTTTTTGCATGGAAATATGTTGTTTTTGTATTGTAGGCCTGTAATTTTTAGGAATAACTCACTCAAATCTGTCCGAACAAGAATTCTGCTAAACATCCTGGGTAGAATAAAACTTGAAACACGAAATCATAAATTATAATTTAATAAATAATCATAAAAAATAATAATATAATAATAAATTTAATTCAATAATATAATCAAACCAAAAACACTGAAATTTGAAATATAGCGCCAAGTTCGTACATCGCTGAGCAAAGTCGCAAAATCGTTTTCAGTGTCTGATGAGGAATTTCCCCCACGAATCATTATCACTCAATTCTGCAAGTGGTTCTGATTTACTATCGCTGTTCTCTAGCTGATCTAAAACCGATTTTGACCTAAAGGGACACTTTTTGGACGCCATGGACGTTTCTCAGTTTCCAGGCAGAAAGAACAGTAAAAATGCAGGCAGGGCGCCGGACAAAGCACTCGGGACACAATGTATGTGAAATGGTTTGATACAGGAATGTTATACTATGTGATTTTAGTGTATTTAGTGAATGTCACTTTTTGTCATTTTCAAATTTTCCGCCGTTTTGTCCCCCGTACGTCCCGACGTCGCAGAGAACGGAACCCAGAAGACAGATGCCGGCATCGGCCGGATTACATTGCTGGGGACACTGCAGGGGGGACCTCGCAGGAGCGCAGAACAAGGTAAGTGATTGAGGGATCTCGGAGCAGCGCTGCATGGTAAGCCCGAGTGTAGCTCGGGGTTACCGCTTCTGGTACTGAAACTTTACCCCGAGCTACACTCGGGAATACCGCCAGGGAGGCTACACCTTGTGGACGGCCTTCCCAGAAGAGTTGAAGCTATTATATCTGCAAAGGGCGGGGCCAACTCAATATTGAACCCTACGCAATATGGTGTATCTAAAAAAATTCTTTAATAAACAAAGTAAAAAAAAAAAAGTAAAGAAAACCCAAGAAATATATATATATATATATATATATATATATATATCATAAATTAAAAAAAGTTAAAGAAACTTCCTTATCCCTCAGGGACATTAGAAAGCCAAGTGCACCCTAAAAAGAAGAAACACCTCCTTAATTTTACCTTCCGTATTGATTCCAAAGGATTTTACAAAAGTGCCCAGTTTTGCCAAAATGTCTGGAGCTTTGCTGATATTTCAAATAAATAAACTCTCAGTTCATTTTAATTCCTATTCAATTATAATAAAAAGAAACTGACAGACTTTTGAGGTGCCAAGTCACAAATAGTATATTAAAATGAATTACTTTTATTAAGGTTACAGCCTAATTGTTTTTCTGAAAACATCTGGTTAAAAGTATTCTCATCTTACAAAATGCATAAATACAAAACTAGTATTCCTCCCTTTAATTACAAACATGTGGACCCCACAACGGGCGCATCAATATAGGTGCTCAGTCCGATGACATTTAACATGAGTTTGGGATGTTAGATATGTCCAGTTAGATTCGTTCCAAATCGAAATTAGGACAACATTTTTGGTAAATCAGATGTATCCGAATCTCCAAATTACAGTAGTGATGAATTTAAAATTTAATCTGAAATAACCAAAGATCGAAATTAGAATTGACTTCAAATCGAATTGGAAAAACAAATTCAAAATACAAACATATTGCTGACTATTGCTGATTTCCTTCAAAGACTATGGGGTAAATGTACTTTGCGACTTTGCTCAGCGATGTGCGAACTTGGCGCTCTATTTCATATTTCAGTGTTTTTGGTTTGATTATATTATTGAATTACATTTATTATTATTATATTATTATTTTTTATGATTATTTATTAACTTATAATTTATGATTTTGTGTTTCAAATTTTATCATCCCCGGGATGTTTACTAGACTCTTGTTCGGACAGATTTCAGTGAGTTATTCCTAAGAATTACAGGCCTACAATAAAAAAACAACATATTTCCATTGAAAATAATATACCGCTTTGAGCACAGAAATACTGACATAATCAGACCGCTAGGGAGGCTACAGCAATCCACTGAGCTGGCCAGAACCAACTCTTGAGGGAATCTATTCCACATTTTCACAGCTCTCACTGTGAAGAAACCTTTCCGTGTTTGAAGATTACATGACCCTCTAAATCATAGTTCCGCTCATCACTTGTTCTTTTCATGCTCTCCTCTTATGCCATCAGATCAGATCGTAACATCTAAAAAGAAAACTTCACGAAGTGTCTGCTATACTCTATTTCCTCTTGGAAGGAGACAGTCATATTGTTAGATAATATATCATATTAAAATGTTTTCTTTTCTGACAAAACACCTTTAAGTGAAAAACCACCTGGAATGGAGATGTTCCAGAGAAAAATGCAACTTCTATTATACTTTTCAGAACTCTAATGTTACTGCATCTAACGAAACACATTGTTCAGACGTTCTGCAACCTTTGCCAGTGTCTGGGTTTATTTTTGGTATTTGCTTTGTCACAGTCATCAGTCTTCTTTGTCTCCTTACGGCATCTCCATTTTCCTGTCCTCTCTCGGTCTCAGTCTGGAGTGACGTAACTCTTCCAGCATGTGGCTGAGGTCTGAGCCCAGGATAAAGACTCCCTATGCTGGTACTCTTGGCTTAGATGTGTTCCCTCAGGAAGAGAGAACTAGACATAAAATAATTCCAAGGCCAGGTGGATAGGTCTACACATGCTTGCATCTGATTTAACCATCTACTTTGATTAGAACATGTCTAAGTTCTGTTGATGGCGTCTGGGTGCCTACGCAGGGTAACGTTGCAAGAGGGCCAGTTAGGACCCGGGACTCTATATTTTCTATGAAAAGTATAAATGCTTTTGAGACAAACTTAATTCTATCAAGGTAGGGCTTGGTCTCTTTTGATGCACCATCCAATCCTTGGCCTTCCTACCCCTTTTTCTCTCCATCAACACTCTCCTATGCCTCCTTATTTCTCTTTACACTCATCCCTTTTCCTGCATTCCTCACTTTACCTACATCTTGTTTCTCTTTGCGCATCCACTACATATTTCTCTTCTTCCATGTTGTTCTCCCTCCTTCACCAACATTTCACCATCTCCTCTTCCTTACTCACCAGAACTTCACCATCTCCTCTCCCTTCTTCCTTATTTCTTCTTCACCATCTATTCATCTTTTCCTTCTCCTCAGCAGCTCTTCTTCCTTTCTCCCTTCTTATTCATTGTCTCTTCTGCCTTCCCTTCTCAACAGCTCTTCTTTCTTCCTCCCTGCTCTTCACCATTTTTTTTGTCTTCACGGGGACACGACCTCAAACTAACTGGAGGAAAGTTCAAAGATAATATTAGAAACTATTATTTTACTGAATGGGTAATTGATGCCTGGAATGAGTGAGTCCCTCAACAATAAATGGCTTCATACATGTTTGGGACAAACATAGATCTTTACTCAATCAAAAAGTTAAATAAATAAATATACATTAAAAAAAAACATGTACAGACTCCATGGACTCGATGGACCACTTGGTCTTTTTTTTTGCCATCACTTTTCTAAATTTCTATGTTTCAATTTCTCTTTACCTTCTCTTTTGCCTTCATCTAAGCTTCTCACTTTCAATCCTTGCTATCTCTTTTTTTCTTCTTTCATCCCTTCTAAACAATTTTTCAGCCTTCCTTACTAGCAGCTCAAGCTTTTTTACTTCCTGCCTTCTCCTCACCATCTCTTCTTCATTCCTCCCCTCTCCTTGCTATCTCTTCCTCATCATTCCATTCTCCTCACCTATCCTCATAGATCCCTGCTCTCTGCTATCTCTTCTTTTCTTATTCTCGCTATCTCTTTTCTATTCCACCCGTCTTGTTATCCCTTCTCCTTGCCATTCCTCCTTCTTTCTCCTTGTCATTATCATCTTTTCTCCCTTTTATCACTATCTTTTTCTCTTTCTGCCGGCTATCTTTTCTGCATTCTTTTCCTCTCACCATTTCTTCCCACCAGATATTTTTATTTCCTTTCCTGTCTACACCAGTTTTTCTACCTTCCTCTCATTATCTCATTTGCATACCTCTGTGCCCATCGTAATCTCTTCCCTTGCACTATCTCTCCCCCATTCCTCCCTACTCCTCGCCATTTCTTTTATCATTCTCACCCTCACCACCATCTCTGCTTCATTCCTTGCTGTCCTCACTATTTCTTCTATCATTCCCCCAGCCATCATCTCTACTCCATTCCACTCGTCTCCTCACCATCACCTCTCCTTCATTCCTTCCTTCTCCTCACCATAATTTCTCCTCCTTACCACCGTCTCTCCTTCATCCCTCCCTTCTCCCCAACATCTCTTCTACCATTCTCCTCACCACTATCTCTCCTTCATTTTTCCCTTCTCCTCACCATTTCTTCTATCATTCTCTTCACCACCATCTCTCCCTCATCCCTCCTTTTATTTCACCATTTCTTCTATCATTCTCCTTACTGCCATCTCTCCATCATCCCTGCCTTCTCCTCACCAGTTCATCTCCTTTGCTTTCTTATCCTCCAAATAATTTACGTCACCTTCTTCTTTAACCCTTTTTTTTTGTTCTTCTTTAACTTTTCTACTTTTCTTTCTATTCTTCACTTACTTTTATCAATTTCTCCTACTCCCTCTTTTTCCCTCTCTTCTTCTCACCCCCTTTTCCTCACCATACCTTTTGCTCCCCACCAGATCTTTTTCTTTCCTCTCCTCTCTACACCAATTTTTCTCCCTTCCTCTCATCATCTCATCTGCCTTCTTTTGTACCCATCATCATCTCTTTCACCTCACTATCTCTCCTCCATTTCACCCTTCCCCTTAACTTTCCATCTATCATTGTTCCCACCACCATCCCTGTTCCATTCTTCCCTTCCCCTCACCATTTCTTCTATCATTCTCCCCATCACCATTTTTCCTTCATCCCTCCCATCTCCTCACCATGTCTTCTATCACTCCTCTCACCATTATCTCTCCTCCATTCCTCTTTTCTCCTCACAATTTCTTCTATCATTCTCCTCTCCACCATCTCTCCATCATTCCTACCTTCTCCTCACCAGTTCTCCTTTGCTTCCTTATCCCCCAAATAATTTTCCATCACACCTTTTTTACCCCTTATTTTTTGTTCTTCACTAACTTTTCTCCCTTTCTTTCTATTCTTCAATTACTCTTCTCAGTTCCTTCTATTAATCATCACCCTTTTTTCCTCTTTTCTTCTCACCAGTTCATTTCCCTCTTCCTTGTTCCTCACCATGTCTTCTGTTCCCCACCAAATCTTTTTCTTTCTTCTCTCTATACCAGTTTTTCTCCCTTCCTCTCATCATCTCGTCTGCTTTCCTGTTTACTCGTCATCGTCATCTCTTCCACCTCACTATCTTTCCTCCATTCCACCCTTCTCCTTACTATTTCCTCTATTATTTCTCCCACCACCATCTCTCCTCCATTCCTCCCTTCTCCTTATTATGTCCTCTATTATTCCTCCCACCACCATCTCTCCTCCATTACTCCCTTTTCCTCACCATCTCTTCTATCATTCTCCCCACCACCATCTCTCCTTCATACCTCCCTTCATCATTTATTCTATCATTCTTCTCACCACCATCTTTCTTTCATCCCTCCAATCGCCTCATCATTTATTTTATCATTTTCCTCACCACCATCTCTGCTCCATAGTTTTCTTCTCCTCACCATCTCTTCTATCATTCTACAAACCACCATTTTCACTCCAGTCCTTCCCTTTCCTTACCATCTCTTTTATCATTCTTTTCACCACCTTCTCTCCTCCACTTCCCTTCTCCTCCCCATTTATTCTATCATTCTCCTCACCACCATCTCTCCTTCATCCCTCCCTTCCCTTCGCAATTTCTTCTATCATTCTCCTCACCAATTACTTAACTCCATTCCACCAATCTCCTCACCATTTCTGCTATCATTCTGTTTATCACCATCTCTGTTCCATTCTTTTCTTTCATTATCCTCACCACCATATTGTTTCCATTCCTCCCTTCCATTCGCCACCAGTTCTCTTCCCTTGCTCCATTATCCTCCCAATTACTTTTCCATCCCACCTTACTCTTTACCCTCCCTTTTTTGCTATTCACTAATTTTTTCATGTTCTTTCTATTCTTCACGTACTCTTCTCAATTGCTCCTTACTCATCACCACCCTCTCTTTTTTTCTATTACTCTTCTCCATCCCTCATTACTCATTACCACCTTCTATTTTTTTCATTTACTGTTTCAACTCTTCCTTACCTATCCCACCCTCTCTTTTTTTCCTCCCTTCATCTCAGCTCTTTTCCCTCTTTCTTGTTCCTCACCAGTTCTTCTGTTTTCCTCCCTGATCTCACCATCCTTCTTCTCTTTGCTTACTATTACAACTTTCAGTATTACTTTTCCTGCTTTCTTTGTGCTCACTCCCATCCTGATTTTCCAGCCACTTTCACTTTCCCTCTCCAACTTCATTCCATTTCCATGTACTTGTTCTTTTATTCACCTGCCGACTCCCTTTTCTCACATTTATTGTTTACATTCTTGCCAGAGCTTGTCTTTTGCTCTCCTCTCACCTCCTCTTGGCACGTTTATCCATTATTCCCCAATTCTTTGACCACATCGAGTGAGCGAAATGTTTCTTCTCTTAACCTTCCAGTAACACTCATCTATAAGGGAAAACATTTTACAAGCTGTGAATTCACTGAAAGAGCCTCAAAATGTTTGACCATCTGTTTCTTTTTTAATGGGCTCTCTCATCCCGCCAGACAGTTCAGTGATTCCCCCTTAATAATATTAATGACTTGTTGGCTACTGTAGGTGCACTGCTGCTGACACACTGAAATGCGACCATTTGGGAGCGCAACAAAGCGTCATGGGAAATTGCGGCCTTAAATCAACCTTCGGGCCGAATGAATATCTTGCAGCTAATTTTACATTTCATCCACCACATTCTGATCCTTGAACATAAACCCCACCATCTCAGCTTCCAAAACGTGGGGCACTCACTCGAAGGAATCTCCAGTGCTGCAAATCCAGACGTTTCTCACTCCATTTCCTGAAATGTAGACGAATTTCTGGGCGCTGGCCTCAGTTCCTCTCCGGCCTGGTGACGGTCCAAAGATGCAAGATTTATATCTCCCTCTATAGACAAATAACTCAATCTTGTATCGGGTTTAGGCAGCACACAGAAAGCAGGTTCTCATTAGGAGAGATCCAACCTTTAGGGATATAAGGTTGCTCCAACATACCTCATTTTATATAAAAAAAAAATGTAACAAGCTCTTTTAGAAGAAATCCCCATGGAAGGCACAATATCTGCATGTTAGGATTAGATGTATTATTGTAACATTAAGGTTACCGCACATCTGAGTCACACTGCCACATGTATTGATTGCAGCTACAGACACAATGGGGTACAAGAAAACCTTATCAGGAGCAGCGATCAGGGACACAATCCTCCCACTCTCTCTCCATCATGTTCTCTCTATTTCTCTCTGTCTCATTCTCTCTCGCTTTCTCTCTCTCTCTTTCTTTATTTTCTTCTTTCCTTCCTTTCTTCTTTTTTCCTTCTTTCCTTCCTTCCTTCCTTCCTTCTTTCTTTCTTTCTTTTATTCTCTCTCTCTCCATCTCTCTTTCTCTCTTTCTCTCCCCCCCCCTCCATCTCTCTTTCTTTCTTTTCCTCTTTCTTTCTTTTCTTCTTTCCTTCCTTTCTTCTTTTTTCCTTCCTTCCTTCTTTCTTTCTTTTCTTCTTTCCTTCCTTTCTTCTTTGCTTCCTTTCTTCTTTTTTTCCTTCCGTCCTTCTTTCTTTCTTTCTCTCTCTCTCTCTCTTTCTTTTCTTCTTTCTTTTCTTCTTTCTTTTCTTCTTTCCTTCCTTCCTTCCTTCCTTCCTTCCTTCCTTCCTTCCTTCCTTCCTTCTTTTTTTCCTTCCTTCTTTCCTTCCTTCCTTCTTTCTTCCTCCCTTCTTTCTTCCTCCCATGCACAACTGCGCAAGATTATAAGTGCTCCAGCTTTAGTCAATCTCCCTCATAATAGTTGAAGGAAATCAGCAATATGTTTATATTTGTTTTCAAAATCAATTATATATATATATATATATATATATATATATTTTTTTTTTTTTTTAATTCGATTAAAATTTTGGGCAAAATTTGGTTTCGTTATTTCAGATTCGCTTACATTTGTTACTATTGTACTACTGGAAATTCGGATACATCTGAATCTCCACATTATAAAAATGTCATGCAAATTTTGATTCGGAACGAAATGAATCGCTCATGCCTAGTGGATAGTGTATGAGTCAAATGGATGGTTATATGAATGGATGGATGATGAATAGATTGCATATAAAATGCTAGAGTGCGATTTTACAGAGCTCTTTTCCATCCTGGGCCTAACACATAACATTAGTACTAGGGACAGTTTATTAGATTTTTTTCAAAAACATTTTTTGGTTAATTTGTGCAACTGAGACAGATAGATAGATAGATAGATTATAGATAGATAGATAGATAGATAGATAGATAGATAGATAGATAGATAGATAGATAGATAGATGATAGATACTCTTGTATGATGATTTTGCAGGGTGGAAGGTTCCAGCACATCATGTTAAGCATGATATTAGATTCCTCCCACGTTTCCTCTTCTTCACAGGCATCTGCACACCTTGGCCGACTCAGACCATTTCCAGAGCTCTCTCTGTCTCTCACATCTCATGTTCTCTCTGCAAAGCAGACCAGTGGGATCTGCGAAAACAGCGCAGACACATCTCAGCCCCTTGCAGTTGTCTTGTCAGAGGATGAAGGTATCCAGTCTCTGATCAATAGCCACCAAAACTCCACAAGGAGTAAAGCGCTCCCCATCCTTGGCCAGGAGCAGAACCTGATGGTGGAGAAACAAAATTGACTGGAGCAGCACTTTTATCAGAGTTTCGGGAGGGTGCTCTGGGCCCTGTGTCTGCCTTGTCCGCACCCCCCCACCATTAAATTCTTCTTACTGTCTGATAATATCATTTTTAGTGTTACTCCATAAACTCAGCTGAGCTCTTAAGCACTTTGCAGCTCTGAGCTCCCAATAAATAGGTCAGCAGAGGGACTATAATAGAATTAGCGGCGGTGTTTGTGCTGAACGCTCTCCGCTGTCTTGGAATACATGAAAGCAGCCTCAGTAAGCTGTGGATTCTCCACACAAATCCCCAATGATTGAACAGCTGCTGCCATCTTTGTACCTGCTGCTGCAGACGCTTTCACCAGAACCATATTAATGGCTCAGGTTGCTACTGAGCTGGACCATGGTATAGTTACATAGTTAGTCTGGCTGAAAAAAGACAAAAGTCCATCCAGTTTAACCATTAAAAAAAAGTTATAATCCTACACCCACAGTTGATTCAGAGGATGGCAAAAAAAACAGCAAAGCACGATCCAATTTGCTCCTGCAGGAAAAAAAATTATTTCCTGATCCCCCGAGAGGCAATCAGATATTCCCTGGATCAACTTTACCTATAAATGTTAGTATTCAGTTATATTCTGTATATCCAAGAAAGAATCCAGAACTTTTTTTAAAACAATCCACTGAGCTGGCCAGAACCAACTCTTGAGGGAGTCTATTCCACATTTTCACAGCTCTTAATGTGAAGAAACCTTTCCGTGTTTAGAGATTCAATTTCTTTTCCTCTAGATGTAAAGAGCGCCCCCTTGTCCTCTGTGATGACCTCAGGGTGAATAACTCTACACCAAGTTCACTATATGAACCACTGATGTATTATACATGGAGATCATATCCCCCCTTATGTATTATACATGGAGATCATATCCCCCCTTATGTATTATACATGGAAATCATATCCCCCCTTATGTATTATACATGGAGATCATATCCCCCTTATGTATTATACATGGAGATCATATCCCCCTTATGTATTATACATGGAGATCATATCCCCCCTTATGTATTATACATGGAGATCATATCCCCCCTTATGTATTATACATGGAGATCATATCCCCCCTTATGTATTATACATGGTGATCTTATCCCCCTTATGTATTATACATGGAGATCATATCCCCCTTATGTATTATACATGGAGATCATATCCCCCCTTATGTATTATACATGGAGATCATATCCCCCCTTATGTATTATACATGGAGATCATATCCCCCTTATGTATTATACATGGAGATCATATCCCCCTTATGTATTATACATGGAGATCATATCCCCCTTATGTATTATACATGGTGATCATATCTCCTCTTATGTATTATACATGGAGATCATATCCCCCCTTATGTATTATACATGGTGATCATATCTCCCCTTATGTATTATACATGGAGATCATATCCCCCCCTTATGTATTATACATGGAGATCATATCCCCCTTATGTATTATACATGGAGATCATATCCCCCCCTTATGTACTATACATGAGATCATATCCCCCCCTTATGTATTATACATGGAGATCATATCCCCCCCTTATGTATTATACATGGAGATCATATCCCCCTTATGTATTATACATGGTGATCATATCCCCCCTTATGTATTATACATGAAGATTAGAGATGAGCGAATCGAAGTATCCGAAGTGGAATTCGAGTCGAATATCGGAAAAATTTCGATTCGTGCCGAATCCGAAAAACAGCCTAATTCGGACGCGCGAATCGAAATTTTTCAGAAAATGGCGGCTGACATGTGCGGCGACGGAGCGGGGATGTCGGGGAAGGCGCGCAGACAAGGCGCGCTGCCCCATAATGCATTCCTCAACGACATGTGATCGCATCAGCCAATCAGCAGCCAGCCAGCCAGCACTGTGTAATGGTCGAGGTATATATAGCGGCCATTTTGGAAATCTTCATTTGCCTGCAGTCATTGAACAGAGGCAGACCGCTCTGTACTAGGGACAGGGACAGAGTTAGGGCCACAGAAACGAGAATTGGGGACAGAGAGAAGTTACTTAGGGACAGAGAACCATTACTCAGGGACACAGACTTGTTAATGAGGGCCACAGAATCGTTATTTAGGGACAAAGAAACGCTAGTTAGGGCCACAGAATTCATACTCAGGGACAGACAGAATTGTTACTCAGTGCCAGAGAATTGTTACTTAGGGCCACAGAAACGTTATTAGGGCCACAGAATTTTTACTCAGGGACAGACAGAATTGTTACTGAGTGCCAGAGAATTGTTACTCAGGGACAGACAGAATTGTTACTGAGTGCCAGAGAATTCTTACTCAGGGACAGACAGAATTGTTACTGAGTGCCAGAGAATTGTTACTCAGGGACAGACAGAATTGTTACTGAGTGCCAGAGAATTGTTACTCAGGGACAGACAGAATTGTTACTGAGTGCCAGAGAATTGTTACTCAGGGACAGACAGAATTGTTACTGAGTGCCAGAGAATTGTTACTCAGGGACAGACAGAATTGTTACTGAGTGCCAGAGAATTGTTACTCGCACAGACACAAAATGTTACTTGCACAGACACAGAATTGTTACTCGCACAGACACAGAATTGTTACTCAGGGCCACAGAATTCATACTCAGGGACAGACAGAATTGTTACTGAGTGCCAGAGAATTGTTACTCAGGGACAGACAGAATTGTTACTGAGTGCCAGAGAATTGTTACTCGCACAGACACAAAATTGTTACTTGCACAGACACAGAATTGTTACTCGCACAGACACAGAATTGTTACTCAGGGCCACAGAATTCATACTCAGGGACAGACAGAATTGTTACTGAGTGCGAGAGAATTGTTACTCAGGGACAGACAGAATTGTTACTGAGTGCCAGAGAATTCTTACTCAGGGACAGACAGAATTGTTACTGAGTGCCAGAGAATTGTTACTCTCACAGACACAAAATTGTTACTTGCACAGACACAGAATTGTTACTCGCACAGAGACAGAATTGTTACTCAGGGCCACAGAATTCATACTCAGGGACAGACAGAATTGTTACTGAGTGCCAGAGAATTGTTACTCAGGGACAGACAGAATTGTTACTGAGTGCCAGAGAATTGTTACTCTCACAGACACAAAATTGTTACTTGCACAGACACAGAATTGTTACTTGCACAGACACACAATTGTTACTCAGGGCCACAGAATTCATACTCAGGGACAGACAGAATTGTTACTGAGTGCCAGAGAATTCTTACTCAGGGCCACAGAATTCATACTCAGGGACAGACAGAATTGTTACTCAGGGACAGACAGAATTGTTACTGAGTGCCAGAGAATTGTTACTCAGGGACAGACAGAATTGTTACTGAGTGCCAGAGAATTCTTACTCAGGGACAGACAGAATTGTTACTGAGTGCCAGAGAATTGTTACTCTCACAGACACAAAATTGTTACTTGCACAGACACAGAATTGTTACTCGCACAGAGACAGAATTGTTACTCAGGGCCACAGAATTCATACTCAGGGACAGACAGAATTGTTACTGAGTGCCAGAGAATTGTTACTCAGGGACAGACAGAATTGTTACTGAGTGCCAGAGAATTGTTACTCTCACAGACACAAAATTGTTACTTGCACAGACACAGAATTGTTACTTGCACAGACACACAATTGTTACTCAGGGCCACAGAATTCATACTCAGGGACAGACAGAATTGTTACTGAGTGCCAGAGAATTCTTACTCAGGGCCACAGAATTCATACTCAGGGACAGACAGAATTGTTACTCAGGGACAGACAGAATTGTTACTGAGTGCCAGAGAATTGTTACTCAGGGACAGACAGAATTGTTACTGAGTGCCAGAGAATTCTTACTCAGGGACAGACAGAATTGTTACTGAGTGCCAGAGAATTGTTACTCTCACAGACACAAAATTGTTACTTGCACAGACACAGAATTGTTACTCGCACAGAGACAGAATTGTTACTCAGGGCCACAGAATTCATACTCAGGGACAGACAGAATTGTTACTGAGTGCCAGAGAATTGTTACTCAGGGACAGACAGAATTGTTACTGAGTGCCAGAGAATTGTTACTCTCACAGACACAAAATTGTTACTTGCACAGACACAGAATTGTTACTTGCACAGACACACAATTGTTACTCAGGGCCACAGAATTCATACTCAGGGACAGACAGAATTGTTACTGAGTGCCAGAGAATTGTTACTCAGGGACAGACAGAATTGTTACTGAGTGCCAGAGAATTGTTACTCTCACAGACACAAAATTGTTACTTGCACAGACACAGAATTGTTACTCGCACAGAGACAGAATTGTTACTCAGGGCCACAGAATTCATACTCAGGGACAGACAGAATTGTTACTGAGTGCCAGAGAATTGTTACTCGCACAGACACAAAATTGTTACTTGCACAGACACAGAATTGTTACTCGCGCAGACACAGAATTGTTACTCAGGGCCACAGAATTCATACTCAGGGACAGACAGAATTGTTACTGAGTGCCAGAGAATTGTTACTCAGGGACAGACAGAATTGTTACTGAGTGCCAGAGAATTGTTACTCAGGGACAGACAGAATTGTTACTGAGTGCCAGAGAATTGTTACTCAGGGACAGACAGAATTGTTACTGAGTGCCAGAGAATTGTTACTCAGGGACAGACAGAATTGTTACTGAGTGCCAGAGAATTGTTACTCAGGGACAGACAGAATTGTTACTGAGTGCCAGAGAATTGTTACTCAGGGACAGACAGAATTGTTACTGAGTGCCAGAGAATTGTTACTCGCACAGACACAAAATTGTTACTTGCACAGACACAGAATTGTTACTCGCACAGACACAGAATTGTTACTCGCACAGACACAGAATTGTTACTCAGGGCCACAGAATTCATACTCAGGGACAGACAGAATTGTTACTGCGTGCCAGAGAATTGTTACTCAGGGACACCTAATCGTTGAATTAAATAGTATGTCAGACAACATGCAGAGGAGTGGCAGAGGAGGCAATGTTTTAGGAGCGAGCAGACGTGGCAGCAGAGGAAGGGGTCGAGGCAGCAGTATTCGCAGCCAGAGGCCAGTGCTCCCGGTGTCATCCAGCGGTCGTGTCTCCACCGACAACCCTGCCGTCATTGATTGGTTGGCTCGGTCGTCTTCCTCTTCCCAGGTCACCTCTGACACCTACAGCCAACGGTCGGTGGGTACGTCAGACACAACCGTTAGTTGGCATGGCCCGGGACCAAGCCCACTGAAATCACGTGTCCTCTACCTGCCCCTGTCCTTTGCTGTTCCCTCACCAAGCGAAGTATCGCATGCTGTGGGCTCAGCCCCACTGTACAGTGAGGAAGAGCTAACAGAGGGCGGTCAGGAACGGGGGGAGACATCGGCCTTTTCAGCAGCCAAGCGAACAAGTACTGGCGAGGAGAGTGGCTCGGTAGCCGGTCTAGAGACAGGTCTGTCTCCTGACCCAGACGCAGCCGAGGGGGCTAGTAGTGAGGCGGAGACCCTACTTGATGATGAGGAGGTTGATCGCACTTGGCAGCCTCGTCGTCATCAGGCAATTTCTTCCGCATCATCAGGAGAAGAGGGTGGCAGCTTGGCAGCGAGCAAAACAGTCGGTGGGTTGCCCAGGAGACAGCAGCAGGGTCGCATCAGTGTCAGTGGAGCCAAACGTCCACGGAGTAGAGCACCAGCTCCACTGCAGCCTACCACCACGGCCAGTAGTGGTGCCGGTGCGCACGGAGGAAGTAGCAGTCAGCCAGTGAAGAGTAGCGGGGGCAAAGTTTCCTACTCGGTGGTGTGGCAATTTTTCCTCAAGCCGCCCGAGGAAGTAAACGTAGCCGTATGTCGACTATGTGGCCAGAAATGCAAGCGTGGCCAGGGGGCCCATGTTGGGACTACAGCGTTGCGTCAGCATATGCAGCGTCACCATTCGGTGGCCTGGGAAAACCGTGATAAACATACGGCGGTTCTGCCTGCCCCAGCCCCCGCTCCATCACCCGCTCCGTTACTTGCTCCGTCACCCGACGTCGTCAATCGCCCTCTATCAGCCAGTCAAGGCTCCAACACCTCTGCTGAGGGGAGTTGTCGCTCATTGGCATCTTCCGCTCGTTCAGATGCTCCTTCTCCTGCTACTCCTCTTCTCGGATTCCGTCAACAGTCTTTCTTGGAATCCGTATCCAAGAGACAACAGTTTGCGAGCACGCACCCGACGGTGCAAAAGCTGAACGTCCTCCTGTCCAAGTTGCTGGTGCTGCAGTCCCTCCCTTTCCAACTGGTGGACTCAGCACCTTTCCGAGAAATGATGGCTTGTGCCGCGCCGCGGTGGAGAGTGCCAAGCCGTCATTTCTTTGCCCAAAAGGCAGTGCCAGCCCTGCATTCACATGTAGAAGAGATGGTGGGCCAGTCTTTGAGCATGTCGGTCTCTGCCAAAGTGCACGGCAGCGCCGACGTGTGGAGCTGTAACTACGGTCAGGGACAGTACATGTCATTTACGGCCCACTGGGTGAACGTGGTGCCGGCACAGCCGCACCAGCAACTTGGACAGGTCACGACGCTTTTGCCTCCACGTTTGCACGTCCTTGGTCCAGCAAGCATGTCCGCCTCTACCACCTCTTTTTCCGCCGTGTCCTCAGCCGCCACCCCCGTGCCAAGTCCCATTACCCGACCGGCATATCACATGTGCAGGGCGCAACGGTGTCACGCTGTGCTGCACCTGGTATGCCTTGGCGAACGTAGTCACACAGGGGAGGAACTGCTGAGTGTAATGAACAGAGAAATCGACAGATGGCTGTCTCCGCGCAAACTAAAAATCGGAACCATGTTGACTGACAACGGAAAGAACATGGTGTCTGCTCTGCGTCAAGGAAGGTTGTGCCATGCGCCATGCATGGCTCACGTGTTCAATCTGGTTGTCAAGCGGTTCCTAAAATCCACCATCCCACTGCAAGACATCCTTAAAATGTCACGTAAACTGTGCATGCATTTCAGCCATTCCTACACCGCAAAGAACACCCTCATTGAGCTGCAGCGGCAGAACGGAATTCCACAGCATCGCCTGATCTGCGACGTTGCAACAAGGTGGAATTCAACCCTACACATGTTAGACCGCCTTTACGAGCAGCGAAAGGCCATCACCGATTTCCTGATGTTACAAGCGGATAAAGGTACTCCCCTGTGTAACTTAGATGTCAGCCATTGGCAGCTCATGCGTGACACCTGCCGCTTGCTCAGGCCCTTTGAGGAGGCCACGCTATTCGTGAGTCGGCAGGACTATGGGATGAACGACGTCATTCCTCTGTTGCACGTCCTGGAACAAATGCTGTTAACAATGGCTGGTCAGGGTGCGGTAGACGTGGCGCACAGATCTCAACGCCACATGACCCCTGTGGGGGCAGGACAGGAAGAAGAGGAGGAGGTAGAGGAGGACATTTGTGCTCAGGAATTATTGAGTGAAATGGGTGGTTTTTCCACTCAGCGGACAGGAGTGGAGGAGCAGGAGCATCTGGTAGAGGAGGAGGAGGAGGAGACAGAGGACCCAGACGCACCGTGGCAGTATGCTGTGGAGATGGAGGCAGGGAGTCCCTCGCATTCCTTGGCACAAATGGCCCATAGCATGCTCGGTTGCTTGCGTAGCGACAGCCGAATAATAACCATCAGACAGAGGGATGACTTTTGGCTGTCCACCTTGTTGGACCCTCGCTACCGGTCCAAAATGGTGGCCTTTTTCACACCTGCTGAGAGGGAGGCCAAAATTACGTACTATAAAAACCACCTATGTAGTCAGTTGGTCTCTGCCTTTGTGCGCCATCGTCCATCCTCAGACACTGTGGGCCCTGTGCGCTCGCGTTCCGCTGGCATGGCAGCAGGGGAGGGGTGGGGTGGTAGGAGCAGTGGCAGCTCCACCAGCAGCGGCTGCCTCAGTCTGCAGTCGATGATGAGTAGCTTTCTTCACCAGCGCAGTGAGGAAACTACTAACCAGCCGCAGCAGCAGCAGCAGCATCAGGTGGACCTGGAGCAGGAGCTCAAACAACAGGCTTGGGCCTACTTGGACAGCACCCTGCCAACCGAGGTAGACAATCCCCTTGACTACTGGGCAACGAAACTTGACCTTTGGCCCCAACTAGCTGAATTTGCCCTTGAAAGGCTGTCATGCCCGGCCAGTAGCGTGGCATCGGAGCGCGTGTTTAGTGCGGCAGGAGGTATTGTAACTCCGCGGAGGACACGACTGTCCACCCAAAGTGTGGAGAGACTCACGTTTGTGAAAATGAATCAGGCGTGGATTAGTCTGGATTTCAAACCACCAGTTCCTGACACAACTGACTAAATCCGCCATGAATCATGCCTCAAACATGTGCCACTTTCAGGTCTCCTCACACTGCTGGTGTGTTGAATTTTTTGACATAGGGTGCTGGCAGATTACGGGCCTCCTATAGCTGCTGCCAGGCCCCTAATCTGCCATAGGCCCCTATATACCACCTCCTCCTGCTGCTGCCAGGTCCAGAGTCTCTCATGGGTCCCTGTACGGCCTCCCATTGCTGCTGTCTCCATCGCCACACTCTGCTGCCATGTGCCACTTTCAGGTCTCTTCACACTGCTGGTGTGTTAAATTTTTTGACATAGGGTGCAGGCAGATTACGGGCCTCACATAGCTGCTGCCAGGCCCCTAATCTGCCATGGGCCCCTATATACCACCTCCTCCTGCTGCTGCCAGGTCCAGAGTCTCTCATGGGTCCCTGTACGGCCTCCCATTGCTGCTGTCTCCATCGCCACACTCTGCTGCCATGTGCCACTTTCAGGTCTCTTCACACTGCTGGTGTGTTAAATTTTTTGACATAGGGTGCTGCAAGATAACGGGCCTCACATAGCTGCTGCCAGGCCCCTAATCAGCCATGGGCCCCTATACCGCCTCCTCCTGCTGCTGCCAGGTCCAGAGTCTCTCATGCCATGTGCCACTTTCAGGTCTCTTCACACTGCTGGTGTGTTAAATTTTTTGACATAGGGTGCTGGCAGATTACGGGCCTCACATAGCTGCTGCCAGGCCCCTAATCTGCCATGGGCCCCTATATACCGCCTCCTCATGCTGCTGCCAAGTCTAGAGTCTCTCATGGGTCCCTGTACGGCCTCCCATTGCTGCTGTCTCCATCGCCACACTCTGCTGCCATGTGCCACTTTCAGGTCTCTTCACACTGCTGGTGTGTTTAATTTTTTGACATAGGGTGCAGGCAGATTACGGGCCTCACATAGCTGCTGCCAGGCCCCTAATCTGCCATGGGCCCCTATATACCGCCTCCTCATGCTGCTGCCAAGTCTAGAGTCTCTCATGGGTCCCTGTACGGCCTCCCATTGCTGCTGTCTCCATCGCCACACTCTGCTGCCATGTGCCACTTTCAGGTCTCTTCACACTGCTGGTGTGTTTAATTTTTTGACATAGGGTGCAGGCAGATTACGGGCCTCACATAGCTGCTGCCAGGCCCCTAATCTGCCATGGGCCCCTATATACCGCCTCCTCATGCTGCTGCCAGGTCCAGAGTCTCTCATGGGTCCCTGTACGGCCTCCCATTGCTGCTTTCTCCATCGCCACAGTCTGCCATGTGCCACTTTCAGGTCTCCTCACACACTGCTGGTGTGTTGAATTTTTTGACATAGGGTGCTGGCAGATTACGGGCCTCACATAGCTGCTGCCAGGCCCCTAATCTGCCATGGGCCCCTATATACCGCCTCCTCATGCTGCTGCCAAGTCCAGAGTCTGTCATGGTCCCTGTACGGCCTCCCATTGCTGCTGTCTCCATCGCCACACTCTGCTGCCATGTGCCACTTTCAGGTCTCTTCACACTGCTGGTGTGTTAAATTTTTTGACATAGGGTGCAGGCAGATTACGGGCCTCACATAGCTGCTGCCAGGCCCCTAATCTGCCATGGGCCCCTATATACCGCCTCCTCATGCTGCTGCCAAGTCCAGAGTCTCTCATGGTCCCTGTACGGCCTCCCATTGCTGCTGTCTCCATCGCCACACTCTGCTGCCATGTGCCACTTTCAGGTCTCTTCACACTGCTGGTGTGTTAAATTTTTTGACATAGGGTGCAGGCAGATTACGGGCCTCACATAGCTGCTGCCAGGCCCCTAATCTGCCATGGGCCCCTATATACCGCCTCCTCATGCTGCTGCCAAGTCTAGAGTCTCTCATGGGTCCCTGTACGGCCTCCCATTGCTGCTGTCTCCATCGCCACACTCTGCTGCCATGTGCCACTTTCAGGTCTCTTCACACTGCTGGTGTGTTAAATTTTTTGACATAGGGTGCAGGCAGATTACGGGCCTCACATAGCTGCTGCCAGGCCCCTAATCTGCCATGGGCCCCTATATACCGCCTCCTCATGCTGCTGCCAAGTCTAGAGTCTCTCATGGGTCCCTGTACGGCCTCCCATTGCTGCTGTCTCCATCGCCACACTCTGCTGCCATGTGCCACTTTCAGGTCTCTTCACACTGCTGGTGTGTTTAATTTTTTGACATAGGGTGCAGGCAGATTACGGGCCTCACATAGCTGCTGCCAGGCCCCTAATCTGCCATGGGCCCCTATATACCGCCTCCTCATGCTGCTGCCAAGTCCAGAGTCTGTCATGGTCCCTGTACGGCCTCCCATTGCTGCTGTCTCCATCGCCACACTCTGCTGCCATGTGCCACTTTCAGGTCTCTTCACACTGCTGGTGTGTTAAATTTTTTGACATAGGGTGCAGGCAGATTACGGGCCTCACATAGCTGCTGCCAGGCCCCTAATCTGCCATGGGCCCCTATATACCGCCTCCTCATGCTGCTGCCAAGTCCAGAGTCTGTCATGGTCCCTGTACGGCCTCCCATTGCTGCTGTCTCCATCGCCACACTCTGCTGCCATGTGCCACTTTCAGGTCTCTTCACACTGCTGGTGTGTTTAATTTTTTGACATAGGGTGCAGGCAGATTACGGGCCTCACATAGCTGCTGCCAGGCCCCTAATCTGCCATGGGCCCCTATATACCGCCTCCTCATGCTGCTGCCAAGTCTAGAGTCTCTCATGGGTCCCTGTACGGCCTCCCATTGCTGCTGTCTCCATCGCCACACTCTGCTGCCATGTGCCACTTTCAGGTCTCTTCACACTGCTGGTGTGTTTAATTTTTTGACATAGGGTGCAGGCAGATTACGGGCCTCACATAGCTGCTGCCAGGCCCCTAATCTGCCATGGGCCCCTATATACCGCCTCCTCATGCTGCTGCCAGGTCCAGAGTCTCTCATGGGTCCCTGTACGGCCTCCCATTGCTGCTTTCTCCATCGCCACACTCTGCCATGTGCCACTTTCAGGTCTCCTCACACACTGCTGGTGTGTTGAATTTTTTGACATAGGGTGCTGGCAGATTACGGGCCTCACATAGCTGCTGCCAGGCCCCTAATCTGCCATGGGCCCCTATATACCGCCTCCTCATGCTGCTGCCAAGTCCAGAGTCTGTCATGGTCCCTGTACGGCCTCCCATTGCTGCTGTCTCCATCGCCACACTCTGCTGCCATGTGCCACTTTCAGGTCTCTTCACACTGCTGGTGTGTTAAATTTTTTGACATAGGGTGCAGGCAGATTACGGGCCTCACATAGCTGCTGCCAGGCCCCTAATCTGCCATGGGCCCCTATATACCGCCTCCTCATGCTGCTGCCAAGTCTAGAGTCTCTCATGGGTCCCTGTACGGCCTCCCATTGCTGCTGTCTCCATCGCCACACTCTGCTGCCATGTGCCACTTTCAGGTCTCTTCACACTGCTGGTGTGTTAAATTTTTTGACATAGGGTGCAGGCAGATTACGGGCCTCACATAGCTGCTGCCAGGCCCCTAATCTGCCATGGGCCCCTATATACCGCCTCCTCATGCTGCTGCCAAGTCTAGAGTCTCTCATGGGTCCCTGTACGGCCTCCCATTGCTGCTGTCTCCATCGCCACACTCTGCTGCCATGTGCCACTTTCAGGTCTCTTCACACTGCTGGTGTGTTAAATTTTTTGACATAGGGTGCAGGCAGATTACGGGCCTCACATAGCTGCTGCCAGGCCCCTAATCTGCCATGGGCCCCTATATACCGCCTCCTCATGCTGCTGCCAAGTCCAGAGTCTGTCATGGTCCCTGTACGGCCTCCCATTGCTGCTGTCTCCATCGCCACACTCTGCTGCCATGTGCCACTTTCAGGTCTCTTCACACTGCTGGTGTGTTAAATTTTTTGACATAGGGTGCAGGCAGATTACGGGCCTCACATAGCTGCTGCCAGGCCCCTAATCTGCCATGGGCCCCTATATACCGCCTCCTCATGCTGCTGCCAAGTCCAGAGTCTCTCATGGTCCCTGTACGGCCTCCCATTGCTGCTGTCTCCATCGCCACACTCTGCTGCCATGTGCCACTTTCAGGTCTCTTCACACTGCTGGTGTGTTTAATTTTTTGACATAGGGTGCAGGCAGATTACGGGCCTCACATAGCTGCTGCCAGGCCCCTAATCTGCCATGGGCCCCTATATACCGCCTCCTCATGCTGCTGCCAAGTCTAGAGTCTCTCATGGGTCCCTGTACGGCCTCCCATTGCTGCTGTCTCCATCGCCACACTCTGCTGCCATGTGCCACTTTCAGGTCTCTTCACACTGCTGGTGTGTTTAATTTTTTGACATAGGGTGCAGGCAGATTACGGGCCTCACATAGCTGCTGCCAGGCCCCTAATCTGCCATGGGCCCCTATATACCGCCTCCTCATGCTGCTGCCAAGTCCAGAGTCTGTCATGGTCCCTGTACGGCCTCCCATTGCTGCTGTCTCCATCGCCACACTCTGCTGCCATGTGCCACTTTCAGGTCTCTTCACACTGCTGGTGTGTTAAATTTTTTGACATAGGGTGCAGGCAGATTACGGGCCTCACATAGCTGCTGCCAGGCCCCTAATCTGCCATGGGCCCCTATATACCGCCTCCTCATGCTGCTGCCAAGTCCAGAGTCTGTCATGGTCCCTGTACGGCCTCCCATTGCTGCTGTCTCCATCGCCACACTCTGCTGCCATGTGCCACTTTCAGGTCTCTTCACACTGCTGGTGTGTTTAATTTTTTGACATAGGGTGCAGGCAGATTACGGGCCTCACATAGCTGCTGCCAGGCCCCTAATCTGCCATGGGCCCCTATATACCGCCTCCTCATGCTGCTGCCAAGTCTAGAGTCTCTCATGGGTCCCTGTACGGCCTCCCATTGCTGCTGTCTCCATCGCCACACTCTGCTGCCATGTGCCACTTTCAGGTCTCTTCACACTGCTGGTGTGTTTAATTTTTTGACATAGGGTGCAGGCAGATTACGGGCCTCACATAGCTGCTGCCAGGCCCCTAATCTGCCATGGGCCCCTATATACCGCCTCCTCATGCTGCTGCCAAGTCTAGAGTCTCTCATGGGTCCCTGTACGGCCTCCCATTGCTGCTGTCTCCATCGCCACACTCTGCTGCCATGTGCCACTTTCAGGTCTCTTCACACTGCTGGTGTGTTAAATTTTTTGACATAGGGTGCAGGCAGATTACGGGCCTCACATAGCTGCTGCCAGGCCCCTAATCTGCCATGGGCCCCTATATACCGCCTCCTCATGCTGCTGCCAAGTCCAGAGTCTGTCATGGTCCCTGTACGGCCTCCCATTGCTGCTGTCTCCATCGCCACACTCTGCTGCCATGTGCCACTTTCAGGTCTCTTCACACTGCTGGTGTGTTAAATTTTTTGACATAGGGTGCAGGCAGATTACGGGCCTCACATAGCTGCTGCCAGGCCCCTAATCTGCCATGGGCCCCTATATACCGCCTCCTCATGCTGCTGCCAAGTCCAGAGTCTGTCATGGTCCCTGTACGGCCTCCCATTGCTGCTGTCTCCATCGCCACACTCTGCTGCCATGTGCCACTTTCAGGTCTCTTCACACTGCTGGTGTGTTAAATTTTTTGACATAGGGTGCAGGCAGATTACGGGCCTCCCATAGCTGCTGCCAGGCCCCTAATCTGCCATGGGCCCCTATATACCGCCTCCTCATGCTGCTGCCAAGTCCAGAGTCTGTCATGGGTCCCTGTACGGCCTCCCATTGCTGCTGTCTCCATCGCCACACTCTGCCATGTGCCACTTTCAGGTCTCCTCACACTGCTGGTGTGTTGAATTTTTTGACATAGGGTGCTGGCAGATTACGGGCCTCCTATAGCTGCTGCCAGGCCCCTAATCTGCCATGGGCCCCTATATACCGCCTCCTCATGCTGCTGCCAAGTTCAGAGTCTGTCATGGGTCCCTGTACGGCCTCCCATTGCTGCTGTCTCCATCGCCACACTCTGCCATGTGCCACTTTCAGGTCTCCTCACACTGCTGGTGTGTTGAATTTTTTGACATAGGGTGCTGGCAGATTACGGGCCTCCTATAGCTGCTGCCAGGCCCCTAATCTGCCATAAGCCCCTATATACCGCCTCCTCATGCTGCTGCCAAGTCCAGAGTCTGTCATGGGTCCCTGTACGGCCTCCCATTGCTGCTGTCTCCATCGCCACACTCTGCCATGTGCCACTTTCAGGTCTCCTCACACACTGCTGGTGTGTTGAATTTTTTGACATAGGGTGCTGGCAGATTACGGGCCTCCTATAGCTGCTGCCAGGCCCCTAATCTGCCGTAGGCCCCTATATACCGCCTCCTCATGCTGCTGCCAGGTCCAGAGTCTGTCATGGGTCCCTGTACGGCCTCCCATTGCTGCTGTCTCCATCGCCACACTCTGCCATGTGCCACTTTCAGGTCTCCTCACACTGCTGGTGTGTTGAATTTTTTGACATAGGGTGCTGGCAGATTACGGGCCTCCTATAGCTGCTGCCAGGCCCCTAATCTGCCATGGGCCCCTATATACCGCCTCCTCATGCTGCTGCCAAGTTCAGAGTCTGTCATGGGTCCCTGTACGGCCTCCCATTGCTGCTGTCTCCATCGCCACACTCTGCCATGTGCCACTTTCAGGTCTCCTCACACTGCTGGTGTGTTGAATTTTTTGACATAGGGTGCTGGCAGATTACGGGCCTCCTATAGCTGCTGCCAGGCCCCTAATCTGCCATAAGCCCCTATATACCGCCTCCTCATGCTGCTGCCAAGTCCAGAGTCTGTCATGGGTCCCTGTACGGCCTCCCATTGCTGCTGTCTCCATCGCCACACTCTGCCATGTGCCACTTTCAGGTCTCCTCACACACTGCTGGTGTGTTGAATTTTTTGACATAGGGTGCTGGCAGATTACGGGCCTCCTATAGCTGCTGCCAGGCCCCTAATCTGCCGTAGGCCCCTATATACCGCCTCCTCATGCTGCTGCCAGGTCCAGAGTCTCTCATGGGTCCCTGTACGGCCTCCCATTGCTGCTGTCTCCATCGCCACACTCTGCCATGTGCCACTTTCAGGTCTCCTCACACTGCTGGTGTGTTCCATTTTTTGTCATAGGGTGCTGGCAGATTATGGGCCTCCCATAACTGCTGCCAGGCCCCTAATCTGCCATGGGCCCCTATACCGACTCCTCATGCTGTGACGTTGCAACAAGGTGGAATTCAACCCTACATATGTTAGACCGCCTTTACGAACAGCAAAAGGCCATCACAGATTTCCTGATGTTAAAAGCAGATAAAGGTACTCCCTGTGTAACTTAGATGTCAGCCATTGGCAGCTCATGCGTGACACCTGCGCTTGCTCAGGCCCTTTGAGGAGGCCACGCTATTCGTGAGTCGGCAGGACTATGGGATGAACGACGTCATTCCTCTGTTGCACGTCCTGGAACAAATGCTGTTAACAATGGCTGGTCAGGGTGCGGTAGACGTGGCGCACAGATCTCAACGCCACATGGCCCCTGTGGGGGCAGGACTGGAAGAAGAGGAGGAGGTAGAGGAGGACATTGGTGCTCAGGAATTATTGAGTGAAATGGGTGGTTTTTCCACTCAGCGGACAGGAGTGGAGGAGCAGGAGCATCTGGTAGAGGAGGAGGAAGAGGAGACAGAGGACCTAGACGCACCGTGGCAGTATGCTGTGGAGATGGAGGCAGGGAGTCCCTCGCATTCCTTGGCACAAATGGCCCATAGCATGCTCGGTTGCTTGCGTAGCGACAGCCGAATAATAACCATCAGACAGAGGGATGACTTTTGGCTGTCCACCTTGTTGGACCCTCGCTACCGTTCAAAAATGGTGGCCTTTTTCACACCTGCTGAGAGGGAGGCCAAAATAACGTACTATAAAAAACACCTATGTAGTCAGCTGGTCTCTGCCTGTCTGCGCCAACGTCCATCCTCAGACACTGTGGGCCCTGTGCGCTCGTGTTCCGCTGCCATGGCAGCAGGGGAGGGGTGGGGTGGTAGGAGCAGTGGCAGCTCCACCAGCAGCGGCTGCCTCAGTCTGCAGTCGATGATGAGTAGCTTTCTTCACCAGCGCAGTGAGGAAACTACTAACCAGCCGCAGCAGCAGCAGCAGCATCAGGTGGACCTGGAGCAGGACCTCAAACAACAGGCTTAGGCCTACTTGGACAGCACCCTGCCAACCGAGGTAGACAATCCCCTTGACTACTGGGCAACGAAACTTGACCTTTGGCCCCAACTAGCTGAATTTGCCCTTGAAAGGCTGTCATGCCCGGCCAGTAGCGTGGCATCGGAGCGCGTGTTTAGTGCGGCAGGAGGTATTGCAACTCCGCGGAGGACACGACTGTCCACCCAAAGTGTGGAGAGACTCACGTTTGTGAAAATGAATCAGGCGTGGATTAGTCTGGATTTCAAACCACCAGTTCCTGACACAACTGACTAAATCCGCCATGAATCATGCCCCAAACATGTGCCACTTTCAGGTCTCCTCACACTGCTGGTGTGTTCCATTTTTTGTCATAGGGTGCTGGCAGATTACGGGCCTCCCATAGCTGCTGCCAGGCCCCTAATCTGCCATGGGCCCCTATACCGCCTCCTCATGCTGCTGCCAAGTCCAGAGTCTCTCATGGGTCCCTGTACGGCCTCCCATTGCTGCTGCCTCCATCGCCACACTCTGCCATGTGCCACTTTCAGGTCTCCTCACACTGCTGGTGTGTTCCATTTTTTGTCATAGGGTGCTGGCAGATTACGGGCCTCCCATAGCTGCTGCCAGGCCCCTAATCTGCCATGGGCCCCTATACCGCCTCCTCATGCTGCTGCCAGGTCCAGAGTCTCTCATGGGTCCCTGTACGGCCTCCCATTGCTGCTGTCTCCATCGCCACACTCTGCCATGTGCCACTTTCAGGTCTCCTCACACTGCTGGTGGGTTCCATTTTTTGTCATAGGGTGCTGGCAGATTACGGGCCTCCCATAGCTGCTGCCAGGCCCGTAATCTGCCATGGGCCCCCGTACCGACTCCTCATGCTGCTGCCAGGCCCGTAATCTGTCATGGGCCACTGTTGTCGCTTGTTGGCATATTCCGCTCGTTCAGATGCTCCTTCTCCTGCTACTCCTCTTCACGGATTCCGTCAGCAGTCTTTCTTGGAATCCGTTTCCAAGAGACAACAGTTTGCGAGCACGCACCCGACGGTGCAGAAGCTGAACGTCCTCCTGTCCAAGTTGCTGCTGCCAGGCTCGTAATCTGTCATGCGCCCCTGTACCGCCTCCTCATGCTGCTGCCAGGTCCAGAGTGTGTCATGGGCCCCCGTACCGACTCCTCATGCTGCTGCCAGGCCCGTAATCTGTCATGGGCCCCTGTACCGCCTCCCCATGCTGCTGCCAGGTCCAGAGTGTGTCATGGGTCCCTGTACGGCCTCCCATTGCTGCTGCCAGGCCCGTAATCTGCCATGGGCCCCTGTACCGACTCCTCATGCTGCTGCCAGGCCCGTAATCTGTCATGGGCCCCTGTACCGCCTCCTCATGCTGCTGCCAGGTCCAGAGTGTGTCATGGGTCCCTGTACGGCCTCCCATTGCTGCTGTCTCTATCGCCACACTCTGCCATGTGCCACTTTCAGGTCTCCTCACACTGCTGGTGGTTTCCATTTTTGTCATAGGGTGCTGTATGGCCTCCCATTGCTGCTGCCTCCACCGCCACACTGTGGCTCCACACTCTGGTTTTGGCCCCGTGACTGCCCAAATGAGTGAAGTGTGCGGTGATTCTAAGATCGACGGCACTCATCTGCATGTCATACTGACTGACAGTATTATTTCTCTTCCCCAGCAGACTCCAAGGGCATTTAAATTAAAGGTACAGTGTTCTGCACTAATATTAAGTCTCTCTGAAGCCTAGAAACACCCTTTTTTAAGTTAAATTCACAGCGAATTTATTCGACTCGAATCGAATATTGTCCACGAATTCGCCGAATCAGTCGAATCGAATTTTTCATTTCTTCGCTCATCTCTAATGAAGATCATATCCCCCCCCCCCTTATGTATTATACATGGAGATCATATCTCCCCTTATGTATTATACATGGAGATCATATCCCCCCTTATGTATTATACATGGAGATCATATCCCCTTATGTATTATACATGGAGATCATATCCCCCCTTATGTATTATACATGGAGATCATATCCCCCCCTTATGTATTATACATGGAGATTGTATCCCCCCTTATGTATTATACGTGGAGATCATATCCCCCCTTATGTATTATACATTGAGATCATATCCCCCCTTATGTATTATACATGGAGATCATATCCCCCCTTATGTATTATAAATGGAGATCATATCCTCCCCTTATGTATTATACATGGTGATCATATCCCCCTTATGTATTATACATGGAGATCATATCCCCCCTTATGTATTATACATGGTGATCATATCCCCCTTATGTATTATACATGGAGATCATATCCCCCCTTATGTATTATACATGGAGATCATATCCCCCCCTTATGTATTATACATGGTGATCATATCCCCCTTATGTATTATACATGGAGATCATATCCCCCCTTATGTATTATACATGGAGATCATATCCCCCTTATGTATTATACATGGAGATCATATCCCCCTTATGTATTATACATGGAGATCATATCCCCCCTTATGTATTATACATGGAGATCATATCCCCCCTTATGTACTATGCATGGAGATCATATCCCCCCTTATGTATTATACATGGAGATCATATCCCCCCTTATGTATTATACATGGAGATCATATTCCCCCTTATGTATTATACATGGAGATCATATCCCCCCTTATGTACTATACATAGAGATCATATCCCCCCTTATGTATTATACATGGAGATCATATCCCCCCTTATGTATTATACATGGAGATCATATCCCCCCTTATGTATTATACATGGAGATCATATCCCCCCTTATGTATTATACATGGAGATCATATTCCCCCTTATGTATTATACATGGAGATCATATCCCCCCTTATGTACTATACATAGAGATCATATCCCCCCTTATGTATTATACGTGGAGATCATATCCCCCCTTTTGTATTATACATGGAGATCATATCCCCCCTTATGTATTATACATGGAGATCATATCCCCCCTTATGTATTATATATGGAGATCATATCCCCCTTATGTATTATACATGGTAATCATATCCCCCCTTATGTATTATACATGGAGATCATATCCCCCCTTATGTATTATACATGGTGATCAAATCCCCCCTTAATCTCCTCTTCTCAAGACCAGGGGCGGACTGACCATTTGGAAACTTGGGCACCGCCCCAGGGCTCGGGGTCAGTAGGGGGCCCCATGAGATGTCCTTGGTACTTTTTTCATAGGCTTTTTTGAGTTTGGGCAAGGACACAGGGGCCCCATGATCCCCTATTGTCTGGGGCCCCCATGAGTTGTCAGTCCACCCCTGCTCAAGAAAGAATAAATTCAGTTCCTCTAAGCTTTCCTTATAGCTGATCTCCTCCATTCTTCTTATCAGTTTGGTTGCCCTTCTCTGTACTCCAGTTCCCTAATGTTCTTTTTGTGAATTGGTGCCCAAAACTGAACTGCATATTCCAGATGAGGTTTTGCTAATGATTTGTATGGGGGGAAATTATATCTCTCTCTCTGGAGTCTATACCTCTTCGAATACAAGAAAGGATTTTGCTATGTGAAAGAAATATAGGGTGTTGGAGGAGGGCTCCCTGGTTTGCTCCCCATCTACCACCATATTCTGCACCATTGCATGGGCTGATCAAATGATGAAACTAGTTAATTGTAGAGTAGGTTTAAAAGGCCATTCTACCCAGAATTATTTGATGGGGCTGTGATGTCAAGTTCCCTCTTCTTGACTCGTTCCCTGATGATGAATGGTTGGATGGAATAATGGAGAGAAGAATGGTTGGATGGATGGGTGGGTGGATTGATGGATGGATGGATGGATGGATGGATGGATAGATGGTGGATGAATGGAGGTAAGATGGATAGTTGCATAGAAAAAAAGATTAAGGAATGGATGATGGTTGGATGGATGATGAATAGATAGTTGGATAATGGATGGTTTGATGAATGATGGAAGATAGTTAGATAGATAGATAGATAGATAGATAGATAGATAGATAGATAGATAGATAGATTGTAAGGAGGATAGATTGTGGATGGGGGATGGATCAATGATGGATGGGTTGATGGATGATGGATGGTTAGATGGAAGGGTGGATAAATGGATGAATGAATAGATCAATGGATGGTGGATGGTTGGATAGATGATGCATATATTGCCGGATAGATGGATGATGGATAGTTGAATGGATGAATGGATGATGCACGATATAGATAGATAGATAGAAAGATAGATAGATAGATAGATAGATAGATAGATAGATAGATAATAGATAGAGAGATAGACTTTCAGTATTCCTTCTGTTTGCTGTGTTCTTGTGGCTAAAATAACATTAATAAACTGCAACACTGATGTAAAATAAATGTGATGGTTAGATGGATGATGAATGGTTGGTTTAATGGATGGAAGAATGGATGGATTGATGGTGGATGGATGAAGATGGATGGAGGCATTGATGGACAGATGGATTGATGGACAGATGGATGATGAATAGTTGGATGGATTATGGATGGATGGTTGGATGAATGGATGGATGGAAGAATGGATGGGTGGATTGATGGTGGATGGATGAAGATGAATGGAAGGATGGATGACAGATGTAGGATGAATGGATGGATGGACGGATGTATAGAAGGATGTATGACTGAGCGAAGATGAATCGATAGATGGTGAATAATGTATATGTTGCCTTCAACATGCTAAGTCTGATGTTAGCAGACATCAGAGAGTAAATAAGAAGAGGAAGGACCTTTAAACTGGATTTCCTCTTCCAGGCAGGAGGCCAGTCCTGCAGATCATTCCTCCCCCTCTGGAGATGGATCAGAGGCTGGAGGAGTTCATACTTATTAATGAGGCTTGTCATTCCCAGCCTCAGATGGAGTCTCGCTGGGTTCTCCTCCGATGTCCTGTGTGAATAATATTTTGTGGAAAGTTATTTTCACATGTCAGGAGAAGACGTCTTGTGAAGTTAAATTATAATTAGTAGAAGAAGGAGTGAAACATGAGCACAAAGCAGGGGAGAGTCACCATTTTTGCTGTAAACCGATTTCCTGCTGCTATTCATGAGACTCAACAGCTGTGCTGTACTCAGAGGGAATATTTTAAAAGTCAGGTCTCATGATGGTCATTTCTTTCCTCATAAATTGAGTGCTGCAACATTCAGAGTATTTATAATACATATTCACCAACCTGATCACCCAGTCAAGTCACATTCGCTGCTTTTACCCAGCATTTGGACATCAAAGCAAACCTTTTCAGATAGGTATAGAGGTTGCAGTTTCCTTCAGAAAATGCAAACTGCTTGGTTGTCTTGGCTGATCCTATATAAATGAGCTATGAACTGTTGATCACGTGTGCAGAGGATATTAGCTCAATCTTGTGACCTCTGCTTTTCCTCATCATGCTATAGCTGATCTGCTCTGGTCAACAAGGCTTCCATGATGCACTGGGGCTTTCCCTACTGTCCTTGTTTCAGTTGTTTAATGCAACAAAAATGGAAACTGAAGTGCCACTGCACTTTAAAAAGGTCCAGATATGACTACATCCCTATAAAAGTCAAGGGGACAATCCAAAAAGGTATCCAACGCATTTTGAGGGTCCAAACCCACCTTTTGCACCCCCAAAGAAGCATTGGTTACTCTTTGGATTGTCCCCTTGACTTTTGGGGGTAATAAAGTCAATTCTGGACCTCTTAGCAGTAGTGTGGTACTTAACATTTTTATTATATTAAACTGCAGGATAAGACGACCATGGAGATCTTCCGGGGTGTAGAAGCCATGTGTGTGCTTTCGTTATTTGTGAACTAACACTTGACATTTTATATTTTACTTTTTTTTGCTGTTTTATTAACTGTTAATAAAGATCAAATAATGAGGCTAACAAAGGGCCAATTTCTGGCATAAAACATATCCAGGACAGGAGAAAGGAGCTTCTGCAACACTCAGGAGACATTTAAAGCCCATTGAATCCTTAAAACCACCCACAACAGCTTAATTGGACCTTCACTATCTACCCAATGCATTTTATGGTAAATCGCAAAATTTCAATGCAATTCAGAAAGTTTGCCAAAATTTCAGGAAGATTGAAAACTCCGAATTTAGCTCATCCCTTATGATGATAAAACAGAGAGGGGCTGCAAAGTTTGTTAGGCTGTGCTGAGTTAAGTTATGATAATAACATCAGTCATACTATACCATCAGTCATGTCATGTGATCATACCATTGGTCATACTATCAGTCCTACCATATAGTGATAAGATCATTTATAACCAGGGATGGACTGACAACTCATGGGGCCCCCAGGCAGTAGGGTATCATGGGGCCCCTGTGTCCTCGCCCACACTCAAATCACACCCAAAAAAGCCCATGAAAGGTACCAGAGACATCTTATGGGGCCCCCTACTGACCCCGTGCCCTCGGGCAGTGCCTGAGTTCCCCAATGGTCAGTCCTCCCCTGGTTATAACAAATGATCATACAACTAGTCATACGATATGATCTTAGCATCAGTCACACCATCAGTCGTAGCATATGATCATACCATATGGTCATTCCATCAGTCATACCCCATGATCATACCATCAGTCTTAACATATGATCATAGCATCAGTCATACCAATGGTCATATGATCAGTCATGTCATATGATCATGCCATTAGTCATACCATCACTCAGACCGTATGATCGTTCCATCAGTCATACCATATTATCATACAATTGGTCTTACTATATGGTCATAGTATATGATCATACCATTGGTCATACCATATAATCATACCACCGGTCATACCATATGATCATACCATCGGTCATATCAAATGATCATACCATCAGTCATAGCATACAGTATGATCATACCATTGATCCTACCATATGATCATAACATCATTCATAGCATATAATCATACCATTGGTCATACCATTAGTCATACCATATGATCATACATTTGGTCATGCTATATGGTCATAGCATATGATCATACTATCCGTCATACCGTTGGTCATACCATATAATTATACTATCGGTCATACCATATGATCGCTCCATCAGTCATACCATTTGATAATACAATTGGTCATACTATATGATCATACAATTGGTCATACTCTATGATCATAGTATATGATCATACCATTGGTCATACCATATGGTCATACCACCAGCGATACCATATGATCATACAATTAGTCATACCATCAGTCATACCATATGATCATACTATTGGTCATACCATTGGTCATACTATATAATCATACCACCGGTCATACCATATGATCATACCATTGGTTATATCAAACGATCATACCATTAGTCATAGCATACAGTATGATCATACCATTGATCGTACCATATGATCATACCGTCAGTCATGACATATGATCATACCATTGGTCACACCATATGATCATACAATTGGTCATACTATATGGTCATAGCATATGATCATACTATCAGTCATACCATTGATCATACCATATAATCATACCATCGGTCATACCATATAATCATACCATTGGTCATAACATATGATCATACCATTGGTCATACCATCAGTCATACCATATGATTGTTCCATCAGTCATACCATTGGCCATACCGTATGATCAAACCATCGATCATACAAGGGGCGAACTGACAACTCATGGGGCCCCCAGGCAACAGGGGATCATGGGACCCCTGTGTCCTTGCCCAAACTCAAAAAAGCCTATGAAAAAGGTACCAGGGGCATCTCATTGGTCCCCCTACTGACCCTGGGCCCTTGGGCAGTGCCCGAGTTTCCAAATGGTCAGTCCGCCCCTGGATCATACCATATATTCATACCATTGGCCATACCATATAGCTATACCAACTATCATACCATATGATCATACCATCGATCATACCATATATTCATACCATTGGCCATAGCATATAGCTATACCATCTATCATACCATCGATCATACCATATATTCATACCATTGGCCATACCATATAGCTATACCATCTATCATACCATCGATCATACCATATATTCATACCATTGGCCATACCATATAGCTATACCAACTATCATACCATATGATCATACCATCGATCATACCATATATTCATACCATTGGCCATACCATATAGCTATACCAACTATCATACCATATGATCATACCATCGATCATACCATATATTCATACCATTGGCCATAGCATATAGCTATACCATCTATCATACCATCCATCATACCATATATTCATACCATTGGCCATACCATATAGTTATGCCATCTATCATACCATATGATCATAGCATCAGTCTTCTAACCTACAATTTTGCTCGGGCAAAATTCAGACACAGAGCCTGCTGAATGGGTTAATCACACAGCACATGTTTCCTGCAGGCAGAACAACCACCCAGTCATAAAAGTGTGTCATTTTTATTGCCTAATTCAAAGCAAATTTATTTCTACATCTCTCGGATCCACCGTAGTTTACACTTCTGGTTTAACTCTTTGGGGGTAGACTTGTCATTGAGAACTTTTTTCTATTCTGTGGATATGGAACCAAGCATAGACTGTGCACTCTGCAAGTAGCTCCTGAGCTCAGTAAATCAGGTGAAGCTCTGATGACTTCCATTATCCAATCATGTGCTGTTTTGTTTTTATTTTTCTTGCATTTGATTGGGTATTCTTTGCAAAGTGAAGCTTCATCTCAATGCAACGCTACCCCGAGGCCAGAGCCTTAGGTGAAACTGCTTCATTAGCTCTGAAGAAAATTCGGAATAGCCCCCCCCCCTTCCCCCAGCTCTGCTATAGCTGGGACCTCAATGAACATCGGTAGGCACCAGCAGAACTACCTCAAAGGGGCTGGGAACTTCTTCACCAGGACAAGACCCTAGGGCTGCGCCAGACCCTGGGCTATTTAAGTTCCCCTCAGTCACCTACTGGGTAAACCCCCATAGAAATTGGCTGCAGCAAAATAAATATTCAAGCTGCCCATTTGACTCTCCCAGACCATTATGATCTGGAAGCAGGGGCGGACTGACAACTCATGGGGCCCCCGGGCAATAGGGGATCATGGGGCTCCTGTGTCCTTGCCCAAACTCAAAAAAGCCTATGAAAAAGGTACCAGGGGCATCTCATGGGGCCCCCTACTGACCCCGGGCCCTCGGGCAGTGCCCAGTTTGCAAATGGTCAGTCCGTTCCTGTCTGGAAGCCTCCAGAATTCAGGGGGAAGCAATCAAACCTGCAGCCTGTGAGACTGAAAACAGCACAGAGAATTCTATAGCTGCTCCAATGATTACAGAAGAATAAAAAAGAACTACATTTACCTATCATCCTCACAACCTACCTCGGGTACAACATCATTTACTAGGCTCTGGATCCACTGGAATTGCAAAGTGCACCATCTATTTGCCTTTAGTAAATCCACTCCATAGTGTCTCTTTAAACGACACCTTTCCCTCGAATCTCCAGGAGAAAGTTTTTTTCATGTCACGTTTTCTCACATCGTTGGTGAAGTGGATGCATTTGTGTCAATAAAGCAAAATGATAAAGATATCCAATAACGCCATTTCTTATCTACAAATCTTAACACGGCCTCTCCTACATCCATTAATGTGTCCGAAAAGATTAAAATATCGGACTCAGCTCGATGGCGACATGACGAATGGTAACAAAAGAGTATTGTGTGCGCTCGCAGTCACTGTGAGTAATTCTCGGATAATATTTCTCACGCCGCGCACCGCGAGGGAGATTCATGAGCTGATAATGGGGATCTTCTAATACATTGACGAATAGATGGAAACATTATTACACTGAGACATTCCGTCTCACCCAATGACCTCGTAATCGATTGGAGATTAATACGGAAAATCAGGACATGGCCGATGAGAAGCGTAACGAGACATCCAATCATTTCTCATCTGCCATAAGGGTCCCATTGGTATCAGGAGAAAATCTTTATAATTAAAGAGCAGCCAAAACTTCCATTTACTTACTTTTCCCCCCGTCTTTGAAATCTTTTAGAAACGTTAACATGTGCCATCACTAAGGTCATTTTATTATTTTGTGTTTTATGTGCAGCTTTCATTAAAATAATCCTAGGACGGGGTCCCTGCCATGAAGGTCACAATTACCCCTTGGTGGAGAGGTGGCTGCGCTGACACACATTGTACAGGCATGTACTGCTGTGGCCCATTGCTTGCTGCCCAACATATACAGGCTTCCCTTATCTCCTATCGAGGCCGGTCATGTTGGCCACAGGAGGTGGGGTGGTATATGGTCACCCCCACTGGGCAGAACCTATGTTCTTACCCTGCCGCCATGTTTACGCCTGCTTCTTGGGCATAACAGCCTTTTAGTGCATGTCAGCTGCGCATGACGTCATCCCGCCAAGGGGGAGGGGCGGCGCCTCACGCCACGAGCACAGGGTGGTCCCATGACACACATTGTACAGGCATGTACTGCGGTGGCCCATTGCTTGCTGCCCAACATATACAGGCTTCCCTTATCTCCTAGTGAGGCCAGTCATGTTGGCCACAGGAGGTGGGGTGGTATATGGTCACCCCCCACTGGGCAGAACCTATGTTCTTACCCTGCCGCCATGTTTACGCCTGCTTCTTGGGCGTAACAGCCTTTTAGTGCATGTCAGCTGTGCATGACGTCATCCCGCCAAGGGGGAGGGGCGGCGCCTCATGCCACGAGCACAGGGTGGGCCCATGATGGATGACACCTTTTTCCGCTGTACATGGCGGACTGGCAGGTGGCCTTAATTACCCCCAGGTATTGATTGGCCAGTTTTGGAGGAGGGCCTCTATTCGACTAGAGTATTTATGTGAACCTATATCAGTTGGCTGACCTCATGGAGGGATGCTGCCACCATTAAGGAATACTCTTCCTTTTTGTAAGGCCAGTAAGCCTCTCATTTCTTCTCTACACCGTGTTCCAAATTATTATGCAAATGATATTTTTCTCATTTCCCTAAATAATTGATGTAAATAACAGTCGGCATAATTCTCATGTTATCAACTATTAAGAGTACAATTCACATTTTATTGAACAAACCTCCTAATGATAACAGGATTTTTGTTCCAAATTATTCCGCACAGGAAGTTTCAAAACACTTTATAGGTTGTAAAGAACTGAAAATTGTCATTTGTTGTGTTTGCAGCAAATTTACTGAAATCAAAAGCTATTTCAATCAAACTTTTAACAACATTTTAACTTTGTAAACATTTGAACCGGTCATGTTACATTGTAACATAGGAGCCCTTATTTGATAGCAGATCACAAGTCTTGCATCCATTGAACTTGTGAGTTTTTGGACAGTTTCTGCTTGAATTTGTTTTCAAGATGTCAGAATAGCCTCCCAGAGCTGCTGTTTGGATGTAAACTGCCTCCCACCCTCATAGATCTTGTCATGTATGAAGATGATTTTATTACAGAAAGCATAGTTCTTCCTTCTGTACCAGGGAAGAAAGTGGTCAGTCATAAACTCCAAATACTTTGCAGGGGTCATCTTTACACCTTCGGGGGCTCTAAAGGGGCCGACCAGCTCTGTTCCCATGATTCCGGCCCAAAACATGACTCCACCACCGCCTTGCTGATGTCACAGCCTTGTTGGAACAGGGTGGCTGTCCACCAACCATCCACTACTCCATCCATCTGGACCATCCAGGGATGCACGGCACTCATCAGTGAACAGGAATGTTTGAAAATTAGTCTTCATGTATTTTTCTGCCCAATGCAGCCGTTTCTGCATTGGTTAGTGGTGGCCGAATAGAAGGTTTATGCACAGTTGCAAGACTCTGGAGGACTCTACACCTTGATGTCCGTGGGACTCCAGAGGCACCAGCAGCCTCAAATATCTGTTTGCTGCTATGTAATGGGATTTTAGCAGCTGCTCTCTTGATCCGATGCATGGATCTGGCAGAAATCTTCCTCAATGTGCCTTTATCTGCACCAACCCGTCTGTGCTCTGAATCAGCCACAAATCTCTTCATAGTGCGATGATCACGCTTAGGTTTTCGTGAAATATCGAATGTTTTCATACCTCATCCAAGGCATCGAACTATTTCACTCTTTTCAGCAGCAGAGAGATCCTTTTTCTTCCCCATATTGCTTGAAAATGGCGCTCTGCTTAATAATGTGGAACGCCATCCTTTAGTAGTTTTTCCTTAAATTGGGCTCACCAGCCAATCTAATGATCACAGGTGTCCGAGATTGTTTTCAGTGATCAAAAGAGCCCTGACACACAATGCCATCTATGAGTTACACTGAAAAACAAAATATTTCATCTTTGTGACACAAATAGAATTTGCATAATAATTTGGAGCGCGGTGTATGTACATACTTTCTCTCTCTACATACTTTTTATGTCTGCTCTTTCATCAAGTTCCATTGTATCTAATTCTATTGACCCGATGTGTACATATTGCTTCCGTTTGGGAAGCTCTTGCCCCCTTAGGGAATATTTTTCTTTTAACTATACCTCTACATCTTCATTGCAGACATATTTAAAACATATTTTGGGGGACTTGGGGATCCTTGTGGTTGTGCGGTGGGCCCGGGAGCAGCTTCCCTGTGGGGCCTATGTGGATGTTGCTGGATACCAGCTCAATCTGATTTGCCACTATTGCAGTTTTTGGATGCAGCACTACATACATATAATCTGTAAGTGTATTTTATATCATGTGTAAATCATGCATATACCAACCTATCCATTTTATGAATTTGTATTGACTGTGTTTGGTATACTTTTGACCTTTATATGTTACATTGTAGAATTGATATACCCAATCTTTTCCCTGAAGCAGGAACTATTTTCCAAAACATGTTGGGATCTATTGGAAGATTAACTCCATCTGACCAAACCACACTACAATACTGGCAGTTACTTTGGTGTATCTTTGTAAGATAGGGTATATGTACAATTTATTTTCATTATACTGTATGTATGTTACCAATTGGATGCAATGTTAACATGATTTTATAGACACAAGGGTCTGTTTTATAAAAAAAAAATTGGTTTACGATAAAGATTGACATTTGTCTTTTAGAGCTTGCATTGTGTAGACACATGTAGCCACATGACTATACTGTGGGGGGATAAAATAGTCAAACTGTCACGGCCCGCCATATTACTTCCAATTGTTCCCTCTTATCGGACACATGGAACTGGTCCTTTTGTAGTCACATGACTCTGTTGCTGGGGGATAAAGCTGCCGAACCATCATGGCTGCCATCTCTATATTCTTTTCAATTAACCTCTCTTATTGGACACATAGAGCTCACACTGTGAAGTCACATGACTATCCTAAGGAGGAATAATGCTGCCAATTATCATGGTTGAAACCTCCATATTATTTCCCAAAATCCCCTTTTATAGGAACCATGGAACTAGAGCTATATAATTCACATGTCTGTTCTGTAGAGGGATAAAACCGCCAACCATCATGGCTGCCACCTCCATATTATTTCTCATAGTCCCCTCTTATTGGACACTTGGAACTGGTGCTTTGTAGTGACATGGCTATCCTGCAGAGTGATAAAGCTGCCAACTATCATGGTTGCTATCTCTACATTGTTCACTGTAATTCCCTCATTATTGGACCCATGGAGCTCATTTTGTAGTCACATGACTGTCCATTGGCGAGATCAAGCCACCAGCCATCATGGTCACCACCTTCATATTACTTTCCATTATCCCCTCTTATAGGACACATACAGCTTGCATTGTGTAGACACATGACTTTGCTCTGGAAGGATAAAATCGTCAAACCATAATGGCCACCTCCATATTACTTTCCATTATTACCTTTTTATTGGACACACGGAACTGGTGCTTTGTAGCCACATGACTGTCCTGTTGGTAGATAACCCTGTTGAACCATCATGGCTGCAACCTCCATATTCTCCATAACTACCTGTACAGTAGGAAAAATCCATCCGCCATCAATGCTCCCCTCTTTTTGGACACTGCACTGCCTGCACTGTATAGCCATGTGGCCTATGACCTACGGGGAGATAAAGCCACCAACTATCATGGTCATATTATTTCTCATAATCCCTTCTTATTGGACTCATGCAGTTCATGCTTTGTAGTCACATGACTGTCCTGAGGGGTGATAAACCTGACAACCATCATGACTGTCTTCTCCATACTACCATCTTATTGGAATATGGAGCCTGCGTTGTGTAGTCACATAATTGTCCTGCCATATGATAAAGCTGTTGAAACACTTTGGCTGCCACTTCTATATTCTTTCCTATCTTTTCCACTCTTATTGGACACATGGACTTGGAGCTTTGCGGACACATGACTGCCATGCTGGGGAAAAAGGCCACCGAACCATCATGACCAGGGCCGTGGATAAGCAGATAACACCAGTCCTCCTGTATGGAGCCCAGGCCATCAGGGGGGCTCAGGCAGCTGGGTGAATCAGATGTGGGCATAGAGGGTGATCGGCATGGGGGGCCACAGTTACTGGAACTGATCCCCGTATGGCTCTCTGCAGCAGTTGAAAGCTGTTTTTTTCTCCTCTCCTTCCTGCTGGCTTTCAGCTGCCGCAGAGAGAGAGTCATTCAGGAGATCGGTTCCAGTAATTGTCCTTCCTGGGGCACCCTTCTTTTCTCCCTACCGGCAGCCACGAGCACACAATAGGATCCTTCAGGATGGAGAGCAGGGGAAGGGTCCGGTAATAATGTCGCATTTACCAGCCTCTTCTCCTGAATGAAAACAATGAGTAATTGATACTGATCGCTCACTGTTATCAATTATAACTGAAGCATAGTAAATTTTATTTTTTTTTTTGGAGGGGAGAGGTCCTGTCAGGTTGGCTGTATGGGGCCCCATGGTTTCTAACAGCAGCCCTGATCGTGACTGCCACCTCCATATTCTTTCTCATAATCTTATTGGACACAAGGAACTGGTGTTTTGTAGACACATGACTATCCTGCAGGTGGTACAGACCCACCAAACCATCGTGTCCGACAACTCCATATTTTTTGTCATACTTCCCTCTTAATGGATGCATGGAACTTGCACATGACTAACTTATGGGGGAAGAAAAGCCGCATACCACCAAAGCCATCACCTCCACATTCTTTCCCATAAAAGCTGCCGATAATGCGTCTTCTCTGTTCTTTATTCTGCTTGCTCCGCCGTTCCTGAAATTGGGTTACAGATTCATCACCCGACCTCATTATCTCTGATCAAACACATCTGTGTTATTCCGATTCCTCTAATTGTTTTATCTGCCGCCTCCCAACATTTGTTCACTTCTCTCGCAGAGGCAACGTCGCCCACAAATAAATCTGCAATTCTCTTTTGCTTCATTTTAAATTCTGATTTTTCTGAAGATCTGGAGGCTGGAAAAAGGACGCTGTGCTATTTATACCGCAGCCGGGGAGAGGCTCAAACGGAGTTTATTCCCCAATCCTCAGTCACATCGAGTGTCAGGAGCTGGGGGGACAGCGAGGTCCCGCTAAAAGTAGAACAATCTTCTGACAACAGGATGGCAACATGTGCTTCTACAATGTAACTGGGGGGAAGATATCCCGATGTATTAAAAACTTTAATGTAATATCCTGCAGAATGTGTCATGTGTCAGATCCAATAAAATGACGATAAGCTGTAGAGAGCTTTGAGAACATTCACTGTAAAAGCAAAAAAAAAAATTAGGCAGGATCTCTAAATATGACTGTGCAGTCCAATAGGCAGCAGAGTTAGACCTAGTGCACCCAAGTAACAGGCCTGGTCAGACACGCCCCCTCTCTGATCAGACATGCCCCTCTCTAGTCAGACATGCCCCCTCTCTGGTCAGACACGCCCCCTCCCTGGTCAGACATGCCCCCTCTCTGGTCAGACACGCCCCTCTCTAGTCAGACACGCCTCCTTTTTTTTCTCTTCAGTATAATCCTGAGTGAGGACTCTAGTGAGGCAGCAGAGTTAGACCTAGTGCACCCAAGTAATCAGCCTGGTCAGACACGCCCCCTCTCTGGTCAGCCACGTCCCCTCTCTGGTCAGCCACATCCCCTCTCTAGTCAGACACGGCCCCTCTCTAGTCAGACACGCCTCCTTTTTTTCTCTTCAGTACAATTCTGAGTGAGGACTCTAGTGAGACAGCAGAGTTAGACCTAGTGCACCCAAGTAACCGGCCTGGTCAGACACGCCCCCTCTCTGTTCAGACACACACCCTCTCTGTTCAGACATGCCCCCTCTCTAGTCAGACAGGCCTTCTTTTTTTTTTCTCTTCAGTACAACTTTGAGTGAGGGCTCTAGGGAGGCAGCAGAGTTAGACCTAGTGCACCCAAGTAACTGGCCTGGTCAGACACGCCCCCTCTCTTTCAGACACGCCCCCTCTCTCATCAGACAAGCCTCCTTTCTTTTTCTCTTCAGTACAATTCTGAGTGAGGACTCTAGTAAGAAGGGGTGTGGCTGTGAATCAGCTCCGCCAGCACAGAGCACTGAAGGAGGAGGGCAGGAAGCTGGCTTTTCACTAAGAGCAACAGGAAAGAGGAATGATAAAGCAAGCATTTACTGGAAATTTTGTAAAGGATCTCTTAATTTACAACCATTGAACACTTGTAACGCTTTTGACACACTGGCACCGGTTCTTTTACTTTTGATGCAACAAGTTTTCGTTTAGAACTCGTTCACACATTTGGCTATTATTGCCGCCCCTCTGAGAAGTGATCCTCAGTGGATTGCTTTTTAGAAGGTGTTTGAAAGGAAGGAAGTGCTGCATCCTCACCACCTGTTTTAACCCTGAAAATGGCGACCCATTACGCCACAACTGTGTGCATTGCATGCAGTGGCAGGCTGGGTGCAGCACAGCCCTAATCACTTGAATCGGTTGCATTCGACAGTGGTACCACCTGCTGAATGTGACATGCCATTTAATTCTCACAGCCAAACAAAGCATTGTGGCCACAGCATGTGTAACAGCACTGAGCAGCTGCATTTTCTTGCTCAGTTGGGTGGTTGTGGGGAAGTACAACAGTGGCTCAGCTGGATGCTTTTACCACCCAACCCGCCCCTGGGCACTCATTTGAACAAGCCCCTAAAGAAAGCTCATTTATCCATTTTATTCAATGGAGACAGCTACTTTTGCTGGCTCAACCGCTTGCAGGGTGGGTGCGGCGCAGCCCCATTCACTTGCATGAGGTCATTTGGCAGCATTACCACCCATCGAATGCAACCTGCAGCTTCATATTTGCAACAAAAGCATTGCTGCCATGGCACGTGTACTGCCCTGAACAGCTGGATCTAATTGTTCAGGTAGGCAGTCGGGGGGGCCTGCTTTTACCCCCAACCTCTCATGTGAATGAGCCCTTAAAAAAAAGCTCATCTGTCCATAGCATTCAATGGATCCAGCTATTGCATCTTCTTGCTCGGGTGGGTAGTGGGGGAGTGGTAAAACTGCAGCTCAACGTCCTGCTTTTCCCACCCCTAGAACATGCCCTTAAAAAATACTCATCTGTCATACCATTCAACTGAGACAGCTATTTTTACCACCCCTCTAAAAAGCGATCCACATCGGGTGGCTTTTGAAAGGAGGATCGACAGGAGGTGATGCAGCAATATCTCACCTCCTCACCACCCATTTTAACCCTAAAAACGTTGACCCAGTGGGCAGCAACCGTATGCTTTGCACCCAGTTGTAGGGCAGGTGCAGCATGGCACCATTCACTTGCATAGGAGGTGTGAAGCGACGGCACCACCTGTCCAATGCAACAAGCTGTTTAATTTTTGCCACATCATAGAAAAAGCATGGCTGCAGCAGCAGATGTACTGCCCTGAGTGGCTTCATTTTCTTTTAGGTGGGTAGTCGGAAGGGGTGCTAAAAAAACTACAGCTCAACCTCTTGCTTTTACCACCCCCAATCGTCCATGTGAACAAGCTCTTAAAGAAAGCTTACCTGTCCATACAATTCAATGAAGACTCAAACTGGAGGACCGAAGGTCTTTGCTTCCAGCCGAAAGCCAACAAAGCAAACTGATTGAACCGAATAATGTAAGTGAATTAAAAGCAGATATTACCGCTTTATACATTTCTCCACCTTCCTCCCCCAGCCTTGGCCCAGGTATTGTAAAAGCTATTTCATACCAAATCCGGCAATTATTGTCTGTGCACAGTGGGGGATATAGATGACGAAGTAGCGGCACAGAATACAGGGATTATATTGTCAGGTAACTCCGCTTATTACTTGACCCGCTCGGCACAAAACCCATTGTAGTCACAACAGTCAGAGAACTTTCATCCATAACAAAGGACTCGCTATGGCTTGACGGACCTCTTTATATTCAGGTCTGATGCCGAAAGCAAGCAGAAATTATATTGTCCTAGTTTGATTCCAACTTAACAAGGAACTTGGCTGATAAAGCTGTTTAATGCTCGGGAAGTCAGGATTTAGCAGAACGTGATCTGAAAAGCGGCTCCTAGCCTGAAGACACCTTGAAATGTAAAATTTCTGTCTCGGGGGGGGGGTCTACCAGAACGAAGTTGTGCCGGAAAACCTTACCTGAATTAACAGTATGGGGATGTAGAATTTGGCTCTGGTTTTCATACCTGGGAACTTGTGAAAGTGGCTAAGGCTGAGATTACCAGGATGGGTAGAAGTGGTGGAAGTGGTGGCAGATGGTGGTGGTGGTGGTGGCAGGTGGTGGTGGTGGTGGGGTGAAACTGGCAGTTCATCATATTGTCCTAGCTTGATTCCAACTTAACAAGGAACTTGGCTGAAAATGCTGTTTAAATCTCGGGAAGTCAGGATTTAGCAGAGAGTGATCTGAGAATCAGCTCCTAGCCTGAAGACACCTTGAAATGTAGAATTTCTGTCTCGGGGTGGTCTACCTGAACAAAGCTGTGCTGGAAAACCTTACCTGAATTAACAGTATGGTGATGTAGAATTTGGTTCTAGTTCTCATACTTGGAAACATTTGAAAGTGGCTAAGGCTGAGATTACCAGGATGGGTGGAAGTGGTGGCAGGTGGTGGTGGTGGGGTGAAACTGGCAGTTCATCATATTGTACTAGCTTGATTCCAACTTAACAAGAAACTTGGCTGATAAAGCTGTTTAAAGCTCGGGAAGTCTGAATTTAGCAGAACGTGATCTGAAAAGCGGCTCCTAGCCTGAAGACACCTTGAAATGTAGAATTTCTGTCTCGGGGGCGGTCTACCGGAGCAAAGTTGTGCCGGAAAACCTTACCTGAATGAACAGTATGGTGATGTAGAATTTGGCTCTGGTTTTCATAATGGGGAACTTTTGAAAGTGGCTAAGGCTGAGATTACCAGGATGGGTGGAAGTGATGGCAGGTGATGGTGGAAGTGGTGGCAGGTGGTGGTGGTGGGGTGAAACTGGCAGTTCATCATATTGTCCTAGCTTGATTCCAACTTAACAAGGAACTTGGCTGAAAATGCTGTTTAAATCTCGAGAAGTTACGATTTAGCAGAAAGTGATCTGAGAATCGGCTCCTAGCCTGAAGACACCTTGAATGTAGAATTTCTGTCTCGGGGGCGGTCTACCAGAACGAAGCTGTGTCGGAAAACCTTACCTGAATTAACAGTATAGTGATGTAGAATTTGGCTCTGGCTTTCATACCGGGGAACTTTTGAAAGTACCCAAGGCTGAGATTACCAGGATGGGTGGAAGTGGTGGTGGTGGTGGTGGTGGTGGTGGTGGTGGTGGTGGGGTGAAACTGGCAGTTCATCATATTGTCCTAGCTTGATTCCAACTTAACAAGGAACTTGGCTGATAATTCTGTTTAAAGCTCAGGAAGTTACGATTTAGCAGAAAGTGATCTGAGAAGCGGTTCCTAGCCTGAAGACACCTTGAAATGTAGAATTTCTGTCTCGGGAGTGGTCTACCGGAACAAAGCTGTGCCGGAAAACCTTACCTGAATTAACAGTATGGTGATGTAGAATTTGGCTCTGGTTTTCATAATGGGGAACTTTTAAAAGTGGCTAAGGCTGAGATTACCAGGATGGTTGGAAGTGGTGGCAGGTGGTGGTGGTGGGGTGAAACTGGCAGTTCATCATATTGTACTAGCTTGATTCCAACTTAACAAGGAACTTGGCTGAAAATGCTGCTTAAATCTCGGGAAGTCTGGATTTAGCAGAAAGTGATCTGAGAATCGGCTCCTAGCCTGAAGACACCTTGAAATGTAGAATTTCTGTCTCGTGGGTGGTCTAGCGGAACAAAGTTGTGCCGGAAAACCTTACCTGAATTAACAGTATGGCGATGTACAATTTGCTCTGGTTTTCATACCGGGGAACTTTTGAAAGTGGCTAAGGCTGAGATTATCAGGATGGGTGGAAGTGGTGGCAGGTGGTGGTGGTGGGGTGAAACTGGCAGTTCATTATATTGTCCTAGCTTGATCCCAAATTAACAAGGAACTTGGCTGAAAATGCTGCTTAAATCTCGGGAAGTCTGGATTTAGCAGAAAGTGATCTGAGAATCGGCTCCTAGCCTGAAGACACCTTGAAATGTAGAATTTCTGTCTCGGGGGTGGTCTACCGGAACAAAGCTGTATCGGAAAACCTTACCTGAATTAACAGTATGGCAATGTACAATTTGGCTCTGGTTTTCATACCGGAGAACTTTTGAAAGTGGCTAAGACTGAGATTACCAGGATGGGTGGAAGTGGTGGCAGGTGATGGTGGAAGTGGTGGCAGGTGGTGGTGGTGAGGGGGGTAAAACTGGCAGTTCATCATATTGTACCAGCTTGATTCCAACTTAACAAGGAACTTGGCTGAAAATGCTGCTTAAATCTCGGGAAGTCTGGATTTAGCAGAAAGTGATCTGAGAATCGGCTCCTAGCCTGAAGACACCTTGAAATGTAGAATTTCTGTCTCGGGGGCGGTCTACCGGAACAAAGCTGTGCCAGAAAACCTTACCTGAATTAACAGTATGGTGATGTAGAATTTGGGTCTGGTTTTCATACCGGGGAACTTTTGAAAGTACCCAAGGCTGAGATTACCAGGATGGGTGGAAGTGGTGGTGGTGGCAGGTGGTGGTGGTGGGGTGAAACTGGCAGTTCATCATATTGTCCTAGCTTGATTCCAACTTAACAAGGAACTTGGCTGAAAATGCTGTTTAAATCTCGAGAAGTTACGATTTAGCAGAAAGTGATCTGAGAATCGGCTCCTAGCCTGAAGACACCTTGAATGTAGAATTTCTGTCTCGGGGGCGGTCTACCAGAACGAAGCTGTGTCGGAAAACCTTACCTGAATTAACAGTATAGTGATGTAGAATTTGGCTCTGGCTTTCATACCGGGGAACTTTTGAAAGTACCCAAGGCTGAGATTACCAGGATGGGTGGAAGTGGTGGTGGTGGTGGTGGTGGTGGTGGTGGTGGTGGTGGTGGTGGGGTGAAACTGGCAGTTCATCATATTGTCCTAGCTTGATTCCAACTTAACAAGGAACTTGGCTGATAATTCTGTTTAAAGCTCAGGAAGTTACGATTTAGCAGAAAGTGATCTGAGAAGCGGTTCCTAGCCTGAAGACACCTTGAAATGTAGAATTTCTGTCTCGGGAGTGGTCTACCGGAACAAAGCTGTGCCGGAAAACCTTACCTGAATTAACAGTATGGTGATGTAGAATTTGGCTCTGGTTTTCATAATGGGGAACTTTTAAAAGTGGCTAAGGCTGAGATTACCAGGATGGTTGGAAGTGGTGGCAGGTGGTGGTGGTGGGGTGAAACTGGCAGTTCATCATATTGTACTAGCTTGATTCCAACTTAACAAGGAACTTGGCTGAAAATGCTGCTTAAATCTCGGGAAGTCTGGATTTAGCAGAAAGTGATCTGAGAATCGGCTCCTAGCCTGAAGACACCTTGAAATGTAGAATTTCTGTCTCGTGGGTGGTCTAGCGGAACAAAGTTGTGCCGGAAAACCTTACCTGAATTAACAGTATGGCGATGTACAATTTGCTCTGGTTTTCATACCGGGGAACTTTTGAAAGTGGCTAAGGCTGAGATTATCAGGATGGGTGGAAGTGGTGGCAGGTGGTGGTGGTGGGGTGAAACTGGCAGTTCATTATATTGTCCTAGCTTGATCCCAAATTAACAAGGAACTTGGCTGAAAATGCTGCTTAAATCTCGGGAAGTCTGGATTTAGCAGAAAGTGATCTGAGAATCGGCTCCTAGCCTGAAGACACCTTGAAATGTAGAATTTCTGTCTCGGGGGTGGTCTACCGGAACAAAGCTGTGCCAGAAAACCTTACCTGAATTAACAGTATGGTGATGTAGAATTTGGGTCTGGTTTTCATACCGGGGAACTTTTGAAAGTGGCTAAGGCTGAGATTATCAGGATGGGTGGAAGTGGTGGCAGTTGGTGGTGGTGGTGGTGAGGGGGGTGAAACTGGCAGTTCATCATATTGTCCTAGCTTGATTCCAAATTAACAATTAACTTGGCTGATAAATCTGTTCACTTGAATGGGTCATGCTTGGCAGGTGCAACACCGACCAACCATGACAAGGTGTAGGAGCAGCACTACAGAGGAGACATCAACTTTTGCGGCTCTTGCTCCCTACTACAGCTCCAACTTTACAAGTAGTCCATCTGCATTGCACTCTGTTTGATGCTCTGAGATGGCGGGTCAACAAGCCCAGACTGAGATCTACTAGTCACCTGGCTGAGGTCTACTGGTAGATCACGATCTACTGGTTGCTGACCCCCCAACCTACATCAATGTCCCTTATTCAGGCACTCCAATTTTTAAAGAAATGTTTGCCCACTAGAGACTTTTTAAGACTCTGATTGGGGACATTAGAGTGTAAGCTTCTAAGGTGCAGAAAATAGTGCAATATTCTCTGGACAATACTGCGGTATATGTCAGAGCTATATAAATGTATAATAATAATAATGTATGACTGTGGTGGGACATTAGAGTGTAAGCTCCTTTGCTGCTAGGACTGATGTGACTGACATATTTTACTTTGTACAGCACTGCAGCAACTGTCATAGCTATATACCTAAATCTATAATAACAGTGTGGGACTACAGTGGGATATTAGAGCGCAGGGGCGGACTGACAACTCATGGGGCCCCCAGGCAATAGGGGATCATGGGGCCCCTGTGTCCTTGCCCAAACTCAAAAAAGCCTATGAAAAAGGTACCAGGGGCATCTCATGCGTCCCCCTACTGACCCTGGGCCCTCGGGCAGTGCCCGAGTTTCCAAATGGTCAGTCCGCCCCTGTTTGAGCGTAAGCTCCTTTGCTACAGAGACTGATGTGAATGGCTCAGTGCGCTCTGTACATCACTGCTATGTACAGTATATAAAAACTATATCAATGCATAATAATATTGTGTGGCTGTGGTGGGACATTAGAGTGTAAGCTCCTCTGGTGCAGAGATTGATATGACTGGGTCAGTGTTCTCTGTACATCGCTGCGGTATATGTCAGAGCTATATAAATGTACAATAATAATAGTGTGTGACTGTGGTGGGACATTAGAGTGTAAGCTCCTCTAGTACAGAGATTGATGTACAGTTGTGCTCAAAAGTTTTCCTCCTCTGGCAGAAATGGTGTAAAGTTGGCATTGATATTGAAAATATGACTGATCATGCCAAAAAACTGCCTTTTATTTAAGGATGATGATCATATGAAGCCATTTATTATCACATAGTTGTTTGGCTCCTTTTTAAATCATAATGATAACAGAGATCCCCCAAATGGCTCGGATCAGAAGTCTCCGCCCCCCCCGGATCAGAAGTCTCCGCCCCCTGGAATGTTCGGCCTTGGTACAGACACACAAGGTGACACACACGGGTTACAATGCCAATTAGAGGTTAATGTCCCACATCTGTGGCTTTTGAAATTGCAATTAGTGTCAGTGTATAAATAGTCAATGCGTTTGTTAGCTCTTATGTGGAAGCACTGACTAGGCTAGATACTGAGCCATGGAGATCATGAAATAACTGCCAAAAGATCTGCGTAACAAGGTAATGGAACGTTATAAAGATGGAAAAGGATATAAAAAGATGTCCAAAGCCTTAAATATGCCAATCAGTACTGTTCAATCACCTATTAAGAAGTGGAAAGTTTGGGGATCTCTTGATACCAAGCCAAGGTCAGGTAGACCAAGAAAGATTGCAGCCACAACTGGCAGAAGAATTGTTCTGGATACAAAGAAAAACCCCACAGGTAACCTCAGGAGAAATACAGGCTACGCTAGAAAAAGACAGTGTGTTTTTTTAAGGAGCGCAATACAACAATACTTGAAGAAAAATGTGCTCAATGGTCAAGTTTCCAGAAAGAAGTCTTTACTGTGCCAATGCCACAAAGAAGCCTGGTTACAATATGCCTGACAACACCTTGACATGCGTCACCGGGCTATTTTGTGGCATTGGCAAAATAAAGACTTCTTTCTGGCAACTTGCAACATTAATAGTGTGTGACTGTGGTGGGGACATTAGAGTGCAAGCTCCTTTGGTACAGAGACTGATGTGAATGGCTCAGTGTTCCTTGTACAGCACTGTGGTATATGTCAGAGCTGCAGTATATAAATGTATATTGGGGCAGCACAGTGGCTCAATGGCAGTACTAAAGTCCTTTGTTTGAATCCCAACCACAGCACCACTTGCCTGGAGTTTGTATGCTCTCCCTGTGCCTGTGTGGGTTTCCTCCGGGTACTCCAGTTTCCTCTTACACTCCAAAGACATACTGGTAGGTGAATTGGCTCCTGTCTAAATTGTCCCTAGTATGTGTATGTATGAATGTGAGTTAGGGACCTTAGATTGTACGCCCCTTGAGGGTTAGGGACCTTAGATTGTACGCCCCTTGAGGGTTAGGGACCTTAGATTGTACACCCCTTGAAGGTTAGGGACCTTAGATTGTACACCCCTTGAGGGTTAGGGACCTTAGATTGTACGCCCCTTGAAGGTTAGGGACCTTAGATTGTACACCCCTTGAGGGTTAGGGACCTTAGATTGTACGCCCCTTGAGGGTAAGAGACCTTAGATCATACGCCCCTTGAGGGTTAGGGACCTTAGATTGTACACCCCTTGAGGGTAAGAGACCTTAGATTGTACGCCCCTTGAGGGTTAGAGACCTTAGATTGTGCACCCCTTGAGGGTTATGGACTGATGTGAATGTACTATATATATGTAAAGCACTGCCTAAGCTGACAGCACTATATAAGTACCTGAAATAAATAAATAATAAAAATAAAAATAATAACTATAATAATAGTGTGTGACTGTGGTGGGAACATTAGAGTGTAAGCTCCTCTGGTACAGACTGATGTGACTGGATACCTGTTCCCTGTAAAGCGCCCCACATGGAAGAGAAATATATTTGAAATATATTTTAAATATATACTTCCCATATATATATATATATATATATAGACATATATTTGGCCGTATTCAATTTATATATATATACATACTGTATGTTGAAATGCGTTTTTATTACAAAATATATGAAAAATATTTTTAAAAATACATTTTCAAATATACTGTACGACCTTAAAAATACATTTAATCTACATTTTTGGAATACATTTACAAATATATGTAAAAATATATATGTTAAAATGACTTTATTATATGTTAAATAAAATCCGAAGAATATATTTAAAAAATATATATTTTTAAAAATATTTTTCATATATTTTGTAATATATATAAAATGCATTTCAACATGCAGTGCATTATTATTATATAGGACTTATATAGCTCCAGCAGTTTGCTCAGTGCTTTACAATATGGAGGGAGACAATACAGTAACAATACAGTTCAATACAAGAGGGATTAGAGGGCCCTGCTCCTTGGAGCTTACACACACACATATATATATATATATATATATATATATATACACACACACACACTGCATGTTGAAATGCATTTTTTATATATTACAAAATATATGAACAATATTTTTAAAAATAAATTTTCAAATATACTGTATGTCTTTAAAAATACATTTAATCTACATTTTTGGAATGCATGTACAAATACATGTAAAAATATATGTTAAAATTATTTTTTTATATGTTAAAAAAAATCTGAAGAATATATTTAAAAAAATATATTTTTAAAAATATTTTTCATATATTTTGTAATATATATAAAACGCATTTCAACATGCAGTATATATATATATATATATATATATATATATATATATATATATATATATATATATATACATGTATTGAAATATATTTTGAAATATATTGAATATGGCCAAAATTTTTGTATTTCAAATATAATTTTTTTCCATGTGGGGCTGTGGTATATGTCAGAGTTATATAAATGTATAATAATTTGTGTCTCTAGGGGGATGTTAGAGTGTAAGCTCCTCTGGTGCATTATGAATGTTGGTGCTACATCTTCATAAGTCTTGCGTTGATTGTCTAGAACACATTGGTGTCAGAACAGTTAACAGACTGCCATCTCCGCAGTAACACATAATAACCAAGTAACACTTCCCCAGCAGACAGGCCCTCTTTATAATGATAAATGACTTTTCCACATATTTTTCCTGCAGCCATCGGAAGATGTGGTAAACATCTATTCAGAGGAACGGGACGCGGTTGTGTAATGTGGAATCCATTGATCCTGTCCTGAGTGTCTTGTGGATTGTTCTGAAGTGTTTCTCTTATTAAATATGATGAGGCCGACGGAATAAGAAGCGATTTTAGACGAGGCGCACAAAACATACATCTTTTTTCCAGGGGCGGCCTGTGATTTCTTGACTGGTGATTTCAATTTAAAGCACGGAGTGCTTTCATTATCGATCCAGGTAATTGCTTGCAGGAAATGTGATGTATTTTTCTGCAGTCTATAAATATGAGGCAAATTAGGTCAAGAAGAAAGCGGGTTTGGGAGAGGCGGTCCGGGGGGATTCATCATATACCGTGCCCTTTTGTGTTCTCTCAGCACATCGCTCATATTATAATGAAAACTCGCACCTCCGCTGTAGGATGCCATGTCCTCTGAGGCCAACGCATTTCAGGAAAAAGGCCGAGCTTGTGTAAAATAAAGGCTGAAAACGATACATTTGGAATTATTTTGATTTAGAAAATTGAAACCCTGCCCTTAAATTAAAATGTAACAAATATGGAAATTGAAGCACCACAAGGTCCAGATACAACTTTATGCTAATAAAAGTCAAGGGGACAATCCAAAGAGTGGGTATCGTGATTCCGGGGTCCAAGAGCATTCCCTTTATTGGGCTTGCTTGACAACAATGTGATAAATTAGACTAGAAGTAAACTGGCCCTTTAGGCTGCATTCACACCGAAGCGTATATGTAAAATCGCATTGCACTTGTGAGCACTTCAGTTCAATGGGCTGCCCTTCAGAAGAAAAGGCTGAGGATATGGAAGAGAAAGACTGGAAATGTAGAAAATTTAGATTTAGAAAACTGAAACCCTGCCTTTAACTCAATATGTAACCAAAATGAAAATTGAAGCACCACAAGGTCAGGGTACAACTTTATTCCAATAAAAGTCAACGGGATAATCCAAAGAGTGGACAGCGTGTTTTGGGGGCCCAAGAGAGTTCCCTTCATTGGGCTTGCTTGACAACAATGTGAATAGACTAGAAATGAACTGGACCTTTAGGCTGCATTCATACCAAAGCGTATCAAGAAGATCGATTCACTCTTGTGAGCGCTTCAGTTCAATGGGCTGCCCTTCGGAAGGAAGGGTTGAGGTTATGGAAGATAAAGACTGAAAGGTTAGAAAATTTAGATTTAGAAAACCGAAACCCTGCCTTTAACTCAATATGTAACTAAAATGAAAATTGAAGCACCACAAGGTCCAGATACAACTTTATTCCAATAAAAGTCAACGGGATAATCCAAAGAGAAGGCAACGTGTTTTGGGGGTCCAAGAGTATTCCCTTGATTGGGTTTGATTGATACGAATGTGAATAGACTATAGATTATGTAAGATAAAGACTGAAAGTTTATAAAATTTAGATTTATAAAACTGAAACCCTGCCTTTAACTCAATATGTAACCAAAATGAAAATTGAAGCACCACAAGGTCCAGATACAACTTTATTCCAATAAAAGTCAACGGGATAATCCAAAGAGAAGGCAGCGTGTTTTGGGGGCCCAAGAGAGTTCCCTTCATTGGGCTTGCTTGACAACAATGTGAATAGACTAGAAATGAACTGGACCTTTAGGCTGCATTCATACCGAAGCGTATCAAGAAAATCAATTCACTCATGTGAGCGCTTCAGTTCAATGGGCTGCGCTTCGGAAGGAAGGGCTGAGGTTATGGAAGATAAAAACTGAAAGTTTAGAAAATTTTGATTTAGAAAACTGAAACCCTGCCTTTAACTCAATATGTAACCAAAATGAAAATTGAAGCACCACAAGGTCCAGATATAACTTTATTCCAATAAAAGTCAAAGGGACAATCCAAAGAGTAGGCAACGCGTTTCGTGGGTCCAAGAGAATTCCCTTCATTGGTATTGATTGACAACAATGCGAATAGACTAGCATTGAACTGGACCTATAGGTTGCATTCACACCTAAGCATATCAAGAAAATCACTTGAGAGCACTTCAATTTATTGGGCTGCTCTCTGGAAGGAAGGGCCAAGGTTATGTACACTAAAGGCAAAACATTTTGATTTAGAAAACTGAAACCCTGTCCTTAAATCAAAATGTAACAAAAATGGAAACTGAAGCACCACAAGGTTCAGATACGACTTTGTTCCAATAAACATCAAGGGGAAAATGCAAACAGTGGGCAGTGCATTTCAGGGGTCCAAGAGTGCTCCCTTCACTAGGGTTTAATTGAAGACAATGTGAATAGACTACAAGGGAACTGGACCCTTAGACCGCATTCACACCTAGGAGTATCAAGAAAATCACATCGTGCTTGTGATCACTTCACTTCAATAGGCCGCCCTCTGGAAAGAAGGGCTGCCTATCATAAACACTGCAATAAACTATGCCCATAGGTTAGCCTTGATTGTGGACTATCCATGCAGTTAGAGTGCAGTCCAAAAGGCATCCAACTGCATCCCACTGCATTAGGTGTGAAGGGGCCCTTAGCCTACATCAGAAGCTCATGTGAAAGTGACAACACAGGAGCACAACTTGGAGACAGTTGTCATCCCATAACAGGAAGTTCCTGAACCATTATGGCAGGATCACCAGGGATTATTGTAATGAAAGCTTCATTTAAAAAAATGTTAAACATTTTTTAAAAATGTAAAAAAAACTTTTAAAGGGTTAAAAAAAAGTTTAAAAGTTTTTTTTATACTTTTAAATGTTAAAAGCTTAAAAAAATATGAAAAGTTTTGAAATGACATGTTCCCACTTACTGTACATAAGATTTAAGTGATTGGGTTTTCATCAAATGCAAAGTCCACACTCCAACACTGTGGATCTACGAGACATAAATGACAGTAAATGGAAAGTCTACACTTCACCACTGTGGATCAATGAGAAGTAAATGACAGTAAATGGAAAGTCCACACTTCACTGTGGATCAATGAGACAGAAATGACAGTAAATGGAAGGTCCACACTTCGCCACTGTGGGTCAATGAGACAGAAATGACAGTAAATGGAAGGTCCACACTTCGCCACTGTGGGTCAATGAGACAGAAATGACAGTAAATGGAAGGTCCACACTTCGCCACTGTGGGTCAACGAGAAGTAAACGACAGGAAATGAAAGGTCCACACTTCACTACTGTGGATCAATGAGAAGTAAAGGACAGTAAATGGAAAGTCCGCACTTTACCACTGTGGATCAATGAGAAGTAAAGGACAGTAAATGGAAAGTCCGCACTTTACCACTGTGGATCAATGAGAAGTAAAGGACAGTAAATGGAAGGTCTACACTTCACCACTGTGGATCAACGAGAAGTAAGCGACAGTAAATGGAAAGTCCTCACTCCACCACTGTGGATCAACTGTAAGTAAATGACAGTAAATGGAAAGTCCACACTTCACCAATGTGGATCTACAAGAAGTAAATCACAGTAAATGGAAAGTCCATACTTTGCCACTGTGGATCTACGAGAAGTACTGTAAATGACAGTAAATGGAAAGTCCACACTTCACCAATGTGGATCTACAAGAAGTAAATCACAGTAAATGGAAAGTCCACACTTCACCACAGCAAATGACAGTTTCTATCTTCCATGCCCTTTTTTCCTTTCCATTGGTCTTCCTGTTACTTCTTCCTCTTTTCGAACCAACAATGCTAGTACTGCCAGGTGGAAGTGCTAACCATTTAGCAACTGTGCTGCCCAATTTAAATTGGCATTTAGTTTTGTTTGGTGGTTTAGAACGCAGGAGGGCCAATTCAAAGTAATGTACATAGTAGTAAAAAGACCCTGGACCAGAAGCTTCTCAGCATTGGGCAGGTCAATGAAAAATGAAGAACATCTTCGGTGGTTTGGCATCCTCGAAAACAAAGTCCTGTATGTCCAGGGATCATGTGGGCTAATCTGGAAGGGACCACATACCACCCGGTCATCGCTTTATAGGCAGATTCCAGTGTGGTTATATTAATGGTACAGGAAGTAGTGGAAGACCAAATGGCCTGCCAATCTGAGAATGGTTTGTTGGCTTTAAGTCTTCCTCCCACTTAGCCACATGGGTGTGAACAATTGGTGTAGGTAGCCGATTAAGCTGAGAGTATACTAGGAATATGAGTTTATAAGCCTATTAATAAAATGTTTAAGCTGCAAAAAATGTTGTTGCTGTAAGGCTACATTTTAATTTATCCAAAACTACAGTGTTGTTGGGGATGTCAATGTTGAGAATCATTTTAAATGATTTTGTATACATAACAATGACCCGGGTAAATCCCAAGCTGTTGTGATTTTGCAGATAACATTATTGTGTATCCAATCCCATGGATGGGGATTAGTTACACAGTCTTGGGCAGAATGCTCCAGAGGGTCCTCCAGAGATAATCCTGTCCTTATACCTTCTACATAATTACCATCCCTTTCTCCAGGAATGTCCTTCCCAGTGGGTTTCTCCTTCCCAGCGCTGTGACCACGGACCCTCGTCACCTCACCTCAGCTCTTCCGAGTCACCGTTCACCACTAATAAAGACAAACAACTCATCCATAGAGGCCTGGACCTGCTCTGAGATTTATCTCCGTTCTATTTTGAGATGGAGGTGATGGAGATGCATCTAAACTGCCAAAGTAGGAGATAAATCCATACATCTACACCTTGCTTCAGAAAAAAATGTAATTAAATATGTTTACTCTTCCAAGAAAGAATGGCAGTATTAGCCAGGGTTCTTTAGTCTTTATATTTTTATCTCTTAAAAAAAAAGGGTTAATGGAAAAGACTTGATAGATACTGAAACCGATCCATGATTACATGACCGATATTCCACCTTGGTAAAAGTTATATGAATATAAATATATATATTTTTTTTGTCATTTTTTGTGTCTATTTCACTTGGTTTGTTTCTGCATTGCTGAAAAAGATTTGCTAGATCTTGAAATGGCTCCAGAATGTTATGAACAATAATCTTGTTTCATAAGAGATATGTTATTCATTGGCAAGATGTGACTGCAGCAAATAAATTATGGATAACATCTCATCTTTCGGAGCGTAAGGCGGAAAATACACAAACTTTCATAAAAAGGATTTTTGTTGTTTTTAATTTTAGGCAGAAATGCTTTTTTTTTCCCTTATGTGGACTTTGATGTTTTTACAGATATGACTAAAATATCTTTTCTATTCTATCCAGCAGAAGGAGTACACAGTACAACTATTGATGTGCCATTACTTCCATCACAAATACAAATAAAAAGAGGATTAATCTGTTATGGAAGGTAAATATATCCTTATGTCTCAGAGGCAAAATATCTCTCCAGAGCCTAAAAATAGAACGATTTATCCAACTGTCCAACCAGAGCCTCTGAATTATAGACAATATACATCCTAAATATAGAGCCCTTAATCCAATTTTCCTTCTTTAAAGGCCAGATACAGCCTAAATGGAGAGTCGTTTATCCAACTGTACATTGGTTTGTAACCAAATGTAGTAAAAATTTAGAAACATTAATTCAACTGCCATGGTTTTCACACCATATAGAGCCCAACATTAGAACCATGTATCCAACTGTCCATCCAGAGCCTCTGGTTTATAGACCAGATACATCCTAAATATAGAGCCATTTATCCAACCGTCCATCCAGAGCCTCTGGTTTATAGACCAGATACATCCTAATTATATAGCCATTTATCAACCTGTCCATCCAGAGCCTCTGGTTTATAGACCAGATACATCCTAAATATAGAACCATTTATCCAACTGTCCATCCAGGGTCTCTGGTTTATAGACCAGATACATCCTAAATATAGAGCCATTTATCCAACTGTCCATCGGGAGCCTCTGGTTTATAGACCAAATACATCCTAAATATAGAGCCATTTATCCAACTGTCCATCGGGAGCCTCTGGTTTATAGACCAGATACATCCTAAATATAGAGCCATTTATCCAACTGTCCATCCAGAGCCTCTGGTTTATAGACCAGATACATCTTAAATATAGAGTTCTTGATCCAATTGTCCTTCTTTAAAGCCCAGATGCAGCCTACATGGAGAATTATTTTATCCAACTGTACATTCAGTGCCATTGGTTTGTCGCCTAATGCAGCCAAAATTTAGCACCATTAATCAAACAGCCATGGTTTTTACCCCAGATAGAGCCCAACGTTAGAGTAATTTATCCAACTGTACTTCCATAGCCTCTGGTTTATAGACCAGATACATCCTAAATATAGAGCCATTTATCCACCTGTACATCCAGAGCCTCTGGAATATAGACCGGATACATCCTAAACATAGAACCATGTATCCAACTATCCATCCAGAGCCTCTGGTTTTTAGACCGGATACATCCTAAATATAGAACCATGTATCCAACTGACCATCCAGAGCCTCTGGTTTATAGACCAGCTACATCCTAAATATAGAGCCATTTTTCCACTTGTACATCCATAGCCTCTGGAATATAGACCGGGTACATCCTAAATATAGAACCATGTATCCAACTGTCCATCCAGAGCCTCTGGTTTATAGACCGGATACATCCTAAATATAGAACCATGCATCCAACTATCCATCCAGAACCTCTGGTTTTTAGACCAGATACATCCTAAATATAGAACCATGTATCCAACTATCCATCCAGAACCTCTGGTTTATAGACCGGATACATTCTAAATATAGAACCATTTATCCAACTGTCCATCCAGATTCTCTGGAATATAGACTGGATACATCCTAAATATAGAACCATGTATTCAACTGTACACCGAGAACTTCTGGTCTATAGAGCAGATACAGCCTAAATATAGAACTATTGATCCAAATATTCATCCAGAACCTCTGGTTTATAGACAATATAAAGCCTAAATGTAGAACCATTTATCCAACTGACCATCCAGGGACTCTGGCTTATAGCCCAGATACATCATAAATATAGAACCATTCATTCAACTGTCCATCTAGAGCCTCTGGTTTATTGCAAAGCTTTAAATCTGCTACTTTCCACATAGGAAGCCCAGAATAGGAACTGTTCTCCAGGGGCCTCCTTGGGCTGTTAGGCTTTATTTCCACTTCACAGATCAGATAAAATTGTGGAGTGCAGCAAAATGAAAAGAAACATTGTTGCCCAAGTTGATAAATAACACCTAATAATTGCTGTAATTAGAGAATATTCCGGACGCTCTCCTTGTGACACTCTTGGCGCCGGTTCCTGTCGCGCTTCATGTAGTGAATGGATACATTATCGGCTTTTAGTGCAGAACTCCATATGGACTTGGCGACATCACTAACCACAAAGCTGAAGGTTGATGGGTTATGTCGAAGTCAGTACAGGGGCCCCAGACCAGATGCTTTATAGTCCGAATGACAGAGAATAGACAGGGCAAATCCATTCTCTCTGTTTTTATATTGTTCAGTCATTAGAATGTCTGGAAATTGCACCCCCTGTGAAGTCCCACCAAGGAGGTCTCTTACTAAATGTACAAGACTGTGCATCATGATAGATTTTGCCCCCAAAAATTTGGGGGGAAATTGAATTTATGCGCCAATATCATTTCACCAAAATGTTCATTGATCAGACTCAACAAATCAAATATCATACCTGAACATGTACTATACCAAAATATAACTTACAGCTAACCTGACCCTAATATAAATCCCAAATGAACCTTAGAAGCTTAACCACTTGCCTACCGGGCACTTATACCCCCTTCCTTACCAGGCCAATTTTCAGCTTTCAGCGCTGCCGCACTTTGATTGACAATTGCGCGGTCATGCAACATTGTACCCATATGAAATTTTGATCATTTTTTTCTCACAAATAGAGCTTTCTTTTGGTGGTATTTAATCGCCACTGGGCGCTTTACTTTTTGCGCTATAAATTAAAAAAAGTGCAAAAAATTTGAAAAAAAAAAAAAAGTTTATTTGTTTCTTTTATAAAATTTTTCAAACAGGTATTTTTTCTCCTTCACTGATTTGCGTTGATGAGGCGGCACTGATGGGCACTGATAGGCGGCACTGATGGGCACTGATAGGCAGCACTAAAGGGCACTGATAGGCAGTACTAATGAGGTGGCACGGATAGGCGGCACTGATAGACAGCACTAATTAGGGGTCACGGATAGGCGGCACTGATATGCAGCACTGATAGGTGGCACTGATAGGTGACACTGATGATGGGTACTGATAGACGGCACTGACTGGCATCACTTCTGGGCACTGACTGGCGGCACTGACTGGCACAACCCCTGGGCACTGACTGGTGGCACTGACTGGCAGCACTGGTGGGTGGCACTGGTGGGTGGCACTGGTGGACAGCACTGGTGGGTGGGCACAGGTGGGTGGCACTGGTGGGCACAGGTGGGTGGCACTGGTGGGCACAGGTGGGTGGGCACAGGTGGGTGGCACTGCTGGGCACTGACTGGTGGCACTTCTGGGCACAGGTAGGTGGCACTGCAGAGTGGCACAGGTGGGGGCACTGCTGGGCACAGGTGGGGGCACTGCTGGGCACAGGTGGGGGCACTGCTGGGAATGGGTGGGCGGGGCTAGTGGGCGCACTGCTGATCGGAACTTGCGGGGGTCACTGCTGGGCACCGATCATCAGGGCACTGATCATCAGTGCCCTGATGATCGGTGCCGATCCCCGCTCTGACAACTGCCGGTTCTCGGCAGTACTTTCCTCATGATCTGACAGCGTGAGGAAAGTGCAGCCGAGAACCGGCACTTGCATTTTCCTGTGATCAGCGTGTCATTGGACACCGCTGATCATGTGGTAAAAGGCCGGTGGGATCGGCCTTTCACCACATCTCGTGATCAGCTGTGTCCGTAGGACACAGCGATCACGGAGATCGCCGGGTGCGCGCCCCCTGGGGCGCGCAGGAGAGCGCGTTCTGGGAGGACGTCATATGACGTCCACTCAGAACTGGCCGGCCGCGGTGAAGCCGTCTTTCGGCTATGCACGGTCGGCAAGTGGTTAATCCCGGGCTCATCCTCCTGACCCCCAACTACACAGGCTCAGGTATCAGGAGCCCCCCCCCCCCAAGATGTATGAGCACTATGTGTCAGCAAAAATCCCATAACCCCCTTCCCCCCAAAAAAATTGAGCACTAATCTGCATGCTTACCTTTGTCTCCCCCGTCCCAAATCCTCTCTCTCCCCATATGCCCCACGACAAATCCCCCCCCAAAAAAAATCCCCCTCCTTGCACAAATCCTCTAACCCTCAAATTCTCCCTCTGAGCACAATCCCCCCACCTCGAAATCCCCCCAGCACAAATTCCCCTCCCCCAATGCCCCATCCTAGCACAAATCCCCCCCCCCCCATTTCAGTGGGAGTAAACAGTGCCATAGGCTTGGTGGTCAATGGGAGTAAACAAAAAATTAGATTATTGGTGTCATTATTGGTGTCAGTGGGAGGAATAGTGTCCCATTGTTGGTGTCAGTGGGAGAAATAGTACCCCATTGTTGGTGTCAGTGGGAGGAATAGTGCCCCATCATTGGTGTCAGTGGGAGGAATAGTGCCCCATTGCTGGTGTCAGTGAAAGGAATAGTGTACCATTGTTGGTTTGAGCGGGAGAAGAAGTGCCCCATTGTTGGTGTTAGTGGGAGGAATAATGTCCCATTGATGATGTCAGAGGGAGGAATAATGTCCCATTGATTATGTCAGAGTGAGGAATAGTACCCACTGTTGGTGTCAGTGGGAGGAATAGTGTCCCATTGATGATGTCAGAGGGAGGAATAGTTTCCCATCATTGGTGTCAGTGGGAGGAATAGTGTCCCATTGATGATGTCAGTGGGAGGAATAGTGTCCCATTGTTGGTGTCAGTGGGAGAAATAGTGTCCCATTGATGATGTCAGAGGGAGGAATAGTATCCATTGTTGGTGTCAGTGGGAGGAATAGTGCCCATTGTTGGTGTCAGTGGGAGGAATAGTGTCCCATTGATGATGTCAGTGGGAGAAATAGTGTCCCATTGTTGGTGTCAGTGGGAGGAATAGTATCCAATTGTTGGTGTCAATGGGAGGAATAGTGTCCCATTGTTGGTGTCAGTGGGAGGAATAGTGTCCCATTGATGATGTCAGAGGGAGGAATAGTACCCAATTGTTGGTGTCAATGGGAGGAATAGTGTCCCATTGTTGGTGTCAGTGGGAGGAATAGTGTCCCATTGATGTCAGAGGGAGGAATAGTACCCAATTGTTGGTGTCAGTGGGAGGAATAGTGTCCCATTGATGATGTCAGAGGGAGGAATAGTACCCAATTGTTGGTGTCAGTGGCAGGAATAGTGTTCCATCTTTGGTGTCAGTAGAAGGAATAGTGCCTCGAATCAGTGGAAGGAATAGTGTCCCAAGAGCCGTATAAAGGCAAACAAAGGGCCACATTCAGCCCACGGGCCGCAGTTTGGAGATCCCTGGCCTAGACAGAAGGGGATGGATTCCCTTCCTTTTCTTGTTAGCAGACTGGATTAGAATGGATGTAGGCAGGTATAAGTAGACACAAGTCTCTTTTTACCGGCTGGTCCATAGAAATACAGGGACCTTCCGATCAGGTCCTCCTGGAAGGGGCCTAACACGCCCATGAAGATGGGACTGTGCTGCAACCACGTGTAGATGTGGCACAATAAGGATGACATTTTCAGGGTTAAAACATTTTGTTTCAGAGGGGCAGCAAGGGCTGCCGCGCTCCAGAACAAGTCTTGGGACTTGTCACGATCTGCAATGTTGCTTTCTGGAGTGAAAATCACGTTGTATCACTGCTAATGCAGGCCATACATAGTTTGAATGCAGCACGATTTTTTGTTCGAAAATCGAAAATGTCGTTCGCTCGGTAATCCGATGGCGCCATCAATGAGTTAAAAAATCGGCCGACCGAGTCATAAAGTTCACCCCGTATAACAGGCAAAACTTCTGTTCCTTCCAGGTCACGGCTCATGCGTATTTCTTGATCGTACAATTTGATCATCATTGAGTCAAAAATCAGTCGATTTTCACAAATTTCCCAACATGCCCGATCACCTAAAATGGGAGGAACCATGAAAATCGACCGGTGCCATTGACCCAATAACAGAGCGAAAATTGGCCGATTGTTCTTAGGTCCAAATTTCGACCCATGTATGGCCGGCCTAACCTGATACATTGTGTATCTCTGAGCTTGTCTAGTGAAACAGAAGATCTTCGTTTCATGACGTGCTAACAAATCGATATGGAAAGGATATCCCCACTTCTAACCCATTATTCTGCAATCCTCTCCAAAAACATTTTGGGCCAGACATGAAGAATTACACAGTAACTGGGTAGAAAAAAAACAACCATTTTATTACAGTCAGCATTTAGCCATCTGTAATTTTTGGCTTGAAGAAAACAGAGCCCTCCAGATGCCTCCAGAAGACTCCTTCTTTGTTTTCAGCGATTTCCGTGCCAGCAACCCAGAACAAGCATTCAGCACAGGGGTACTGGTTTCACTTAGCACATGCTTGTTAAGTGCCAGTGGGAGTATCTAAGCCATTAGATCAGCGGGACAACCAGGTGAAATTTGATGAAATAGACCAGATGTGTAAAATATTAACTTTATGTAAAGAAAAACAAACAAACAAAAAAAATGTTTTGCTATCTTTTTGTGGTAACAATTATATATAAATTATTAATTTAAATGATTAAATAATACAAAAATAATGAAATATTCAATAATTAGGGAGATTAAAAAGAAAAACCCTTCAAAATTAATAACAAAAATGTGGGCAGCACAGTGGCTAAATGGTTAAATATATTTTTAATATATATTAAAAATATGGGCAGCACAGTCTGCCTGGCAGTCCTAGGGTCATTGGTTCAAATCCCAACCACGGCACCACCTGCCTGGAGTTTGCATGTTCTCCCTGTGCCTGAGTGGGTTTCCTACGAATACTCTGGTTTCCTCCCACACTCCAAAGACATGCTGGTAGGTGAATTGGCTCCTGTCTAAATTGGCCCTAGTATGTGTATGTATGAATGTGAGTTAGGGACCTTAGATTGTATGCCCCTTGAGGGTTAGGGACCTTAGATTGTACCCCCCTTGAGGGTTAGGGACTTTAGATTGTACGCCCCTTGAGGGTTAGGGACCTTAGATTGTACGCCCCTTGATTGTTAGGGACCTTAGATTGTACGCCCCTTGAGGGTTAGGGACCTTAGATTGTACGCCCCTTGAGGATTAGGGACCTTAGATTGTACGCCCCTTGAGGGTTAGGGACCTTAGATTGTACACCCCTTGAGGGTTAGGAACCTTAGATTGTACGCCCCTTGAGGGTTAGGGACCTTAGATTGTACGCCCCTTGAGGGTTAGGGACCTAAGATTGTACACCCCTTGAGGGTTAGGTACCTTAGATCGTACGCCCCTTGAGGGTTAGGGACCTTAGATCGTACCCCCTTGAGGGTTAGGGACCTTAGACTGTACGCCCTTTGAGGGTTAGGGACCTTAGATTATACGCCCCTTGAGGGTTAGGGACCTTAGATCGTACCCCCTTGAGGGTTAGGGACCTTAGATTGTACGCCCCTTGAGGGTTAGGGACCTTAGATCGTATGCCCCTTGAGGGTTAGGGACCTTAGATCGTACGCCACTTGAGGGTTAGGGACCTTAGATCATACGCCCCTTGAGGGTTAGGGACCTTAGATTGTACGCCCCTTGAGGGTTAGGGACCTTAGATTGTACGCCCCTTGAGGGTTAGGGACCTTAGATTGTACGCCCCTTGAGGGTTAGGGACCTTAGATTGTACGCCCCTTGAGGGTTAGGGACTGATGTGAATGTACTATATATATGTAAAGCACTGCCTAAGCTGACAGCACTATATAAGTACCTGAAATAAATAAATAAATAATAAAAATAAAAATAATAACTATAATAATAGTGTGTGACTGTGGTGGGAACATTAGAGTGTAAGCTCCTCTGGTACAGACTGATGTGACTGGATACCTGTTCCCTGTAAAGCGCCCCACATGGAAGAGAAATATATTTGAAATATATTTTAAAAATATTCTTCCCATATATATATGTGAGTTAGGGACCTTAGATTGTACACCCCTTGAGGGTTAGGGACCTTAGATTGTACACCCCTTGAGGGTTAGGGACTGATGTGAATGTACAATATATATGTTAAGCGCTGCCTAAATTAACAGCACTATATAAGTACCTATAATAAATATAGTCAAGGAGCAAGGACAAAACAAAACACAAGCGAACAAAAAACATATATTAAATTATTTATTTATTCAAATTATTAATTAAACAATAAATAATAATAAAGGAAATAAAAAAATAAATAATAATAAAAAATAAAACAACTTAATCGCAAAATTATATAGACAAGGACAAAGCGAAATAATAATAAATACTTTATTCATGTATTTAATTAATTAACGTGATAAATTATTTAAACACTAAACAATGAGGGAAATAAAAAAAAATAATTAATCACAAAAAAATATATAGAAAAGGAGCAAAGATTAAACAAAACAAAACAAAATACCAGTGGAAACGTATATATATGTAAAAAAGTATACAGTGTTATAAAAAAAAATAAGGCTGAAAAAGGCCTTTTGCCTTCTCTGCCTCACCTTCGTAAATCTTTGCATGTCCTCTTTTGGCCTCTTTTAAAAAGTATTATATACTGTGTCTGTTGTAACTTATTTATTTTGTACGTGCTTTTCACATGTATATTTTTTTTTGCTCCTTGTCTGTATATTTTCATATACAGTATATAATTTTTAATTTGGTGTTTTAATTTCTTTTGTCATTTCTTCTTATTTTTTATGTTCATCATGAAATGTATTATTAAATGAAATAAATACATAAATAAATGATAATATACAATTCAAAAAGGATAAGAAAATTGAAAATGTTTAAACAGTATATCCTCTTAATAATATATACCAAAAACACTGCGCTCTGAATTTCTATAGGGATAAAGCAGCTTGCACATATAAGCAGACAAAAAACATATGATAAAAATTGCTAATTAAGCATAAAAGTCCCATTCACAAAAAAAAAGACAGTAAGTAAAATATGTGACAGCAAAGTCCATGTGGAATTCCCATATACAGAGGTAAAGAACCGTGCATAGGAAAAAGAGTTCCAATCAGGGGCAGACTGACAACTCATGGGGCCCCCCGGCAGGGGCGAACTGACAACTCATGTGGCCCCCGGGCAAGAGGGGATCATGGGGCCCCTGTGTCCTTGCCCAAACTCAAAAATGCCTATGAAAAAGGTACCAGAGGCATCTCATGGGGCTCCCTACTGACCCCGGGCCCTGGGGCAGTGCCCGAGTTTCCAAATGGTCAGTCCGCCCCTGCCCCCCGGGCAATAGGGGATCATGGGGTCCCTCTGTTCTCGCCCACACTCAAACCACAACCAAAAAAGCCTCTGAAAGGTACCAGGGGCATCTGATGGGGCACCCCTACTGACTCTGGGCCCTCGGGCAGTTCCCGAGTGCTTGAATGATCAGTCCGCCCCTGGTTCCAATCCAAGGAGGAGACCGTCACCTTCCACCCAAATAAATTGGCCTCTTACCAGAAGAATTGACCACCCAGCGGGTCGGCCAACATGAGCAGTATAATATATCCAGCAGTTTCTGCAAACCGATCTTGTATAGGAAACACAGAGCAATCGAAGATATTCCTCCAAAAAGCAAACTCCCCATCAGGCGACCAAAGCACCACATGAGAAGAAGAATTACCAGCTCACAGTGTAGTAAATTGATAGCTCAAAACGATTTATTTAAATTGCACTTACATAGCAAGCATTGAAATCAGCATAACAGTAACACTGTGAGAAGTTTATAAGAAATTGGATTGGAACTCTTTTCCTATGAATGGTTCTTTACCTCTGGATATGGGAACTCCACACGGACTTTGCTGTTACATATTTTACTTACTGTCTTTTTTTGTGAATGGGACTTTTATGCTTTATTAGCGCTGCAATTTTTCATCATATGTCCTCTTAATGTTGCGTACCTCCAACACCCTAATGATTCATATTAATACATATCAGTCCAACGTTGCAGTGAATTTAGCAATTTTTAAGTTAATATTGTCAAATCTGATATTCTGAACGTCAACTTGCTCTCCTCTGTGGTATGTTCTCTTAGGGACAATTTTTCTTTTTAAATTTTGTTCTAATGTTCTTAAATATCTGGGCATCAGAAATCCCTCCGACTTGTCTTTGATTTACTCTGAGAATTATACACCTTTTCCCCAATGTACCTTACAAGACTTGAGGACATATGTCCATACCTTGTACTCATGGCTTGGCAGGATTGCCATTCTGAAAATGGACGTTACCCTGCGTTTCCTTTATCTATTCCAAATCCTGCCTATTGTCGTTCCTCAGGTCTTCTTTAAAACCCTTCAGACGGCCTTTACAAAGTTCATCTGGGGGACAAGGAGGCTGCATCTCCATAAAACCGTACAGGGGCGGACTGACAACTCATGGGGCCCCCGGGCAATAGGGGATCATGGGGCCCCTGTGTCCTTGCCCAAACTCAAAAAAGCCTATGAAAAAGGTACCAGGGGCATCTCATGGGGCCCCCTACTGACCTCAGGCCCTCGGGCAGTGCCTGAGTTTCCCAATGGTCAGTCTGCCCCTGCAACCGTATTGACTCTCCCCAAACATAAAGGAGGCACAGGGGCACCTGGTCTTCATCTATACCATGCGGTGGCTGCCATCACCAGCCTGGTGAATTGGTTTCATCACTGGTGCTTTGTGATCTCCATGCTCTTCCTTGGATAACTGTCTTCCTGAGTTCACTCCCTACCTTGCCACGCCTTACGGCTAACCTTCTATGTATTTAGGATGGCTTGACTGGGTATATCCTCACTGGTGGGGCCTTTGATCCCTTTGTTTGGGATTCTCCAATTCTCTCCAGCATTGATGAGGCCCTCCTCTTTCACCTAGAATAAACAGGCACATACAGCAGATGCTTGGCACAAATCCTCTGTGGTGGTTGGTTCCCCCCCTTTTAGCCGTCCTGTTCTGCAGGTAGGCCATTCTCTATCCAATGGATGGAGTACAGGCAAATCTGCTCTTACTATCAGTCCCTCTCTGATCTGGTGTCACTGCCCAGTGACCTCACATGGGTGGGAAGGCTTGTCCAAGACTTCCCATCCATGTGTCTGCTGTCAGAGGTCTACAAGGTCCTGCTTTCTCAGGTTCATCCTGATCTTCTGGAATACACAACCAAATGGGCCTTAGACCTTGGTGTCCTATTATCTGATGAGGAATGGGAGAAATACTTTGCTTTGACCCATCATTTGTCGCTGGCTAGCAAGGCTCAAGAGACTAATTTTAAACTGTTTTCCTGGTGGTATTGGTGTCCCACTGTCCTCTACCAGATCTATCCTTTGGCTTCAGACCGATGCTGGTGATGCCAGACAGGTGTTGATTCTCTTTTGCATCTGTGGTGGGAATGTCCCCTCATCCATGCCTTTTGGGGGTTGTCTGCATCTATACTGCTGTCATGGACTCAACAGTACCCAACATACCGCAGGTCACTGTTTGACGGCAGCCAGACTGGTTATCCTCTACTATTGGCATTCCATCTCTGGTGGAGTGGGTGGAGGAGATGGACAACATTGAATGCATGGAATTTCTGCTGGCACCCAGGAACAGTGTCATCATTTGTGTCTCTCCTGGAATATGTACAGAGAACTTTGGGAGCTACTTATGGGTTGAAGGCTGTCCAGCCTCTCTGGTCCAATTGACGGTTCTCTTCTGCACCTAAGGACTTCCTCCTTGGGCTACGCTTTTTCTTACTTGTCTAGTTTTCTTCTCCACTCCTTTTTATTTTTCTTCCCTTTTCCTTGCCTCACCCCCATCTCCATGGTTGAGCTTTGGTTAGTGTGTTACTGTTACATCTGGCATATATGCTTCCCTGGGGTGGAGATATAGGGCTCTGGCATGTTCTATGGACTGTATCTATGGCTCCTGGTCATGATCTCAAGAATATCTTTGTGGCACTGATCATTGCATATCTGCTCAAGCACCAATACTCTGCTCTATTTATCTTATGTGCCAACCTTGCTGGCCTCTTGAAAACGTTCCTATTTTGCAATATTTCTGTATTTCTTTTAAGTGCTATTGTTTCTGTTGTTTTTCCTTTTATTTTGTACCTGTCTCAGATTGTCTGGGCTTTTGTTTTCTGCTTTGACACTCTGTATGCTAAACCTCTAATGTTTCCATAAAATTAAATTGAGCATATTAATACATATCATAACATTATGGGGACTTTCCCTCTTTTTATATGTGGCTCAGTAATGACAAGGTGGATATAGGGTCCATGAAATCTGCAGGATTTCAATTTATTATTATTATTATTATTATTCAGGATTTATATAGCGCCAACAGTTTTTACAGTTACACTACAATTTCTCACAAAAGGAAACAGAGAGCTCCGCTTGTTAGAGCTTACAATTTAAAGGCGCCGTTTGACTTTACTTAGCAATAAGGGGTCAAACAGGATCTGGTGAGGGAGCTTTTTATATGGAATTTGCATGAAGGTGTCTTTTATGGCCGATAAACTATATCTAAGAGTATAAAAGGATTGATACAAGCATAGTGGGATTTATAACCTTTATTTCACTGGATATATAAAGAATGGAAACTAGGTGGTTTTGCAAAAACAGTGTGTGTAATATATTGATATGTAATATTATTATCTTGGTGGCACACAATAAAATATATATATGTAAAATGTATTGTATATTCTAAAGGTATACTAAGCATAGCTGCAAAACCTTTATAACACAAATAAAAACTGAGGAGTCATATTTATTATGTACGTATTCTATATCTCTTGTTGAGCTTTTTTACAATATAAAATTGACAAAGTAAGTCCTGGACATTTATTCCAATATTTTGCTTGTTTTATTATTTTTAGACAAAAATAAATGAAATGCAAATGAAAAGCAAATGTATGAAATTTGTGTTTATTGGATTCTGTGATATGTAAATGTTAGAAATCTCAAAAAGGATTTGACAGATGCAGATTATATTGATATAGTTACAGTTTTGGAGGGCTGGCTTTTTCCAGCTCACAATTGCAAGTGATGTTCCTGACCTGGTGGTTGAGCATGCTGGTTATCACAGATGGACAGAGTCTAATTTGGATGAAGAAGATTAAACCATTACTATCACCAGCAGGGAATAATTTAATGGGATTAAATGTCTCTTAGAGCTTGTCTACACTCTTGGCAGCCCTTGCTGCCCCTCTGAAAAGCAATTCACTGTGGATCATTTTTCAAAGGGTGGTTATGTCAGGAACCATGAACCAAGCGGAGACAGAAAGTGCAGTTAAAATCACACCTTTAATGAAATAGCAAATATAACAGTCAAAACAGAAGTCAGGGCTTGGATGCTTGGAGGGCAGGTTATTAAATGAGCCAGAGTAAGGAAACCAAAAGTTAGCGTAGTCAGGAGCCAAAAATCAGGAACAGGAATCAGAAGAGAAGTCATCTAGACCAAGTTGTACACAGGAACACAGGCAGGAACACACTGGAGATCAAAGACCACACAAGGGCAAGGAGGAAATGAGCTAAGCTGCTAAAATAGCAAAAAGGACTGGCTGCAGGCTGGACTAACGAGGCAATAATGGTATCAAGGTGAGTCACCGTGGCGACAATGAGTGGCTGGTAATTATCCGACAGCTGAGCAGCTTCTGAGCACTGAAAGAAAAGAGCTGCTCATTAGGTAGCAGGAGCCCAGCCCTGACAGTTTATTGCCGATGGAGAGCGTCTAACTTGGATGAAGTGGATTAAACCACCATATCACCACTAGGGAAGAATCACATGGGTTTCGGTGTCTCTTTGGGCTTGTTTATACTATTGGCAGCCCTTGGCACCCCTCTGGAAAGCAATGTGCAGTGGATAATTTTTCAAAAGGCGATTGACAAATGTTTAAAATTTATCCTAAAGGTGTTAAGTTCAGGGCTCAGTGCAGGCCATTTGAGCTCCCCAAACTGGTCAAACCATATCTTTATCTATCTATCTATCTATCTATCTATCTATCTATCTATCTATCTATCTATTATCTATCTATCTATCTATCTATCCATTATCTATCTATCTATCTATCTATCTATCTATCTATCCATTATCTATCTATCTATCTATCTATCTATCTATCTATTATCTATCTATCTATCTATCTATCTATCTATCTATCCATTATCTATCTATCTATCTATCTATCTATCTATCTATCTATCTGTCTCCTTGAAGTTAACATTTCTCAAACAAATGCCATTGGATTCATGTTTGCACAAATTGTCCTCTAATACAGTGGGAAAATAGATACTATTGTGGTATATCAGACAAATGTAAATGAATTGATGTGCCATGTACACATTTTTAGCTGTTTTAATTGTTTTAGAGGAGATCTGGTCAAACACAGGACCCAGGCTATGAGTATAAAAGCCTATAATAGCTTGACCTTTTGACATATTTGGCCTATGGCATGTATGATACAAGTGTACCATCTAAAGTTTGAGTTAGGAAATATTTCATTCACTCATAGAAATTGATGTAGAGGAGGTAGATAGATAGACCCACTCCCATGTGGGAATGGTTAAACTTTCTAAATAAAAGAGAAACAGCATAAGCTGAAAAGAAAGTTCCATTACAACAGAAGAACTAAGAAGGAAAATCTGTCCTTCACAAGACCAAAGAAGGAACTTTACCAGGGAATGACACTAGAGTCCAATTTCCTGCAATCCCCTGAGTACAGCCTGGAGCCCAGTCTGTTATAGAAATCACAAAGTATAACCCAAGCTAAGTGATTTTAGTGTATGCCTATTGTACCCAGACCATTGTCCATACTAGGAAGGCTAGGTAGCGTGTGCTTGTGTTGTACAGTTGTGTTCAAAATAATAGCAGTCAGACATCACTAACCGGATCAATCACTGTTTTTGGTAGAAATGATATTTCTTCATGGAAAATAATTTACTAGCAGGTGTAGTAGAGTAATAGAAATCCAACAGACCCAACAGTCATGACATGCATGCTGCTGATTCTGTGTCATTGAATCACTCATTGAAAGGGGCATGTTCAATATAATAGCAGTGTGCAGTTCTATTAGTGAGGTCATTCATTCTTTGAAAAACAGGTGGCAATTATTGCCCTTATTTAAGGAAGGAAGGCAGCAAATGTTGTACATGCTGGTTACAGTGCATTTCTCTCTGAAATTCTGAGGAAAATGGGTCGTTCCAGACATTGTTCAGAAGAACAGCGTACCTTGATTAAAAAGTTGATTGGAGAGGGGAGAACATATAAAGAAGTGCAGAAAATGATCGGCTGCTCAGCTAAAATGATTGCAAATGCTTTAAAATGGCAACCAAAACCTGAAAGACGTGGAAGAAAGCAAAAAACTACCTTGGAATGGATAGAAGAATAGCCAAAATGGCAAGGACTCAGCCAACAATCATCTCCAGGAAGATGAAAGAAGGTGTGACGTTCCCTGTGAGGACTATTACAATTAGAAGACGCCGATGTGAAGCCAAGCTATCTGCAAGAAGCCCCCGCAAAGTCCCACTGTTGGAAAAATGACATGTGCTGAAGAGGTTACAATTTGCCAAAGAGCACATTGACTGGCCTAAAGAGAAATGGCGCAACGTTTTGTGGTCTGATGAAAGTAAGATTGTTCTTTTTGGGTCTAGTGGGCGGAGACAGTTTGTCAGACGACCCCCAAACACTGAATTCAAGCCACAGTACACTGTGAAGACAGTGAAGCATGGCGGTGCAAGCATCATGATATGGGGATGTTTCTCATACTACGGTGTTGGGCCTATTTATCACATACCAGGGATCATGGATCAGTTTGAATACATCAGAATACTTGAAGAGGTCATGCTGCCTTATGCTGAAGAGGAAATGCCCTTGAAATGGGTGTTCCAACAAGACAACGACCCCAAACACACCAGTAAATGTGCAACATCTTGGTTCCAGACCAACAAGATTGACGTTATGGAGTGGCCAGCCCAATCCCCGGATCTTAATCCTATAGAAAACTTGTGGGGTGACATCAAAAATGCAGTTTCTGAGGCAAAACCAAGAAATAGAGAAGAACTGTGGAATGTTGTCCAATCATCCTGGGCTGGAATACCTGTTCACAGGGGCCAGAAGTTGGGTGACTCCATGCAATACAGATGTACAGCAGGTGAACTGGTCAAACCATGTCTTTGTGGAGATTGTCCAAACTGGTCAAAACATGTCTTTATGGAGATGGTCCAAACTGGTCAAACCATGAATTAATGTGGCTGGTCCAAACTGGTCAAACCATGTCTTTATGGAGATGGTCCAAACTAGTCAAACCATGTCTTTATGGAGCTGGCTTTGTACACAGGGACACAGTAAAGTGAGAAAACAAGAAAAGGCCTTCCCAAACTGTTTCTCTAAGGTTAGAAGAACACAATTGTCTAAAATATCTTTTTATGTTGTAGTATTAACTGGACCACTCACTGAAGACACCTGAACTCAATTATTTGGATGGTGGTCTATATACCATGGGTCATATAGTGTATTTTCCTATAATAGTCTGTCTTTCCAAACAAAAAATAGATTGCGAGGACATACCCTCTTGAGGCTCAGACCATAGATAAAAGAATAAAAGGAGAATAAATGTTGCCTTATTCTACGCAGAATGTTAAAGAAGAACTCACAGCTGGAAAATGTAGGTGGAGCTAGACATGGTTGGGACCTTCTGCCCTCAAGGGCACAGACAAAATTGCTCTTACTTGTCTGCCTATAGAGAATAATAAGAGTTAATAACTTATTCACATATTCACACATTATCACCGATGAATAGTCAATCAAATGGGGCTGAACGCTGTTCAAGAATGCAGCGCGGAGTTCAAAGTGGGCCGTCAGTAATTAGATGGTGAGGGGCATTCACCACGGTCGCTTGTTGTAGACTTAATTTCACTCCATTAGCAGAAATCAAACAACATAACAGAAGCGCCTAAGAGGACGCAGGGAAACGCTTTGCTGGCAGGACACAAACGTCTAATTAAAATGGTAAGGATTCAAGTTTTTTTCCGTTTTTTTAACCCATTCAAAAACATTTTTGCTTTCTCTGGCAAATGAAGTACAGAGGACAAGGCTTTCTACTGTGCTTTGCAGGGAATTCTTACAAAAAAAACAGGGCTAGGCTTATCCTTGTACATATAGGCTTGATCTATTGTAAACAGCCTTATCGATGTGTGCTTATAACCCATGGATACCAGCTGTCCTTAATTTGCCAGGACAGTCCCAGTGCGGTTCTGACTTGGCCGGATCCCCATCGATTTCTAGAGTAGCACATGCACTACTTTTCTTGCGATTTGCATAGACATCTGTGTCAGATGTCTTGCAAATCGCACCTGAAATGGGCACGTCACCCGACTTTGAAGCCGTACGACTTCACTATAAGTCACACGATTTTGAAGTCAGGCTTAATGTGACCGGGGTGTAAGAATTTGTTCTTCCCTTGTTATTTACTTTCTGCCCTTCCATCATATTTTCTTGCCTTCTCTTCTTTTTGTCCTTTCTTCTTTTCCTTTCTTCCCTCCCTTTCTTATTCTCATTCTTCCTCTTTTCATTATTTCTTACCCTTCATTCCTCATTCTCCTGATTCCCATTTTTCTTCTTTCTTTCTTTTTCTTTCTTTCTTTCTTTCTTTCTTTCTTTCTTTCTTTATTTACCCCTTCAGTCCTACTTTTCTTTTTTTATCTTTCTTTCTCCTGTTCCTTCCTTCTTCCGTTCCTTTCTTCCCTTCCTTCCTCCTTGTCTTCTTTCTTCTTTCATTTTCTTCTTCCCTTACTTCTTCCTCCCTCCCTTTATTCTTCCTTATTCCCTTTTCTTTCTTGCCTTCCTTCTTCCTCCCTCCCTTTTTTCCTGTTTTTCCATACTTACTCCCTTCCTTCTTCCTTTTCTTTCTTGCCTTCCTTCTTCCTCTCTCTCTCTCTTCTTCACTCCTTTCCTTCTTCCTTTTCTTTCTTCCCTGCCTTTCTCCCATTCTTCTTCCTTCCTCACTCTCTTCCTTCTTCCTCTCCTTTCTTCCCTTCCTTCCTACCTGTCTTCTTCCTTCCTCACTCCCTCCCCTCTTTCTTCTCTACCTTATTTCCTTTCTCACTCCCTTCCTTCTTCATTTTGTTCATCCTTTCCATTTCCTTTTTCCTTCATAATTCCCTGTCTTCCGCCTTCCTCTTTCTTTCTTTCTTTCTTTCTTTCTTTCTTTCTTTCTTTCTTTCTTTCTTTCTTTCTTTCTTTCTTTCTTCTCTTCCTTTCTTGTTCCTTCCTCACTCCCTTCTTCCTTGTTATTCCTTTCCCCTTCTTCCTTGTTATTCCTTTCCCCTTCTTCCTTGTTATTCCTTTCCCCTTCTTCCCTTCCTTTTTGCCTTTCTTCTTCTTTCTTTGCTCCCTTCATTCTTCCTTTCTTCCTGACATTCCTTCTTCCTTCCTTTATACCTATACCAACTCTCATCATCCTTCCTCTCCCGCTTCCCTTTTTTAGTCCTTTTTTTTTTCAAAGAAGGTCTTCGACTAAACATTTAGTTGACTTTAACTAAAGAGTTGACTATTAGAGTCCCCCAACTGTTATATGGGTAGAGGTTGAGTGTTGGGGGAGTTTTGGCATCTATCTATCTATCTATCTATCTATCTATCTATCTATCTATCTATCTATCTATTATCTATCTATCTATCTATCTATCTATCTATTGTTATATTTTATGTGATACTTAGCACATTGTGTGCATCTCCACGTCCCCAGAGACCACGTTCTATCGTCTGAACGCCTCTTCACCTCCCCCGAGAGCAGGAACAGAGAAAATGATCCTCATGATTCATGTCTCATCCCAGTTATTTAAACAGAATATTTGGTGTATTATTAATGGCTCAGGAAATAAGGCTTTGTGTCTTGTACATGGTGATTTAGTATTACTGATGTCAAGTGGGGAGTCACAGCGCTCATTAAATCAGCGCGTAACTCGTCCCAGATGTCTCTGCTGGTCTAAGTTAAGATGGTTGCTTTGCAGTTTATGTTATAATGCAATAATGTCACCTTCTCCCAGGGGTGACAGCTCGCTGGTCAGGTGACAGACTTTCATACATCCCTGCATCCTCCTGGCCCCTCAGCAGAGGATGTACAGGGGCCCTGTGGGCTGGTGATTTATAACAAGAGGCTGCAAGAGGGGTTATTAGACCCGCTGTGTTAACTATATGTTTCCTTTTATTGTCATTATGTGGATACAGCTTTACGCATTCAGGACCAGAGAACCTTGTAGGGAATATTTATTAGGCCTTTCCCATGTCTGCATATCAAAAAATATATATACTATCTAATATATTATAATACTATATATATATATATATATATACACACATTTTTCTACAATTATTATTATTATTATTTATTATATGAATAATAATAATAGTAATAAGTAATAATATTCATAATCTTATTATTACATTTCTGAATATTGTAATGTTATGAAAAATACAATATTTTATTATTGCATTAATATATACTCATATTACATATATATATATATATATATATATATATATATCATGATATATGTATATAGATATATATACATACACACACTATATTGCCAGAAGTATTGGGTAAGATCTGGGCTTGAAAATGCATTTAGTGCCTGCAAAGCGGATTTGTATCCTTTGTGGCTATTGAGGAATACATTTTAGAGAACATTTTCATGCCCCGAGTTCAGCTTTATCCTTATGTACAGGGGCGGACAGACCATTTGGAAACTTGGGCACTGCCCGAGGGCCCGGGGTCAGTAGGGGGCCCCATGAGATGCCCCTGGTACCTTTGTCATAGGCTTTTTTGAGTTTGGGCAAGGACACAGGGGCCCCATGATCCCCTATTGCCCGGGGGTCCCATGAGTTGTCAGTCCGCCCTTGCTTATGTAATTAATAAATTAATCTCTTCCTGCCTTAGAATTATACAAATACAAAATATATTAAAAGTGTATTATATGAATGCACAAAAATTGAGAAAATTAAAAATTGTAGCAAAAAAACAACCCCCCCCCCCCCAAAACCACATAATGTCACAATGACAGTTGTATCTGTAGGGCTAGATGTCCAGAGTACCCCTGACACCTTACACCCTACATTAGATGTCAAGAGTCCCCCCGCTATCAGAGGACAAGAACCCCCCCCCCCCCCTTACCTTGTGCTGCTGCAGGGAAGAAGCTGGGGGTGGAGCTGGGAAGCAGAAAGTGCAGAGTCTGGAGGAGGATTGGAGTCTGCTGCCAGAGTGTGCTAAATGCTGAGACTGGGGGAGGAGGAGAAAAAGAGAGTCACAGGACCTCTAGGTGGAGTTCTGTCCTCTTTGATGCCTACTGCTGAGACAAGGGGGGGCAGAGATAGAAAGGTTGGGGGTGCCGCAGCTGCAGGAAAAGCACAAGGGCCAGATGAAATGGCCTGGAGGGCCGGATATGAACCCCGGGTCTTGTGCTTGGCATATGTGATCCAATAGAAAAAAAAATTTAAAATAAATAACAATAAATACTTTTTTTTATATCAAATTTTTATGTTAGCAGCTCAATGAGAGAAGTTGGAAGTTTCCATATCAGTGGACTTTCTCTAATGGTAAAATAGGTAATTTGGCGGCAAAATAAGTTTTAACGACATCTCTCTGCCCATCCCTAGAAATCTGTGGTAGCAGGGATTCCTGGGAAGAGGCTGCGGCGGTGAAAGATCCGCTCACCTCGGGCCTCACATACAGAGGAATTTCATTTTTTAATTGGATTGGTAATGAAGACACGCAGAGTGCAATACTTCCAAAAGAAAATCCAAAAGACAAATATTACTCCAGATCAAAGAATATTAATCTGCTTAACAATGATACCCGACTGTTCCGTGATTTATTAAGCTCGACATTTCAACCCATAATGATTTCTTTTTTTTTTTGTGCTGAGAGATTACCTTCGGTGAAAACAGGATGTCATTTGTGTAATCCTGCCATTTAAAGTGAGCGTTTAATAAGTCTTCCCAAATGCTAGAATGGAAATTGTAGTTTTCATAATAACTATATGAAGGAATTTGCATTTAACCATTCAATACAGAAGGACAAGCAATCCTTAACAATGGATGTGTTTCATTGGCTGCTCAGTCATGTGATCACTGTGATCTTGTGATCGATCCAACCAGTTCCCTATTGTTACTCTGTGATCAGGAGCTGTCAAAGTCACAGCACAGGGGGCGACAATTGAGCGCACTCTCATACAAAACAGCAATGCATACCTCTATATATAACAGAATAAGGGCCACCTCTGTACTGCCACATACACTAAATTGCCAAAAGTATTGGTAGGCCGGCCTTTCTACGTACATGAACTATAATGGCATCCCAGTCTTAGTCCGTAGGGTTCAATATTGAGTTGGCTCCGCCCTTTGCAGCTATAACAGCTTCAACTCTTCTGGGAAGGCCGTCCACAAGGTTTAGGAGGGTGTCTATGGGAAGGTTGGACCATTCTTCCAGAAGCACATTTGTCAGGTCTGATGTCGGTGGAGGAGGCCTGGCTCGCAGTCTCCGCTCTAATTTATCCCAAAGGTGTTCTATGGGGTTGAGGTCAGGACTCTGTGCAGGCCAGTCAAGTTGCTCCACCCCAAACTGGCTCCTCCATGTCTTTATGGACCTTGCTTTGTGTACAGTCATGTTGGAACAGGGAGGGGCCATCCCCAAACTCTTCCCACAAAGTTGGGCGCATGAAATTGTCCAAAATGTCTTGCTATGCTGACGCCTTAAGAGTTCCCTTCACTGGAACTAGGGGGCTAAGCCCAGCCCCTGAAAAACAACCCCACACCATAATCCCCCCTCCAGCAAACTTTACACTTGGCACAATGCAGTCAGGCAAGTACCGTTCTCCTGGCAACCGCCAAACCCATACACATCCATCGGATTGCCAGACACAGACGCATGATTGATCACTCCAGAGAACACGTCTCCACTACTCTAGAGTCCAGTGGCGGCATGCTTTACACCACGGCATCCGACGCTTTGCATTGCACTTAGTGATGTAAGGTTTGGATGCAGCTGCTCGGCCATGGAAACCCATTCCATGAAGCTCTCAACGCACTGATGTTGGGCTCATCTGAAGGCCACACCAAGTTTGGAGGTCTTTAACTATTGACTCTGCAGACAGTTGGCGACTTCTGCGCACTGTGCCCTTCAGCATGTGCTGACCCCGCCCTGTCATGTGACGTGGCCTACCACTTGGTGGCTGAGTTGCTGTTGTTTCCAGTTGCTTCCACTTTGTTATAACCCCACCAACAGTTGAGCGTGGAATATTTAGTAGCCAGGAAATGTCCCGGATGGACTTATTGCACAGGTGACCACCTATCACGGGACCACGCTTGGAGTCACTGAGCTCCTGAGAGCAACCCATTCTTTCACCAATGTTTGTAGAAGCAGTCTGCATGTCTAGGGGCTTGATTGTATACACCTGTGTCCATAGAGGGGATTGGAACACCTGAATCACATGATTTGGAGGGCAGAGCCAATACTTTTGTTAGTATAGTGCATATACATACTGCTATTAGCAAACCCATGGATGTAGGATGAACAGCTCTGTAATTTATTTTATATATATGCCTTTGAGGTTTTGCTTTGCAGCTTCTGTTGTTTCAATGAAGGTCTATAAGCAGAACTCCATTAATAAACTTTCAGGAGTTGTTCACACAAGGTGCGGTGCAGGGGCGGACTGACAACTCAAGGGGCCCCCAGGCAATAGGGGATCATGGGGCCCCTGTGTCATTGCCCAAACTCAAAAAAGCCTATGAAAAAGGTACCAGGGGCATCCCATGGGGCCCCCTACTGACCCTTGGGCCCTCGGGCAGTGCCCGACTTTCCAAATGGTCAGTCTGCCCCTGGTGCGGTGCGAGAACATGTGCAAAATTTGGTGTTTTCCAGCACCACACCAAAAGATTCTGCCCTTTGCAGGCGTGCACAGGGTGCCATTCATTCTGAGTCCCACGCATCTAGCAAGTCTGCGTTCCATCATGATCGCCATAATGCGTGATACTGCACTACCATAAATGTTGGTGCAGATTTTAAATATTTTTTTTGAGTTTTTCTCAGGCATGGGGAATCCCAGTGAAATTAAAGCAGACCTATAGGCAATTTATTTTTTCCATTTTGTATAGAGCAAGAGAGGGGTATAACTAGTGGTGCACCGAAATGAAAATTTAATTTCAAATTCAATACAAAATGAATCCAAAAATTTCATTGTGTACTTGGCCAAAAACCAAAATCGAAATGATCAGTTTTAAAAAATATATATATTTTTAAAATATAATTGTATTATATTCAACTTTTTAATTAATAACATGAATCAAATTATACAATTCAGTAACTTAAAATAGCGTATTGAAAGTAACAACCAAAGACTGGACAGAACATAAAACAAAATATATATAAAATTAAAAAACTTAAATAGAGGTGTTTTTGCATTGAAGTCCATAGGGGGCGTTTTTGCCTTGAAGTCAATGAGATGCTATTTTGCATTGAAGTCAATGAGATGCGATATTGCACTGAAGCCAATGGGACGCAGTTTGCATTGAAGTCAATGGGGGGGGGGGGGTGCATTGAAGTCAATGGGATGCAGGTTTTGCAATTAGGTCAATGGAGGAGGGGAGGGGGGGGGGTTGGATTAAGCAAGCCAGCGACTCATGGCTACACATGATTTAAATTATTCCAAAAAATATACTGCAAACACACTGGAAACACTCTGAAAATACAAGTAAATGTACTGCAGATGCATTGAAAACACACTCAGTGCCCTTTCACATTGGCATTCCATGCACATTTCCGGCCTTTGCGCTATGCTGGGGGTGCAAATGTAATGTTAATGACACCCTAAACCCAGATCTCAAATAGAGTGTGTTTGCAGCCACCAGATCGCATAGTATAGCAGTGCCATGCAAACTGGGGGGGCCTGTTTCTGAAAAGTAAATCATGCGTTACTTTTTCTACGTTCTGGTGCAATTTGCAGCCCATTCAAATGAATGGGGTGCAAATTCGCCCGCATGGGAAAGCGCAGGTAGGGCTGCTGTTAAAAATCATGGGACCCCATACAGCCTAATTGACAGGGCCCCCTTCAAAAAGAAAAAACAGTTTACTATGCTTCAGATATGAATGAACACAGTGAGTGATCAGTACTGATCACTCATTGTGTTCATTCGGGAAAGGAAGGGGCTGGTAAATGTGATATATTTATTGGACCCTTCCCCCACTCTCCATCCTGAAGGGTCCTATTGTGTGCTTGCAACTGCCAGTGGGAAGGAGAGGAGAGAAGCCGGCACTGTGGGGGCCCAGGCTGGCAGAGGGGGTGAATCAGATCAGCACAGGGAGGTTGATGGGTGCGGCGGGTGAGGGGACGATTACTGGAACCAATCCCCTGTATGGCTCTCTCTGCAGCAGCTGAAAGTCAGCGGGAGGGAGAGAAGAAGCCAGCTTTCAGCTGCTGCAGAGAGAATCATACAGGGGATCGGTTCCAGTAATCACCCCCCACCCACATCTGATTCACCCAGCTGCCTGAGCCCCCCGATGGCCTGGGCCCCGTACAGGTAGTGGCACCCCCATATCCACGGCCCTGCACGCAGGAATTGGATTGCAATGCTGACCGTGATCTTGCATGATTCCGAAACGCCCTGAAAATGCATGCAGAACGCACAGTGAATGTTGAGATTGTGGTGCAAGTGAGCTCTGAATGAGCACTCAGTGATTCTATGTGGATAGCCTGCAATTGATTTTTTTGCAGCAGTCCTTCAGCCACGGTGTAGCCTGACCTGTAGAAAGTCAGTTGAGGTTGAACCTTCGGATCTGCAGACAAAATATAAAACCTTTTCCCCTGTCATTCTGTCTCAGTGGGTTGTGTGCTCCTCTGTGCATGTGGATTGCCCTGTAATTGATTTTTTTTGCAGCAGTCCTTCAGCCATGGTGTTGCCTGACCTGTAGAATGTCAGTTCAGGTTGAAATATCGGATCTGCAGACAAAATATAAAAACGTTTCCCCTGTCTTTCTGTCTCAGCAGGTTGTGTGCTCCTCTGTGTATGTGGATTGCCCTGTAACAGAGGCGGACTGACCATTTGGAAACTCAGGCACTGCTCGAGGGCCCGGGGTCAGTAGGGGGCCCCATGAGATGCCCCTGGTACCCTTTTCATAGGCTTTTTGAGTTTGGGCAAGGACACAGGGGCCCCATGATCCCCTATTGCCCGGGGGCCCCATGAGTTGTCAGTCCGCCCCTGCCCTGTAATTGATTTTTTTTGCCGCAGTCCTTCAGCCATGGTGTTGCCTGACCTGTAGAAAGTCAATTGAGGTTGAACCTTCGGATCTGCAGACAAAATATAAAACCTTTTCCCCTGTCATTCTGTCTCAGCGCGTTGTGTGCTCCTCTGTGCATGTGGATTGCCCTGTAATTGATTTTTTTGCAGCAGTCCTTCAGCCATGGTGTTGCCAGACCTGTAGAATGTCAGTTGAGGTTGAAATATCGGATCTGCAGACAAAATATAAAAACGTTTCCCCTGTCATTCCGTCTGAGCGGGCTGTGTGCTCCTCTGTGCATGTGGATTGCCATGTAATTGATTTTTTTGCCGCAGTCCTTCAGCCATGGTGTTGCCTGACCTGTAGAACGTCAGTTGAGGTTGCACCTTTGGATCTGCAGACAAAATATAAAAACTTTTCCTCTGACATTCTGTCTCAGCGGGTTGTGTGCTCCTCTGTGCATGTGGATTGCCCTGTAACAGGGGCGGACTGACCATTTGGAAACTCAGGCACTGCTCGAGGGCCCGGGGTCAGTAGGGGGCCCCATGAGATGCCCTTGGTAACCTTCTCATAGGCTTTTTGAGTTTGGGCAAGGACACAGGGGCCCCATGATCCCCTATTGCCCAGGGGCCCCATGAGTTGTCAGTCCGCCCCTGCCCTGTAATTGATTTTTTTTTTGCCGCAGTCCTTCAGCCATGGTGTTGCCTGAGCTGTAGAATGTCAGTTGAGGTTGAACCTTCGGATCTGCAGACAAAATATAAAAACGTTTCCCCTGTCATTCCGTCTGAGCGGGTTGTGTGCTCCTCTGTGCAATGATATTTTTGTCTCGCTACATTATTAATCCCTCCATAAAACAATAATGTCTCCACCGCCTTGTGATCTCGGGGATCGGCGCTCCTAGCCCGCGGCTCCACCTGTATTTCTCTGCTAATAGTCCGCTGACATCTCAGCGCATCTCTTGTGTCCCGTGTAATACGCTCAGACAGACGCTTTTTTTTTTCTCCTTTCTTGCAAAGCCAAACGCATCAATCCGGAGTGCAGACCGTTTTACGAGAGCAAAAGATGAAATGTTTTATTTGTTTGCCCATCTGCCTTTCCAAATCTGCTAAATAATGCATTTTCTTCTTCCCAGATTAAACGCCGGCTGATTCTGCAGATACAATTACACGTTGTCCTCGCTCTTGGACGTGTCAAACACCTGTTTAAACAGAAGCGCTCCCCGTTCTCATGATGGGACCGGCGATAAGGACCCAGAAATGCCGAGAATCATCCAAGGCCCGGGCCGGCCCGGCGGGTCAGACTCTCCAATACAAACTTTGGAAGCATCAGCGCTGTTTGGTTTGGATTTGGATTTGTTGGTTTAATGCTTTTGCTGTTTTTTATGACCAATGCTAAACAATTCCATTCTTTATATTCTTTTTTTTTTTTTAGATGGAGCGATGAAGGGGTCAGATCTAATTCTAGTGCACCCCCTATAGAGTCGCTGGTGAACTTAGCCCTATTCCCTGCTTGGAGAGCACACACAGGACTTTCTTCACTTTTCTACTGGCTCAAAAGAAAAGTTTAGGGGTTTCTTTAACCCCTTCCAGTCCGGACATTTTTACCCCCTTCCTGACCGGACACTTTCCCCCCCTTCCAGTCCGGACACTTTTACCCCCTTCTAGTCCGGACACTTTCACCCCCTTCCTGTCCGGACACTTTCCCCCCCTTCCAGTCCGGAAACTTTCACCCCCTTCCTGTCCGGACACTTTCCCCCCCTTCCAGTCCGGACACTTTCACCCCCTTCCAGTCCGAACACTTCCCCCCCCTTCCAGTCCGGACACTTTCACCCCCTTCCAGTCCGGACACTTTCACCCCACTTCCAGTCCGGACACTTTCACCCCCTTCCAGTCCGGACACTTTCACCCCCTTCCAGTCCGGACACTTTCACCCCCTTCCAGTCCGGACACTTCCCCCCCCTTCCAGTCCGGACACTTTCACCCCCTTCCAGTCCGGACACTTTCACCCCCCTTCCAGTCCGGACACTTTCCCCCCTTCCAGTCCGGACACTTTCCCCCCCTTCCAATCTGGACACTTTCCCCCCCCTTCCAGTCCGGACACTTTCCCCCCCTTCCAGTCCGGACACTTTCCCCCCCTTCCAGTCCGGACACTTTCCCCCCCTTCCAGTCCGGACACTTTCCCCCCCTTCCAGTCCGGACACTTTCCCCCCCTTCCAGCCCAGGGCAATTTTCAGCTTTTAGCGCTATCACACTTTGAATGACAATTGCGCGGTCATGCAACACTGTACCCAAATTAATTTTTACCATTTTTTTGAGATAGATAAAGCTTTATTTTGGTGGTATTTATTCACCGCTGGGATTTTTATTTTTTTTGCTATGTAAATTAAAAAGTCCAAAAATTTTGAAAAAAAGTGTTTTTTTTATAAAATTTTGCAAATAAATAATATTTTATCATAAATCTTGGCCACAATTTACTCCGTTATCTTTTTAGTAAAAAAATAAAATCCAAATTAGTTTATAACCAAAAATTGCAATTTTTCAACTTTTTTTTTACATTTTTATTTTATTTTTTTATATTATTATTTTTTTTTTACATATTGTCACCCTAGCAGTACAGTGTCACCATGGTGACACTGTACTACTTGTGGGGGGTGATGAAGATTATTGTTTTTTTTTTTTTACATTGATTGCTTTTACACCCATATAGGATGGAAAAGCAATCATTTCTCCTTCTCTCTGGCTGCATTCTTGCACTCATTGAGAAGTACTGAGTGAGCTGTGATTGGTCACAGCTTGTCACATGGTACAAGGCTGTTGTGAATAGCCTTGTACCATGTGACCTCTGTGATAATTCACAGATTTCACACGTAGTAAGCTATGATGTCACAAGTGACATCTTGCTTACTAATTTGCATGTGATCACTGATTGGCCAATCAGTGATCACATGATCGGGATCTCGTACAGAGGTCCCGTCCGATGATCAGTGTTTCACTGTGTCCAGAGGACACAGCGGGCAGCGGATTGCGGTGCTGCGCACTCCCAGGGAGCGCGCACAAGCAGGGTGCGGGGAGGCCATTTATAAACGGCCACCCGACCCTGCACTGCCACCGTCCGGACGTTTATATACAACGGCTGGTCGGAAAGTGGTTAAGGCTCCATTCACAATTTTTCTTGAGACGTTACAGTGTGCCTTGATGCGACTTTGACGTGACTTTGAGGCGACTTTGGCTTTGACCAATGATGATTGTTTGTGCTCTACAACTCACACAAGTTGCATGTATATCATTCAGGTGTGAGGGTTTACATTGAAGTCTATGGCCCTCAAATCATATGAAAGTGGAACCAAAGTGGTGCGGGAACTACTTTCAAGTTGCTGTGACTTGAAGTCGCACAGGTATGAATAGTACTCGTTGAGAAACATGGGGTCCAAAGTTGCATGACAAGTCACACAAGTGTGAATGGGCTTTTATGGTTTTTATTGGGAACTTCGAGCTTGGATGAGGTAAGGAAGCATGGGATACCCCACAACTGAAGAACTGAACGCTAGAAGGACTTCTCAACTGTCCCATAGAATCTCTAGTACTGACAGTGACTATGAATCCTCCCAGGGACTAAAAGCTACACACAGTCACTGACTCTTCAGCACATGGACCATCTACTCACTCAGCCATAGGATCATCGGTTGCCTCTTTCTGATATCCACCAGCCTCTTCATGGAGAGGGAGGTGCAGGTTAACACCACCGTAGGACAGTTGGACACATCCCCCAACTTGCTCCTGGCTCTCTCCAGTGAACTCTCAACAAGATAGATTCCAGGCCTTTAAGCTGGCAAATAGGTACCCCAGCTAAGCTTAGCTGGGACCTTGATGTCTACACAAGGGGTTTCTCTAGCACTCCTTCCTCAAGGGCAGAGCTCCTGCATAGTGGTCTCCTCCAGTCAGTGGTGTATTTAGGTTTCATTCTGCCCTAGGCAACACAAAAATTGGCTTCCCTCCCCACAGAGAAACCCTGACACCGACCAACACCCCCCTCTCCCATGAATAGAGTCTGACATTGACCAACAACACCCCAGCAGCCCACCTGAGAGAGCCTTCCACTACCACCACCCACCATACACTGGCAGACCCCACCTCCCCACCCCAGCAAGAGATAAGACACTCACCTTCACAGCTCCAGACATCCCCAGGAACAAGAGTCAGGCTCTGCATACACCATCAAGCAGCCAGCAGCCTCTCTCAGATCTCACCTGGGATCTTCTTCCTTTCCTTCTTTAGGAGGACGGTGCTGCCCCCCTGAAAAATGCCGCCCTAGGAAAAAGCCTTGTTTGCCTTGTGGTAAATACACCCCTGCTTCCAGTAGGACTGAACCCAGGAACACTGTACTGCTGCTTCAGGCCTCAGACTATTTATTGGATCTCTATTTATTGGCTCTCCAACCACCTGCTGGGCACACCTTCCCATGGATTGACTGGAGTTCCATAAATATTCAGGCTGCCTGCTCTGTTCTTCCCCCCCACACACTATTGTATTAGAATCCTCAAGAATCTTCTGTGAGACACTGAACATCCCTAAACAGTCAACTCCTGATCTTCTGATTACAGGAGGAACTATCTACATTTACTAAACAGCCTACTCTACACTAGGAGAGTGCTACATAATGTTAGTTTTTTACTGCTACAAAAGTAGATCTGAGATCTAAGTGCCACATCAAAGAGAATGTAAAGTCAAGTACAGGTTACAACACACATCTCGGAGTCAAACCTCGCCCCTTCATCATGGCTGCACTAAATACACAGTTCAGCCATCATTTTATGAAAGGGTAACATTGGTTGTCTCAATACAATGGCATCTGAAAGTGGGTGGGATATATTAGGCATCAAGTGAACTTTTTGTCCCTGAAGTTGATATGATGAAAGTAGAAAAATTGGGCATCGCAGTTTGTTGTGTATGGGGCTGTATAGCTGTAGACTGGTCGGGGTGCCCATGCTGAATCGTGTCTACAGCAAAAAGCGCCTACAATGGGCACGTGACCATCAGGACTGTTTTTGTATGAGATACCCCTTTAAACCCATAAAAAACCATCCCTGGATTGTAAGGGGATACCCCATAGAAAAAAAAGGCTAAAAAAACATGGGGTCCCCTCAAAATCCATACTAGACCCTTATCGTAGATAGGGAATTGATAAGGATTTTAAGTCCCTAACCCTCAAGAGTCATACAACCTAAGGTCCTTAACCCTCAAGGTGCGTGCGATCTAAGGTCTCTAACCCTCAAGGGGCGTACAATCTAAGGTCCCTAACCCTCAAGGGGCGTACAATCTAAGGTCCCTAACCCTCAAGGGGCACACAATCTAAGGTCCCTAACCCTCAAGGGGCATACGATCTAAGGTCCCTAACCCTCTAAGGTCCCTAACCCTCAAGGGGCGTACAATCTATGGCCCCTAACCTTCAAGGGGCGTACAATCTAAGGTCTCTAACTCTCAAGGGGTGTACAATCTATGGCCCCTAACCCTCAAGGGGCGTACGATCTAAGGTCCCTAACCCTCAAGGGGTGTACGATCTAAGGTCCCTAACCCTCAAGGGGCGTACAATCTATGGCCCCTAACCCTCAAGGGGCGTACGATCTAAGGTCCCTAACCCTCAAGGGGCGTACGATCTAAGGTCCCTAACCCTCAAGGGGCGTACGATCTAAGGTCGCTAACCCTCAAGGGGCGTACGATCTAAGGCCCCTAACCCTCAAGGGGCGTACAATCTAAGGTCCCTAACCCTCAAGGGGCGTACAATCTAAGGTCCCTAACCCTCAAGGGGCGTACAATCTAAGGTCCCTAACCCTCAAGGGGCGTACAATCTAAGGTCCCTAACCCTCAAGGGGCGTACAATCTAAGGTCCCTAACCTTCAAGGGGCGTACAATCTAAGGTCCCTAACCCTCAAGGTGCATACAATCTAAGGGCCCTAACCCTCAAGGGATGTACAATCTAAGGTCCCTAACCCTCAAGGGGCGTACAATCTAAGGTCCCTAACCCTCAAGGGGCGTACAATCTAAGGTCCCTAACTCACATTCATACATACACATACTAGGGACAATTTAGACAGGGGCCAATTAACCTACCAGCATGTGTTTGGAGTGTGGGAGGAAACCAGAGTACCTGGAGGAAACCCACGCAGGCACGGGGAGAACATGCAAACTCCAGGCAGGTGGTGCTGTGATTGGGTTTTGAACCAAGAACCCTAGTACTGCCAGGTGGAAGTGCTAACCACTGAGCCACTGTGCTGCCCACAAACAGATACATAGTAAATAAATACATAAATGTTACAAGTTGTTAGCAGTCTACAGAAGAGCAGGATTTTTTGCTCTGTGCGTGTCCACTACCGGCTCTGCACATTATCCCATATAAGATAATTAAAAAGAATGAAGATCTTCTGCGCAGTCAGCCATCTTGTACGCTTTTCCCGTCCCGTTCTCCTTCTCTTTAAAGAACCATCAGTCATAATTTTATAATTGTTTACAGCAATTGACTCCGGGAGCAGAGACCATCGATTGCGCAATTTTGGAAACCCGCCGGCCAGAACTGATTGATTTATTTGGTAAACAATTTTAACACCCCGCGGAGGTTATTGAACAATTATCGGTCACACGAGCCGAGGGAAGGAGTCCGGGAGTAATTACAATTGATACGGTGGGCGAGGAACTGTTATTGTGCATTAAAGCACCGCGAAGAACTGACGGTGAGGAAGGGAGATGTCCGGGGAGCAATGGCGCGGTGCTACAAGTCAATCGGGATCAGCCGTACACACTTCATTTATCTGCTAAACCTCGGCGCTACGCTGCTTCTACGCATCGCTGGGAGCCAATCACAGCAGAATCCTTTAAGTGCGGCTCAACAGAAACTCACAAGGTGGCCTTAAAACAAATCTGCTGTAATAAAATGATCAACAGAAATGGCCACCATTGGGACTATGCCGGAAACTGTGGTCATTCATTAGTAGAAAATGCTGCTTACATGTACACATTTATTTGGCCTTTTTTGTTATGTCACAAAATGTGGCCCTTCAGCTTGAGTGTCAGAGGTCATCTGAGGTTTGACAGCAGCTGACCTTGGTTAGGGCCCTCTGTTTCCTCTTGTACCAAATTGTATTGTAAACTGTAATGTCTGCCTTCATTTTGTAAAGCGCTGAGCAAACTGTTGGTGCTATATAAATCCTGAATAATAATAATAATAATAATAATAATAAATGTCTGACTTCATGCACAGGGATAAGCAACACTGGGAGTATCGATGTTACCAAAATATTGGCAAAAATCAGTGTGATAGCGCTGAAAGCTGAAAATTGGCCTGGACAGGAAGGGGGTGAAAGTGTCCCGAAAATTGGCCTGGACTGGAAGGGGGTGAAAGTGTCCGGAAAATTGGCCTGGACTGGAAGGGGGTGAAAGTGTCCGGAAAACTGGCCTGGGCAGGAAGGGGGTGAAAGTGTCCGGAAAATTGGCCTGGACTGGAAGGGGGTAAAAGTGTCTGGAAAACTGGCCGGGGTGAAAGTGTCCGGAAAATTGGCCTGGACTGGAAGGGGGTGAAAGTGTCTGGAAAATTGGCCTGGACTGTAAGGGGGTAAAAGTGTCCGGAAAACTGGCCGGGGTGAAAGTGTCCGGAAAATTTGCCTGGACTGGAAGGGGGTGAAAGTGTCCGGAAAATTGGCCTGGACAGGAAGGGGGTGAAAGTGTCCGGAAAACTGGCCTGGGCAGGAAGGGGGTGAAAGTGTCCGGAAAATTGGCCTGGACTGGAAGGGGGTAAAAGTGTCTGGAAAACTGGCCGGGGTGAAAGTGTCCGGAAAATTGGCCGGGGTGAAAGTGTCTGGAAAATTGGACTGGACTGGAAGGGGGTGAAAGTGTCCGGAAAATTGGCCTGGACTGGAAGGGGGTGAAAGTGTCCGGAAAATTGGCCTGGACTGGAAGGGGGTGAAAGTGTCCGGAAAATTGGCCTGGACTGGAAGGGGGTGAAAGTGTCCGGAAAATTGGCCTGGACTGGAAGGGGGTGAAAGTGTCCGGAAAATATGCCTGGAGTGGAAGGGGGTGAAAGTGTCCGGAAAATTGGCCTGGACTGGAAGGGGGTGAAAGTGTCCGGAAAACTGGCCTGGATGGGAAGGGGGTGAAAGTGTCCGGAAAACTGGCCTGGGCAGGAAGGGGGTGAAAGTGTCTGGAAAATTGGCCTGGACTGTAAGGGGGTAAAAGTGTCCGGAAAACTAGCCGGGGTGAAAGTGTCCGGAAAATTTGGCTGGACTGGAAGGGGGTGAAAGTGTCTGGAAAATTGGCCTGGACAGGAAGGGGGTGAAAGTGTCTGGAAAACTGACCTGGGCAGGAAGGGGGTGAAAGTGTCCGGAAAATTGGCCTGGACTGGAAGGGGGTAAAAGTGTCTGGAAAACTGGCCGGGGTGAAAGTGTCCGGAAAATTGGCCGGGGTGAAAGTGTCTGGAAAATTGGCCTGGACTGGAAGGGGGTGAAAGTGTCCGGAAAATTGGCCTGGACTGGAAGGGGGTGAAAGTGTCCGGAAAATTGGCCTGGACTGGAAGGGGGTGAAAGTGTCCGGAAAATTGGCCTGGACTGGAAGGGGGTGAAAGTGTCCGGAAAATATGCCTGGAGTGGAAGGGGGTGAAAGTGTCCGGAAAATTGGCCTGGACTGGAAGGGGGTGAAAGTGTCCGGAAAACTGGCCTGGATGGGAAGGGGGTGAAAGTGTCTTTAAAACTGGCCTGGGTAGAAAGGGGGTGAAAGTGCCTGGAAAATTGGCCTGGACTGGAAGGGGGTGAAAGTGTCCAGAAAATTGGCCTGGACTGGAAGGGGGTGAAAGTGTCCGGAAAACTGGCCTGGGCAGGAAGGGGGTGAAAGTGTCCGGAAAATTGGCCTGGACTGGAAGGGGGTAAAAGTGTCTGGAAAACTGGCCGGGGTGAAAGTGTCCGGAAAATTGGCCTGGACTGGAAGGGGGTGAAAGTGTCCAGAAAATTGGCCTGGACTGGAAGGGGGTGAAAGTGTCTGGAAAATTGGCCTGGACTGGAAGGGGGTAAAAGTGTCCGGAAAACTGGCCGGGTAAGAGTGTCCTGAAAATTTGCCTGGACTGGAAGGGGGTGAAAGTGTCCGGAAAATTGGCCTGGACTGGCAGGGGGTGAAAGTGTCCGGAGAACTGGCCTGGATGGGAAGGGGGTGAAAGTGTCTTTAAAACTGGCCTGGGTAGAAAGGGGGTGAAAGTGCCTGGAAAATTGGCCTGGACTGGAAGGGGGTGAAAGTGTCCAGAAAATTGGCCTGGACTGGAAGGGGGTAAAAGTGTACGGAAAATTGGCCTGGACAGGAAGGGGGTGAAAGTGTCCGGAAAATTGGCCTGGACTGGAAGGGGGTGAAAGTGTCCGGAAAACTGGCCTGGGCAGGAAGGGGGTGAAAGTGTCCGGAAAATTGGCCTGGACTGGAAGGGGGTAAAAGTGTCTGAAAAACTGGCCAGGGTGAAAGTGTCCGGAAAATTGGCCTGGACTGGATGGGGGTGAAAGTGTCCAGAAAATTGGCCTGAACTGGAAGGGGGTAAAAGTGTCCGAAAAATTGGCCTGGACTGGAAGGGGGTGAAAGTGTCTGGAAAATTGGCCTGGACTGGAAGGGGGTAAAAGTGTCCGGAAAAATGGCTGGGGTGAAAGTGTCCGGAAAATTTGCCTGGACTGGAAGGGGGTGAAAGTATCCGGAAAATTGGCCTGGACTGGAAGGGGGTGAAAGTGTCCGGAAAACTGGCCTGGGCAGGAAGGGGGTGAAAGTGTCCGGAAAATTGGCCTGGACTGGAAGGGGGTAAAAGTGTCTGGAAAACTGGCCGGGGTGAAAGTGTCCGGAAAATTGGCCTGGACTGGAAGGGGGTGAAAGTGTCCAGAAAATTGGCCTGGACTGGAAGGGGGTAAGTGTCCGAAAAATTGGCCTGGACTGGAAGGGTGTGAAAGTGTCCGGAAAATTGGCCTGGACTGGAAGGGGGTAAAAGTGTCCGGAAAACTGGCCGGGGTGAAAGTGTCCGGAAAATTGGCCGGGGTGAAAGTGTCCGGAAAATTGGCCTGGACTGGAAGGGGGTGAAAGTGTCCGGAAAATTGGCCTGGACTGGAAGGGGGTGAAAGTGTCCGGAAAATTGGCCTGGACTGGAAGGGGGTGAAAGTGTCCGGAAAATTGGCCTGGACTGGAAGGGGGTGAAAGTGTCCGGAAAATATGCCTGGAGTGGAAGGGGGTGAAAGTGTCCGGAAAATTGGCCTGGACTGGAAGGGGGTGAAAGTGTCCGGAAAACTGGCCTGGATGGGAAGGGGGTGAAAGTGTCCGGAAAACTGGCCTGGGCAGGAAGGGGGTGAAAGTGTCTGGAAAATTGGCCTGGACTGGAAGGGGGTAAAAGTGTCCGGAAAACTGGCCGGGTGAAAGTGTCCTGAAAATTTGCCTGGACTGGAAGGGGGTGAAAGTGTCCGGAAAATTGGCCTGGACTGGCAGGGGGTGAAAGTGTCCGGAAAACTGGCCTGGATGGGAAGGGGGTGAAAGTGTCTTTAAAACTGGCCTGGGTAGAAAGGGGGTGAAAGTGCCTGGAAAATTGGCCTGGACTGGAAGGGGGTGAAAGTGTCCAGAAAATTGGCCTGGACTGGAAGGGGGTAAAAGTGTACGGAAAATTGGCCTGGACAGGAAGGGGGTGAAAGTGTCCGGAAAATTGGCCTGGACTGGAAGGGGGTGAAAGTGTCCGGAAAACTGACCTGGGCAGGAAGGGGGTGAAAGTGTCCGGAAAATTGGCCTGGACTGGAAGGGGGTAAAAGTGTCTGAAAAACTGGCCAGGGTGAAAGTGTCCGGAAAATTGGCCTGGACTGGATGGGGGTGAAAGTGTCCAGAAAATTGGCCTAAACTGGAAGGGGGTAAAAGTGTCCGAAAAATTGGCCTGGACTGGAAGGGGGTGAAAGTGTCTGGAAAATTGGCCTGGACTGGAAGGGGGTAAAAGTGTCCGGAAAAATGGCCGGGGTGAAAGTGTCCGGAAAATTTGCCTGGACTGGAAGGGGGTGAAAGTGTCCAGAAAATTGGCCTGGACTGGAAGGGGGTAAGTGTCCGAAAAATTGGCCTGGACTGGAAGGGGGTGAAAGTGTCTGGAAAATTGGCCTGGACTGGAAGGGGGTAAAAGTGTCCAGAAAACTGGCCGGGGTGAAAGTGTCCGGAAAATTTGCCTGGACTGGAAGGGGGTGAAAGTGTCCGGAAAATTGGCCTGGACTGGAAGGGGGTGAAAGTGTCCGGAAAACTGGCCTGGGCAGGAAGGGTGTGAAAGTGTCCGGAAAATTGGCCTGGACTGGAAGGGGGTAAAAGTGTCCGGAAAACTGGCCGGGGTGAAAGTGTCCGGAAAATTGGCCGGGGTGAAAGTGTCCGGAAAATTTGCCTGGACTGGAAGGGGGTGAAAGTGTCCGGAAAATTGGCCTGGACTGGAAGGGGGTGAAAGTGTCCGGAAAATTGGCCTGGACTGGAAGGGGGTGAAAGTGTCCGGAAAATTGGCCTGGACTGGAAGGGGGTGAAAGTGTCCGGAAAATATGCCTGGAGTGGAAGGGGGTGAAAGTGTCCGGAAAACTGGCCTGGATGGGAAGGGGGTGAAAGTGTCCGGAAAACTGGCCTGGGCAGGAAGGGGGTGAAAGTGTCTGGAAAATTGGCCTGGACTGTAAGGGGGTAAAAGTGTCCGGAAAACTGGCCGGGGTGAAAGTGTCCGGAAAATTTGCCTGGACTGGAAGGGGGTGAAAGTGTCCGGAAAATTGGCCTGGACAGGAAGGGGGTGAAAGTGTCCGGAAAACTGGCCTGGGCAGGAAGGGGGTGAAAGTGTCCGGAAAATTGGCCTGGACTGGAAGGGGGTAAAAGTGTCTGGAAAACTGGCCGGGGTGAAAGTGTCCGGAAAATTGGCCGGGGTGAAAGTGTCTGGAAAATTGGCCTGGACTGGAAGGGGGTGAAAGTGTCCGGAAAATTGGCCTGGACTGGAAGGGGGTGAAAGTGTCCGGAAAATTGGCCTGGACTGGAAGGGGGTGAAAGTGTCCGGAAAATTGGCCTGGACTGGAAGGGGGTGAAAGTGTCCGGAAAATATGCCTGGAGTGGAAGGGGGTGAAAGTGTCCGGAAAATTGGCCTGGACTGGAAGGGGGTGAAAGTGTCCGGAAAACTGGCCTGGATGGGAAGGGGGTGAAAGTGTCTTTAAAACTGGCCTGGGTAGAAAGGGGGTGAAAGTGCCTGGAAAATTGGCCTGGACTGGAAGGGGGTGAAAGTGTCCAGAAAATTGGCCTGGACTGGAAGGGGGTGAAAGTGTCCGGAAAACTGGCATGGGCAGGAAGGGGGTGAAAGTGTCCGGAAAATTGGCCTGGACTGGAAGGGGGTAAAAGTGTCTGGAAAACTGGCCGGGGTGAAAGTGTCCGAAAAATTGGCCTGGACTGGAAGGGGGTGAAAGTGTCCAGAAAATTGGCCTGGACTGGAAGGGGGTGAAAGTGTCTGGAAAATTGGCCTGGACTGGAAGGGGGTAAAAGTGTCCGGAAAACTGGCCGGGTGAAAGTGTCCTGAAAATTTGCCTGGACTGGAAGGGGGTGAAAGTGTCCGGAAAATTGGCCTGGACTGGCAGGGGGTGAAAGTGTCCGGAAAACTGGCCTGGATGGGAAGGGGGTGAAAGTGTCTTTAAAACTGGCCTGGGAAGAAAGGGGGTGAAAGTGCCTGGAAAATTGGCCTGGACTGGAAGGGGGTGAAAGTGTCTGGAAAATTGGCCTGGACTGGAAGGGGGTGAAAGTGTCCGGAAAATTGGCCTGGACTGGAAGGGGGTGAAAGTGTCCGGAAAATTGGCCTGGACTGGAAGGGGGTGAAAGTGTCCGGAAAATTGGCCTGGACTGGAAGGGGGTGAAAGTGTCCGGAAAATATGCCTGGAGTGGAAGGGGGTGAAAGTGTCCGGAAAATTGGCCTGGACTGGAAGGGGGTGAAAGTGTCCGGAAAACTGGCCTGGATGGGAAGGGGGTGAAAGTGTCTTTAAAACTGGCCTGGGTAGAAAGGGGGTGAAAGTGCCTGGAAAATTGGCCTGGACTGGAAGGGGGTGAAAGTGTCCAGAAAATTGGCCTGGACTGGAAGGGGGTGAAAGTGTCCGGAAAACTGGCATGGGCAGGAAGGGGGTGAAAGTGTCCGGAAAATTGGCCTGGACTGGAAGGGGGTAAAAGTGTCTGGAAAACTGGCCGGGGTGAAAGTGTCCGAAAAATTGGCCTGGACTGGAAGGGGGTGAAAGTGTCCAGAAAATTGGCCTGGACTGGAAGGGGGTGAAAGTGTCTGGAAAATTGGCCTGGACTGGAAGGGGGTAAAAGTGTCCGGAAAACTGGCCGGGTGAAAGTGTCCTGAAAATTTGCCTGGACTGGAAGGGGGTGAAAGTGTCCGGAAAATTGGCCTGGACTGGCAGGGGGTGAAAGTGTCCGGAAAACTGGCCTGGATGGGAAGGGGGTGAAAGTGTCTTTAAAACTGGCCTGGGAAGAAAGGGGGTGAAAGTGCCTGGAAAATTGGCCTGGACTGGAAGGGGGTGAAAGTGTCCAGAAAATTGGCCTGGACTGGAAGGGGGTAAAAGTGTACGGAAAATTGGCCTGGACAGGAAGGGGGTGAAAGTGTCCGGAAAATTGGCCTGGACTGGAAGGGGGTGAAAGTGTCCGGAAAACTGGCCTGGGCAGGAAGGGGGTGAAAGTGTCCGGAAAATTGGCCTGGACTGGAAGGGGGTAAAAGTGTCTGAAAAACTGGCCAGGGTGAAAGTGTCCGGAAAATTGGCCTGGACTGGATGGGGGTGAAAGTGTCCAGAAAATTGGCCTGAACTGGAAGGGGGTAAAAGTGGCCAAAAAATTGGCCTGGACTGGAAGGGGGTGAAAGTGTCTGGAAAATTGGCCTGGACTGGAAGGGGGTAAAAGTGTCCGGAAAAATGGCCGGGGTGAAAGTGTCCGGAAAATTTGCCTGGACTGGAAGGGGGTGAAAGTATCCGGAAAATTGGCCTGGACTGGAAGGGGGTGAAAGTGTCCGGAAAACTGGCCTGGGCAGGAAGGGGGTGAAAGTGTCCGGAAAATTGGCCTGGACTGGAAGGGGGTAAAAGTGTCTGGAAAACTGGCCGGGGTGAAAGTGTCCGGAAAATTGGCCTGGACTGGAAGGGGGTGAAAGTGTCCAGAAAATTGGCCTGGACTGGAAGGGGGTAAGTGTCCGAAAAATTGGCCTGAACTGGAAGGGGGTGAAAGTGTCTGGAAAATTGGCCTGGACTGGAAGGGGGTAAAAGTGTCCAGAAAACTGGCCGGGGTGAAAGTGTCCGGAAAATTTGCCTGGACTGGAAGGGGGTGAAAGTGTCCGGAAAATTGGCCTGGACTGGAAGGGGGTGAAAGTGTCCGGAAAACTGGCCTGGGCAGGAAGGGTGTGAAAGTGTCCGGAAAATTGGCCTGGACTGGAAGGGGGTAAAAGTGTCCGGAAAACTGTCCGGGGTGAAAGTGTCCGGAAAATTGGCCGGGGTGAAAGTGTCCGGAAAATTTGCCTGGACTGGAAGGGGGTAAAAGTGTCCGGAAAACTGGCCGGGGTGAAAGTGTCCGGAAAATTGGCCGGGGTGAAAGTGTCCGGAAAATTTGCCTGGACTGGAAGGGGGTGAAAGTGTCCGGAAAATTGGCCTGGACTGGAAGGGGGTGAAAGTGTCCGGAAAATTGGCCTGGACTGGAAGGGGGTGAAAGTGTCAAGAAAATTGGCCTGGACTGGAAGGGGGTAAGTGTCCGAAAAATTGGCCTGGACTGGAAGGGGGTGAAAGTGTCTGGAAAATTGGCCTGGACTGGAAGGGGGTAAAAGTGTCCAGAAAACTGGCCGGGGTGAAAGTGTCCGGAAAATTTGCCTGGACTGGAAGGGGGTGAAAGTGTCCGGAAAACTGGCCTGGGCAGGAAGGGTGTGAAAGTGTCCGGAAAATTGGCCTGGACTGGAAGGGGGTGAAAGTGTCCGGAAAATTGGCCGGGGTGAAAGTGTCCGGAAAATTGGCCGGGGTGAAAGTGTCCGGAAAATTTGCCTGGACTGGAAGGGGGTGAAAGTGTCCGGAAAATTGGCCTGGACTGGAAGGGGGTGAAAGTGTCCGGAAAATTGGCCTGGACTGGAAGGGGGTGAAAGTGTCCGGAAAATTGGCCAGGACAGGAAGGGGGTGAAAGTGTCCGGAAAATATGCCTGGACTGGAAGGGGGTGAAAGTGTCCGGAAAATTGGCCTGGACTGGAAGGGGGTGAAAGTGTCTTTAAAACTGGCCTGGGAAGAAAGGGGGTGAAAGTGCCTGGAAAATTGGCCTGAACTGGAAGGGTGTGAAAGTGTCCAGAAAATTGGCCTGGACTGGAAGGGGGTAAAAGTGTCCGGAAAATTGGCCTGGACAGGAAGGGGGTGAAAGTGTCCAGAAAATTGGCCTGGACTGGAAGGGGGTGAAATGTCCGGAAAACTGGCCTGGATGGGAAGGGGGTGAAAGTGTCTTTAAAACTGGCCTGGGTAGAAAGGGGCTGAAAGTGCCTGGAAAATTGGCCTGGACTGGAAGGGGGTGAAATTGTCCGGAAAATTGGCCTGGACTGGAAGGGGGTAAAAATGTCCGGAAAATTGGCCTGGACAGGAAGGGGGTGAAAGTGTCCGGAAAATTGGCCTGGACTGGAAGGGGGTGAAATGTCCGGAAAACTGGCCTGGATGGGAAGGGGGTGAAAGTGTCTTTAAAACTGGCCTGGGTAGAAAGGGGCTGAAAGTGCCTGGAAAATTGGCCTGAACTGGAGGGGGGTGAAAGTGTCCGGAAAATTGGCCTGGACTGGAAGGGGGTGAAAGTGTCTGGAAAATTGGCCTGGACTGGAAGGGGGTGAAAGTGTCCGGAAAATTGGCCTGGACTGGAAGGGGGTGAAAGTGTCTGGAAAATTGACCTGGACTGGAAGGGGGTGAAAGTGTCCGGAAAATTGGCCTGGACTGGAAGGGGGTGAAAGTGTCCGGAAAATTGGCCTGGACAGGAAGGGGGTAAAAGTGTCCGGAAAATATGCCTGGACTGGAAGGGGGTGAAAGTGTCCGGAAAATTGGCCTGGACTGGAAGGGGGTGAAAGTGTCTTTAAAACTGGCCTGGATGGGAAGGGGGTGAAAGTGTCTTTAAAACTGGCCTGGGAAGAAAGGGGGTGAAAGTGCCTGGAAAATTGGCCTGAACTGGAAGGGGGTGAAAGTGTCCAGAAAATTGGCCTGGACTGGAAGGGGGTAAAAGTGTCCGGAAAATTGGCCTGGACAGGAAGGGGGTGAAAGTGTCCAGAAAATTGGCCTGGACTGGAAGGGGGTGAAATGTCCGGAAAACTGGCCTGGATGGGAAGGGGGTGAAAGTGTCTTTAAAACTGGCCTGGGTAGAAAGGGGCTGAAAGTGCCTGGAAAATTGGCCTGGACTGGAAGGGGGTGAAATTGTCCGGAAAATTGGCCTGGACTGGAAGGGGGTAAAAATGTCCGGAAAATTGGCCTGGACAGGAAGGGGGTGAAAGTGTCCGGAAAATTGGCCTGGACAGGAAGGGGGTGAAAGTGTCTGGAAAATTGGCCTGGACTGGAAGGGCGTGAAAGTGTCCGGACTTGAAGTGGTTAGCAAAATGTCTCTTTCAATACATGTATGATGCTATTGCTGCATTAAAGTCCCACCGGGGGGGGGGGGTTCTTTTGGGTATATGCATTCATATAGGGACGAGCAGCCAGAAATTCGACCCTTTTGATTATTCGCTTCTTTATAAAATTTCCGTATTAACTCACATGAACACCTACATTGAGTTCCCAGATTGAACCCACACAACGTTTTCATTTGGTTTTTAGTTGTGTAGGGTGGAGGGGCAATTGTATAGTTTATATTTTGATATTTTTCAATAAAACATATTTTTCAAGCCGCAGATTTGTTCTGTGTTGGGACTTCTTTTTGTGAGTCCTTCACTCACATATTTATCTTGCTGTTATGAACCTAGACAAGATTTTTCCGTTGGCTGTGGATGGATCTCTTGGCCCCATGGTGTAGACGGAGGATTATTCTATATTACCTCTTCATGTCCTGTCTTATTGATACAATGTATATCTTTATCTACAAGCGTGTACGGATGTTTTCTGTCTGATAAGCATCCAGTCCAGAGTTGTACGCAGCTGAACAGCGAAGGAAATACTTTGAGCGTACAATCCTTTTTCGGCGATACTATCTGTTTTTTTTTTTTTTCTACACGGTGAGGCCTTTACATGCTAAGCCTTTGCTCCGTCTGCTCCTCCGCACAGTCTGTTTATTCATTCCGCAGTCACGGAGAAGCGGTGGAGGTAATTGGACGCAGGATAAAATAACAAGGGTCATGGTTAAAATAAAAAAAAAAAAAGCCGTGTCAGTGTAAATTCGCCCGTCGGAAACCTTGCACGGCCTAATTGAGGTTTTTCTCTTTCCAGTGTTTAAATCGGGTGTTGCCTTTCAACGTGAGAGGTTTTGGAGGGAAGTCGGTGCGTTGGCGGTGTATTTTTGAAAACATTCTGGCGAGTTTCAGCCTGGATAGCGTTACGCGGAATTCTAGCTCCGTGATAGATGGGCAACGAAACAAATTGAGGCCGCGTCGCTGGTGTGGATTGGGTTTCAGCCACAGGTCGGAAAAAAAAGGTTGCATATAAACGTGGATTGTGGCGGGTGCAACGGTTGTGTAACCCCAGAATGCCGGAGCAAAAATCAACTGCAAGTTTTTACTGCATCCGGGATTTGGTCCTGGTAGTGGAAGTGTGTAACGGAACCGACCCAGACTGTGCTTGAGTACTTCCGTTAGAATACTGCTTCGCCGTTCCAACACTGACAACAGACACCACAGACGACCATACAAGACTAGACGACACCAGTCTCGAAGTAATCCAGAAGGTAGACTAGTTTATTTGAACACAGATACAAGATATATACACTCAGTGAACAATCCCCCCTCCCTGCATAATGACACAGGGCGGGGCAATCTACATTTAGTAGCAAAAGACACACAGGTATTTAAACTTCACACCAGCAGACAGTCCCATCAGGAGGGAGGGCTGCTGGAGACACCCCCCCCCCACTAAGCTAATACACATAAACACATACATCCCATAATAGTTTGCTTCCAAACAATAGAACAATGGGATGAAGCCACATAACATCAACAACCCCCCACCCCAATATTAGGACAGATCACCCAGTACCCCTAACAGGCACAGGGTGATTTACACATAAGAGGGATATGGGGAGCTGAGACAGGGGTCTCCCCACCTCTCCAAAGTGAGCTGGGTTCCATGGGCCCCCCACCCAAAGTGACTCCCGTCACAAAGGGTTATTACAGGGAAGAACATTCTTTAAGGGCTCATTCACGCCATTCCTGTGCCTTGCGGAGACATGCATTACGTCATGGCTTGATGTGCATCATCCATTTACTGTGTTTTGGAATGAGCTGTGAATGTATAGGGATGCTATGAAGAAGTACATTGATGGTGTTAGAACCTTAGGTAGAGATCAGGGATGAGCTCAGAGCTCAGGTTGATGTAATTTCATCCGAACGCTGGCCGTTTAGGGAGTTTGGTTTGAACAAATGTGATTGCTTCTGGCTGCGAACACCTACATTGAGTTCGCAGGTTGAACCCACACAACGTTGTCCTTTGTTTTTTAGTTGTTTAGGGTGGAGGGGCAATTCTATCATTTATATTTTGATATTTACTAACCGTTCCGTATCTGCCGCCCCTCACTGCCAATCCCTCCACTGGCCTCCACTCAGTGCCCTCCCTCCCTCTCTGACAATCCCTCTATTGGCTTCCACGCATTGTCCTCCATCCCTCTCTGCCAATCCCTCCGCTGGCCTCCACTCAGTGTCCTCCATCCCTCTCTGCCAATCCCTCCGCTGGCCTCCACTCAGTGTCCTCCATCCCTCTCTGCCAATCCCTCCACTGGCCTCCACTCAGTGCCCTCCATCCCTCTCTGCCAATCCCTCCACTGGCCTCCACTCAGTGCCCTCCATCCCTCTCTGCCAATCCCTCCACTGGCCTCCACTCAGTGTCTTCCATCCCTCTCTGACAATCCCTCTATTGGCTTCCACTCATTGTCCTCCACCCCTCTCTGCCAATCCCTCCACTGGCCTCCACTCAGTGTCCTCCATCCCTCTCTGCCAATCTCTCCGCTGGCCTCCACTCAGTGTCCTCCACCCCTCTCTGCCAATCCCTCCATTGGCCTCCACTCAGTGTACACAATCCCTCTCTGCCAATCCCTCCACTGGCCTCCATTCAGTGTCCTCCATCCCTCTCTGCCAATCCCTCCACTGGCTTCCATTCAGTGTCCTCCATCCCTCTCTGCCAATCTCTCCACTGGCTTCCCATTGCCCAAAGGATAAAATTCAAAACATTAACAATAACATATAAAGCCATTTATAACTCCACCCCCAATTACATCACCAATCTTGTCTTCAAATATCACCCAAACTGTACTCTCCGCTCCTCACAAGACCTCCTGCTCTCTAGCTCCCTCGTCTCCTCATCCCATGCTTGTCTCCAGGACTTGTCCAGAGCTTCCCCCATCCTCTGGAACTCTCTACCCCAATTTATGAAACTATCACCTACTCTGCTCACTTTAAGGTGATCTCTGAAAACCTATCTCTTCAGGGAAGCCTATCCTGCCCTCAGCTAATAATGGAATCTTCTTCTCCTCCTACCAGTTCATCCCCCACAGTTACTACCTTTTGTACCACTAGCCCCTCCCTCCTAGATTGTAAGCTCCAAGGAGCAGGGCCCTCCTAACCAGGGGTGGACTGACAACTCATGGGGCTCCCGGGCAATAGGGGATCATGGGGCCCCTGGGTCCTTGCCCAAACTCAAAAAAGGTACCAGGGGCATCTCATGGGGCCTCCTACTGACCCCGGGCCCTCAGGCAGTGCCCGAGTTTCCAAATGGTCAGTCCACCCCTGCTCCTAGCCCTCTTGTATTGAACTGTTTTGTTGCTGTATTGTCTCCATTTACATTGTAAAGTGCTGAGCAAACTGTTGGCGCCATAAATCCTGTATAATAATAATAATAATAATATCAGACATGTACGTTGCTTTTATTCTTAGCAGAAGATGAGCTGTGTTAGTAACACATTTAACTTACAACAAAGGACTTTTTGGGGATTTTTTAACAAAGGACTTTTGGGTGTAAAGTGCAGACTCCAACAACCACTGACCAGTTTTTAGTAAAAATCAGCACATATTACACACATTAACACTTGTTAGGCACACACTTAACCCATTGATTATTTGAGATGTTAATCCCCTTCCCAGCCGGTGTCATTAATACAGCAAAACTGTATAGTATTATCACTGATCATTGTATTAGTGTCATTGGTGATGTCAGTGTCAGTTCTCACCCCGTGTCAGTTAGTGTCAAATTGCCCGCCGCACTATCACAGTCCCACTATAGACAACGCCATTACTAGTATAAAAAATAAATATAAATTCCAGTATACATCTCATAGTTTGTAGACACTTTAACTTTCACGCAAACCAATCAATATTACTTATCGGGATTTGTTTTACCAAAGACATGTAACACTATAATTTTTTTTTAATTGGATATGTTTATTAGCAGAAAGTAAAAAATATAGTTAAAAAAAAAAAAAATTCAGTCCTTTTTCTTTTATATAATATAAAATAAAAATCCAGTGGTGATCAAATACCACCAAAAGAAAGCACTATTTGTGTGAAAAAAAACCCATAAGTTTAATTTGAGTACAGTTAAAGTAATACCTTTCGGATCTAAAGTGGTAAAGGGTGTGCAAGTACCAGGGGCAGAAGATGGATTTATATGAATTGGCTGCCTTTTGTGCTGCCCTAATCATGTCTTTGTGACCAATTGTTGGTGGACGATGGTGGAGCACTACATTCTGAACTGGCATCCTTTATCAGTAGTATTCACAATTTTTTTCTGAGTGTGTTTCCAAAGCTGCTGACCATGACAAGTAGAAGACTTGGGCAGGGGCGGACTGGCCATTTGGAAACTCGGGCACTGCCCGAGGGCCCGGGGCCAGTAGAGGGCCCCATGAGATGCCCCTGGTACCTTTTTCATAGGTTTTTTTGAGTTTGGGCAAGGACACAGGGGCCCCATGATCCCCTATTGCCCGGAGGCCCCATGAGTTGTCAATCCGCCCCTGGCAAGTACTGATAGGGAGTCCAAGAGGGAGCAAACTGGAGCTCTTAGTGGATTGGGCAGTTTTGTTCTTATTGTTGGGGTCCCATTGCACATGCATGGCCTTCCGTAGCTATTGAGTTGCATTACAAATCCAGAATGGCCATCGACTGTCAGATCCAGTGTGGGTATAATTACCCGAAGGCACGTGTGGTCTACACGCATGTTGTCACATCCCAGACCTGTCAGCTCTCTGTTCTAGAATTTGGTAACTGTATCCCCTTGTAGATTCCAGTAACATTATTCATCCTGTCACAGACCGCACCGCACTGAGCCCCCCGCGTCATACCCCAGTACTGGTCTCAGCAGGAATACTTCCTCCCCTTCCTTATGACTTAACTTTCACTGCCCCCCTCCACATGCTGTGCTGCATCAGGAAAGCCATAACTCTCTTATCAAAGGTTCCTGTGCCTGCACAGCAAACTCCACACAATGGGCAGGAAACTGGGCGCATGACAGGCAAACGCCAGCAATTCCAATCACTTCCTGCGCTCCCCCTTGGCCGTTTCCTGAGCTACTGTACAGCCGTCCTCTGGGCCTTGACCCAGGGACAGGAGGGGTTAACCGTCTGTATTTTCTTTACTTCCCCGTAATCTTTTGGAGCATCTGCGGCATGAAAAATCTGGACAAGAAGAGCCTGGACACCGGCCAACCTGCCTCTCCGGGGAGAGAGAGCTCATTCCTAGACTGACCTTCAATAAAAAAATAGAGCTAAAGCAACTTAAAAGAACGCCATGGAGAGCTGTGTATCTACAATGGTATCATGACGTAATGTCAGGGCCTTTAATAAAACAATTTGATTTCATCATCCGAATAATGGCAGGATTACTAGAATTAGAACTAGAATTGTATCGCTTGCCACTTTTCTGCCCTCTGTTCGTAGAAGAACAAAAGTAATAATTTCTGGTATTAGCTGGGCAACGAAGGGTAAATCTTGGCTTTCTGATTGGATCCACCTTAACCTTTTTCAGAAATAAAATAAAATCTATTTTATAACTCCATTATATAGCAAGACATCATTTTTTATGTTTCATCGTCTTTGATTTGATGTATAAAATCCACAAACCAAATACCAGGATGAAATGTATCTATTGCTTGCCATTTGTAAAGCTGAACACTGGCCTTCTCTCCGGTCTTGCACAGTTGTACCGACTCCTCTCCTGGACTGAAATGGGTTGCTCTGATTTCACCGCACACTGTGAGCTTCTCACAATGTGCATTAGAAGTTGCAGCAAGTCAGATAGAGATCTGCCTCATTTCCTGGGATGGGGGATGTCCAGCATCATCTAATACAGGTGTAATATCGCTTCTCGGCCTTTTGGCTAAGATCAAGTATCTGTTCTTATCAGTGTCCAGTAGGGGCGCTCCACAGTCATTCTAGCTTTGCGGGGATGACTGGTTGTATAGTACCCCTGATGGTATGATGGGGGTCCTTTCTAGTACAGGTTGGAACAGAAACCGAGGCGCCCACAGGCTGCTGGGGCCCAGGAGTAATTCCCCCTGGAAGACCGGAGGGGCCCAGTTCCTCCTGATTTGAGCGGATCTACCTTGTCTGGCCAGGGGCCGGGAAGGCAGAAAGTCCGCGAATCAGTGCCCCCTGAGTGGTCGCCTCAGGGGTGTTCTTAGAAACACTTGGGTGTGGGACCCCAACGTGTGAAAAGGCACATGGTCACTGAGTTCAAACACTTTTTCTGCACAGCGCCCTCAGGACCGGGCCTTCTGGCTAAGTTCGGGGCAATTTTTGCTACAGGCCTCAGGGCCTGGTCTGTGTACATTTGGCAAGACCACTTTTTATTTATTTAATTTATTATTTCTCTCACTGTTTGTCACTTTTTCACTCATGTTTGTGTTTTATTTCCTCACAGGATGGAGGGTGTGGGTCCTCGGGCCTACCCTGAAGTCTAGTGGGAGGATGTGTGGCCTTTTGGTTCCTTCCTCCCCTGTCCCTAGGGGGTTTTCTCTTCGGGAGAGCCCCCTGACCAAGTACTGAGTGGCTGGCTTCGGCTGGCCACAAGGAACGGTGGTCTGCCAGGCCTTTTGGCTAGGTGGACCAAATGGGAACCTTTTCCCTGTCAGGAGCTTCGTGCCCCAGGGGATCAGGGTAGAGGTCCATCCCCTTCGGGGGAAGGACAAAGCACACCCCTAAGTGCACTTTTTTGTGTGGTGTTTTGCACTTGCACGTTTTTTGTGAACACTTACGGGTTTTTTCGTTTTTCGCACGTTCGCGGATTTTAAAAAAAAAAAAGGTGTAAGACTGGATCACTGCACTGGGACCAGACAGAAGGGAAGTGGATGACATGATGGCATTCTGTGCTGATCAGCGCTCCATCAACCTGCTCATCCAGACCTGCAAAGGACTTCGGCCAAGTTTTAAGGGCAAATGTCAACTGCGGAAAGGCAGCGATCATGCTGTTTGGAAAGAGGTTCCTGCCTTCTTTTGCATACATGCCTTTAAGCACCAAGACAGACTTCAACAAAATTTTAGGAGTCTGGTTTAGTACTGATAGTCTCTTGGGAAAAGAGACAACAAAGATAAACCAAAAGTTTGGACTTTGGAGCCTCAGAGAACTGATAAGAACAGATATTTCACTTGATCTTAGCCAAAAGGCTGAAAAGCAAGAACTGGCACCAGTTGGTACCTCTAGCCAAGACCAGACACAAACACACTAATCTTACCCAAAACACCCATTATTTTTTTTTGTTTAGCTAACCATATGAGGACGGTGGAGGTGGAGGGGGGATGTGCAAAGGTGAGCTGCAGTCAGGTGTTGCAGAGGTTAATTGAGTTAGGTGAGTTGCAGACAGGGTGTATAGGTGAGCTGCGGCTGGGGGGGTGCAGAGGTTAGCTGAGTTGCAACTCACCTTTGCACCCCCCAGCCACAGCTCAGCTCTGCACCCACTGGCCACAGCTCAGCTCTGCACCCCCCAGCCACAGCTCAGCTCTGCATCCCCCAGGCCACAGCTCACCTCTGCACCCCCCAGCCACAGCTCAGCTCTGCACCCACTGGCCACAGCTCAGCTCTGCACCCACTGGCCACAGCTCAGCTCTGCACCCCCCAGGCCACAGCTCACCTCTGCACCCCTGGCCACAGCTCACCTCTGCACCCACTGGCCACAGCTCAGCTCTGCACCCACTGGCCACAGCTCAGCTCTGCACCCACTGGCCACAGCTCAGCTCTGCACCCCCCAGGCCACAGCTCACCTCTGCACCCCTGGCCACAGCTCACCTCTGCACCCCCCGGGCCACAGCTCAGCGCTGCACCCCCCGGCCACAGCTCACCTCTGCACCCCCTGGCCACAGCTCACCTCTGCATTCCCCATCTGCTTCTCACCCCTGCACCCTGTCTGTGGCTCATATCTGCACCCTGTCTGAAACTCACCTGTCATGTCACCCTTGCAACACCTGACTGAAGCTCACAACTGTCATCAACCTCTCCATAGTAACCCTCATCCACAACTACCTGCAGCTCACTTCTGCACCCCCTGTCCACACCTGGACATTTAAAAAATAGGACCTAGCCCAAAAATAAGACCTAGAGTGTTTTTTGAGCCCAAAAAAATATAAGATAGTGTCTTATTTTTGGGGAAACACGGTAATTGCAGATAAGGCACCAAGTGAGTTTAATTACCACCTTAGTCAGCCCCAGAACCTGCATCATTAATATGTGTTCTGTTTTAAAGGGATGAGATAGCAATCCTACCATCAGGGGTGGACTGACAACTCATGGGGCCTCCGGGTAATAGGGGATCATGGGGCCCCTGTGTCCTAGCCCACACTCGAACCACACCCAAAAAAGCCTATGAAAGGTACCAGGGGCACTTCATGGGGCCCCCTACTGACCCTGGGCCCTCGGGCAGTGCCCGAGTTCCCAAATGGTCAGTCCGCCCATGCCTACCATCGTGTCTCATGTATATAGGAAACTATTTAGGGCCTGAAGGCTCATATCTCCATTTCTACTGCATGGTGCAGGTTGGTAATTAAGGAGAGCCGGAATGCCTGAAGTTGCCATATTACTGGCCGTACATTTTTGCTTACTGTGCTATAACCCCGTTGTAATAAATATATCTCCTCCTAGCAGAGCTTCATGCAGCACTGCCTCCATGCAAATGAGCCCAGCCTTTGTTTTATTCCTGGAAATGACACTTCTCTGATTTGCAGAAACAAAATTACACCTAAAACCTCATTAGCTAAGAGGACTCGGTGGGAGAGCTTCACAAGCGGAGTTTGTTTTACCGGTTGTTGTTATTTTCTCACTTTTGTTTTACTGTTTCTTTTTTGTGTTTTGTTTTACCAGATGTAACGATTTTATTTACTGGCAAGATAATGAGCCCAGCGACACTTCATCACAGCAGTGATCTGCAAGAGTCTTCTGCTGCACCGAGGAAACCGCTAAAGGTTGGAGGAATGACGAATGAAGGCGCACATGTGACACTAATTGGAGCCAGGGCTACCGGCCAAAGAGGAGGAATGAACAGAGGAGCTAGCCAAAAGCAGTAGTCAGAGCTGGGTAAGAGGACAGAGAGGCAGTTCCCTGTGAGCTAAGAGAGCACTAATGATTGGTGGCTATGGTCCTAAAGAAGAACGCTGGTCAGACCATGAAAATTTAAATCTACATATTATTTTTATTATTATTATACAGTATTTATAAAGCGCCAATAGTTCGCTCAGCGCTGTACATTACAAAGGGGGACAGAACATGTGACAGAACAATACCAATACAGTGCAAAACATGAGGGGATCGAGGGCCCTGCTCCTTGGAGCTTACAATCTAGGAGGGAGGGGATGGTGGCACAGGAGGAGATAGCTGTGGGGGATGGAGTGGTAGGAAGAGTGGAGGAGGTCGGCAAGTTAGCAGGAGGTGGGGTAGGCTACCCTGAAGAGATGGGTTTTCAGGGTGCGCCTAAAGGAGAGGAGAGTAGGTGATAATCTGATGGGTTGGGGCAGGGAGTTCCAGAGGATGGGTGACACCCTGGAGAAGTCCTGCAGGCGGGCATGGGAGGAGGAACAGGGAACTAGAGAGAAGGAGGTCTTGTGAGGAGCGGAGTGTGTGTGCTGGGTGGTACTTGGATATTAGGTCAGTGATGTAGTTCGGGGCAGTATGGTGGACAGCTTTGTACGTCTTCCTCTCTCCCAGCAATGACTCTGAAGTTCAGTATTCTCTGCTTCCTCTTCCAGATTTAACCACTTCTAATCCGGACACTTTCCCCCCCCCCCTTCCAGTCCGGACACATTCACCCCCTTCCCGTCCAGGTCAATTTTCAGCTTTCAGCGCTGTCGCACTTTGAATGACAATTGCGCGGTCATGCAACACTGTACCCACATGAATTTTTCAGCATTTTTTTGAGACAGATAAAACTTTATTTTGGTGGTATCTATTCACCACTGGGATTTTTATTTTTTTGCTATATAAATGAAAAAGTCCAAAAATTTTGAAAAAAAGTGTTTTTCATATAACATTTTGCAAATAAATAATCTTTCTTCATAAATCTCGGCCAAAATGTATTCAGTTATCTTTTTAGTAAGAAAAAATAACCCAAAATTAGTTTATAACCAAAAATTATACTTTTTCAAAAAAAGTTTTTACATTTTTTTTTATATTATTATTTATGTTGTTTTTTTTTCTACATACTGTCACCCTAGCAGTACAGTGTCACCATAGTGACACTGTACTACTTGTGGGGGTGATGAAGATTTTTTTTTTTTTTACACTGATTGCTTTTACACCCATAAAGGCTGTAAAAGCAATCATTTCTCCTTTTCTCTGGCTGCATTCTTGCAGCCATTGAGAAATACTGTGTGAGCTGTGATTAGTCACAGCTTGTCACATGGTACAAGGCTGTTATGAATAGCCCTGTACAGGGGCGGACTGACAACTCATGGGGCCCCCGGGCAATAGGGGATCATGGGGCCCCTGTGTCCTTGCCCAAACTCCAAAAAGCATATGAAAAAGGTACCAGGGGCATCTCATGGGGCCCCCTACTGACCCAAGCCCTCGGGCAGTGCCTGAGTGTCCAAATGGTCAGTCCGCCGCTGGCCCTGTACCATGTGACCTCTGTGATCATTCACAGAATTCACATGTATTAAGCAATGATATCAGAAGTGACATCTTGCTTACTATTCTTCATGTGATCACTGATTGGCCAATCAGTGATGACATGATCGGGACCTCACACAGAGGTCCCGTACAAAGATAGGTGCTCCACTGTGTCCTGAGGACATAGCGAGCACCAGATTGCAGTGCTGCACGCTCCCAGGAAGCACGCACAAGCAGGGAGCGGGGAGGACGTTTATAAACGGCCACCCGACCCTGCACTGCCACCGTCCAGCCGTTTATATACATGGGCCAGTTGGGAAGTGGTTAATTCAAAATAGTGATGGGCCAAACACCCCCCTTTTCGGTGCATGGCTGAACATCCAAACATAACAAAAGTTCGACCACGAACTTTGAACAGAGGGGACAACTCACTAAGCGTTATCTTACCAAATCTGAGCATGCAGTAAGATACCGCACAGCTACTAATAACATTCTTTAATGCTTCAGCTGTCAGTGGGGTTCCCTGCTGACAGCTTAATGTAAAGAGAATTTCCAAGAAATTACATTTTCTTTTTTTTTAAATACGTGGGGTCCCCCACCATCCATACCAAGCTTTTCAGATCTGGTATAGATTTTGAGGGGAACCTCCATGCCAACATTTTTTTAAAAATGGTGTGGGCCCCCCCCCCCCCCCAAAATCCATACTTATCCGAGCATGCAGCTCAGCAGGTCAAATCATGAAAATTCAAATATACGTTTTCTTTCTCTCTCCCAGCAATGACTCTTCAGTTCACTACCCCCTGCTTCCTCTTCCAGCTTTAATTCAGAATAGCGATGGGCCAAACACCCCCCCAGGGGCGGACTGACAACTCATGGGGACACCGGGCAATAGGGGATCATGGGGCCCCTGTGCCCTTGCCCAAACTCAAAAAAGCCTAGGAAAAAGGTACCAGGGGCATCTCATGGGGCCACCTATTGACCCCGGTCCCTCGGGCAGTGCCCAAGTTTCCAAATGGTCAGTCCACCCCTGCACCCCCCTCTTCGGTGCATGTTAGAACATTCAAACATAACAAAAGTTCGACAGCAAACTTCAAACAGAGGGCACAATTCACTAAGCGGTATCTTACCACATCTGAGTATGCTATAAGATACCGCACAGCAACTAAAAACATTCTTTAATGTTTCAGCTGTCAGTTCCCCGCTGACAGCTGAATGTAAAGAGAATTTCCCAGCAATCACATTTAAACTAAAAAAAAAATAATATGTTGGATCCTTCACCATCCATACCAAGCCCTTTGGGTCTGGTATAGATTTTGAGGGGAACCCCCATGGCAAAATTAAAAATGGTGTGGGGTCCCTCCCAAAATCTATACCAGACCCTTATTCGAGCATTCAGCTTGGCAGGTCAGTAAAGGATGTGGAAGAGCAAGTGCCCCCCATCCCCTGAAGCATATCAGGTCACATGATCTCAACATGTGGGGATGCTCTGGGACATGGGTCTATTCCTCACAACTGTGGCTGGTGGTTATGGGGGTCTGCGGGGTGGGAGGCTTATTGGAATCTTTGACAAGGGGGCCCCCAGATCCCACCTCCCCCATGTGAATGAGTATGGGGTACATGGCACCGCTACTCATTCAAAAAAGAAAAAAAAAACGCACTGGCTCCCACCGTCTGACAGCTGCACCGGGATGACAGTTCTTAAATACCGTCATGATGTCAGAAGGGGGTGGATTCACCCCACTCCCTTGTGGCCTCATTATACGGTGTGATTGGCCAAAGCATTGCACCTGACCTGTGGTCTGGGTGCAGTGGATTGTGGGGCATGGCGGGCAAACAGCCAGCCGAACGCCCTTATAGTTCGTGTGTTTGCGGAACATATAGCCCAACTTAGATATATAGCCCAACACTAATTTAGAAGCTCAGCTTCACCTCCTAGCAGTGAATTAGTTGCTAAAATACCCCTGCTCCCTCCCTTAATAGTGAATCAGCAACTCGGAATCCCTTTCTCTCTCTTCCACCAGTAATTCAGAAGCTCAGCTCTCCTACTCAACCTCTTATCAGTGAATCAGCAGCTCAACTCTCCCTGCTCCGTCTTCCAGTAGTAATTCATTAGCTCAGCTCCCACTGCTTCCTCTCCCAGCAGTAATTTAGCAACTCCGATCCCCCTGCTCCCTCTCCCAGCAACAACTCAGACGCTCAGCTCCCCTACTTCACCTCCTAGCAGTGACTTAGTAGCTAGAATACCAAAATACCCCTGCTCCTTCTCTTAACAGTGATTCAGCAACTCAGAATCCCCTGCTCGCTTTCCCAAAAGTAACTCAGAAGCTCAGCTATGCTACTCCATCTCTTAACAGTGGCTCAGCAGCTCAGTTCCCCCTGCTTCTTCTCCCAGTGCTAATTCATTAGCTCAGCTCCCATTGCTTCCTCTCCCAGCAGTGATTTAGCAACTCTGATCCCCCTGCTCTCTCTCCCAGCAGTAACTCAAAAGCTCAGCTCCCCTACTTCACCTGCTAGTAGTGACTCTGTAGCTCAGCTCACCCTGCTCCCTCACACAGCAGTAATTTATTAGCTCAGCTCCCACTGCTCCCTCTCCCAGCAGTAATTTAATAGCTCAGCTCCCACTGCTTCCTCTCCCAGCAGTGATTTAGCAACTCGGATCCCCCTGCTCCCTCTACCAGCAGTAAGTCAGAAGCTAAACTCCCTTGCTTCACCTCCTAGCAGTGATTCAGCTGCTCAGCTCTCTCTGCTCCCTCTCCCAGCATTAATTCATTAGCTCAGCTCCCACTGCTCCCTCTCCCAGCAGTGATTTAACAACTCAGATCCCCCTGCTCCCTCTCCCAGCATTAATTCATTAGCTCAGCTCCCACTGCTTCCTCTTCCAGCAGTGATTTAACAACTCAGCTCCCCCTGCTCCCTCTCCCAGCACTAATTCTGAAGCTCAGTTCCCCTACTTCACCTCCTAGCAGTGACTCAGTAGCTCAGCTCCCCCTGCTCCCTCTCACATCATTCATTCATTATCTCAGCTTCCACTGCTTCCTCTCCCAGCAGTGATTTAGCAACTCAGATCCCCCTGCTCCTTCTACCAGCAGTAAGTCAGAAGCTCCACTCCCCTGCTTCACCTCCTAGCATTGACTCAGCAGCTCAGCTCCCCCTACTCCCTCTCACATCATTCATTATCTCAGCTCCCACTGCTTCCTCTCCCAGCAGTGATTTAGTAACTCAGATCCTCCTGCTCCCTCTACCAGCAGTAAGTCAGAAGCTCAACTCCCCCACTCCACCTCCTAACAGTGACTCAGCATTTCAGCTCCCCCTGCTCCCTCTCCCAGCAGCAATGCAGAAGCTCAGCTCCCCCACTCCACCTCCTAACAGTGACTTGGCAACTCAATTACCCCTGCTCTTTTTCCTAATAGTGATCCAGCAAATCATATTCCCCTGCTCGCTCTCCCAAAAGTAACTCAGAAGCTCAGCTACGCTTCTCCATCTCCCAGCAGTGGCTCAGCAGCTCATCCCTCACCCCTTTTGACAATGACTAGCACCTCAGCTCAGCTTCCTCTGCTCCACCTCCCATCAGTGACTCAGCAGCTCAGCTTCCCCCAACCCTAAAGGTAACCCTAACTCTAGCATTAACCCTTAACCTAAAGGTAAACCTCACCTTAGCGATCACTTTAACTATTTGCAAACAAAGTCATGTGATTGCCACAACAGTGCAGGCGTCGTGATCAATAGGTTTGCATGTAGCAAGGCCATACTATACAGAGATGGGGCTGTAAAGTAATTTTAAACCTTAATTTTTTTAAATGTAATATTTACCAGCTTTGCGCAATGGTTTTGCACACAGCAGTCCCAATCCTCCTCTCCTCGGGTCCCCCAACAGCGCTCCTGGCTCCTTCCCCCTGCCGAGTGCACCCAATAGCATGCTGCTTGCTATGGGGTAACTCCTGCGGGCTCGATCTCGAGCCATGCTCTGTTTGTCCATTGACACACAGAGTGCTTCTCGGCCCCGCCTCCATGCTTTACTCACTGGATGTGATTGACAGTAGCAGGAGCCAATCGCTCCCACTGCTGCCTCTCTTTCCAGTGGGGAGAGAGAGCTGAGAGAACAGCTGGATTGAGATCGGGTTCAGATAGATAAAGTGCGTGTGTGTGGCGGGGGGGACTAGGGGGAGCTGCATTCAGTTTTTTTTTTTTTACCTTAATGCATAGAATGCAATAAGGTAAAACAATTTCCGCCTTTAGAACCACTGGGATTTTTTTTAATTCACATTTTTCATGAAAATTGGTCTCTAATTTTACCATGTGGAGCTCATAGTGGGTAGACACGAGCAGGGGCGGACTGACCATTTGGAAACTCGGGCACTGCCCGAGGGCCCGGAGTCAGTAGGGGGCCCCATGAGATGCCCCTGGTACCTTTGTCATAGGCTTTTTTGAGTTTGGGCAAGGACACAGGGGCCCCATGATCCACTATTGCCTGGAGGCCCCATGAGTTGTCAGTCCGCCCCTGGACACGAGCACACCGGAAGTTTTTGTTTCATTTCGGATGCACCTCTTCATTGAAGAATTTTGTTTCATCATATTAGTTATGTTGTAATGATTCAGTTTTAGGATTCATTTCATATCTGCTGCACTTGTTTCGTATATTCGTTGGTCCAGATGGATTCAAAGAATTTTGCAGTCCTTCTGGAAGATTGCTATATATTCAATATATTATTGAATTGGAAGGATTTGGTATTTTCAGTCCAACCCACCAAGAGGGATGTCATGAGCTGATTGGCCAAAATCGGCTGGCATCATGTGCATTTGGATTAACAAATGCAACGAAATTTGGAATCCATTCATGATCCGAATTATAGAACGAATTTGAAAATTGAATTCATTACCCCATGGGCCGAAACTACTATCGCATCATGTGACTTCATCCGAATGAAATGAAGGAAATAAATGCATTTGTTAAGTGCGTTATAACTTTTTTTTGGATTTGTTGACATTCCTTATGTTCATTGGGAGATTTTATTCATCCAAAGCTCTGAAAATGAAGTTTGCGTCCTAAAAATGAATCAATACGAAACGCACATTTCCAATAGCAGGTAGCCTCTCATTTCACAAGGAGGATTCAGAATTTGCACAATAATTCATCTACAGCTTGATGGAGTTCTTCAAAATGGAAGATGTTGGAAGGTTTGGATGAGTACGTACTTACAGGTCACCATGTTTTATTGCTTGTTTGAGCTCTTTAGTCACATAGGAAGTTTACATTCGCCCGAAGGTATGGATTTCAATGGAAAATACACATCTATACCTTGGGATCCAACTTTACAAGAAGTTCCCTTATCATCCGCTCCCTCTGGGTCTATCAGACGAGACCTCCAGACTGAACAATAGAAGGAAAACTCCAGAGTTCCCACAGCTGATGGCACAGCAAGGGTCATGGGTTTGCAGGATATGATGGGCCTGGGCGGTTATGATCCAGGATATCACTTAACACCGCTAGACTGGAGGAAAAACAGTATTTTTCATTACAGTCCTGAGAAGCTGGAAACGGGTCCATCTGAGTGCAGAAACTAATATGGCTCCAACTTATTTCATATGAAGAGCTATTGGTATAGCAGCCAGTGCAACTGCCCTGAGGTCTAGCACAGAGAGTATAAAGTACATAGAAGACATAGCACATACAATACATGGCATACAGAGGGCCAAACACACAGAGGGCACAGCAATAGAGGGTCCAGCACCCAGGAAATGCCAAGCCCAGCACACAGCGCACACAGGGCCAAGCTCACAGAATAAAGAGCAGGAAGAAGGTCCAGGATGTAAGAGGAGCTTCATAGTTGGCCATTTTTGGTGCCAAAGCACTAGTCCCTACTCCTGCTCCAGCAGGACAATCTACTGTGTGGCTGTCACTGCAGCAGCTGGAAGCCAGGATGTCCTCCTCTCTCCTGCCGGATTTCAGCTGCTGGCATCTCCTCTTCTCTCCTGCTGGGTTTCAGTTACTGGCATCTGCTCCTCTCTCCTGCCAGATTTCAGCTGCTGGCATCTCCTCCTCTTTCTTTCAGGATTTTAGCTTCCGGCATCTCCTCTGCTTTTCTGGCAGTTTTCAGCTGCTGGCATCTCCTCCTCCTTCCTGCAGGATTTCAGCTGCTGGCATCTCCTCCTCTTTCTTTCCTCTTTCTTTCCAGATTTCAGCTTCTGACATCTCCTCCTCTCTCCAGCCAGATTTCAGCTGCTGGCATCTCCTCCTCTCTCCTGCCGGATTTCAGTTGCCGACATCTCCTCTCCTCCTCTCTCCTGCCAGGTTTCAGCTGCCTGCATCTCCTCTCTCCTGATGGATTTCAGCTGCTGGCATATCCTCCTCTCTCCTGCTGGGTTTCAGTTTCTGGCATCTTCTCCTCTCTCCTGCTAGGTTTCAACTGCCTGCATCTCCTCCTCTCTCCTACCCGATTTCAGCTGCTGGAATTTCCTTCTCTCTCCTGCTGGATTTCAGCTACCAGCATCTCCTCCTCTCTCCAGCCAATTTTCAGCTGCCAGCATCTCCTCTTCTCTTCTTCCAGATTTCAGCTTGCGGCATCTCCTCCTCCCTTCTTCCAGATTTCAGCTGCTGGCATATCCTCCTCTCTCCTGCTGGGTTTCAGTTTCTGGCATCTTCTCCTCTCTCCTGCTAGGTTTCAACTGCCTGCATCTCCTCCTCTCTCCTACCAGATTTCAGCTGCTGGAATCTCCTCTCTCCTACCAGATTTCAGCTGCTGGAATCTCCTCTCTCCTGCTGGATTTCAGCTACCAGCATCTCCTCCTCTCTCCAGCCAATTTTCAGCTACCAGCATCTCCTCCTCTCTCCAGCCAATTTTCAGCTGCCAGCATCTCCTCCTCTCTTCTTCCAGATTTCAGCTCCCGGCATCTCCTCCTCTCTTCTTCCAGATTTCAGCTGCTGGCATCTCCTCCTCTCTCCTGCCAGGTTTCAGCTGCCTGCATCTCCTCTCTCCTGATGGATTTCAGCTGCTGGCATATCCTCCTCTCTCCTGCTGGGTTTCAGTTTCTGGCATCTTCTCCTCTCTCCTGCTAGGTTTCAACTGCCTTCATCTCCTCCTCTCTCCTACCAGATTTCAGCTGCTGGAATCTCCTTCTCTCTCCTGCTGGATTTCAGCTACCAGCATCTCCTCCTCTCTCCAGCCAATTTTTAGCTACCAGCATCTCCTCCTCTCTCCAGCCAATTTTCAGCTGCCAGCATCTCCTCCTCTCTTCTTCCAGATTTCAGCTTCCGGCATCTCTTCCTCTCTTCTTCCAGATTTCAGCTGCCGGCATCTCCTCCTCTCTCCTGCCGGATTTCTTATAGATGTACTTATAAAAAATACATAGTTTTTTTTTTTATAAAGAGAAATTGGTTCTGACAAATATTACAAGAAAGCTTTCTTCAGAAGATAGAAAACCACCCAAAAAGGGGGAGAAAATTACCCTTTTGGGTGGTTTTCTATCTTTTGAAGAAAGCTATCTATGTAATAAAGCTGATATTCTTTTTGTAAAAATGTCTCCTTGGGTATATGTGTAATGTCTCAGTTGCTGCAATAAAGTCCCATGGGGGGGTCTCTCTGCATTTTGATTCTTTTATTTTACTTTCTATTCTATTTTATTTTGTTATTTTATTGTATATTCTTTGCTGTACTGTTTTACTATTCTCCTCTATTCTTTTCTCTTTAACACTATTATTTTGAAATTAAAAGTTGGGAAGATGGCTATATTCATTTTATTCTGTTCTATTTTATTCTGTTCCATTTTTTTCTATTCTATTCCTTTCTGTGCTATTTTATTCTATTATTTTATTTTATATTTTATTCTGCTCTGTTTTACTCTATTCTATTCTGTTTTATTCTATTTTATTCTTTTTGAAATTGGAATTTCGGAAGATGGCTATATTCATTCTATTTTATTCTATTCTGTTCCATTTTTTCTATTTTATTCTATTCTATTCCTTTCTATTCTATTTTATTCTATTATTTATTTTATATTCTATTCTGCTCTATTTTACTCTATTCTATTCTGTTTTATTCTTTTTGAAATTGGAATATTGGAAGATGGCTATATTCATTCTATTCTATTCTATTTTTTTCTGTTCCATTTTTTTTATATTTTATTGTATTATATTCTATTCCTTTCTAGTCTATTTTATTCTATTCTTTTATTTTATATTCTATTCTGTTCTATTTTACTTTATTCTATTCTGTTTTATTCTATTTTACACTTTTTGAAACAGGAATTTTGGAAGATGGCTAAATTCATTCTATTCTATTCTATTTTATGCTGTTTCATTTTTTTATTTTATTATATTCCTTTCTATTCTGTTTTATTCTCTTATTTATTTTATATTCTATTCTGCTCTATTTTACTCTATTCTATTCTGTTTTATTCTATTTTATTATTTTTGAAATTCAAATTTCAGAAGATAGCTAGATTGTAACGAGCAAAGCCCTCTGTTTCCTCTTGTACCAAATTGTATTGTAACTGTAATGTCTACCTTCATTTTGTAAAGCGCTGCGCAAACTGTTGGCAAATAGAAATCCTGTATAATAATAATAATAGCTATATTCTAACACTAATAAACACATAATCTGTGAATGAAATCAGTAATAGTCAACACAGGACAATAGGGGTCCCAGAGGAGACTGGGTGCAGAGGGGAGGAGCCTGGTCATGGCGGTGAGGGAGAGCGCGATATAATAGTCAGCAATATGTTTATATTTCAAATTTGTTTTCAAATTCGATTCAAATTAAATTTGAACTTTGGAAAAAAATTTGTTTACTTATTTGTTTAAATTCGTTACTGTTGTAATTCGGAAAAAAATCAGATACATCCGAATCTCCAAATAATGAAAATTTAGTCAGAATTTGGGTTGGGAATGAAATGAACCGCACATGTCTATAGCACACAGAGATTCCGGCACACAGAGGACCCAGAACAAACAGATGTCTCTTCCCAATGGGGACCCAGACAATGATCAAACCATGACGGCTTATAAATCCTCCGCACTTCATCCGAACATAAAACTAAGCTTTGACTTTGGATACTCTTTAGCCGTCACTGAACATGCGAAGACCATGTAGAGACTAAAGCACGGCATTGTAAGAAATCACAGATGATTGATGTGGAATTTAGAGCTTTGATGTGACACATAGGGGAAGGAAAGTAGATTTTCCCATCCTGCAGTGATGTGGCTTTGTAAGTAATGAAGGCTATTCTGCCGCATAATGCCATGTATAGCTGCCAATAAAGGGTTACCGACTTTGTCTGAAATGTCACCGTATAGGGAAACTTCACTTTCCTCCAGTATTTGATTTGTTGTTGTTTTTCGTTAAAGGACACAAGCAGTTTTCTTACGAGCTGACACTCTGGGTAGCGAAAATCCATTCTCGCCGCCTCATCAGCAAATTAACTGAATTGACTGCTAGATAACGGTCGCTCCCCCCAACACAGGAACACGCGGCGGACAGCGATGAATTCTGTACACCGCCAACCAATAATTGTACCTTATCTCGGGGCTGAACATCGATTAGACCCGGCTGCTAACCTGGTGATTATAGGAGGTGTATAGAGGAGGGGGCAGAGGACAGACTGGGGGGCAGACAGGTCTATCATATCCACATGGACTACTGACCTGCACCACATACAACCCCGGCTAGGAAAATTGTGTGGTTTATTCACCCGGCTCAGAAGATGTGAGTGTTTAACAATGAAAACTTCTCACCTGTGATTGTCAATGAAAAATAAAGAAATAGATAGATAGATAGATAGATAGATAGATAGATAGATAGATAACAGATAGATAGATAGATTATAGATAGATAGATAGATAGATAGATAGATAGATAGATAGATAGATAGATAGATAGATAATGGATGGATAGATAGACGGATAGATAGCAGGGGCGGACTGACCATTTGGAAACTTGGGCACTGCCCAAGGGCCCGGGGTCAGTAGGGGGCCCATGAGATGCCTCTGGTACCTTTTTCATAGGCTTTTTTGAGTTTGAGCAAGGACACAGGGGCCCCATGATCCCCTATTGCCCGGGGGCCCCATGAGTTGTCAGTCTGCCCCTGATAGATAGATAGATAGATAGATAGATAGATAGATAGATAGATAGATAGATAGATAGATAGATAGATTATAGATAGATAGATAGATTATAGATAGATAGATAGATAGATAGATAGATAGATAGATAGATAGATTACCAGAATAAATAAATAAATGAAGTTTTGTAAATCAGTGTTAGTACATAAATATTACTCATTAAAGTGCCATAATATAAAAAAGTCCTAGTGATAGTCCTATAGAAATCGCCAGTGAAACGATTTCAAACAGTGCTAGATCCCAAAAAGTGATCCTCTCCTGTGCAAGATCCCCCACCACCATGCGGTCAACAGAGAGACACTTGGTCAATAGTCTGTAGCTCAACCAGTAAGGAACCTCCGATTCTCACTCCTCAATATCAGTACGACCTGGAGCCTAGAGGAAATCGCTCACCACATGGAGCCCAAAGGATCATATATAGTTTCGTATTTAATGGCCATAAAATCATTACATAAAAGCAACATTAGCAATCTTCCACAGGGAAAAGAGAGCAAACAATGAAGTCTGGACCTACCAAGATGGCTGACAATCTGGACCTCAGAAACGGCAGCGCGATGTCAGCACGTAGGCTCCAACTGACGTGTTTTGTGCACACACATGTCCTCAGGAATTCGCCCAATGAGACCTAGAGAACTCAATGCATGGATGGTGGGAGCCTCTATTAATGGACACAACTAGTATAAAGACCCAGGAACTCAGTAGGTGTACAGACCTAGGAACCCAATGCTGGAATAATTGGAGTTCCTCCTAATGGGCACATCATGTGTACAGGCCTGGGAACTCAGCAAAGGAGTGGTGGGAAGCTCTCATAATGGCCACAGCAGGTGTACAGACCTGGGAACTCAGCACAGGAATGGTAGGAACTCCTCATAATGGCCACAGCAGGTGTACAGACCTGGGAACTCAGCACAGGAATGGTAGGAACCCCTCATAATGGGCACAGCAGGTGTACAGACCTGGTAACTCAGTGCAGAGGTCTCATCAATAGAGTCCTTAAATAATACAAAGAACCATTATGTGTGTTAACTTTTCAACATCCACCAAACACTGAAAGTGGTGCCCAGACTTTCTGGGGTAGCAGGAGTGAGATAATGTTGAAGTCAGCTTACAGCTCTGTCACTTGCAGGTCCCTTTGGTGGGCCTCGGACAAATATCTCGGAGGAGGAACACTTCAGTGTCCACCATGGTCAGCTACTCCTGGAAAGGAAGAATGGGCGAAAGGTATCATATATGTATGTTTTTGTATGTTGGGAGGAAACCTACACAAACATGGTGGGGACATACAAATTCCAAGTCCTGGTGGGAGCTAAGACCAGCAACTCAAGTTCTCAGTGCTAGCCACCCTCCAAACCATTTTCCTCCCCACCAAGTCAATGACCTGTGGAGTGTAGATGAAGAACGCCTTGGCCTGCTTTCAGCTATCTGTCAGATTGATATTAACATGTGGCCAGCCATTTACTGTCAGGCTCTTCTTTCTGTTCAGCACTCTCTCATCTTCGGCTTGTGAGTGCTAACACCTGTCAAGGTCTGCAACTTATTACCGTCGGAGCGGAGGAGAAGAGTGCTCATGTTCATAGAAAGAAATGCACTTTACTCTTTTATTAACTTTTATGTGGACCAAAAAGGAAGAGGCGAAATACCGAGAGGCCTTGGCTGCAAACTTTCATCCAATCAGAGCTTCAAAGTGTCAGTAGAGTGCAAATCGAAATGTATGTGAGATTTTCCCAATGTTCTGGAAGAATAATAAAAATTTAGAAAAAGGTATCAGAAAAGAACAGCACCGTCTATCAACATTATTATACATACACTTTCTATAGGATACAGGAGAATGGCTAGATTTTGACTCGGAGATCTCAGTGCAAAGTGGTGGGGTAGCAGGGCTGAGACAAAGACAGACAGGGCAGGAGGGGAAGCCAACCTGGGATGTAGTGCCATCACATGGGGGGGAGGGGCACATGGCAGTATGCCCATTCTACATTAGGCATTAGAAGTGTGTGGGGGAGTGCATTTTTGCATCCTGGCGCTGAAAACAGGATTACCTTATCCCAGTGCTAGTGGAAAGGTATATAGAGCTACATCTTCCAAATCTAGAGATGATACATTGTACTCTATGACCTGTGCTAGCCAACAACTGGGTTTTCTCAAGTTTCCTGGAAGACCTGAGTTCCTAATTATTTTTTTTTTAAGTCCGCGAACGTGCGAAAAACGAAAAACCTGTAAGTGTTCACAAAAAACGTGCAAGTGCAAAACACCACACAAAAAAGTGCACTTAGGGGTGTGCTTTGTCCTTCCCCCGAAGGGGTTGGACCTCTACCCTGATCCCCAAAGGGCACAAAGCTCCTGACAGGGACAAGGTTCCCATTTGGTCTACCTAGCCAAAAGGCCTGGTGGACCACCGTTCCTTGTGGCCAGCCGAAGCCAGTCACTCAGTACTTGGTCAGGGGGCTCTCCTGAAGAGAAAGCCCCCTAGGGACAGGGGAGGAAGGAACCAAAAGGCCACACATCCTCCCCCTAGACTTCAGGGTAGGCCCGAGGACCCACACCCTCCATCCTGTGAGAAATAAAATACACACAAAAGTGAAAGGTGACAAACGTGGGAGAAAATAAATTAGATAAATAAATGAAGTGGTTACTCCTGGGTCCCAGCAGCCTGTGGGCGCCTCGGTTTCTGTTCCAGCCTGTACTAACCATCAGGACCCCCATCATACCAGCAGGGGTACTATACAACCAGTCATCCTCGCAAAGCTAGAATGACCGTGGAGCACCCCTGCTGGACACTGATAAGAACAGATACTACACTTGATTTTAGCCAAAATACCGAGAAGCGTTCCTAAGGTGCTCAAATGTGTGTAGCACCCTCCTAGTGTAGAGTAGGCTGCTATGTAAATTTAGTTTGCTCCCCTGTAACCAGAGGAGCGAGGGTTGATTAGGGATGTTCTGTGTTTTATAGGCTGCTGCTTTGTCTTCTAGATCCATAGTGGGAGGAACAACAGAGTGGGCAGCCTGAATATTTGTGGCACCCTAGCCAATCTCTGGGGAGGTGTTCCCAGTAGGTGGTGAGAGAGACCATAAATAGTCTGAGGCCTGAGAAGCAGGTTGCAGTTTTCCTGGGTCCAGTCCTCCTGCTGGAGGAGAGACTTGTGCAGGGGCTCTGCTCCCCTGGTGCAGGATTCCAGAGGAAGCCTTGAGAAAGACATGAGGACCCAGCTTGGCTAAGCAGGGGGGCCTATTCACAAGCATGGGTCCAGGGATCAGGTTGAGTCTGGGGAAGCTCACTGGAGGGAGCCAGGAGGACACTGAAGGGAAAAAGTCCAGCTGTCCAATGGTGGTGTGAATTTACATCTCCCTCACTAGGAAGAGCCTGGTGGATATTGGCAGGAGGCAACCGATGATCCTGTGGCAATGTGAGCAAATTACCCAAGGAGTACTAGTTGCCATCAGCATAGAGATCCTGTGGGACATTCCTTTTTTTTGTACAGTGCAGCTAGAAGTTGAAGAGTCCTCAACTTCTACAGTTTATCAGGGTATCCCATGTTCCCTATCCCTATCAAAGTTCATCATTCCCAATAATCCCCCCCCCCTAAAAACCCATAGACTGTTCTTTGGAGCCAGTAGAAGAGTGCAAAAATGTGGTGTGCCTGGCTGTGTCTGCCCTAAGTGGAAAGGAGGACTAAATTCACCAGCAGCTCTTTAGGGGGTGCGCTACATGTACAGACATTTCCTGACATGTCGACAGCTGGCCCATCCATTGCCACTTCTGATCATTTCCTACTGGCCAATGTGGATGTCCATCATATTAATTACCCAATAGGAAAGTGTAAAATGTAAGAGGCCTTCCCCCCACTGTGTCTAAGTACAAAGCTAAAATACACAGATAATGTTATCTGCCAAAAGATGATTTGCAGTTTTTTTCAGTCAATTCTGTAATCCAGAGACCCCCACCAGACAGAACAGCCTGATCCTGGGCCTTTGTTCAGATAAGCAATACAGATCGATTCTCAACCCTCCGCAGCAAGCTGATTGGATAACAAAGGGGCAGCAGCACACAATAACCAGGTCATCCCTGAGCTCTCTCCTCCTGTAAGCATGCTCACAGTGCTAGACTGACAGAACTCTGCAAGTAATAGAACTCTGATTGGCTCTGACCTTCCTTCTCCCTTTTCATGATTTTCTTTTGATGAATTCATACAATAACATGTACATATTTAGTAAGTGGAGAGAAGTTAGATCTATGAAGTGGCAGCCTATCGGTATTTACTGCAGAAAGGTCTTGCTTTGTGGTACGTATTAGAGTTTTGTTTTTTTTTAGGAGGGAGGGGTACAACTATTATTATTATTTTTTTTTTTTAGTCCATGGAAGTGCGAAAAAAGAAAATCTGTAAGTGAACAAAAAACGTGCTAGTGCAAAACCAACACAAAAATGTGCACTTAGGGGTGTGCTTTGTCCACCCCCCGAAGGGGTAGGTCCTCTACCCTGATCCTCCGGGGCACAAAGCTCCTGACAGAGATTAAGGTTCCCATGTGGTCCACCTAACCAAAAGGCCTGGTGGACCCCTTTCCTTGTGGCTAGCCTAAACCAACCACCAAGTACTTGGTAAGGGGGCTCTCACGAAGAGAAGCCACCCTAGGGACAGGGGAGGAAGGAACCAATAGGCCACACATCCTCCCCCTAGACTTCAGGTTTAGGCCTGAGGACCCACATCCTACAATCCGTGAGGAGGGGTACAACTATCATCTTAAAGCTGAACTCCGGGTATGACCCGTATTGAACACTTACATTGGTCCAGCTTGGAGTAATGTTGGCATTCATACCTAATACCTGATAGGCTACAGGAGAAACTAAAATAATCACTGTAGTAGTCTGTGTTACTACGGTGATAGTCATGATCGTCTGTGTCCTGCTTGAGCAGCTTCCTATTTGCACATTGACCAAAGGGAGTCGCTCTTTCAGCCCTGCCACCATTCATTGGATGGCTTCAAATCTGCGCACTGACCACAGGGGGGTTGCTGGGTCTGCATCACCAACATTCATAAAATGCCTTCTATTTTTTTCAATGAATACAAGGTGTACTCAGATTGGATGAGGTGGAGATCGTGACATCACCACCCCTCTTTTTCCACCCATTTTGCATTACAAGATGGAGCTTCAATTTGTTGTGCCACAGGGTTCACCATTCATCCAATCACCACAGGAAGCCACCTGCAATCAACATCACTTTAAAGGTGCTCTCTATTGGAAAAAGCCTTCTGCAATAGATCAAGAGGAGCTTGTGAGATGGTCATTGACCCATTCATGGCCGTTTTTGTTGATTTTGTGCATAACCCTTGGAAAGACTTATCAACCCTTGCCTTTACTGTGGCTTAACAATTGTTGACAATTGAGCACTACTAGTCTTGTTTGGCCAGAGTCTATACCACAGAACTTTAACTTTATTGGCCCCTCCCACATCAGTGTTGCAAGGAACCCATTTTCCCCCATTTTCCCCAAGACTACTTAAGAAATACCCCACATCATTAAGCTCGTCAACGTCTTTAAGGGCCCCAACGTAGACAGCAGAAGAATAAATTTAAGGACTGTACATAGTTCAGTACCTGTTCTAAGAATCTCATATCATCAATGCTCTTATACAAAGGCCTAGATCTCTCATTTCAAGAGCCCATTGGCATCTTAGCCCCTAGCTGTGTTGGCATTTGTTTTTGTTGCCATTTGCTGCCTACATAGTGAGGAGAGCTCCAGTTTACACTGGTCAGATTCGAGTTTTTTGTAGTGTTATAAAGTGGATCCTCCATTGTTATACCTTTCTTTGCCTGACAATTATTTATTTCAGGTACTTATATAGCAAGGTCAGTTTACACAGCACTTTACATCTATTGTACATTCACATCAGTCCCTAACCCTCAAGGAGCTTACAATCTAAGGTCCCTAACTCACATTCATACTATTACATAGGAGCTGATTAACCTACCAGCATGTCTTTGGAGAGTGGGAGAAAACTGGAGTAACCAGAGAAAACCCATGCAGGCACAGGGAGAACATGCAAACTCCAGCCAGGTGGTGCTATGATTGGGATTTGAACCAATGACCCTAGTGCTGGGAGGCGGAAATGCTAACCACTTAGCTACTGTGCTGTAATCTGTTGTTTGCTACCAAGTTTCGGGTCTAATCTTCAGGTGACCCAAGGTTTTGAAACTTGCCAAAGTTACAGTAGGAACAGAGAACCCGACATAGCCAGCAGTTTCTGCAGGTGTGGTGCTGCACTTATACTGTGCCAAGCTGGACCAATGTAAGTATGTATAGCTCATACCTGATAGGCTGCTGGGGAAACTGAATATCAATGTAGTATTTGGCCCTACTACAGTGAAAGCTGCAATCTTCTGAGCTTTCCCTCTGCACACTGACCACAGGGGTTGCTTGTTTGGCATCAACACCTTCATTAATGAAAGCAATTCCTTAATTGGATGAAGTTGAGTTGTGACTTAACCACCCCTTCTCACCACCTGGGAGTTCTATGAAGGGTAACACTGTGATCACTGTGCAGAGGAGAAGCCCTAAACAGGACCTGGAAGATTGCAGCTATTACTGTAGTAATGCCAACTACTACAATGATTCACAGCGGCTCATCTGGTATGAGATAAATACTTACATTGTACAAAGCTGAACTAAAGTATTTGTTGCACTACCCCCTTAGGTTTTGGATCCCTCTATAGTTCTGCACAGCCAGGCAATAGGCATCTTCTTTAAACCTTGCACACAGGAGACAGTAAACAGTCCTTGAACTTGTTTTTAGAGTTTTTTTTCGGGGTATTGAGCTTGGACAGGGTTGAGGGGTTTATGGGATGCCCAAAGGAACTGTAACTGAGGACAACTCCTTAGCAACTATGCACTAAGTCTCTATACAGCAGGTCTCTCCTTGGAGAGCTTTCCAGCCTCTCCTGGTGTACCAACCCAGACCCCAGATGAATCCTCTTCTCATCAAGCTGAACTGAGGAAATCCTTGAACATGGGGACCCAGACTCTGTAGCCTTACGTGCACAATTCCAGATGGGCGCTAGTCAGGATTCCCACCAGAATGCCCTCTCCCCTTATCTAGTCCAAAGGGTACAGTATTACTCAGTGTTCCTTGCCTGCAGGCTGGTTGGTTTGGAAGCTGCGTTCAAGTCTCCTGCTGGGCTGGCTCCTTCCCTGGCTCTACAGGTGGTCCTCTCTCTGGGGACTGGTGAGGACAAGCAATCCTCATTTCCAGCTCCTGCCTGGAGGTAGGCTCCTTCCCATTGGACCCCCTTCTAGGCTCTTGCATCCATCTTCCACCTGGACTTTCCTGCTGCTGAGCAGACTCACTCATATTTAAGGGCTGTCCTGACCCCATGCCAAGCCTCCTGCTCGGGATTGGTCAGGATCCCTTAAGTATGCAGATCAGCCACTCCTCGCCCCCACCCACTGCAAGTCTCTAGATCAGGGGTAGGTGTCAGGGAACTGACCTGCAGAACCCTCAGCCCTGGCCTCTAATAACCCAGCTGACTCATGCCCAGGCTGCCACTCAGCCTTTCTATCTTAAAACAAAACCTAGCTAGCTCCCCATAGCTAACTAGAGGGGTGCTACATAAGTATACCATGCAGCGTTAACAGTTGTATATTTTTCCTCTGGTATCAGAGTGTCACTAGTAGTAGAGGCCAATTCACCAAACAGTAATGTGGCTTGATTGTGTTACAGGGAAACAAAAGAGTATGGAATTGGAGCTAAGCAAGCTTCATCTGGTTTCATGTGTTAGATCTATTTGATAAATATTTCTTATCAAGATGATTCTGTGTGTGTGTATATATATATATATATATATAAATATATACACGAGAACTTTGCACTATGTGTACATTATGTAGCACCCTCCTAGTTTAGCTAAGGGGATCTAGATCCTAATGGTTAGACAGGAGCTGTTAGCAGCTTAGGTATTTAGCCAAAGGGGACAAATTGTGGTCAGGGCTGAGAAACTCTGCAGGCCAGCCCCTCTGGAATTTCCCCCTGCTCTGAGGCTTTCGGAGGAAGGCCTTGGAGGCAGTGGGTGAATCTGGGGAGTTGCTGGCTGCACTTTTGATGGACCACAGCTAAACTGAACTCCCAAGGTACGATGAATTCACAGGCAGATGTGAAGGGCACAAACGAATGCAGCTCTCCTTAATACAACAGTAAATCTAATATTTGAATACAGTCAGTATAATTACCCCCATTGTGACCAGGTATGAGCCTCTAATACAACCTGTAAAGCAGAGCTGGAGTGTGAGAAGAAAAAGCAGCACAAAAAGCAAATCGGTTCATGTGCCGACAAGATGAGAGAGATGAGAAAGCGGCATGGCAGAGAGATGGGCTCATCCTTGCGCTGCTTCTAGGTTCAGTCACAGGCTGGGTGGGTTTAGGACAACCTGGGCTCAGAGGAAGCAGATATATGATGCTGGCTATCAGACTGAGGACATCTCCAAATCTGGGGGAGATCTCTAGATTGTAGGTGAATATTGCAGCAAATTGCTAATTTTATCCCCCCATCAGTGTAGGGGGAGATAGAGCAAATTAGATACAATGCTCTCCCTAAGTTAAATAGTATGGTCCAAAATAATCTGGTGGTTTTCTGGGTGGGAAGTGTGTTAGACAAATTTGCATATTTTTGGATAATATCACACTTCTTGAGGGCTGAGGAAAGGTATGCAAATTAGGATGGTCCTGCTCCTTTGGCAGTTGGATCAGACCACTCTCTCAATTGTGCAACAACAGCAAAAGAAGTATGGGCTGAGGAAAGGTATGCAAATTAGTGTTACCATGGTACTTTGCAATTCTACCTAATGTGGAACAAAAGGAGTATGCAAATTAGGGTGACCATGGTATGGTTTTCCTAGGGGTATTACTGCTGGGCCCCAACTGCTTGTGGGCACCACGGTTTCTGTTCCAGCCGGTACTAGCCTTCAGAGCCCCCATCATACCAGCAGGGGTACTATACAGCAAACCATCCTCTCCAAGAAGCAAGAATGATGGCGGAGCGCCCCTACTGGACACTGATAAGAACAGATTTTTTGTTGAAACATATACTTTATTTTTACATAAATATAAAAAAAAAAACACGATACTCTTAGTCGGGGTACATCTCACCCTGAAGCACTACTTACCATAAATTGGGAACCTGAGACTAGGATGATAGCTTATGTCTCTCAATTACATCACAGGTTGCCCCTATCATTGGAGAGGGAGAGACAGCAAATATGCTAATTAGATACAATGCTCTCTAATTAAAATAGTATGGTGCAAAATCCTCATTATTCAAGGAAGCAGGGGACGGTGGGAGAGGTGAACTGTTGGATCAGTGTGTGGCAGAGCCAACAAACCGAGTGGGCATCTGGGAAAAAGTAGGGGTTTTCTGGCTGGGAAATCTGTCAGACAAATTTGCATATTTTTGAATAATCCCACACTTTTTTGCAAGGTATACAAATTTGGGTGTCCTTTGCAATTGGATCAAGCATGCAAATTAGGGTGACCATGGTCCTTTGCAATTGGATCAGAACACTCTCCCTAATCTGCTACAACAACAAAAGGAGTATGGGAAAAAAAAAAGTAGACAATATGAGAAAGAAATAAACTGGATGGGTCTGTTGGCTAAGGTCAATGCGCTTGTGTCTATTTATTTAAACCACTCCCACGTTTTGTCACTTTTTGCTTTCTTATGTGTGTGTTTTTCACGGATGGAGGGTGTGGGTCCTCGGGCCTTACCTGAAGTCTAGGGGGAGGATGTGTGGCCATACGGTTCCTTCCTCCCCTGATCCCTAGGGGGTTTTCTCTTCGGGAGAACCCCCTTGCCTAGTACTGGATGTCCGGCTTCGGCTGGGCATAAGGAACGGTGGTCCACCAGGCCTTTTGGCCAGGAGGACCAAATGGGAACCTTGTCCCTGTCAGGAGCTTCGTGCCCCGGGGGATCGGGTGAACGGTCCAACCCTTTCGGGGGTAGGACAAACACACCCCTAAGTGCACGTTTTTCGTGTGTGTGTTTCTGCACTTGCACTTTTTTGCGGACACTTATGGGTTTTTACGTTATAGTTCCACGTTTGCGGACTTAAAAAAAAAAAAAAATGCGCTTGTGCCTGGTCTTGCCCATAGGTGCCTATTCTCACTTTTTGCCTAAGATCAAGTGTAGTATCTGTTCCAATAGCTTTACCTTGTCTGGCCAGGGAGCCAGAGAGTCTGCAGAACAGTGCTCCCTGAGTGGTCGTCTCAGGGGTGCTCTTAGTAGCACATGGGGTTGGGATCCAAAGTGTGAAAAGTGCACATAGTCACTGTTGCAAAAACTTTTTCTGCCTTTTGGATAAGGCCAGGGCAATTTTTATGCTTCAGGGCCTAGCCAGTGCACAATTGCAAGGCCACTTTTTATTTATTTACTCTCCCACGTTTTGTCACCTTTCACTTGTGTGTGTGTAGGGTGTGGGTCCTCGGGCCTGCCCTGAAGCCTAGGGGGGAATGTGTGGCCTTTATGGTTCCTTCCTCCTGTCCTGGGGGGGGGGTCTCTCTTCAGGAAAGGAAAGGGGTCCGCCAGGCTTTTTGGCTAGGTGGACCATGTGGAATCCTCAGTCCCTGTCAGGAGCCTTGTGCCCTGGGGGATCAGGGTAGAGGTCCTACCCCTTTTGGAGGGGTGGACTAACTAAGTGCACTGTTTTTTGTTTTGCACTTACACATTTATTGTTCACTTATGAGTTATTTTTTTTTTTCGCACCTAAGTGGACGAAAAAAAATTCTCCTGTCCCCTTAGCAGAAAAACACCCCCACCATGTTTGACAGTTGGGATGGTGTTCTTGGAGTCATAGGCAGTATTCCTCCTCCTCCAAACACAGTGAGTTGAGTTCATGTTGGTCTCATCTGACCACAACACTTTCTACCAGTCCTCCTCTGCATCATTCAGATGTTCAGTGACAAACTTCAGATGGGCCTGGACATGTGCTTTCTTGAGCAGAGGGACCTTGCGGGCACTGCAGGATTTTAGCCCTTGTTGGCGTAGTGTGTTACCAATTGTTTTCTTGGTGACTGTGGTCCCAGCTGCCTGGAGATCATTAACAAGATCCTCACATATACTGTAGTTCTGGGATGATTGACACTCCACGAGGTGAGATCTTGCATGGTGCACCAGACCTGGGAGACTGACAGTTGTTTTGTGTTTCTTCCATTTGTGAATGATTGCACCAACTGTTGTCACCTTCTCACCAAGCTGCTTGGTGATAGTTTGTTAGCCCAGCCCAGCCTTGTGTAGGTCTACAATCTTGTCCCTGACATCCTTGGACAGCTCTTTGGTCTTTGCCATGGTGGAGAGTTTGGAATCTGATGGTTTGATTGCTCCTGTGGACAGGTGTCTTTTATACAGGTAGCAAAATAAGATTAGCAGCACTCCCTTTAAGAGACTGCTTCTAATCTCAGCTTGTTACCTGTATGAAAGACACCTGGTAGCCAGAAATCCTGCTGAATGATAGGGGATCAAATCCTTATTTCCCTCATGAACATGCAAATCAGTCATCATTTGTTAGACATGCATTTCTTTTGAATTTTTTGTTGCTATTCTGTCTCTGTGTTACAATACACCGAACATTTGATTTTTAGAATGATCATTTCTTTGTGAGTGGGCAAACATTCTAAATCTGCAGGGGATCAAATACTTATTTCCTTCACTGTATGTTGGTCTGTGGAGGAGGGGGAAATCTGGTTAGGTTAGGTTTGGTCAGAAGAAGGGGGGGGGGGGGCAAAAAGGATATGAGCACTTTTGCCTTTAAAGTTCACTTGTCTATTAAGCCTGTCGTTAAGGTGATCTAGTGAATAAGAAGCACACTCAAACAATATAATCGTTTGCTTATTTTTTTTTCTATTTTTTTCTCCATCATCTTCTAGCTGTCTCCACATCCACAGTCCGCTCAGCGAGGCCCTTATCCATCAGGCATTGCAGGGTGCTAAGATCGACAGTCAGTAGTGCCATCTGCAGATCCAACCGGACTTCTGTTTTGTAGTGTAACTCATCAGTTCTGACCAGTGTCGGACTGACAACTCATGAGGCCCCCGGGCAATAGGGGATTATGGGGCTCCTGTGTACTGGCCCACACTCAAAGCACACCCAAAAAAGCCTATGAAAGGTACCAGGGACATCTTAGGGGGCCCCCTACTAACCCCGGGCCCTCGGACAGTGCCCAAGTTCCCCAATGGTCAGTCCGCCGCTGGTTCTGACGACCTTCTGGTTCAAACACCAGATTTGGCATCATTCCAGATGCTGGACATCACCGTGCTGCTGAATGCATATGTGTGAGCAGCCGAGACATCAGTTCTCAGAATTTTTATTTCTGTTTTGCTTGGTGTGTGATTGAGGGATGAGGCCCACCCATAAGTGCGATTATAGTGGGCTGATCTGGATACTCCCAACACCTAGAACCACATGACACCCACCAAAAAATGGATGGACTGAACCTTAAACATTACAGCTTTTTTACTACATGTGCCTATTTCTTCTTACAGAGAGATCCTGGACGTGTGACTTTCCTGTCCAGCCCTACAGCTCCATCATAGTAACCAGTGGACCGGGCAGGACTTACAGGGCTTTGACTGGATAGCAGGTGAGTACAGATATATTACCGGAATCATGTCATACGAGCATTATATGAGCTGCCATTGTGCCCTGGTTGTCTGTGGCTTCATTACTTTCAGATTCGCTGACCTGGTTGATCAATTCAGAATGATACAGTATCTGAACTCCCAGGCATACTTCTTCCAGGTCAGTGACATAAATTAATGTAGCCAAAGAATCAGAGTGACACCCAGGCAACTAACAGTCTGTAAATTAATCTGAGACCAGATGCTCTCAATGATAGTGTAGTCTTCAAACTAGGTGTGTGCACAGGTGTGACTACACTGCCACTGACAGTTGTTTGGTGTCCAATAGGTAATCTGAGAATATCAGCATGGTTCTTGATCCTGTGATCACCATGGACATCAGTCATGGTGATCATGTGAGCAGGGGCGGACTGCCCATTTGGAAACTTGGGCACTGCCTGAGGGCCCAGGGTCAGTAGGGGGCCCCATGAGATGCCCCTGGTACCTTTTTCATATGCTTGTTTGAGTTTGGGCAAGGACACAGGGGCGCCTTGATCCCCTATTGCCCGGGGGCCCATGAGTTGTCAGTCCGCCCCTGCATGTGAGCTTTGTTCACAAGCAAGCCTGCAAGCTTTCACTGAAACCTTTACAGAAAGAATGACAGTGATAGTTGTGCAGCAGTACTGTGGATATATACCGTATATTAGAATAATGATTAAAGCATCTCACTAAAGAAAAGCCATATGTTCTTCAAAAAAAAGTAATAGCAAAAATATGAGTTGGTAAGCAAATTGAAGGCTTGGAAAGGGGCTGGGACTCCCTTAAAAGTGTAAGAGCATGTTCAGTGGCAGGTGTGAAGGAGCAGGGTGGAAGAAGGAGTAGGAAGATGTGAGGTTGGAGGATGGAGGGCTGCCAGGAGGCCTAGTGGGATGGGGCCTGCCTGCAAGCCTGGAGCTGGAAAAGAGGAAAACCGAGAACCACCTGTATGGCAGCAGGGATGGAGCAGCCCAGCTGATAGGCCTGGTAGCAGCAGCCAGCCCGCATGAAGTACAGGAGAGGATCTGAGTAGGTATATCTGCAATTTGCACCCCCTGGGTGGATAGGAGTAGGAGCACTCTGGTGGGAAACCAGATTAACCCCCTAGTAGTGGCTGTTCACCTCAATTAAAGGGACAGGATCCCCTGCTCAGGAAAAGTCTCCAGATTGCTGGGTGAAGAGGAGTTCATCTAGGGTCTGTTGTGGCACAGCTCTTGGGCTGCTGGCTAGCTCTTTAACAGAGGTTGTGCTGCAGAAGAAGGAGAAGACGTGAATAGTTCAGGAAGTTGTCCTCAGATTTCGGTTCCTTTTGGCATCCTATACCCCCCTTAACCCCCCTTAACAAGTTCTAATCCCCTCAATAAATACCAAAACCAATGCTCAAGGACTGGCTTCTGTCTCCGGATGAAAGCTTGTGTGGAAAATGCTGAATGACTGGCTGTCAGGAATGGACTTGCCAATAATGGTGGGACTCACCTGCCTTGTGGGCTGCAGTACCAGGGCTGGCCAGCAGGTGCTCTCAGCAATCAGAGACTCACCCCTGCAATCTGCCAAACACCTGAAGCTGATTGCAGGGGTTGTATTTAAGGAATGGCCAGACTCACAGTCAGTGCCTTGGTGTGTGTTTTTCCATGGGCCCCTGTACCTTGTATCCTGTATTCCTGTTCCTGTCTGACTTGTTGCCGACCCTGCCTGATCCTGACCTCTGCTGACTTCTCCTGCTTGATCCCTGGCTTGTAACCCTGACCATTCTCTGCCCGACCCTCTGTACCGCACTGCCCGTGAGTTACTGAACCCAGCTTGTGACCCCGACCACTCTCCCGCCTGTTCCTGGTACTCCGTTTGCCCGTTTGCTACTGACCTGGCCTGCCTGACTACTCTTTGTATTGTTTGTATTGTTATCGGTGGGTGGTTTGGTTTGTTTGCACTGCGTTTTGTATTCTTAGCGTTAATAAATTATATTGTTTATACCATATCTGAAGCCTGCGTTTCCCTGTGTCAGTCCACACACCTCTGGTCATACCTGGAGCCCTGACATTGGCTATGCAGTAGTATAGGAGGACCCAAATTCATTAGCAATCCCTAAGGGGGTAGTTGTACAATGGTGGTACAATTATGTACTATCCAGGGGCGGGCTGACCATTTGGAAACTCGGGCACTGCCCGAGGGCCCGGGGTCAGTAGGGGGCCCAATGAGATGCCTCTAGGTACCTTTTTCATAGGCTTTTTTGAGTTTGGGCAAGGACACAGGGGCCCCATAATCCCCTATTGCCCGGGGGCCCCATGAGTTGTCAATCCGCCCCTGGTACTATCTATCTGTATTTTGGACAATGGCAGTCCTTTAAAAAGTCGATTGAGTGGTAGCTGACAGCGATACCGGAAAGCCGCGCGCTCCATCAGGGCATGGGGCGAGAATGAATTCAGTGATTCAGTAATAAGGAGAGGCGGCAGCTGCATGCAGGGGATAATTGCAGCTCCTGCGGAGACACGTTGCAGGCGCTTGTGAAAGGATTAGAGCATCCTCACTCCTCATCACTCCTTGATGGAATTAGAAGGCTCGCTCAGCTGCTGGGAATCTATTTATATATACGAGGTCTGAAACGAGAGGCACAAGACTCTTCTCTGTACAGTAAAGAACAGCAGGAAAATGGAACATGGAGAAAGCCCTCAAATGATCAAACATTGACAAACTGCTCCCTGTGTGATCCTCCTGTGCATGAAATCATCTTCATCCCCTTGCACACCAATACAATGCAGCATCGCCTACGCTGGCTGCTCAGATCGGCAGCGAGGGGTGGGAGGCACGAACCGCCGTTTGCACCTTGTGCGTTGGTTATACATATTGTGTAGGCAGGACCTGACTTTGGTACTTTGTATTCCGAGGAAATACTCGCACACAGTGTATAGGGAATGATGTGTTGTATACAAATTGTGCAGTTTGTTGGCAGCAACAGATAACTGATCTTCAGCACTGATACAAGCAAACCAGAAATTGTACAATGATCAGCCATAACTTTATGACCACCCATCTAATATTGAGTAGGTCCCAATTTTGCTTCCAAAACAGCCCTGACCAGGGGCGGACTGACAGCTCATGGGGCCCCCGGGCAATAGGGGATCATGGGGCTTCTGTCTCCTTGCCCAAACTAAAAAAAGCCTATGATACAGGTACCAGGGGCATCTCATGGGGCCCCCTACTGACCCCGGGCCCTCGGCAGTGCCCGAGTTTCCAACTATTCAGTCCGCCCCTGGTCCTGACCAATGGAGGCATGGACTCCACTAGACCTCTGAAGGTATCATGTGGTGTCTGGTAACAAGCCATTAGTAGAAGATCCTTTAAAGTGAAACTTCTCCCAAAAAGGGTGTTTGCATTCTCCTCCCCTCCACTGACATATTTGGTATTTTTTTTTGGAGGAGCGCATATTTCCAGGTGTCATGGAAATTTTGTATTGTTGGTCGAACTTTAAATGTGTCATATATTCGTGTTATTCATATGTCTCTCGTGTGGCTTAATTAAAGCTCTGAAGGCTGCAATTGGGCCATGCGCATGTACAATGTATGTATTACAGTACTCAGCTTGGTAATGGATGAGATGGCAGATCTGCGCTTATAGACCGGCGTGTATACCACCACGGCATTCCATGCGAATGCTGCTGTCAGTAGACCGTGGGCCTGTATCCACATATCAGCAGCATGGTACCACATGGGCTTCATAACGCAATGCGCAAGCGGTGTGAACTCCACGTGTAGGCTTATGCATATCTTACAACCCATTACTAATCTGAACTGTATCTGGGATGGATGTGTTTTAATAAAGATCGTATCGGGCCCATCCAGGTACAGACTGATATTTTTAGGGAGATGCTTGTGCAGAGAATTTTGCATACCAATAGAAGCTAGTAGGACAGGAAATATGACCTCAGATGGCTCATAGGGGGGAAGGGGAGGAAGTCTGCTGACCTCAGAAGACTCATGGGGGAGGACCAGTGATAGATAATAGTAAAGGCTATGCTCCAATTGGAATGTACATCCTCTGTATAGGCAATCCCCATTGTATTGTTCGGTGGGAGGGATTGACTTTATTCATGTGGGGGGCATGTGTGTATTCTTAATAAAACAGAGAGCTGAGCCTAAAGCCGGCCCTTATGTGGATTGCAACCAGCCTTAGAGTGTCGTGTGATCATTCTAGGGTAACGGAGCTCCAATCACCCACAAATTCAACAGAACCAAAGTATTTGGATGGGCAGGAATCGTGTAGTTTGGCTGCAGTCGTGGTAAGCGAGATTCACACAGCTTTATGGGGGATTTCTGCGCATCCAACTGCGAGTACTCACGGTAAGGAGAAATTCGTTAAAGCGAATTTCCAAGACACAGGTAAGATCTCAGCAGCGATCTTTTGGCCCCTCCTAATTCCCCCTGCAGCTTTCCGGAGGACACACAGAAGATATGTTACAAAAAAGTATGAAGAAGTATGAAGAATATATTTAAAAAAATAAATAAATATATATATATATATATATAAAATATTTTTCATATATTTTGTAATATATAAAAAAACACATTTCAACATGATACATTTATATATATATATATATATATATATATATATATATATATATGTATTGATATATTGAAATATATTTTGAAATATATTGAATACAGCCAATATATGTTAATATATTTTGGAATAATATTTTTTAAATATATTTCAAATATATTTTTTCTTACATGTGGGAATTCTTTATTGATTTACACAGCAGTAACATTTTGACGCGTTTCGACCGAAGCCTTACTCACAGCAGGATCTATCCTTCCTTGACTGGAACCTGACCCTGTGCTAAGCACTCTCCCTCGTAATTGCACTCCTTTCCCTTCCACTTGCCAGAAGTGTGCCAAAATGATAGGGGGGGGGGGTCCCTTATTTAAAAGGTTTCCTCAACCAAGATGGCACTGAAGTCCCTCGCGAGTTCAGTGTCCAATCCAGCTACTTTCCTCTCTGAAGGCACTGTACAAAATCACTAAGGGATCGATTTCCATTATGTGACTCCCCTTACATTGCAATAATGGTGTGAAGCCACCTACTGACAGGAAGAGTAACTGCACCTGCCTACAAGCAGCTCTGACAGTCTTCTGTTTCAGGCTCTGGGTGAAATGTCTCAGAAGGAAGGGCATGCCATAACTGCTTAATATTTAAAATCACAAACCCCAGCTTAAGCCACTTTCCAGCAGAAATCTCCTTCTTGTATATACTGGCTGAATGAAAGAAGAAGCTGAGGACACTGAAAGGCTTTACGTCTGTATGTGAAATGAGAGAAAGTGGAATGATAGAAGTTATTTTCCACGTACTGGTGGATGTGCGGGATCATAGGGGTCAGGGAAGAGCTCCATTCTACTGAACTGAGTTATTGATGAATTATTTATTACTGTCTGCTCAGATCAATCACTGGGCCAACCTGTATTCAGGCCGATCATCAGATGCAGTTATAATGTTACAATGCTATGTAGCAGGGGCGGACTGACAACTCATGGGGCCCCCGGGCAATAGGGGATCATGGGGCCCCTGTGTCCTTGCCCAAACTCAAAAAAGCCTATGAAAAGGGTACCAGGGGCATCTCATGGGTCCCCTACTGACCCCGGGGCAATCGGGCAGTGCCCGTGTTTCCAAATGGTCAGTCCGCCCCTGCTATGTAGTAAGACACAAGGCCATCGAGTTCAAGCTGCCAAAAAAGTAAGCAAAAAAAGTTCAGAAAAAAATGATGAAAAAGAAGACAAAATCTCTAAACAACAAATTTCTTCATGACCCCTGATGACAATCGGTCCTTGACTTCAAATATATGACGTGACTATATAGTGTACTCCACATATTTCTTTCTTTATTTATATATTACTAGCAAAAGTGAGCATGTTCTGAAACGGGGAAGTGGGCAGTATGTACAGGAGAGGAGTGTGGAGGGTATGACAGTGGGCAGTATATACAGGAGAGGAGTGTGGAGGGTATGACAGTGGTCAGTATGTACAGGAGAGGGGTGTGGAGGGTAGGACAGTGATCAGTATGTACAGGAGAGGAGTGTGGAGGGTATGACAGTGGGCAGTATGTACAGGAGAGGAGTGTGGAGGGTATGGCAGTGGTCAGTATGTACAGGAGAGGAGTGTGGAGGGTATGACAGTGGTCAGTACGTACAGGAGAGGAGTGTGGAGGGTATGACAGTGGTCAGTATGTACAGGAGAGGGGTGTGGAGGGTATGACAGTGGTCAGTATGTACAGGAGAGGAGTGTGGAGGGTATGACAGTGATCAGTATATACAGGAGAGGGGTGTGGAGGGTATGACAGTGATCAGTATATACAGGAGAGGGGTGTAGAGGGTATGACAGTGGGCAGTATATACAGGAGAGGAGTGTGGAGGGTATGACAGTGGTCAGTATATACAGGAGAGGAATGTGGAGGGTATGACAGTGGGCAGTATGTACAGAAGAGGAGTGTGGAGGGTATGACAGTGGGCAGTGTGTACAGGAGATGAATGTGGAGGGTATGACAGTGGGCAGTATGAACAGGAGAGGAGTGTGGAGGGTATGACAGTGGTCAGTATATACAGGAGAGGAGTGTGAAGGGTATGGCAGTGGGCAGTATGTACAGAAGAGGAGTGTGGAGGGTATGACAGTGGGCAGTGTATACAGGAGATGAATGTGGAGGGTATGACAGTGGGCAGTATGAACAGGAGAGGAGTGTGGAGGGTATGACAGTGGGCAGTATGGAGAGGAGAGAAATGTAGAGGGTATGACAGTGGGCAGTATGTACAGGAGAGGAGTGTGGAGAGTATGACAGTGGGCAGTATGGAGAGGAGTGTAGAGGGTATGACAGTGGTCAGTATATACAGGAGAGGAGTGTGGAGGGTATGACAGTAGTCAGTATATACAGGAGAGGAGTGTGGAGGGTATGACAGTGGGCAGTATGTACAGGAGAGGAGTGTGGAGGGTATGACAGTGGGCAGTATGTACAGGAGAGGAGTGTGGAGGGTATGACAGTGGGCAGTATATACAGGAGAGGAGTGTGGAGGGTATGACAGTGGGCAGTATGTACAGGAGAGGAGTGTGGAGGGTATGACAGTGGGCAGTATGTACAGGAGAGGAGTGTGGAGGGTATGACCGTAGTCAGTATATACAGGAGAGGAGTGTGGAGGGTGTGACAGTGGGCAGTATATACAAGAGAGGAGTGTGGAGGGTATGACAGTGGGCAGTATATACAGGAGAGGAGTGCGGAGGGTATGACAGTAGTCAGTATATACAGGAGAGGAGTGTGGAGGGTATGACAGTGGGCAGTATATACAAGAGAGGAGTGTGGAGGGTATGACAGTGGGCAGTATATACAAGAGAGGAGTGTGGAGGGTATGACAGTGGGCAGTGTGTACAGGAGAGGAGTGTGGAGGGTATGACAGTGGGCAGTATATACAGGAGAGGAGTGCGGAGGGTATAACAGTGGGCAGTATATACAGGAGAGGAGTGCGCAGGGTATGACAATGGTATGACAATGGGTAATATGTACAGGAGAGGAGTGTGGAGGATATGACACTGGGCAGTAGTTGAACGAGGTGAGTGCGGAGAGTATGACAGTGGATGGGTGCAGAGGGTATGACTGCAGTGGTTTCTAACAGCAATCCTGTGTGCAGTAGAGGAGTGCGGATGGTATGACAGTGAGTAGAGATGAGCGAATTGAACATGATGAAGTGGAATTCGTTCCGAAGATTTGGAAAAATTTGATTCGCGACGAATCCGAAGATTAATAAACTTCGGATGTACGAATCGAATTTTCCCATAAATGGCGGCGACATGTGTGGCGACAGGAGAAAATGGACAGAGAAGATGGGGCGGGGATCTCTGGGAAGGCGCGCAGACAAGGCGCGCTGACCCATAATGCATTCATGAGTCATGAATCATGACATGTGATCGCATTAGCCAATCAGCAGCCAGCCAGCACTGTGTAATGGTGGAGCTATAAATCGCAGCCATCTTAGAATTCTCCATTAGCCTCCGGTCATTCAAGAGAGACAGACCTGTGTGTATTAAGGGACAGAGTTAGGGCCACAGAGACTTTAGGGCCACAGAATCGTTACTCGGGGACACAGAATCGTTACTCGGGGACACAGAATCGTTACTCGGGGACACAGAATCGTTACTCAGGGACACAGAATCGTTACTCAGGGCCACAGCTATCAAAGAATCGAAAATTTAAAGTGACATACACCCTTTTTTTTTTTGGTGGCTGTCGTGCACAGTTGGTGCTGCAGTTTGCCGATTGTGCAAAATAAACTGACTTTCTGCTTCACAACCACTATTGTACGTTCAAAGAGTTAAATCCATTTACACGCCGGGTGGCGGTAATATTTTTTGGGTGATTAGTGCATTCCAGTGACATAAACGTACAGTTTCCAGCCAACGGCAAGCTGCAATTGACCGATTGTGTACAATAAACTGACTTTCTGCTTCACAACCACTATTGTACGTTCAAAGAGTTAGATCCATTTACACGCCGGGTGGCGGTAATATTTTTTGGGTGATTAGTGCATTCCAGTGACAGAAACGTACAGTTTCCAGCCAACGGCAAGCTGCAATTGACCGATTGTGCTAAATAAACTGACTTTCTGCTTCACAACCACTATTGTACGTTCAAAGAGTTAAATCCGGTTTTATTTTTGGGGTGCTTATTGAATTAAAGAGTATGTCAGACAACATGCAGAGGAGTGGCAGAGGAGTCAATGTTTCAGGAGCGAGCAGACGTGGCAGCAGAGGAAGGGGTCGAGGCAGCACTAGTCGCAGCCAGAGGCCAGTGCTCCCGGTGTCATCCAGCGGTCGTGTCTCCACCGACAACCCTGCCGTCATCGATTGGTTGACTCGGTCGTCTTCCTCTTCCCAGGTCACCTCTGACACCTACAGCCAACGGTCGGTGGGTACGTCAGACATAACCGTTAGTTGGCATGGCCCGGGAGCAAGCCCACTGAAATCACGTGTCCTCGACCTGCCCCTGTCCTTTGGTGTTCCCTCACCAAGCGAAGTATCGCATGCTGTGGGCTCAGCCCCACTGTACAGTGAGGAAGAGCAAACAGAGGGCGGTCAGGAACGGGGGGAGACATCCGCCTCTTCAGCAGCCAGGCGAAGAAGTACTGGCGAGGAGAGTGGCTCGGTAGCCGGTCTAGAGACAGGTCTGTCTCCTGACCCACACGCAGCCGAGGGGGCTAGTAGTGATGCGGAGACCCTAATTGATGATGATGAGGCTGATCGCACTTGGCAGCCTCGTCGTCATCAGGCTATTGCTTCCACATCATCAGGAGAAGAGGGTGCCAGCTTGCCAGCGAACAAAACAGTCGGTGGGTTGCCCAGGAGGCAGCAGGGTCGCAGCAGTGTCAGTGGAGCCAAACGGCCACGGAGTAGAGCACCAGCTCCACTGCAGCCTACCACCACGGCCAGTAGTGGAGCCGGTGTGCACGGAGGAAGTAGCAGTCAGCCAGTGAGGAGTAGCGGGGGCAAAGTTTCCTACTCGGCGGTGTGGCAATTTTTCGTCACGCCGCCCGAGGAAGTAAACGTAGCCGTATGTCGACTATGTGGCCAGAAAGTCAAGCGTGGCCAGGGGGCCAATGTTGGGACTACAGCGTTGCGTCAGCATATGCAGCGTCGCCATTCGGTGGCCTGGGAAAACCGTGATAAAAATACGGCGGTTCTGCCTGCCCCAGCCCCCGCTCCATCACCCGCTCCGTTACTTGCTCCGTCACCCGACGTCAATCGCCCTCTATCAGCCAGTCAAGGCTCCAACACCTCTGCTGAGGGGAGTTGTCGCTCGTTGGCATCTTCTGCTCGTTCAGATGCTCCTTCTCCTGCTACTCCTCTTCACGGATTCCGTCAGCAGTCTTTCTTGGAATCCGTTTCCAAGAGACAACAGTTTGCGAGCACGCACCCGACGGTGCAGAAGCTGAACGTCCTCCTGTCCAAGTTGCTGGTGCTGCAGTCCCTCCCTTTCCAAGTGGTGGACTCAGCACCTTTCAGAGAAATGATGGCTTGTGCCGAGCCGCGGTGGAGAGTGCCAAGCCGGCATTTCTTCGCCAAAAAGGCAGTGCCAGCCCTGCATTCACATGTAGAAGAGATGGTGGGCCAGTCTTTGAGCATGTCGGTCTCTGCCAAAGTGCACGGCAGCGCCGACGTGTGGAGCTGTAACTACGGTCAGGGACAGTACATGTCATTTACGGCCCACTGGGTGAACGTGGTGCCGTCACAGCCGCACCAGCAACTTGGACAGGTCACGCCGCTTTTGCCTCCACGTTTGCACGTCCTTGGTCCAGCAAAGATGTCCGCCTCTACCACCTCTTCTTCCGCCGTGTCCTCAGCCGCCACCCCCGTGCCAAGTCCCATTACCCGACCGGCATATCACATGTGCAGGGCGCAACGCTGTGCTGCACCTGGTATGCCTTGGCGAACGTAGTCACACAGGGGAGGAACTTCTGAGTGTAATGAACAGAGAAATCGACAGATGGCTGTCTCCGCGCAAACTGAAAATCGGAACCATGTTGACCGACAACGGAAAGAACATGGTGTCTGCTCTGCGTCAAGGAAGGTTGTGCCATGCGCCATGCATGGCTCACGTGTTCAATCTGGTTGTCAAGCGGTTCCTAAAATCCACCATCCCACTGCAAGACATCCTTAAAATGTCACGTAAACTTTGCATGCATTTCAGCCATTCCTACACCGCAAAGCACACCCTCCTTGAGCTGCAGCGGCAGAACGGAATTCCACAGCATCGCCTGATCTGCGACGTTGCAACAAAGTGGAATTCAACCCTACATATGTTAGACCGCCTTTACGAACAGCGAAAGGCCATCACCGATTTCCTGATGTTACAAGCGGATAAAGGTACTCCCCTGTGTAACTTCGATGTCAGCCATTGGCAGCTCATGCGTGACACCTGCCGCTTGCTCAGGCCTTTTGAGGAGGCCACGCTATTCGTGAGTCGCCAGGACTATGGGATGAACGACGTCATTCCTCTGTTGCACGTCCTGGAACAAATGCTGTTAACAATGGCTGGTCAGGGTGCGGTAGACGTGGCGCACAGATCTCAACGCCACATGACCCCTGTGGGGGCAGGACAGGAAGAAGAGGAGGAGGTAGAGGAGGACATTGGTGCTCAGGAATTATTGAGTGAAATGGGTGGTTTTTCCACTCAGCGGACAGGAGTGGAGGAGCAGGAGCATCTGGTAGAGGAGGAGGAGGAGACAGAGGACCCAGACGCACCGTGGCAGTATGCTGTGGAGATGGAGACAGGGAGTCCCTCGCATTCCTTGGCACAAATGGCCCATAGCATGCTCGGTTGCTTGCGTAGCGACAGCCGAATAATAACCATCAGACAGAGGGATGACTTTTGGCTGTCCACCTTGTTGGACCCTCGCTACCGTTCAAAAATGGTGGCCTTTTTCACACCTGCTGAGAGGGAGGCCAAAATAAAGTACTATAAAAACCACCTATGTAGTCATGCAGTATATAGCCCTATCGGCCACTTTCTGGCATCCAGTTGCTGTAGCCCCCATCACCACACTGTGCCACGGGCCCCTGTACTGCCTTCTCATACTGCTGCCAGATCCATCCTCTGCCATGTGCGTCTTTGTCGTCTGCTCACGCTGCTGGGTTCCAGTTTTAAACCTAGGCCTGTGTATGGCTTCCGAATACTGCTGCCTCCACCGCCACCCTGCGCCATGTGCCACTTTCAGGTTTCCTTACACTGTTGGTGGGTTCCATTTTGTGATAGGGTGCTGTATGGCCTTCCATTGCTGCTGCCTCCACCGCCACCCTGCGCCATGTGCCTCTGTCGTCTGCTCACGCTGCTGACGGCTTCCGCTTTTTTAACCGAGGCCTGTGTTTGGCTTCCGAATACTGCTGCCTCCACCGCCACCCTGTGCCATGTGTCTCTGTCGTCTGCTCACGCTGCTGACGGCTTCCACTTTTTAACCTAGGCCTGTGTATGGCCTTCAATTGAAGCTGCTTCTGCTCCGCCACTCTGCCATTGGACTCTTGATAGTCGTCTCCCCACGCTGCTGCTGGGGGGACTTTTTAACATAGGCCTCTGTATGGCCTTCAATTTTAGCTGCTTACGCTCCGCCACTCTGCCATGGGCCCCTGTACCGCCTCTTCATGCTGCTGCCAGGCCCGTAATCTGCCATGGGCCCCCGTACCGACTCCTCATGCTGCTGCCAGGCCCGTAATCTGTCATGGGCCCCTGTACCGCCTCCTCATGCTGCTGCCAGGTCCAGAGTCTGTCATGGGTCCCTGTACGGCCTCCCATTGCTGCTGTCTCCATCGCCACACTCTGCCATGTGCCACTTTCAGGTCTCCTCACACTGCTGGTGGGTTCCATTTTGTCATAGGGTGCTGTATGGCCTCCCATTGCTGCTGCCTCCACCGCCACACTGTGGCTCCACACTCTGGTTTTGGCCCCGTGACTGCCCAAATGAGTGAAGTGTGCGGTGATTCTAAGATCGACGGCACTTATCTGCATGTCATACTGACTGACAGTATTATTTCTCTTCCCCAGCAGACTCCAAGGGCATTTAAATTAAAGGTACAGTGTTCTGCACTAATATAAAGGCTCTCTGAAGCCTAGACACACCCTTTTTATAAGTTAAATTCGCAGCGAATTTAATCGGCGAATTCAGCGAATCAGCCAAACCGAATTTTTGAATAATTCGCTCATCTCTAACAGTGAGCAGTATATACAGTAGAGGAGTGCGGATGGTATGACATTGGTCAGTATCTGTAGAAGCCGAGTCACAGGTACAGAACATCCTGCAAGTGGATCATTATTTGGTCTGTGGACACATTGAGTTTGCATACTCGCACCTTTTGTAAGGAGCCCATTTTTTAGCGTGTGAAGATAAGCTCTTCGGCTTCTTAACAATTAATCCCAGACTGGAAATTCTACAAAGTGATGCATTGAGACTGATGGAGAAATTAGATGAAGGACTTGATTAGCTAGATCTAGGTGACTTTGTCTGAAGACGCCCATCTGGGCGTTAATTGATCTTCTGGGTCTGCGTCTGATCTGCGCTTCACATTCAATTACATTAGAACGCTTAGATCCAGGCTAGCGCCAAAGCTCCTAGCGGCCAGTGACATAATCCCGGCATTTGTAAAGCTGCAGCGATGGACAGCTTCGTGCTCACATCCTGCTAATTATCCAGATTGTGGCATCCAATTTGTTGAGATTGGCCCCCCTCTGTGGGACCCGGCAGGGTGGAGAACTGATGTATGGACAGTTGTCATTGGTGAATATTACAGCCCAGTACATAGAGGAGAAGCCGCAGCTTCATTCTCATTCTCACCGGATGCACCGGCCTGCATGTTGCTGAGTTTTTAACATTCAAGTCAACAGAATAGAGGTGAGCAAACCTCCGTGAAGAGCAATCAGTTGTGACTTCAGCTGGACATTTGTCAAACCTCCGAAATTCAGAATTCCTGAATTGGAACTCCCATTGAAGCCAGTGGGAATGTGAACCCGGGTCCAGGGGCGGACTGACAACTCATGGGGCCCCCGGGCAATAGGGGATCATGGGGCCCCTGTGTCCTTGCCCAAACTCAAAAAAGCCTATGAAAAAGGTACCAGGGGCATCTCATGGGGCCCCCTACTGACCCCGTGCGCTCGGGCAGTGCCCGAGTTTCCAAATGGTCAGTCTGCCCCTGCCCAGGTCCAAACACTCGTGTATTACAGAGCGGCAAATGATGCAAAATTGTTCAGAATAGTTTGGACAACTGCTGGCAGTCCTGCCTGATGAGCTGCAAAGCAGGGAGAAAAAAAAACAGCAGTACCTTTTTATAAAAGCAGCACAAACTACACTTGTAGGGGACAGTTAACCCTTTGATTGCCCCTAGATGTTAGCCCCTTCCCAGCCAGTGTCATTAGTACAGTGACAGTGTATTGTATTATCAGTGATCACCGTATAAGTCACCGGTCACATCGCTGCGATTTAAAATCTCGCAATTTGTGTGCAATTTCTGAAGACTTTATTGCTACTTGTGAAGGTTTTCAACTATTTCTTGCAATTTGCAGTGCGATTTCCATTGTATTCTATGTATGTGAAATCGCAACAAAACTGCAGAAAAGGTAATGCATGAACTACTTTAGAAATCGCGCCGCAGCAAATCGCACGTGTTAAGACGCTGACACTCACATTCATTAGATGCGATTTCTGGTGCGATTTCAATTCAACAATCGCACCTGAAATTGCACTTAGTGGCACTGGTGATGTCAGTGTCAGTTAGTCAGTTCCCACCCAGCATCGGATTGCCCGCTGCACTATCACAATCCCACTATCTGTCGTTGATCACCACCATTATTAGTATTTTAAAAAAAATCCAGTATATATATATACACCATAGTTTGTAGACACTATAACTTTCACACAAACCAATACACTTACTGGGGATTTTTAATTTTACCAAAGACCTGTATCAGAATACATTATGGTCTAAATTTATGTAGACATTTGATTTTTTTAATTTTTTTTATTGGATATGTTTTATAAGAAAAAGAAAAAAATATTCGTTTTTTTGTTTTTTAAATTTGGTCTTTTTTCATTTATCGTATTTTTTGGTCCATAAGACGCACTTTTTTCCCCCCAAAAAAGGGGGGAAAATATCAGTGCGTCTTACAAAGCGAATGTAAAGTGGCCGGTCCGGTATTTCTGCCGCCACCATGTCAGAATATCGGGCCGGCCGCTCAGCTCTTCTCTCCTGCAGGACCTTACCTGTTCCTCGCTCCAGCGCTGCAGTCTTCCCGCGGCGGCTTCTGTGACAGCCGGGTGCCCACTGCGCAAGCGCGAGAAGCGCTGCGCTTTGAGAATGGTCCGGTGTCTTCTGGGACACATGACAGGTCCCAGAAGGCTCCGGGCCATTCACAAAGTGCAGCGCTTCTCGCGCATGCGCAGTGGGTACCCGGCTGTCACAGAAGCCGCCGCGGCAAGAAGGAAGGACAACTCCGCGGAAGTGGGAGCGGGTACCTGTCAAATTCAGGTAACTGCTCCCCCTCCCTCCCCAAAGGTCCGCAGTCTCTGGTAATCTCCTTTACTGTCTGCAGTCTCTGGTCATCTGTGCTATGTCCACAGTCTCTGGTCATCTCCTGTACTATGTCCGCAGTCTCTGGTCATCTCCTGTACTATGTCCGCAGTCTCTGGTCATTCCCTGTACTATGTCCGCAGTCTCTGGTCATCTCCTGTACTGTCTGCAGTCTCTGGTCATCTCCTGTACTGTGTCTGCAGTCTCTGGTCATCTCCTGTACTGTGTCCACAGTCTCTGGTCATCTCCTGTACTATGTCCGCAGTCTCTGGTCATCTCCTGTACTATGTCCGCAGTCTCTGGTCATCCCCTGTACTATGTCCGCAGTCTCTGGTCATTCCCTGTACTATGTCCGCAGTCTCTGGTCATCTCCTGTACTGTCTGCAGTCTCTGGTCATCTCCTGTACTGTGTCCGCAGTCTCTGGTCATCTCCTGTACTGTGTCCGCAGTCTCTGGTCATTCCCTGTACTACGTCCGCAGTCTCTGGTCATTTCCTGTACTGTGTCTGCAGTCTCTGGTCATCCCCTGTACTATGTCTGCAGTCTCTGGTCATCTCCTGTACTATGTCTGCAGTCTCTGGTCATCTCCTGTACTGTGTCCGCAGTCTCTGGTCATCTCCTGTACTGTGTCCGCAGTCTCTGGTCATCTCCTGTACTGTGTCCGCAGTCTCTGGTCATCTCCTGTACTATGTCCGCAGTCTCTGGTTATCTCCTGTACTGTGTCCGCAGTCTCTGGTCATCTCCTGTACTGTGTCCGCAGTCTCTGGTCATCTCCTGTACTGTGTCTGCAATCCATTGGTTCAGAATATTTTTTTTCTTGTTTTTCTCCTCTAAAACCTAGGCGCGTCTTATGGTCAGGTGCGTCTTATGGAGCAAAAAATACGGTATATGATGAGAAACGAAAAACCTAGTGATGTTCAAATACCTCCAAGAGAAAGCTCTATTTGTGTGAAAAAAATTATATGCATTTCATTTGGGTACAGAGTGGCATGACCGTGCAATTACCAGTTAAAATAACACAGTGCTGAATAGCAAAAAATGCCCTGGTCATGGAGGGGATAAAACCTTTCTGGAGCTAGAATGGTTAAACAAGAAGCTGTGCAAAGTCTTAAAGTGTTACTAAACCCAACAGTACAATCAGTCTGTAGATGCAGTACAGCATGCTTGTTATACTCACTGTGGAACCTAAAGGGTTAATTCTCTGCATTGTGTAAAAAGGCTGTTTGATCCTGACTTCTCTGATCCTCCCCTTCTTCCCATGTTCCCCTTTTATCTCCTGATAAGACATATCATGTGGATACACTCTGCACATGCTCAGTTTGGTGTATATTGCTAGAGAGTTTTTTTTTTTCTTGGGAGAGTGCATGTGATCAGCACAGGGCCAATCCGCATAGTGTCATTTCAGCCCTCTGCTTTCTAAAAGCTCAGACAAGCTGTATTAATTCTGGACTTTGAATGGCCGCAGAGAAGAGAGGAAGCAGATAAACAGGTACAACTTGTGTCGTCGGATATGTTTCATCTGAGGCCAGTCACTGCACTGGATATATGTAAGAGTTTACAACCACTTTAAATATTTTAAATGAAACGTTTCACTTGAAAAAAAAAAAAAGATCACAATCAAAGACCTTCCAGAAAATGACCCCATGCATGGTTGGGAACATATTAGCTATTCTTTAATAGGGAGTCATTGCACACTGCATGTAATTCTGTTTGAGTTACCCCATTGCGCTCCCCCATTGGCTACCTAAAGAGGCTTTCAGTAGCCTTAGATTAAAATGTTTCAGCAGGTTATTTATTTCATGATTTCATTAAAGGATCAGAAGTTTGTCTACTGCTCTCAGTGTGCACCCATGTCCCCTCTTCAGATTCTGTTCAAGTCTCTCTCAGATTCTCAATGGCCCGGAGGAGGAAAGTGACTGATTAAGTCTTCCTCATTGTCTCCTCCGAGGTGCCAGGGACCGAGGGGGGGTAGGGGGGTGATATGCAAATCATGGGCAAAGCTTTATTATATTTTGGCTGATTGATGCCTTGTGGTAATAGCAACATCCGCTCCTGGATGGTTTATGCCTTACATACAGCAAGACCTTAAGCATTATCCCAAGAGACAAAGTGATTAAAATGAAAGTTTTGATGAATTTCAGCAGGAAATTATGAAACTCTTGCTCACAAATCTCTTTTCATTATTAAAGGGAAGAATTAGCCACATCGAGAAATCTTTTCTGGAGGCAAAAAGGAGACGGTAGTGATTTGTGGCTTTTCGAATGCAAATCTTGATCTTGACAGCATCGAGAAAGCTCAAGGTGGATGGATTTAGAGTTTTAGGGTGAGTTCAGCTCTGTCTGTAAGGGGAAAAAAAGAAAAATAGCTGCATCCTTCCATATCTCTTAATAAATAATAACAATCTTGGTATTGAAGGTTCAACTCCAACCAAAGGGTCTATAAATACTACAATGAATGATGCTTGAGGAAAAAGACACCCAAAACAAATCACCAAAATCTCACAAAGGAACCTTTTAGAAGAGTTTTGTTGGAATGAGGATGTTTTCATAGGATGGTCTGGAACTTGTTTACCTGGCCTTTGATTGGGATGGGAAGCCAAAAGGTTTTTTTTTTTTTCCTCCTAACTGTCGGCCTAGAGCATGAAAACTGGCTGTGGCAGAAGCTTGAGGAGCCTGAGCCTGGTGTGTGGCAGAGATCTAAGATACTCTGAGGTACACAATCTCCACTGACCTGTGGCAAAGGTCAAAAGAGTTTTAAGAATCTGAAAATTAGCCACCCAACTGGCCTTATAGAATATACATACAATGACTTGATGTCAGGGCAGGGCTGTGGAACGGACAGGTAGGCCTAGTGGCAGGGTAACGCACTGACTGACGACAACCACCACCAACAGACCGAAGTCCCTCAGGGCGCGGAGTCTAAGTCCCAGGCTGCCCTTCACCAGGGCCCCTGATGGTGGGGATGGACTTGACGCAGCCAGGAACCAGGTTACGGCCCCCGAGACACCCCGGCTGTGGTAATGGCCGCTGCCAATGGCGTGTAGCTGGTAGGAATGACAATAGCGTAGTCAGGCAGGCCGGGTCGACAACAACGGGACAAAACGGTACAGAACAGTAGACAAGAATCACAGGTCACGGGCCAGGTTCAACAACGGAAGGTCAGATCAAAGGAAAACACAGAGAATGATCTAGTCACAAGCCGAGTCAGATACCAGAAGAGTCACAAGGGTATACACAGAGCCTTAGTAACACAAAGACATAAGACACAAGTGCAAAGAGCATGTGCGGATCACAGGCTTATATGTACTCAGCCACACCCCTCTGGGGGATGGACCTCAGAGACCTGAAGGCATAAAAGACTCCCACCATGCTCTGCAGAAATCCAAGATGGACGCCAGTACATGAAGCCGCACAATCTCTGGGAAAAGGTAGGACCTTGACACTTGAATGAAGAGGCCCAAAGAGTCCTACTCAGCTCTGATGAAGAAGGGACACCCTTCGAAACGTGTCAGCTGTTCCCTGAGTGTCTACCCCTATGATGGGACTCGCACAGGTTTTACCATTCCATAGTTCCTCTGGGAACTTACATGCTTGAAATACTTCATTGTTTGTGAGTATATCTTTGTATTCAATAAAATTTGGTTTACCGAGGTAATGCGCAAGGTTGGTGCGCTTCTTTTTTGTTTTTGCCCCAAAGAATCCTACAGCTGACCTGTGGCAGTGATCAAAAGAACTTTAAGAATGTGGAAGATAGTTGTCGGTCTGGGCCTATCTAATCTACACTGATTTGTGAGAGAGGCCGAAAGAGTCCCACAGTTAACCTGTCGCAAAGGTCAAAAGAACTAAAAGAATCTAGAAGGTAGCCACCCTTCTGGGCCTATAAAATCTATACTGACTTGCGGAAAGTCCCAAAGAGTCCAACAGCTGACCTGTGGCAGAGGCCTGAAGAGTCCTAAGCTGCTGTGTAGCAGAGGCCTAAAAAACTAGAATGTAGCTGTCTGTCTGGGTCTACAGAATCTACACTGCCCTGTGACTGAGATCTTAAAAGTCCTACAGTTGACCTGTAGCAGAGGTCAAAAGAACTTTAGGAATCTGGAAGGTAGCCACTTGTCTGGGCCGATAGAATCTACAATCACATGTGGAAGAGACCCAAAGGAATCTACAGCTGACCTGTGGCAGAGGTCAAAAGAACTTTAAGAACCTGGAAGATAGTCACTTGTCTGTCCCCATAGAATCTACAATGACTTGTGGAAGATGCCGAAAGAGTCCCACAGTTGACCTGTGGCAGAGGTCAAACAACGTAACCCCTTATCTACCATGGTACATTTATAAAAGTCCTGGTATTAAAGGAGATAAAGCAAGCTTACAACTGCTGCTGCAGCCATTAGCTAGGTATCCATTTTTGTACCTGGCAAAGGGCTTTCAGATATAAGTGAACTGGGTGTCTCTAGAGCTGGAGCAAAAGCTAGGTAGAGTAAGTAAATATTCTCTATAACAGGCAAGAGCATCTAACAGCAGCCATTGCAGTTTCTTCTAGGTTCTCACCCATGGATTTTGTCTATTATGGGTAATATTGGTGTAGTGCTACCCCCTTGAGAGCTGTTGGTTTTGGGTTCCCCTATTTTTCTGTACAGCTAGGAAACATGCATTTTCCCAACTTCCATTCAGAGTAAGTAACCAGCCCATGGGTTTGTTTTTGTTTTTTTTTTTTTAAGGGTAAACAACTTGGATAGGGTCCAGGAGTATATGGGATGCCCAACTTGACTTGAAACCAAAACTCTGAGGACATACTTCCTAAATTCTGCACCACAAATGTAAGATTCTGGACCTTTCACTCCCTCCAGAGTGGCAGCAGTCTCTTGACAGATCAGTAACACAGTCTCTGTGAAGAGCACTTGGTCCCCTCTAAGTGAACCTCTTCAGACCCCAGCTAGGAAATGCCCATCCACCTGCCTGTCTTTGAATAGTGTCCCGGAGCAAGAGATTCTGGAGCACTGTCCCAGGGAGAACTGGTTGGGTATAGTACCTAGCAGCCCTCTCTCCTGTAGGCCCCGGGGGTGCCCTGTAGCTTTAGATAAACTGATTTCAGGCTTTTCGCTGTGTTGGTTTCCTTCAGTGCTAACAAACTGTCCTTCTTCTGTGGATTGCAGGGCAGTGGAGCTCCCTATCTTAACTTCCTTCTCCCATTCTTCCAACCTCCAGGCTGTAAGTAGAACCCCCTTTTCCGGGGTCCCCTCCCAGGCTACACAGCAACACACCTCAGCACTCCATCTTCCACCCAACTCCCTTTGCTGGCCAGGCTATCTCATACTTCTGGGTTTGTCTGCCACATTACCAGGCCTCCTGCCTGGGACTGGTCAGACTCCCATGCAAATCATCACCTTAAGGCCTCCACCAACTAGCTTCTAGAAACTTTTCCAAGCTTCTAGAACCAGGGGGAGGTGTCAGAGGCCTCACTTGTAGAACCCTCCAGACTGACCTCACACTGAACCCACCGACTCACATCCTGGCTTCTAACAAGCCTCTGATTACACTGCAAACTATGTACACAAGAGGGTGCTACATCGGATTTACTGAACTTGGAGTTGTGTCATCTGTCCGAGATCTCCTGTCTGAGATACAGATACTTTACTTTCTTTGGGATCATTCCATTTTGGGGCATACAGAACCCCATTCTTTAAGACGCTATAAAAAACTTCTTGGGGGTATTAAGGTAATAAAATTCAAAACATTAACTATAATAAATAAATAACAATAATAATTAAAACAAATATAATAAATAAAATTCAAACCATTAACTATAATAAATAAATAACAATAATAATTAAAACAAATATAATTAATAAAATTCAAACACTAAATTCAAAACATATAAAACCATTTATAACTCTGCCCCAAATTACATCACCAATCTTGTCTCCAAATATCACCCAAACCGTCCTCTTCGCAAACTCCCACGACCTCCTGCTCTCTAGCTCCCTTGTCTCCTCCTCCCATGCTCATCTCCAGGACTTCTCCAGAGCCTCCCCCATCCTTTGGAACTTTCTACCCCAACCTATCAGACTATCGCCTACTGTGCCTACTTTTAGGCGATCTCTGAAAACCCATCTCTTCAGGGAAGCCTATCCTGCCCTCAGCTAATAACGGAATCTTCTCTTCCTCCTACCAGTCCATCCCCCACAGTAAATACCTTTTGTACCACCAGCCCCTCCCTCTTAGATTGTAAGCTCCAAGGATCAGGGCCCTCCTAACCCTCTTGTATTGAACTGTATTGTTGCTGTATTGTCTCCCGTTATACTGTAAAGCGCTGAGCAAACTGTTGGCGCTATATAAATCCTGTATAATAATAATAATAATAATAATAAAAATAATATATAAATCCTGTATAATAATAATAATATATAAATCCTGTATAATGATAATAATAATAATAATAATAATAAAAATAATATATAAATCCTGTATAATAATAATAATATATAAATCCTGTATAATAATAATAATAATAATAATAATAATAATATATAAATCCTGTATAATAATAATAATATATAAATCCTGTATAATAATAATAATAATATATAAATCCTGTATAATAATAATAATATATAAATCCTGTATAATAATAATATATAAATCCTGTATAATAATAATAATATATAAATCTTGTATTATAATAATAATAATAATAAGCGGCTACCCCAGCTCTATATTGATTGACCTTTTCTGTTAAGGATACATATCTGGAGCTCCCAACACTCCAGCCCCAGATTTTTCCTAAATGGGGCTTTTAATCTTCCATGCAGCTGCTGAAGTTCAGAAAGGAAGCAGATTACCGGCTGCGCCCAACCTTGAATTTTATTTGGTTATGAATGTCTTCTCCCACCGATTGGAGCCACTACTTTAAACAGAATCTTTGCTTTATCCTTTTGCGCTTGGCTAGATATTTCCTACTCTTCTGTCACATTTCCGATCGGGAACATTTTCTAAAGCCATTATTTTGAAGCTTACATTATTTTCCTAATAACAGATAAACAGAGAACTAACATAAAATATTTTCCCTGACTCTTTACGGAGCTCTTCCGGCGCTCTACTTGAAAGGTTTCATTGACTATAAAAGCCGTGATTAATGAAATTCCATGAGATGTGCTCGAGATGCGCTAATGTCAAGGACAAATATTGAAACACGTAGAGAATAGAGGGACGCCGAGTGCAGATAGCAGCTGCCGCGTCTCTTAGTGAAGCTCTTAAAGGGAGTTGTATGAATGAAGGAAAACACATTGACAGCTCATCCGGCGTATTCTGTCACTCATGTATAGAATATCAGTAGGAGAGGGCTTGCGAAGAAATCACTTAAAGCAGTATTAAAACCAAAACCACAAGTTCAATATATTGCAGCCTACCAATCATTATATGTGGTAGCTGCATTAGTTTTCTTTTTTTTAATTATTATTATTATACAGGATTTATATCGCGCCAACGGTTTGCTCAACACTTTACAATATAACGGGAGACAATAAAGTAACAATACCGACAATATCCAAATACCACCCAAAACGCACTCTCAGCTCTTCACAAGACCTCCTTCTCTCTAGTTCCCTGATCTCCTCCTCCCCAGCCCACCTCTAGGACTTCTCCAGGGCATCATCCATCCTCTGGAACTCTCTACCCCCAATCCATCAGGCTATCACCCACTCTCCTCTCTTTTAGGCGGACCCTAAAAACCCACCTCTTCAGGGAAGCCTACCCCACCCTCTGCTAACTGCCGATCTCCTCCACTCTTCCAACCACTCCGTCCCCCACAGCTTTTCCTCCCGTACCACTACCCCCTCCCTCCTAGATTGTAAGCTCCAAGGAGCAGGGCCCTCGAACCCCTCATGTATCGCATTGTATTATTATTTTACTGTCTCATGCAGGGGCGGACTGACCATTTGGAAACTCGGGCACTGCCCGAGGGCCCGGGGTCAGTAAGGACTTTTTTGAGTTTGGGCAAGGACACAGGGGCCCCATGATCCCCTATTGCCCGGGGGCCCCATGAGTTGTCAGTCCACCCCTGGTCTCATGTATTGTCCCCCTTTGTAATGTACAGCGCTGAGCGAACTGTTGGCGCTTTATAAATACTGTATAATAATAGTAATAATAATAATAACAATACACTTCAATACAAGAGGGATTTGAGGGCCCTGATCCTTGGAGCTTACAATCTAGGAGGGCGGAGTGAATGGTACAGTAGGTAGTCACTGTGGGGGATGGAGTGGTTGGAAGAGTCGACGATTCCAGAATTAGCAGAGGGCGGGATAGGCTTCCCTGAAGAGAAAGGTTTTCAGTGATTGCCTAAAGGCAAGTAGAGTAGGCGATAGTCTGATAGATTGGGGTAGGGAGTTCCAGAGGATGGGTGATGCCCTGGAGAAGTCTTGGAGACGAGCATGGGAGGAGGAGATAAGGGAGCTAGAGAGTAAGAGGTCTTGCGAGGAGCAGAGTGTACGGTTTGGGTGATATTCAGGGGTGGACTGACCATTTGGAAACTCGGGCACTGCCCAAGGGCCCGGGGTCAGTAGGGGGCCCCATGAGATGCCCCTGGTACCTATTTCATAGGCTTTTTTGAGTTTGGGCAAGGACACAGGGGCCCCATGATCCCCTATCGCCCAGGGGCCCCATGAGCTGTCAGTCCGCCCCTGGAGATATTTAGAGATAAGATCGGTTATGTAAATTGGGGCAGTGTTGTGGACGGCTTTATATGTCATTGTTAGAGTTTTGAATTTTATCCGTTGGGCAACTGGGAGCCAGTGGAGGCTTTTTTAGGCTTTTTTCCTTCTGTTTTCACCTGGTGATTTGGCCATTAACACACCTCTTGTATTAGAGTGCCCCCGCTCTGGATGAAGGAGCACAGGGGGGACCTTTCAACAGCAGCATTGTCAGTCTGGGGGGAGGGGAGTGTTAGTTTGACTAGCAGATTTAAATACACTGAAAGACAAACTCCAGCTAAAACTTTATAAGCAGTTTTTTTCTCCTTTTGCATAATAGATCTGATCATTGTAAGCACCCCTGCCAGTGTTAAATGGTTTGTCTTGCTCCTCTACACTGATACATTTGCTGGAGAGCTTGTTCTTTTTAAAAACATCATATTTACTAGTCAGATCAATGGGTGAAAAAAAGGAAAGAAAACCTAAAAAAGAAAACAAACACAGCCACCACTTCTAAGAATTGGTAAGCTTCCAGTTTGTTTTTGGGTTTAATACCACTTTAACTTCCAACTGCGAATAGGATTCTCAGCTAAGCCTAGCTGGGACCTGGATGTCCTCACAAAGGCTTCATCCTGACCCTGAGACTTGAGCTTATGAAAAGGCCCCCCCCAGCTAAGCCTAGTTGGGACCTCAACGTCTTCATATAGGCTTTTCTAGCCTAGGGGTCTGCTCCATCAGGACTGGACCTAGGAACAATGCACCTCGCTGCTCAGGCCTTAGACTATTTATGGGCCCTCTCACCACCTTCTGGGCACACCTCCCCAGGGATTGGCTGCAATACCTTAATTTTTCAGGCTGCCCACTCTGTCCTTCCTCCTTTTTTTTCTAGAATTCTTTAGAAGACGGGGAAGTAACAGAGCAGCAGCCTATAAAACACTGAGTAGCTCCAACCAATCAAACCCAACTGCTCGTGTGGGTGGCTACAGTGATTGTGTAATCACTGCTGCCGCACCACACTGCAGCCACCCACACGAAGAGTTGGGGATTGATTGGCTGCAATAAACAGAACTTGTATTGGAGACAAGGTTCAACAATACAAACAACTTAGCGGGTAGGTGCCCAACTGGGAACACCAGGGGCGGACTGACCATTTGGAAACTTGGGCACAGCGCGAGGGCCTAGGGTCAGTAGGGGGCCCCATGAGATGCCCCTTGTACCTTGTACTAGCAGATTTACATACACTAACAAAATGAAGCCAAACTCCAGTTAACATTTTATAAGGCTCCATGCACACTAGCTTTTTTTTTTTACTCAAAAAAACTGTTTTTAGTAGCATTTTAGTAGCGTTCAGAAGCATTTAGGAGCGTTAGCATTTTGTTAGCGTTTTTACCCTAGGTTCACACCTATGCGTTTTCTGTAGTGTTTTGCGTTTTGCAGAAACGCACAGCAGTCCATTCAACATGATTTCCTATGGGACACGTTCACATCTGTGTGTTTTCACCCGCTGAGTTTTTTGGAAAGGGTCAGCTTGGGTTCCCACTTGTGCAGTGCGGCATACCCAGGGGCGGACTGACCATTTGGAAACTCAGGCACTGCCCCAGGGCCTGGGGTCAATAAGGGGCCCCATGAGATGCCCCTTGTACCTTTTTCATAGGCTTTTTTGAGTTTGGGCAAGGACACAGGGGCCCCATGATCCCCTATTGCCCGGGGGCCCCATGAGTTGTCAGTCCGCCCCGGTTCTTTTATTATATAAACTCAAATGTCCCAGTTTGACTTGAGCGCCCCTCATAAACTTGCTTCGCGGCCCACTCTATACTAGGAGGGCGCCTCATCAGCCGCTGACTGGAGCTCATCTTTTTATTGATTATAGGTGGAGCTTTTGTGTAAATGATCCTGGTTGCTGTGTATTGCGGCACGTCGGGAATGTATTCCTTCAGACTTATGTTTCTTTTATGAGACGCGAAAAAAGAAAAAAAAACATTCATCGGTTTCACAAAAGAACGCTCGGTAAACAGCGATTAATTGGCCGCCGGGTTGCGCTCTGCATGAAAATACGGCTGGCCTAGCGAGATCCGTATTATTCCTGCAACAAATATGCCCGTTGATTGGGATAAAAGGCGTGCTTGTCTGCTTGTTATCTCAGGTTCTATTCACTGGAGACGGCAGAACGGGAGGCGGGTGCTGAGAAATCCTCACTCATTAAACAATAATCATTTTACAAAACAGAAAAGATCTGTTTACATGGAAAAAAAAAATATTGATATGTTTTCTACAATCCGAAGCAAGAACATTAAGGCCGGGTTCACATATATGCGGTGCGGTATGTCGCATGTGATTCGCACAGGAATCTCACCGCATTCCTGTGCAAATCACATGCGAATTGCGTGCGGTGCGATTGGAGCCGTACATTTTGTATGGCTCCAATCGCACCGCATTCGCACCAAAAAGAATCGGATCGCATGGTAATTGCAATTAATTTAACATTGACACCTGTACCAGATCACATGGACACTGTGCAATTGTAATGTGGTGCGGGAAACGCACAGGATTCTCTGCGTTTCCTGCACTGCATTAGTGTGAACCAGAGCTCAAAGTTGCATCCAGGGGCGGACTGACAACTCATGGGGTCCCCGGGCAATAGGGGATCATAGGGGCCCTGTGTCCTTGCCCAAACTAAAAAAAGCCTATGAAGAAGGTACCAGGGGCATCTCATGGGGCCCCCTACTGACCCCGGGCCCTCGGCAGTGCCCAAGTTTCCAAATGGTCAGTCCGCCCCTGGGTATGCACACCTACTTGATTCTGCACATTGCATCGCATTTTGCGGACCGATTTCGGGGTGCTGTTAACAACCTCTTCACGCTGGTCGAACGCAAATGTGCGGCTTCCCAGCGTCGTCCTAGACGCCGAGTGGCAGCACATTTGCGTTCTATTAAAAAAGGACATATGTGCGCCCTGCGCACTCCCAGCACACATGTCCAGTACTCATGGAAAGGTCCCAATCTCCTCTTTCGATCGGGACCTTTCCCGATCATGTGACTGCCGTGACGGCGTGTCACGGCGGTCACATGACCCTAAACCCCGGCCCGCCTCCCGGCTTCTGGAACTCTTAAAGGGCCGGGGTGAATTAGGTTAACATACACACCCGCAGCGGTTCGCATGAACGGGGTGCGATTTTGATGTGTTGCGTAATTCGCACAGAAAATGCTTCGAATTCCGCACCACTTCCAGGCAAAGAGTGGAAGAGCTCCTCCACGTCCCGATCACACCTGGGTGAGCGTTTCTGCTTGCCTCTCCTAAAATGCGCTACACCGTGCGAAGCATTTGTAATACCGTTTTTCTTATTGGCATTGCGAACACGGAAAATTTTCCGCATGTGGCCGCCGTTCACATCGCTGTGATTCTGCCCACGGTCCCTAGTCACATGGCAATCGCAGCACAACACACTGAGCGCGTTTGGCTGCCATTTGTTGATCAGTGGCAACCCAAACTCGATGTGACTCTGCGAACCGCACCTTCAAAATTGCTTGAAGCTTGTCGCCCCAAAAAGGAGCAGGAGCTTCTTTTCGGGCGACAAATGTAAAAAAAAGTCAGTAGGCTGCCCTGTGCAACATGCAGCATCGCGGGGAAATCGCCTGTCGTGTTTCCATAGCAGGAACGTTTGTTCCCGCTACAGGATAATGTAAACAGGGCGCAAAATGCACAAAAAGCGCAACGCAAGATGCACACGGCTCACTGGCAATATTTGGTACATGAGCTTCTTTTGGAACTGAGGGAGGCCCATTCAAATGAAACGACCAGCGGCTTTGAAATCTGGGTTGACGTATAGCGATTTCAAAGCCGCATTCAGGACTCAAAGTCGCATCCAAGTCACACCAATCCAAAGTCGCATTAGCCCTAGTTCACACATCGCATGTGATTGGCACAGGAACCGCACCACATTTCTGTGCAAATCACATACAAGTCTGTGCAGTGCGATTTGAGCCATGCATTTTCTGCACAAAAAAGGTGCATGACCCTTTTCTTTCCCCCGCACCTCATTCGCATCTCCTGGCTGCTCACACCCAGGCGATGCAAATTCTGGTAATTGCAATTAATTTAACATTGACACCTGTACCAGATCGCATGGACGCTGTGCAATTGCAATGTGGTGCGGGAAACGCACGTTTCCTGCACTGCATTAGTGTGAACCAGAGCTCAAAGTTGCATCCAGGGGCGGACTGACAACTCATGGGGCCCCCGGGCAATAGGGGATCCTGGGGCCCCTGTGTCCTTGCCCAAACTCAAAAAAGCCTATGAAAAAGGTACCAGGGGCATCTCATGGGGCCCCCTACTGACCCCAGAGCCTCGGGTAGTGCACGAGTTTTCAAATGGTCAGTCTGCCCCTGGTCGCATCAAAGTCAATACTTTCCTATTGGCCGAAAATCCATCCATCAAAAATGCGTGTTCAAAAATGCACCGGAAAAATGCATCACTTGCAAATCGCAGAGGTGTGAGCCTAGACTAAGAACCAGGTTAGTAAACCAGCAGTACCAGTGACACTCACCAGGGGCGTACTGACCACTTGGAATCTCGGGCACTGCCTGAGGGCCCGGGGTAAGTAGGGGGCCCCATGAGGTGCCCCTGGTACCTTTTTCATAGGCTTTTTTGAGTTTGGGCAAGGACACAGGGGCCCCATGATCCCCTATTGCCCGGGGGCCCCATGAGTTGTCAGTCCGCCCCTGACACTCACACATGCATTTTTATGTAGCCAGTTTCCCCGATGCACCTTAACAGCCGATGTAAGTCTTTTCTTTTTCTGCGACTCCTCTGACCGCCACCTTTCCCCTCATCCAATGTCTGCGGCAGCCGTGGAGAGAATTCACCGTGAATGACGGAATGTAAAGCAAGGCCTGCCGCTGCATGGAACATGGAATGACAATTGTGTTGTTTTGCAGCGGCACATCCACAAAGCAATTCCTGGAAGGACTCGGCGCTCTGCGACCATTGAGGGGAAGGGAGAAGGACGTACATACAAAACGTGGAGATGACCTTGAAGCAAAGGCGATGGATGAGCCGCTGCGGGGGAACGTGATCCCTGTACACCCCGCACTGCCAGGGAAGGAAAAGATACATTGTAACACGCAGAGACATTAAGTCACCGGTCACACTGCTGCGATTTAAAATTGCGCAATTTGTGTGCGCGTTTTGAAGACTTTATTGGTACTTGTGAATGCATTCAATGATTTCTTGCAATTTGCAGTGCGATTTCCATTATATTCTATGTATGCGAAATCACAACAAAATGACAGAAAAGGTCATGCAAGATTCCAGGTGCGATGTCGGACTTGAAATCGCACCTGGAATTGCACCGGTATGTGAAGATATTCAACAATTTCTTGCAATTTGCAGTGTGATTTCCATTGTATTCTATGTATGCGAAATTGCAACAAAATGACAGAAAAGCTAATGCAAGAACATTAGATGCGATTTCAGGTGTGATTTCAATTCCCTAATCGCACCGGTATGATCAGGCGCTAAGTCACCGGTCACAGTGCCGCGATTTAAAATAGCGCAATTTGTGTGCGATTTCTGAAGACTTTATTGCTACTTCTGAAGATATTCAACGATTTCTTGCAATTTGCAGTGCGATTTCCATTATATTCTATGGACATGAAATCGCAACAAAACTGCAGAAAAGGTCATGCAAGTACTACTTCGCACCAGAAATCGCACCGGTATGACCAGGCACTAAAGCGGTATTAAACCCCAAAGCAAAAATGTCATATATTGCGGCTCACCAATCATTAGATGTGGCGGCTGCATTCATTTTCTTTTGTTAGGCTTTATCACCCTATGTTTTCACCTGGGGATCTGGCTAGTAACACATCTCCTGTATTAGAGCGCCCCCACTCTGGATGATGGAGCACAGGGGGCACTTTTGGACCATTGTCAGTCTGGGGGGAGAGGAGTGTTAGATGTACTAGCAGATTTACATACACTAACAAAATGAAGCCAAACTCCAGTTAACATTTTTTAAGGGTCCATGCACACTAGCTTTTTTTTTTACTCAAAAAACTGTTTTTAGTAGTATTTTAGTAGCAGTGAGTGGGAGCATGCATTTCCGCTACGCTCAGGTGTGAATGGAATGTGCTTGGGAGAAAAGTTTTCAGGCAGCAAGGATGACCAGGGAGGAGAGGTAAGGGTTAAAAAAAGACACACCCATCAAAGTTTCACAGGAATTGCTTAGGAATGCATAGCATACCTTACATTGTACACTTCTTGAGGGTTAGGGACCTTATATCGTACGCCCCTTGAGGGTTAGGGACCTTAGATCGTACGCTCCTTGTGGGTTAGGGACCTTAGATTGTACACCCCTTGAGGGTTAGGGACCTTAGATTGTACGCCCCTTGAGGGTTAGGGACCTTAGATTGTACGCCCCTTGAGGGTTAGGGACCTTAGATTGTACGCCCCTTGAGGGTTAGGGACCTTAGATTGTACGCCCCTTGAGGGTTAGGGACCTTAGATTGTACCCCCCTTGAGGGTTAGGCACCTTAGATCGTACGCTCCTTGTGGGTTAGGGACCTTAGATCGTACCCCCCCTTGAGGGTTAGGGACCTTAGATCGTACGCCCCTTGAGGGTTAGGGACCTTAGATTGTACGCCCCTTGAGGGTTAGGGAACTTAGATTGTACGCCTCTTGAGGGTTAGGGAACTTAGATTGGACGCCCCTTGAGGGTTAAGGACCTTAGATTGTACGCCCCTTGAGGGTTAGGGACCTTAGATTGGACGCCCCTTGGGGGTTAGGGACCTTAGATTGGACGCCCCTTGAGGGTTAGGGACCTTAGATTGTACCCCCCTTGAGGGTTAGGGACCTTAGATTGGACACCCCTTGAGGGTTAGGGACCTTAGATTGGACGCCCCTTGAGGGTTATAGGACCTTAGATTGTACACCCCTTGAGGGTTAGGGACCTTAGATTGTACACCTCTTGAGGGTTAGGGACCTTAGATTGGACGTCCCTCGAGGGTTAGGGACCTTAGATTGGACGCCCCTCGAGGGTTAGGGACCTTAGATTGGACGCCCCTTGAAGGTTAGGGACCTTAGATTGGACACCCCTCGAGGGTTAGGGACCTTAGATTGGACGCTCCTCAAGGGTTAGGGACCTTAGATTGTACGCTCCTCGAGGGTTAGGGACCTTAGATTGTACACCCCTTGAGGGTTAGGGACCTTAGATTGTACGCCCCTTGAGGGTTAGGGACCTTAGATTGTACACCCCTTGAGGGTTAGGGACTGATGTGAATGTACAATATATATATAAAGCGCTGCGTAAATTGACGGCGCTATATAAGTACCTGAAATAAATAATATAGCATAATTGTATAGGAATCTCACCCTGATGCGACTTCTGTGAGATTACATAGAGGTCTATGGGGCTTAAATCACACAGGAGTCAAAGACATGCAGGAACCTTTTCTGAAGTCGCACTTTGCTGAGTCGCATTGATTAGGACAGCCACCCTTGAAAACAATGTGATTGCCTTCGTCACGCATTTCTGTCGCATCAGAAAATGTACTAGTGTGAACCATGCCGAAGTCAAGTGTCAAGTTAAATAAAGTTACAAAAAAGGTAATAAAACACGACCTGCAATGTGTTTTACAAGTCATTGCAATGCGCATTCACAACGAACACAAGCGTGTGAATTTTACCGCACATTCACTAGTCTGAACGAGCCCTCGTAGTCCAAAGTAAATCAACCCCATTCTATTTATTGACTTGTTATGGAAATCTATCCTTTTAATTCTTTTATGCTTCAATAAAAATATTATACCCCCGGTAAGTCCATCAATGGCGATCTTCTGTCTGAGCCCCCCTCGGAGGTCTCCGCATTCAGGAAAACCCGTAAAGTTGCACCATTGTTGTAGAACGCAGCTGCCTGTCGGTGAGGAGTTACTGTAATCCGTGGACTGGGATTGCTCCTGACAAGCCAACATCGAATTTCCATGTGCCATAAAAAGGCATTTCCTTTCCTCCGGCACCGGCCATCACAAAGTTGCAGCTTCGACATAAACCTGGGAGACTTTTCCTCGAGCCCAGGGGACGGTTAACCATGCAGGACCGCGCCGAGAAGCCATAATAATCCATTGCACAATATGGAGCTTTGCAGGAGCCCCCCGAAAGGGCGCGTTACTTTACAGGTTGAAATTCCTTTTAATGGAAGAGGTCATCAATCAGGCGGAGGAGACATGTTGTCAGAACAAAGAAGCTCACTGCATGCTGGGAGACCGCAGGGGACTAATGCTATGTAAATCTCACCGGCAGCGGCTGGAGGTGGAATCCGTGATGTGGAAATTCACAAAAATGAGATCAGCCTAATGCCCAGTACTAATCCCACCGTCCCGAAGTTCACACGTATGGGCCATCAGCATAGTTTGCACCCTTTGCTCTTACCTGTTTCTAGAGGTGACCCCCAAATCTAAATATGCAACGATGTGTGCTGTCTCTTCTAAAGTATTTTAATTGTAGTCTGGACAAGGAAGCCTCTTCAACAAACAATACCCCCACCCCCTGCAATAAATCACCCTATCCATTAAAAAGAAAACTAAGCTAAACGCCCAAAATATTCACCCATTCTTGTGGGCAAAGGGTGTGGTGGTTCCTCAGTTTTTGTGTCCTTTTTCAAGACTCCATGTCACATCCCGATATTGTGGATGGCTTCTATTGATTAGATTGGTGAGATCCTTTGAAATCTCCAATGGTGGGCAGGGGGAAGGGAGGGTGGCAACAAGACCAGTTGGTGGGCCTAGACTGCAGTGGTGGGTCTTCACTCTAGGAAGAGGCAGTACCTAGTGCCCTGTCTTTGTCAGTGGCTGAAACATGAGGCTGTCATACGAAACACTCAAATGCCAAAATTCAATAATATTTTTGGCCTACTAAATGGTGCTTAAGGTATGCTACACTGACTTATGATAGTACCAATTAGGAGGCCACCTAGACGTGCCTTAAAAATACTTAATGGCGACTTAAGTGGTACTAGAAATTTGATGAGTCGGGGCTAAAGTGCGTATAGATAGGAGTGTGTCCAACTCTACCGAACTGCAGGTTCAAGTTGGCCTCAACCTTGGGGTCCAGATGAATGCCCAAAACTCGTGTTCAAGCTCTCTGCCTTCTCTGTGTGTTCATGTTATTAATAGGGATGAGGGTCAAGTTTGCCTCAACTCTTGGTTCCAGATAAATGCCCAAAACTCGTTTTCAAGCTTTTTGTCATCTCTCTGTGTGTTCATGTTATTAATAGGGATGAGCCTCAAGTTTGCTTCAACCTTGGGTTCCAGATGGATCCTCAAGACTCATGTTCAAGCTCTCTGCTCTTTCTCTGTGTGTTCGCGTTATCAGTAGGGATGTGGTTCAAGTTTGTCTCAGCCTTGGGTTCCAAATGGATCCCCAAGACTCATGTTACAGATGAGTCTCAATTTATTGGCCAATAAGTGTAAAAGGGTGAGATCTCAACAACTATATTGTCAGGGTGCGTTGGGGCTGTTATCTGTTTAGGGAGAGATCCTGTGCCATACTATGGATCATAGTGGTGGGTTTCATATATCTGGGTACCCTGAACACTCCTTAGAGCTTTAACACAAACTTGCTCAGTGGTTAGCACTGTTACCTTGCAGCCATGGGATTTTCGGGTCAATTCCCACCCAATACGCTACTATCTGCATGGAGTTTTCATGTTCTCCATGTGCTTGTTTAGTTTCCCACAATGCTGATAGGTTAATTGGCCCTAGTATGTGTATACATGTAAGATAGGGACCTTGGATGGTAAGCTCCTTGAGGGCATGGACTGATGTGAATGTAGAGTATGTAAAGTGCTGTGTGTGAAATTGTGAGCGCTATATAAATACTGTATATTGAATAATGTGCAGTGAGCCAGTAGTGGACACGCACAGAGCGAAAAATCCTGCTCTTCTGTAGACTGCTAACAACTTGTAACATTTATGTATTTATTTACTATGTATCTGTTTGTGGACAGCACAGTGGCTAAGTGGTTAGCACTTCCACCTGGCAGTACTAGGGTCCTTGGTTCAAAACCCAACCACAGCACCACCTGCCTAGAGTTTGCATGTTCTCCCTGTATCTGCGTGGGTTTCCTCCAGGTACTCTGGTTTCCTCCCACACTCCAAACACATGCTGGTAGGTTAATTGGCCCCTGTCTAAATTGTCCCTAGTATGTGTATGTATGAATGTGAGTTAGGGACCTTAGATTGTACGCCCCTTGAGGGTTAGGGACCTTAAATTGTACATCCCTTGAGGGTTAGGGACCTTAGATTGTACGCCCCTTGAGGGTTAGGGACCTTAGATTGTACGCCCCTTGAGGGTTAGGGACCTTAGGTTGTATGCCCCTTGAGGGTTAGGGACCTTAGATTGTACGCCCCTTGAGGGTTAGGGACCTTAGATTGTACATCACTTGAGGGTTAGGGACCTTAGATTGTACGCCCCTTGAGGGTTAGGGACCTTAGATTCTACACCCCTTGAGGGTTAGGGACCTTAGATTGTACGCCCCTTGAGGGTTAGGGACCTTAGATTGTATGCCCCTTGAGGGTTGGGGACCTTTCCTCCCTGCACTGTGGATGTTTACATGTTATGTGCAATTAAACCATGGCAACATGTAATGTTTGTGTAGTATTATGTTCAGCAGACTGTGTTCTTCTATTGTTGTGACTTAGATAACGTTCAGAGCACATTTTATGCCCAATTCATGCAAAACTCCACGTAATCCCAAGGGGTTCACATACTTTTTCTTGCAACTGTAAATGATACAAGCCTATAATTTGAAAGATGGGTGTATTTTCAACGTTGCCCTCTCGCTCTTTTTGAAAAAAAAATGCCATTGGTTCATATCCCCCATGGTAATGACCAACTTCCCATGCTCTTTGTTTGACATACGTAGCTTGAGTATAACCGTCAAATGGGCACAAATGAATAAAAAGATTGGCCGCACATAGACTTCAATGTTGCCGCAAAGTTTGGGTTTGTTGAACTTTAAGCAAGGTTCACAAAACAGTTCAGGAATTGAACTTAGGACTGTTCCATCAGCATCATCAACTGAAGTTCCTGCAAAGGACAGAAAGACTTTAGGACTGGATGACATTTACAAAATGTTGGTATGTTGGTCCTCCATGGAAAAGGAATGCTGGGAGCAGCTCTATATATTGGCAGAACCATGGGTCTTGTCAGATTATTCATAAGTCTTCTTGGCAGCTTTTTCCCCAAAAACGTCTTCTGATGAGTCATATTCTTGTCGCTGTCTGGTACGTATGCTAAACTCTGTCTGCTATCCCTGCAGTAGCTGGGGTGTAATAGCGAGTCCAGATGGTGAAATTCAATACATCATAATGCAGGCAGAGTCTGAGTGGAAGCATCTTCATTTAGATTTAGGAGGTAAACTCTTGGTATCCCGTTTGATCCAGGTCAGGATCTGAGCTATAGGTGGATTCCCACCTCTGGCGTCTGCTCTTCATTAAGATCTCAGGTTCCTTCATGACATATGGCATTTGTAGTAAAGCTGATGATACATCCCCTCGTGGGGCTAATGCTAATAGTTACACAATATGGCAGGGTACATGATAACCGCACAGCGATATTATGTATTTTAGTGGACGCAGGGAAGGCTCGGATAAGACGAGGTCTATAAAACACCAAGAGAACAAAGCATCATGACGAAAATAGTACCCCTTACTCATTCATGTGGGGGGCAGTATCTGGGGGGGTCTCTAATATTTAATTTAAATGGAACTTCCAGAGTCTGATAAGCCCACCGTCAGCAGACCTACCGCAACCCACTTGGCCAGGGTTGTGAGGAGGAGTCCCTTACTCTTTTCAACATAGGGCTTTACTGGGGGCTCCCTCAGTTGAGAGAATGGAGACTAACATGGTTCAGGAGGGTATGGGGCCATGTGCTCACCCCTCTCTTTCAAACCATGTTTGGATAAGGGTCTGGTATGAATTTCGGGGGGGCCTCATGCTTTTTTTTTTTTAGAATCATATGGGGTTTCCTTTTTTAATCTCTACCAGACCCAACATACCTAGTATGATTTTTTTTGAGGGCCCTCACACCACAAAGCTACTAATTCACTCCCTTGTTATGTCTTGCTTTGACGATTGCAACTTCCTCCTCGTCTGTCTACTTGGATCACGATTGCAGAAGATCATATAAATTCAAATGGAGTGTAAGGGCTTTGGTGAGGTTGCCCTTAAACACATACAGGGTGCCCCTATAAATGGAGGACCTAAAGTTTGGAACCTAAGAATACAAAGTCCAGCAAGAGTGCAAGACCAAGAGCTGAGAACCTTCATTCAGCAACATGATCTAAGACATCCACAACATTTTAGGGGTTCAAAGGCATCCCCTTTTTTCAGGGTTCAGATATTACATAAACTTGGGAGGAATAACAATGGCAGAATGCCCAGAATTAATGGACTGGAAGAGGGAGGGGAAGAACTGGGATCTGGGTGTGCTGCAGTGCGCATTTTCTGACAGGAGGAGAAAGCAGAGCCATATCTCATGAGTATTCTGCTGTTCCCTCACTGTCCAACGGCTCTGACTTCATCAAGCTTCTGGTTCCTGTTTCCAGTTCAGGGCCACTGGTGCATTGTGCACTGGATCTAACTGGCGTGTTTACTCCTGGCCACTTCCTGCAACTCTGCATTGCTCAGCAACACTTCCATGAAGAACTCTGCATAGGTTCCACAGGCGCTACTCTGCTATACCTGGCCACTTCCCTGGTGAACTCTACAGATGCCTACAGGACCATCGGTGCTTTTTATTCATTTTAATATGTGAGAGCAAATTTTACTTTTTTAAATGTGTTAGTAAGAAATGTCTACATTTACATGGTGGCACCCCCTGTCTTTTGAATCTTTTTACAGTGTACAAGTACAGAAGAATCATCCTATACTCTGATCAGAGGAGCTGCAGCCATCCATAGGAGTGAACATTGGACTATATGGATTATATATTGGGATCCTTCCATGGATAATATATTGGGAACACTTCCATGAAGAACTCTGCATAGGTTCCACAGTGGCTTCCAGGCCCTTTTTGGCCACTTCCCTAGAGAACTCTACAGATGCCTACAGGACCATCAGTACCTTTTATCCATTTTAATATCTGAGTGCAATTTTACTTTTTACATGTGTTAGTAAGAAAAGCCTTCACTTAGATGGTGGCGCCCCCTGTCTTTTGAAACTTTTTGTGGTGTACAAGTACAGAAGAATCATCCTATGCTCTGATCAAAGGAGCTGCAGCCATCTAATAGGGGTGAACATTGGACTTTATGAATTATATATTGGGATCCATCCATGGATAGTATATTGGGAACACTTCCATGAAGAACTTTGCATAGGTTCCACAGCGGCTTCCAGGCCCTTTTTGGCCACTTCCCTAGAGAACTCTACAGATGCCTACAGGACCATCAGTACCTTTTATCCATTTTAATATGTGAGTGCAATTTTACTTTTTACATGTGTTAGTAAGAAAAGCCTTCACTTAGATGGTGGCGCCCCCTGTCTTTTGAAATTTTTTTGTGGTGTACAAGTACAGAAGAATCATCCTATGCTCTGATCAGAGGAGCTGCAGCCATCCATAGGGGTGAACATTGGACCTTATGGATTATATATTGGGATCCTTCCATGGATTATATATTGGGAACACTTCCATGAAGAACTCTGCATAGGTTCCACAGCCGCTTCCAGGAGCTTTTTGGCCACTTCCCTAGAGAACTCTACAGATGCCTACAGGACCATCAGTGCCTTTTATCCATTTTAACCATCCATAGGGGTGAACATTGGACTTTATGAATTATATATTGAGATCCATTATATAGACATGTATCTACTATCCCCTCCTTTTTTAAAATTTTCTTAACCCAGTTTTGCACCATTAAACATATTTTTTTTGTTATCTGGCCGAGTTGTGTGAATCTCAGGACTGGGGGGACAGTCAATATCCACTTGCACTGGGTGGATATGCAAGGCTTTGAACAGGTAAAACGGCTCCTATATATGTATTTGAATGGTTTTCCAGTTATCATTTATTTTATATAGTGGAGAATGCATCAGATGGAGTGTTGGGAACACCCAAACCCCTAGATGGGCAGAAGCAAAGCCAGGAACTCTGAAGTGCCCATCAAATCAGAAGATGACTTAGCCCCAGGGGCGGACTGACCATTTGGAAACTTGGGCACTGCCCGAGGGCCCTGGGTCAGTAGGGGGCCCCATGAGATGCCCCTGGTACCTTTTTCATAGGCTTTTTTGAGTTTGGGCAAGGACACAGGGGCCCCATGATCCCCTATTGCCCAGGGGCCCCATGAGTTGTCAGTCCGCCCCTGCTTAGCCCATTGGAATCCAAGTGAAATACCAGACAAACACTTTAAAATGAGATGAATCAGGCTTCACAAACTTCATCCCATTAGCCCCAAGATGATTTTTTTTGGGGTGGGGTTCTTCCATACTCATTTAATTCCTTTCCTTCAGAAGTGTACTTGAAATCTTCTAGATAAATCATCAGAAAAAAAAAAAGAATCACAAGAAACAGGCTGAAGCTTTCAATTTTAAAACTAATTGAGGGCTGATGGAGTAGAAGGTGCTGGATGGAGGAGAGCCGCGATTAAACTCTGCTTTATGGCAACGTGTTTAAGCTCATCGTTACCGTGGCAACACTCCTCTCCGATCACTTAAATTAATTGGATTTGGTAACCAATGATTTACAGTTCAGTGAGAAATCCTGATGTGACATCCAATAAAATTAGACAGTTTTGTAGCGCGGCGGGGGTGACCATCGTGGGGTTAATCTGCGCACGAGGTTGGCTGACCCCCTCGGGTAGCGATGAAACAATTTTTGCATAAATGGCGACATCTGGGGCTTGTTCCGGCAGGTTGATTCAGAATTATTCTGATTTGTGTCCCGAATATTCAGAATCAAAACAACATGGCGGTTTCTGGGAGCTAATTAGGAAGAAGCATTGACTTTCATTGGCTGTGGAGGTGCCTCATGTGCATGAAACCCGCCATCTCCCACTTCATGGCCAGGCCTTTCCCTGCTCCTGAAAACTGGCAAAGAGTAAATTGCCAGGAGACGCAAGTCAGGAGCCATGGCTCCAGATTGACCTACAGGGGATTCTGGGTCTGCCTGGGAGAGAAATGTTCATACGAGTACACAATTCAGACGTCATGATAGAGTTGCCTCAGAGATACAGACCCCACCAACTCAATGGCACTATCTCTCTCTCTCTCTATCCATTCAGTCGTATCTGACCCTTGGCGATTGCATGGATCGTCACTTGTAAGGGACTTTTTCCATGAATTCTCTTAGCAATTATTTTACAGGATAGGTTGCCAAGTCTTTCCCCAACCACTACCATGCAGGAGATCCCGCTCAGCCAGGGATGAAACTAGGACAACTTAGACAGGGGCCAACATGTCTTTGGAGTGTGGGAGGAAACCGGAGTACCTTGAGGAAACCCACGCAAGCACAGGGAGAACATGCAAACTCCACGCAGAAGGCGCCATGGTTGGGAATTGAACCCATGACCCATTTACTGCACGGCAGATGTGCTAACCACTAAGCCACTATGCCGCCCCAATGGCACTATCACTGTCCCCTTTACCAAGAATTGTTATACACAGAAATATCCGCAAAAGGTGCCTAAAGTAAATGGAAGCCCAAATCACTAAAATCTTGTATAATCTTTAACATCTACTCGCTGGTGTGACACACATATGCGTCAACGTGGCAGGTGGGCCCCAACACTGGCAGCACACATATATGCATCAGCAAGCTTCACTGTTCTGTGCTGAGAACACCCTCAGTGTGTGCTCCCAGCACAGTCACTAATCTGTCACTGTTTACAATCAGGAGCCAGTGGGAGAGGCTCAGGGACACATGACTGCAGTGACAGTCAATCACAGTGGTCACATGATCAGGAGCCCATCTCTGCCTTTCATCTTTCAGAACCCCCCTTTTCCCTACCTTTACCCCTTATATAATCATTTGCAATCTTTTTCAGTCTGCAGCTTTCACTGAAATACTTGAAAATCCTGCCATGAAGGACCTTTTTCAGGCACTGCCTGTTATAGGGGGATTACTCTGCTCAGTTTTTTTTTTTTTTGGCATAAAGCGTTAGCCTAATAATGAGCTCTAAGGAGCCGGGCCCTCTGTTTTCTCTTGTACCAAATTGTATTGTAACTGTAATATCTGCCTTCATTTTGTAAAGCACTGAGCAAACTGTTGGCGCTATATAAATCCTATCCCTTGAGAAGACGTCGGAAGTGACGAAACGCGTCAGGGTGGTGACGTCAGGACGCATAACCGGAAGGAGCAACGCGGCCATCTTTGTTGTGGGACTTTGTCTGTATGAACTGATGGAACAGGATGGACGTGCTGTCAATGTAAGCAGTTAATAAAATCTGTGTTTTTACTTGTACACTCCACTAAATCTTGTCCTCTCTGCCTTATGAGGAGCGGGGAAGACTCCATTGGATTGATTCACAAGGGGAAAGGTGTATAGTACCCTGGAATATTGGATATACTTTTTGTATCCTGGAATGTTGGAAACGCTTTTTTAAGCTGCAAGAGGGTAATAGTATGTTATCCTACTAGTGTGGTGGCACATGTTTGGAATGGTGCACTAATCACAGTTTGAGTGGTTTTTGTGAATTTCACCTGGTTAGAGTGATGACATCTTCAAATACTGTGTATTATCACTAGTCCAGTTGCTGTGAATTATACCCACTTCACGAGTGGGGGTGTATAGGGGGACCTTCTCTATTCACTTTATTTATTCATATTTGATAGTCACATAGAATTTCGTATTTTTATTTAATTTATGTTTATATAATTTTTTTTTTTCCCACGAGTGTTTGCATGGTATCACAGAATATTATTTGAGAGGTAATGCACTATATTTAGTTTATATTTTTTGAGGTACCGTATATACTCGAGTATAAGCCGAGTTTTTCAGCACATTTTTTGTGCTGAAAAACAGCTCCCTCGGCTTATACTCGAGTCAACGTCTGCAGATGGATCCCCCCCCCCTTCCAACAGAAGGGAAACTACGGTAAGTACAGGGGTGGGCAGGGGGCTGCTGTCTCTTACCTGGCTCCAGTCCCACGACGATCCGGTCCAGGAAGCGCGGCTGCTCCTTCATTCGGTTCGTCCACTGGATGTTCGCGCGGCTGCTCGGCTCCGCCTTCTCACCGGTGATTGGCCGCCAGAACTGTAGCTCAGGAAAGGCACACAGGCGGCCAATCACCGGCGAGGAGGCGGAGCTGAGCGGCCCCGCGAAAATCGAGTGAAGGAGATGCAGGTAAGTGTGCCGTGCTTAGGTGCTGCTGCAACCACATATGCTGGCTGCAGCAGCACCATACTGGAACAGGGGTCAGCAAGTGTCAGTGGGAGGAATAGTGCCCCATCATTGGTGTTACTGATACCAATGATGGGGCATTATTCCTCCCACTGACACCAACGATGGGGCACTTTCCCCCCCCCACTGACACCAACGATTGGGCACTATTCCCCCCCCCCACTGACACCAATGATGGGGCACTATTCCACCCCCCACTGACACCAATCATGGAGCACTATTCCACCCCCCACTGACACCAATCATGGGATACTATTCCTCCCCCCCACTGACACCAACGATGGGGCACTTTTCCTCCCCCCCACTGACACCAACGATGGGGCACTATTCCTCCACCCCCCCCCCCACTGACACCAATGATGGGATACTATTCCTCCCACTGACACCAATGTTGGGACACTATTCCTCCCACTGACACCAATGATGGGACACTATTCCTCCACCCCCCCCACTGACACCAATGATGGGGCACTATTCTTCCCACTGACACCAATGTTGGGACACTATTCCTCCCACTGACACCAATGATGGGACACTATTCCTCCCACTGACACCAAAGATGGGGCACTATTCCACTGACACCAATAATGGGGTGCTATTCCCCCCACTGATACTAATGATGGGGCACTATTCCTGCCACTGATACCAATGATGGGGCACCATTCCTCCCACTGACACCAATGATGGGGCGCTATTCCTCCCACTGACACCAATAATGGGGCACTATTCCTCCCACTGACACCAATGATGGGGCACTATTCCTCCCACTGATACCAATGATGGGGCACTATTCCTCCCACTGATACCAATGATGGGGCACTATTCCTCCCACTGATACCAATGATGGGGCACTATTCCTCACACTGACACCAATGATGGGGCACTATTCCTCCCACTGATACCAATGATGGGGCACTATTCCTCCCACTGACACCAATGATGGGGCGCTATTCCTCCCACTGATACCAATGATGGGGCACTATTCCTCCCACTGACACCAATGATGGGGCACTATTCCTCCCACTGACACCAATGATGGGGCGCTATTCCTCTCACTGATACCAATGATGGGGCACTATTCCTCCCACTGACACCAATGATGGGACACTATTCCTCCCACTGATACCAATGATGGGGCACTATTCCTCCCACTGACACCAATGATGGGGCACTATTCCTCCCACTGACACCAATGATGAGGCACGATTCTTCCCACTGGTGTTCCCACCCTCGGCTTATACTCGAGTCAATAGTTTTTCCCAGTTTTTTGTGGTAAAATTAGGTACCTCGGCTTATATTCGAGTATATACGGTATCTTGGATTTGGAATAAGAAATTGGACATCTTATCACGTTTGGAAGATTGAATAGTGTGGACATTGGGCGGATTACTTTTGGGATTTAATTTTGAACTTTATTTGGGACATTTGGTGAACATTTTTGAATGATATTTTTGAATTGTATTTGGAATATTTTGAAGTAAAGGAAGGTATTAGGTTTGGGGTGAAGGGTGAAAGAAAAGGTTTTGATATTTTGCACTGTCAAGGGTGAAAGATTTACTTTTCTTGGGAGATATACAGAGATTTTAGTTGAAATATAAATCCTATAACCAGTGTTGTGCTTAGGCAGGTGCGGGGGGTGCGGTCCGCACCGGGTGACACCGATTGCACGGGGTGACACCGAACCCGCTCCACAAAAAGGTAAGTTGTAAAGCAAGCCAACAATCCCCGCAGGATGGATCGGATCTCTATATACAGTATACTGTATATAGGAAATAGTGCCGCGCTATCGTCGGCTTTCTTTACAACTTACCTTTTCTTGTAGTGGGTCACCCCGTATAGGTTGCATGCCGACGATCCTTGTCGGCATGCAACCTATACGGGGTGACACCGGACCCGCTCCAAGAAAAGGTAAGTCGTAAAGAAAGCCGATGAAAGTACGGCACTATTTCCTATATATATATATATATATAATTAGCACAGTGACATAAATGGTTAGCACTTCCACCTGGCAGTACTAGAGTCATCAGTTCAGATCCCAACCACGGCACCACCTGCCTAGAGTTTGCATGGTCTCCCTTTGCCTGCATGGATTTCCTCCGGGTACTCCTGTTTCCTCCCACACTCCAGATATATGCTGGTAGCTGAATTGGATCCTGTCTAAATTGTCCCTAGTATGTGTATGTATGAATGTGAGTTAGGGACCTTAGATTGTACACCCCTTGAGGGTTAGGGACCTTAGATTGTACGCCTCTTGAGGGTTAGGGACCTTAGATTGTACACCCCTTGGGGGTTAGGGACCTTAGATTGTATGCCCCTTGAGGGTTAGGGACCTTAGATCGTACGCCCCTTGAGGGTTAGGGACCTTAGATTGTACGCCCCTTGAGGGTTAGGGACCTTAGATTGTACGCCCCTTGAGGGTTAGGGACCTTAGATCGTACGCCCCTTGAGGGTTAGGGACCTTAGATTGTACGCCCCTTGAGGGTTAGGGACCTTAGATCGTACACCCCTTGAGGGTTAGGGACCTTAGATTGTACCCCCTTGAGGGTTAGGGACCTTAGATTGTACCCCCTTGAGGGTTAGGGACCTTAGATTGTACCCCCTTGAGGGTTAGGGACCTTAGATTGTACGCCCCTTGAGGGTTAGGGACCTTAGATTGTACGCCCCTTGAGGGTTAGGGACCTTAGATTGTACGCCCCTTGAGGGTTAGGGACCTTAGATTGTACGCCCCTTGAGGGTTAGGGACCTTAGATTGTACGCCCCTTGAGGGTTAGGGACCTTAGATTGTACCCCCTTGAGGGTTAGGGACCTTAGATTGTACGCCCCTTGAGGGTTAGGGACCTTAGATTGTACGCCCCTTGAGGGTTAGGGACCTTAGATTGTACGCCCCTTGAGGGTTAGGGACCTTAGATTGTACGCCCCTTGAGGGTTAGGGACCTTAGATTGTACGCCCCTTGAGGGTTAGGGACCTTAGATTGTACGCCCCTTGAGGGTTAGGGACCTTAGATTGTACACCCCTTGAGGGTTAGGGACTAATGTGAATGTACAATATATATGTACAGCACTGCGTAAATTGACAGAGCTATATAAGTACCTGAAATAATATATTGTGTGCTACTGATTGGTGTGGGAACACTTGTGGATGCCTGCAGCTCTGGTATAGTCACTTTGTCAGCGCATAGGACACTATTTTTTTATTGTTAATAATGCCCCCCACCAGGCATTCACACAACTCCTAATATTATGTTCCTGGAATGCAAGGAGATTTATGAATGAAGGAGGGGTGAATGAATGACAAGACTGTTCTCCTCCATTCACAAAAGACTTTGTATTCTTGAAAAATAAAATTGTATATGGTGTGGGAGACTCTGAACTGTAAAGTAATATGCAGGAGCGGACTGACAACTCATGGGGCCCCCCGGGCAATAGGGGATCATGGGGCCCCTGTGTCCTTGCCCAAACGCAAAAAAGCCTATGAAAAAGGTACCAGGGGCATCTCATGGGGCCCCCTACTGACCCCGGGCCCTCGGGCAGTGCCCGAGTTTCCAAATGGTCAGTCCGCCCCTGGTAATATGCTATATGCTGATACACTATATTGCCAAAAGTGTTAGGCCAGCCCTCCAGATCATGTGATTCAGGTGTTCCAATCACCTCCATGGACACAGGTGTATACAATCAAGCCCCTAGGCATGCAGACTGCTTCTACAAACGTGTGAAAGAATGGGTCGCTCTCAGGAGCTCAGTGAATTTAAGCGTCAGTTTGCTAAAAGCAACTGGTAATAAAACATAGATGTGAATCGACTTTTTGCCTGTATAACGTATAGGGGGAGATCTACTAAAACTGGGGCACCCAGAATCTGTTGTAGCTGTGCATGGTAGCCAATCAGCTTCTAACATCGGCTTATTCAATTAATTTTTGGCAATAAGACCTGGAAGCTAATTGGTTACCATGCAGAGCTGCACCAGATTTTGTACTCTCCAGTTTTAGTAAATAACCTCCATAAAGTACTATTTTTTTCTACCGCTACGATATGACAGCTTCCTTCTACTGTCAACAATTGTAAAGGAAGCAGCAGATGTATGAGTACGTCCGGCTCATCCCTACTCACCACCTCCTGACATACCTGAAACTTTCTATGAAGGCTATAGGCTCCCTTGGCCTTCGCTCATATAATGGATTCATTCTTATTAGAAGGTCAAGAGATCGTAATAAACAGGCGGTTTAGCCCGAGGATTTCATTACACGCTGGGAATGCAGTATTTGTTATGAATAAAAGATCGGATTATTAATTTGCATATAATCACTAGATTACATCGGCTGTCCGCGTCCCGCGTTGAATTGCGATGTGGTTAAGTAATGCATATTATGTCTACTTAACACTTGCTCTATAATGCTGATTGTCATTTAGTCTCACAGTTTGGGATGTCGGGGAAAAAAACGATAATTGCCCAACTGCCGTGATCTGAGGAAGAGAGGACGCTCCATGTGAAATGTTATTTTCATCTAATTGAAGAACAGGCTGGAGGAAGGAGTTCTAAGTCATTCACGGGATTTATTCCTAGATTGTGAGCTCTAACGAGCAGGGCCCTCTGTTTCCTCTGTACCCAATTGTATTGTTGCTGGATTGTCTCCCGTTATATTGTAAAGCGCTGAGCAAACGGTTGGCGCCATATAAATCCTGAATAATAATAATAATATGTTATATATCTGCATCGAGAAAGATCTAATAATCTGGGTGTTGATCCGCTGACCAGGTGGATGGCACATGTAGTAAAAAATAGGTTTAGAGGTTGCAGTGCTGCATATCAGTGCCGCCTCATGAGTGCCCACCAGTGTTGCCTATCAGTGCTGCCTCATCAGTGCCCATCAGTGCTGCCTATCAGTGCCCATCAGTGCTGCCTATCGGTGCCGCCTCATCAGTACCATCAGTGCTGCCTATCAGTTCCCATCAGTGCTGCCTATCAGTGCCGCCTCATCAGTGCCCATTGGTGCTGCCTATCAGTGCATTCTCATCAACCCACATCAGAGAAGGAGAAAAATTAACTGTTTGCTAAATTTTATAACAGAAACAAAAAAAAACCGTTTTTTTCAAATATTTTGCTCTTTTTTTAGTGCAAAAAATTAAAAACCCCAGCGGTGATTAACTACCACCAAAAAAAAGCTCTATTTGTGTGAAAAAAATGATACAAATTTCATATGGGTACAATGTCGCATGACCGCGCAATTGTCATTCAAAGTGGGAGAGCTCTGAAAGCTGTAAATTGGCCGGGACTGGAAGGGGGTAAAAGTACCCGGTAGGCAAGGGGTTAACATTCATGTGTTGCGTCATTCAGCCCAAATGCTAATTATTATTATTATTATTATTATTACTAGTATTATTATTATTATTGTTGTTATTATTACTAGTATTATTATTATTTTCATAGTATTATTATTATTATTACTAGTATTATTATTATTATTATTACTAGTATTATTATTATTATTATTACTTTTATTATTATTATTATTATTATTATTTGTATTATTATTATTATTATTATTATTATTACTAGTATTATTATTATTATTAGTATTATTACTTGTATTATTATTATTATTATTATTATCATCACTAGTATTATTATTATTATTACTTGTATTATTATCACTAGTATTATTATTATTATTATTATTACTTGTATTATTATTATCACTAGTATTATAATTATTATTATTATTATTACTTGCATTATTATTATCACTAGTATTATTATTACTATTATTATTATTATCATCACTAGTATTATTATTATTATTATTATTAATAATTGTATTAATATTATCACTAGTATTATTATTAATTGTATTATTATTATCACTAGTATTATTATTATTATTATTATTATTATTATCACTAGTATTATTATTATTATTACTTGTATTATTATTATCACTAGTATTATTATTATTATTATTATTATTATTAATTGTATTATTATTATCACTAGTATTATTATTATTATTATTATTATTATCACTAGTATTATTATTATTATTATTACTTGTATTATTATTATCACTAGTATTATTATTAATTGTATTATTATTATCATTAGTATTATTATTATTATTATAATACAGGGTGTATACAGCACCAACAATTTGCGCAGCGCTTTACAAGAAGAAGGAATAATAGGGCCCGGTTGATGGAACTTGATGGATGATTTTTCTGCATGCATGACTTACCTAAAGCAATAAGAGATTAGGAAGTAAACTAACACCGAACTATCGAGAAACAGATAAATAAACTGAAGATGAACATAACTGTCATTAATTTTGCACATCAAAACAGTTTAAATAAAGAGGAACGCTGTGCGCTGTACAGATAGATACGTGTTGACAGTCATGCCGGCAACAAACCGCGCCGACTATTTGCATTTCTCCTCCGACAGACCCCCCTAGGGGTGGCAGACATTTGCTTTTCACCGACACTTGGCAAATATTTGGTTTCCTTTTGTGTTTTTCTTAAATGTGTTTATTGTATTGAAGTATAATAATAGCTGGAGTCTCCCGGATCAGAGGGGAGCACCGCAAGTTTACTTAACCACATAAACCGCTCGGAGAAAGAATAACACAAAAACTGCTTATAAACTTTTGTATCAGCTAGAGTAAACATTTCGCCGTTCCTTTGTCAGAACGCCTTCTCCCGGCTCCAAGTTACTGCCATTCTTTTGTGGTTGCTTTTACTTTCCCCCCCCCCCCTTCATTTATTACATTATATTGCAGACTGCTGTTAAAGCGAACCTGTCATTAGAAATAATTGTCATGCCGATATAAATCCCAAAGGGCCCATTCGCAGCTCTACGCTTCAAAAAAAAGGGCTTTTTATGTGCATTTTTAGGTGCCTTTTGATGCATTTTATGTGCATTTTGGTGCATTGTGGTGAGCTTTAACCACTTTTCCGCCCTTTCTATAGCAGAAATACTGCTACAGCGCGGCAGGGGTGTGCAAAACCATATATATATATGTGATTTTGTATTTCCAGGTATGGGGTGAGCGCGAGCACACAGTTAAACTTTTGTATCAGCTAGAGTAAACATTTTGCCATTCTTTTGTCAGAACGCGTTCTCTCGGCTCCAAGTTACTGCCATTCTTTTGTGGTTGCTTTTACATTTTTTTCCCCCTTCATTTATTACATTATATTGCAGGCTGCTGTTAAAGTGAACCTGTCATTAAAAACAATTGTCGTGCCGATATAAATCCCAAAGGGCCCATTTGCACCTCTACGTTTAAAAAAAAAGGCTTTTTATGTGCGTTTTTAGGTGTCTTTTGATACATTTTATGTGCATTTTGGTGCATTGTGGTGAGATTTAAACACTTTTCTGCCTCCCTATAGGAGAAATACTGCTAAAGGGTGGCAGGGGTGTGCAAAATCACACACACACATATATATATATATATATATATATATATATATATAGATTGTAAGCTCGAAAGAGTAGGGCCCTTTAACCCCTCGTGTGCTGTTTGTAGTTGCTGTACTGTTCCATGTATTGTCCCCCCCTCAATTGTACAGTGCTGAGCAAACCCTTTGGCGCTATATAAACTCGATGTAATAATAATAATAATAATAATAATCATAATATACGTGATTTTGTATTTCCAGGTAGGGGGTGAGCGCAAGCACACAGTTAACCCTTTGATCACCCCAGATGTTAACCCCTTTCTTCCCAGAGCCATTAGTACAGTGATCAGTGCTTTTTATTAGCACTGATCACTGAATTGGTGTCACTGGGGATGTCAGTGACACCAAGTCAGTTTCCCCTCCAGTGTCAGAATACCCGCAACAGTCCCGCTAAAAGTCGTTGATCATCGCCATTACTAGTGAAAAAAAAATATTCCAGTATCTATATCACCATTTGTAAACATTATAACGTTCATGTAAACCAATTAATTTATTCATATTGGGATTTTTTTCAGCAAAGACACAGAGCAGAATACATTTTGGACTGAATTTATGACGAAATTTGATTTTTAAAATTTTTGTATTGGACATGTTTAATAGCAAAAAATCAAAAATATTGTTTTTTTCTCAAAATTGCCGGACCTTTTTTTTATACTGCAAAAAATAAAAAAAGCACAGGCAGTCAACTACCACCAAAAGAAAGCTCTATTCATAGGGAAAAGGACATACATTTCATTTGAGTGCAGCGTTGTATGACCGCGCAATTGTCAGTTAAAGTAACGTAGCGCCGTAACGCAAAAAATGGCTTGGTCAGGAAGAGGGGGAAATCCTCTGGAGGGCACATTGTAACACCCGTGCTGCAAACCACGGAGGGGCTGGGGGTACCTGCACATATATTTAGTACCAAGCAAAGGTTTTTTTTTTTGAATTCCCAAACCTGTTTGTGATCAATATAGAAACTCCAACTTGAGTTCTGATACCTATTCCCAAAATGCAATGCATGCACCTGAGCGCCCAATACCAGAGCATGTGCATTGCATTCTGGGAGCATGCCACAGCCTAAGTTCAGTGTTTGTGAGTGAGCCAAGGTTTGGGGCTCATAGGGTTGCTTTCTTGTACCTATTTATTTATAAACCAACAAAAACTCACAAAAAAGGGTTTCAATACATAAAAGTGGACCTGTCATTATCTTTATTTAAAAAAAAAAAAAAAAATAGTCCATTCACATCCACAGTGTGGCCCTGTAGTCTATTTTCCATGGAATGGCTTCTTACTGTGTTTTTCTGCTTTCCTGTAACATCCCTCATGAGCTTCTGCGCCTCTCCTTTTCTGTCTCACTTCCATTTGTTTTGGAACAAGCAGTGCACATTAGTTGCAATCATGTGCACTGCTCTATGTACACTACACATCTCATAGTCCACAGTCCATCTCAGGAGTGAGCAAGATAGGGTGGCTACATTCCTACGTATAGTGGGACCAAGAGAGGGTGACCACATTCCTATATACAGTGGGAACCAGACAGGGTGGCTATGTTCCTACATATAGTGGGACCAAGACAGGTTAGCTATGTTTCTACATACAGTGGGACCAAGACAGGTTAGCTATATTTCTACATACAGTGGGAACCAAGAGAGGGTGGCTACATTCCTACATACAGTGGGAACCAGACAAGGTGGCTATGTTCCTACATACAGTGGGAACCAGACAGGTTGGCTACGTTCCTACATACAGTGGGACCAAGACAGGTTGGCTACGTTTCTACATACAGTGGGACCAAGACAGGGTGGCTATGTTTCTACATCCAGTGGGACCAAGACAGGTTAGCTATGTTTCTACATACAGTGGGACCAAGACAGGGTGGCTATGTTTCTACATACAGTGGGACCAAGACAGGTTGGCTACGTTCCTACATACAGTGGGACTAAGAGAGGGTGGCTACATATCTACTTACAGTGGGGCTAAGAGAGGGTGGCTACATATCTACATACAGTGAGATGAAGGCAAGGTGGCTACATTCCTACATACAGTGGGACAATACAGGCTGGCTACGTTCTTACATACAGTGGGACCAAGACAGGTTGGCTACGTTCTACATACAGTGGAACCAAGAGAAGGTGGCTATGTTTCTACATACAGTGGGACCAATGCAGGGTGGCTACATTCCTTCATAAAGTGGGAACAAGACAGGGTGGCTATGTTTCTACATCCAGTGGGACCAATACAGGATAGCTACGTTCCTACATACCATGGGACCAAGAGAGGGTGGTTACATTTCTACATACAGTGGGGCCAAGAGATTGAATGTAACCACCCTCTAACTGGAAGTCAGATCATAGTAGAAAAAAATGAATTTGGAAATTTGGAGGAGGCTGACTGCAATAGAAGTAATTTTTTTGCGTTAAACATACATACTTGAATATCATTTTTGTTTAAACAGAATTAAACATGACTTTGAATTTGCACTTCACAAGAATCAATGATACTTTCCAGTAAGTAGTAACCCTGGATGATGCCTACACAGAGAAGGCACCATCCTTCAGGAAAGAAATGTAGAAGGCAGCAAAAGGAGTTCTGCGTTTTACTGACACATTAATCAGCATTTTGCACTTATTGTGAACAATATATCTGATGTTGGGTTTACTTTGAAGATGGTTGGCATAAATCATGAATAATGACAACAATAATAATAATAACAATCTCAAATATCTTTATTATTAGATATACAAACTGAGGTTATGGTTTTTCTGTATCTGAAGAGATTTCATTGTGGGATTACATCATTATATTACTTCCTAAATAAACTAATTTGTCACTATGAACACAAATGTAACATTTTCTTATTGGTTTCTTCTGATTTTGAAAAATAACAAAAACTAAAGTGTTTAATGATCTTTACAGAAAAGGTGAACTAACACCGTACACCCGCCCCACCTCCAGGTCCCAGCTGTACTTACCTCCGAGAATGGTGAACTGTCGCTGCCCATTCAGCTGGTCCAGCAGTCCTGGGTTTAGAAATCCCCGCTCTTCTCCATACAGTGTTTCCAGGATGGATGAAAGTGATTCTGATTGGTCAGCGCCATCACACTGAATCGATCTGATCAGGGGTCGACTGACAACTCATGGGGCCCCCGGGCAATAGGGGATCATGGGGGCCCTGTGTCCTTGCCCAAACTCAAAAATCCTATGAAAAAGGTACCAGGGGCATCTCATGGGGCCCCCTACTGACCCCGGGCCCTTGGGCAGTGCCGGAGTTTCCAAATGGTCAGTCTGCCCCTGGATCTGATCTGTCCCGGAAACACTGCACAGAGAAAATGGAGAACATCGAGGATTTCAAATCCCTTAACTGCTGAACCGGCTGCATGGGCACTGAAAGCTCAGCATTCTTGGAGGTAAGTATAGCAGGGATCGGGAGGGTGTCCAGTGTTAGTTCACCTTTTGCATAAGAGCCCATTCACACTTGTGTGACTTGTCATGTGACTCTGGGATCCAAAGTTGCATGAAAAGTCATACCCCATGTTTCCCAATGGGTACCATTCATATTTATTTATTTCAGATACTTCTATAGTGCTGTGAATTTACACAGCACTTTACATATATATTGTACATTCACATCAGTCCATAACTTTCAAGGGGTGTACAATCTAAGATGCCTAACTCACATTCATACATACACATACTAGGGCCAATTTAGACAGGAGCCAATTCACCTACCAGCATGTCTTTGGAGTGTGGGAGGAAACCGGAGTACACCCACGCAGGCACAAGGAGAACATGCAAACTCCAGGCAGGTGGTGCCATGGTTGGTATTGAACCAATGACCCAAGTACTGCCAGGCGGAAGTGCTAACCATTTAGCCACTGTGCTGCCCATATCTGTCCAACTTCAAGCCACAGCGTCCTCAAAGCAGTTCCTGCACTACTTTGGTCTGACTTTCATGCGACTTGAGGGCTATAGACTTCAATTTAAACCCTCCAAGGTCATATGAAAGTTGCACCTGAATATTATACATGGGACTTGTGTGTGACTTTGTACAGCACAATCATCCTTGGTCAAAGCCAAAGTTGCATCAAAGTCGCACTCATCCAAAGTCGCATCACAGTCGCACTCATCCAAAGTCACATCAAAGTTGCGCCCAAGTTGCACTGTAAACTCGCAATGAAAATCGCACAATTTTGAAGTTGCACAAGTGTGGATGGAGTCTAAAAGTGAACTAAGACTTTTATTGAATCAGCCCACCTTTCACCCCTATACACCCCCTTTTGGAACATAGCAAATGTGACATTTCTTTTATGAGTCTGTTTATCTGTCATTACTCAAGATAAGATTCAAGATTTAGTTCAAACAAAGATTTCTTGCAGAAAAAGAATTTTCATTTCTAATGCAATTATAGAGAAATATTGCAAGAAATCTTAAAAAATAAATCACTTTTTTCTGCTTTGACAATTGTTAGTTAAAAAAAAAAGACAATAATGTTGCTGTAGATAAAAAAAGAATGCATTTTATTCATTTGTTTCATCTAAAATGACACCTAAATTATGATTCTGGTACAAAGCATTGCTACGTTACTTACAAATAAAATAAAGGCTCTTTATTCAATTGTGTGCTTTCTTTACAAGGACATTGACAAAAATAATAAAAAAAAGAATGAATAACAATAATAATAAAAAAAGTTGAAATAAAAATTACTTGAAAAATAGAAATGAATAAAAAAAATGTCCAGGTTCATCACCTGACTTTCAGCCCATTCACCAGAAATCGGCCTTCATACACTGTAGTGGGTTTGTCTTCCACAACTATATGGGTCAGATTCCTTCTTCATCTGTCAAGGTTGTTAAGGAAGCAGCGGGTGCCGGCATCCAGCACCTCCTTAGTAATCAGTGACATCATTCATTTACTGGCAAGGAATACCAAGCCTCGTAAAAAAAAGTGGTTGGGATAGTTTAAAAAATGTTGTGCTGGGGTTACCCCCATAATGCAGCTATAGTTTTAAGGTGAAAGCCCAAGCAAAAATCAAGAACAAAATGTGGGGTTCCCCAAAGAAACACATCAGACCCTTATCTAAGCATGCAGCCTGGCTGGCCAGGAAAGGGTTGGGATGAACGTGTGGCCACCCTCCTGAACCATACCAGGTCACATACCTACAGCATGAGGGAGGTACCTTACCACCATGTCCCCATGTTGATGAGGCCAAGTGGCCTCTTCCCTACAACCCTGGCTTGGCGGTTGTGGGGGTCTTTGGGTGGTGTCTTATTGGAAACCAGAAACCTCCTTTAATAATAGCTGCCCCTGGAATGACAGGGGTCACTCTGTCATTTTTTACTCCAAAACCTGGAAAATATATAACTGATGTGGGAATTTTCCCATTTAATAGTGTGCAGCAACAGCCCTGAAGAAGGGAGAGTCGTTTTCTCCTGAAACGCGTTGGCTTGATCTACGTCTCGTTACTCTCAATAAATGCCTCCTAATCTGCCATGAAGAGTGCATTCTATTGGACATCGGTCGCTCCTTCTTTTCTACTATCCCTTTAACAATAAGGGACAGACAGCTACCACCCCCCTTCCGCCATGAATAAGTAAGGGGTACTGTACCCCTAGTCATTCACACAAAATATTAAACTGTGAAAGAAAAACACTTTTTTGAGGTTAAAAAAAAAATCGTCAAACAGTCCCACAATGTAAATTCACCATCTATCATATCATCCAGTGATGCTGATTCACATCAACCATAACGAACGATGGCTGTCAACCCAACGAAAAAAACAACACCTGTCGACCAGTGATTTCTGTGACATCATTGACCAAATATGGTCATGCCCATATTTGTCTAATGACATAATCCTTTGACCTTGCTGCAGGGGCGGACTGACAACTCATGGGGCCCCCGGGCAATAGGGGATCATGGGGCCCCTGTGTCCTTCCCCAAACTCAAAAAAGCCTATGAAAAAGGTACCAGGGCCATCTCATGGGGCCCCTACTGACCCCGGGCCCTCGGGCAGTGCCCAAGTTTCTAAATGGTCAGGGGTGATTATTTTCTATACCCACTGTAGAATAGAATAGAACAGAATAGAACAGAATAACATAGAATTGAATAAAACAGAGAATAGAATAGAATAAAAAAACAATAGAATAGTAAAGAATAAAATAAAATACATGTTTAGTTATGAATCAACATTTCGATGACATTTCGATAAAACAAAAACTGTGTCTGTCTTCATTTCAGGTAGCAGCAAAATGTGATTATTTTATAGGAGGGTGATTATTTTCTATACCCACTGTAGAATAAAATAGAGTAGAATAGAATAAAATAGAATCGAATAAAATAGAGAATAGAACAGAAAAAAAATAGAATAGTAAAGAATAAAATTAAATAGAAAAGAATAGGAAATAAAAGGAACAGAATAGAATAAAACAGAATATAATAGAAAAGTATAGAATATAAAAAAAAGAATAGAAAGAAATAGAATAGCATAGAATAGCATAGAACAAATATAGCTGTCTTCTGAAATTCGAATTTCTAAATGTGAATTTCTAAATTTAAATTTCAAATTGGAAATTGAATTTTGAAACTCGAATTTCAAATTTGAATTTGGAATCGATTTGAAAATAACCAATATATGAAATGAATTCCAAAAAGGAATCATTCTAACATAACGAATATGACAAAATTATATTATTAACTTACCGAATTAATCCAAAACGAAACAAATTTTCCCATCATGCACATCTCTAGCTAATGCTAATGGAAGACGCAGGGGCGGACTGACAACTCATGGGGCCCCCGGGCAATAGGGGATCATGGGGCCCCTGTGTCCTTTCCCAAACTCAAGAAGGCCTATGAAAAAGGTACCAGGGGCATCTCATGGGGCCCCCTACTGACCCCGGGCCCTCGGGCAGTGCCCAAGTTTCCAAATGGTCAGTCTGCCCCTGCCCTGCTGGTTTGTTCATACTCAGCTGTCATCCACTGGAGCTATCCTTTGCGGGTGAGCAGTCGTCAGGATCAGATCGACAAACGGTGTGATTAACAGTGGATTTATATTGTAGGGTTGTGCGGGAGAGGCCCTTGTCCACCCTGGCAAAGCACACTCCCCCATGTTGAGGGTATGTGGCCTGGTATGGTACAAGGAGGGGTGCATGGAATTTTTTAGGGGTACCCCACGCTTACTTTTTGCTATTTTTTTGTTTGTGGCTTTTTTGATATTTCATACTGGACCTTTAGGGCCTGGTAAGAATTATGGGGGAACCCACTTTTTGTCCCAATTTACCATTTTATACCAGACCCTCATCTAGAATCTGTTTGTTTACAAAAAGCAGCAGGGAGCTGTCATTTACTGGCAATTTAAAGGCCGTATTTGTATTTGTAAATGTCAATTTTGCTGTAGTAGGTTGTACACATCGCACAGGTGCGCCACTTCAGAGGTTAAGGGCATTTCCAGGCATGTCATTTAAAGCCAATTAGCATTTTTAATGACACCCTTTGAGTGTTTTTTTTAAAATTGCTGCTCCATGCCAAACTCAATTTTTAATGCTTTGGTATATGTTCTCCAGGGCAGTGCTCAGCCCCCAATGTCATTTGTTTGACAATCCCTTACCTATTAAACTAGAAAATGGCCAGAACTGACTTTTTAACCGCTTAAGGACCGCCCTATAGCAGATATATTGCTATAGGGTGGTACCTGTGCGCAAAATCACGTATATATATGTGATTTTGCATTTCCGTGTAGGGGGCGCACGCAAGCCGTGCGACCATTCGTGGCCAAGGATGTCAATCACAGGGTCGCGCCTGGTGATTACTGAGCATCTCCGACAGGGAGGAAGATTGTTTTGTTTACAAACAATCTTCCTCCCTGTCAGCTTGAGCACACTGCCCTGGATGGCTGTGCACAGTACAGCCATCCCGATCAGTGTGCTTACAGTAAAGCACCCCCCCCCCACCCCCTAGTAAAACACTCCCTACACACAGGTAACCCTTTGATCACCCCTCGCATTATCCCCTTCCTGCCCAGTGCCATTAGTACAGTGTCAGTGCTTTTTTTTAGCACTGATCACTGTATTGGTGTCACTGGGGTGTGAGTGACACCAAGTTAGTTCCCCCCAGTGCCTGAATGTCTGCTGCAGTCCCACTAAAAGTCGCTGATCGCTGCCATTACTAGTGGAAAAAAAAATCCCATTACCTATACCGCCATTTGTAAACACTATAACTTTCACGTAAACCAATTAATTTATACGTATTGTTTTTTTTTTTAAGCAAAGACATGTCGCAGAATACATTTTAGCGTAAATTTGTGATGAAATTTGATTTTTAAATTTTTTCTTACTGGACATGTTTAATAGCAAAAAGTCCAAAATATTGTTTTTTTTTCAAAAATGTCGGTATTTTTGCTTATAGTGCAAAAAAAAAAAAAAATGCACAGGTGATCAAATGCACTGAAAGAAAGCTCAATTCGTGGGAAAAAAGGATGTAAATGTAATTTGGGTGCAGCGTTGCACGACCACTAAATTGCCAGTTAAAGTAATGCCACAAAAATGGCCTGGTCATGAAGGGGGGGGGGGGGTCAATCCTCAGGAGGGAAAGTAGTTAATGTCCTTCATTGACTTCAACTGGATTCAGATATGGCAACCAAACTTCTGTAATTTTCATCAAACCTGCCTTGAACCTAACCCAGGTATGTTCACCTCCTCCCTGCTAAGAGTTAATAAGGGGTTATATGATAAGTTCACTTTTCAAAGCATGTTACATGTTGCACCCATAATTCGGTTGTAATGTGTAACATTCTCCAGACCTGCCCCCAATCCCCCCCTCTCTTCCATTGACAGTGGGTGGGGATCCTCTCCCTGCACCCGCTGTAACATTTTGAACATAGCGAGGCTGGGGCTCTGCCCACATCTGTGAATGACCTGTGAATGAGAGAACTACAAGTACCATCAGCCATTGCATCTGATGGATTGTAATTTAGAATGGACTGCAAAGGCACTGATGAGTGCTCTGTAGATCATTCACAAGCCCTGCAGCTTGTAAATAGTCAGCCTGGAGGGGCTGAACACTCCAGGGATTGTCTGCAGGAGCCTGGCATTGCAACCCCGATTCACTGATCAAGGGAAAAAAATAATAAATGCACATTTTTTTTTACGCACAAAAATATGTGCATTTATATTTTTTTTCCCCAAAAGGTGAACTTATCCTTTAAATAGGAGCAATTTGTATTTAAAAGAAAGAAGTTGCTTTAACTGATATCACATATAGGTGGAAGCTCCACCCTTTTGTCTGTAGATTATGGAAACAGAATAGATACAAAAGTAACAATGTTTATTAAAAAATGTTAATTTGTACTTCATATTTTGTCTGAACAATGTTTATAAACAATGTTACTTTGTATCTCCTGTCTGATTAATGTTTATAAAGAATGTTACTTTGTATCTTTTGTGATAGAGGGAAGCTCTGTCACTGTGAGAATATAGGAAAATGTGACCCAGGATTCACATTTAGGGTTAATGTGAAGTTCCAGATTACTGTTTCTGAGCAGAGAAAGCTGTGTTTTTGGCTTTCTCTGGATTCTGTTTTTCTGTATTGGAACTTTCAATCCTGTGTTTTGCCAGATGCCTGCAACCTATCTGTGTGTATAGGTGTGCAGGATTGTTGTATAGACAGGTCTGAGGAACGCCAATTTTGAGACCGCTCATAGTGGGGAAGATGGAAACTGATCAAAAACTGATCAGCGTGAACTAGGGTTGCTACCTCACCCCTTTAAAACCAAGCACATATTAATTACACAAGTTCTGGGGCTAATTTATTGCAGATAGGCATTAAGTGTATTTAATTACCACCTTAATCAGCCACAAAACCTGTGTAATTAATGTGTTTGGGTTTAAAGGGGTGAGGTGGCAACCCTACCTGGGGTCTGAGGTGCCCCAGCTAGAGGCCAAGAAACAGAGGGCCTCACCGAGGGGTCAGAGGTGCACCAGCCAGATGCCAAGAGACAGAGGGGTCAGAGGTGCCCCAGCTAGAGGCCAAGAAACAGAGGATCTCACCAAGGGGTCAGAGGTGCCCCAGCCAGATGCCAAGAGACAGGGGGGTCAGAGGTGCCCCAGCTAGAGGCCAAGAAACAGAGGATCTCACCGAGGAGTCAGAGGTGCCCCAACCAGATGCCAAGAGACAGAGGGGTCAGAGGTGCCCCAGCTAGAGGCCAAGAAACAGAGGATCTCACCGAGGAGTCAGAGGTGCCCCAACCAGATGGCAAGAGACAGAGGGGTCAGAGGTGCCCCAGCTAGAGGCCAAGAAACAGAGGATCTCACCGAGGAGTCAGAGGTGCCCCAACCAGATGGCAAGAGACAGAGGGGTCAGAGGTGCCCCAGCTAGAGGCCAAGAAACAGAGGAGATCACCAAGGCGTCAGAGGTGCCCCAGCCAGATACCAAGAGACAGAAGGTCTCACCAAGGGGTTAGAGGTTTTCCAGCCAGAAGCCAAGAGACAGAGGGGTCAGAGGTGCCCCAGCCAGAAGCTGAGAGACAGAGGGTCTCACCAAGAGGTCAGAGGTGCCCCTGCCAGAAGCCGAGAGACAGAGGGGTCAGAGGTGCCCCAGCCAGAAGCCGAGAGACAGAGGGTCTCACCAAGGGGTCAGAGGTGCCCCAGCCAGAAGTCAGGAGACAGCAGGTCTCAGTTCCAGGAGTCAGGTCAACCCCAATCCATAGGCCAGAGGTGGGTCATGCAGCAGGGCACTGCAACTAAAGGCTAAAGTGCCAAGTGTTCCAGGAGAGCTGGACAATGCAGTCAAAGGGACTGGTGAGACAAGCAGCAGTGCTGCCAAGTGAGCCAGGTGGCTCGATATTTTGTTTGTGCATATTTGTTACCCATAGTAGAATTGGACTATAATTGAGTCCCCCAGTGATATGATAGGAGACCCCAAACTCATTTTGAGGAACTATTCTACATAGAAGCAGCGTGATGTCTAGATCTAATGAGCGGGCGGTTTATAAGACGCTAACCTGCCATGGAATAACAGATTCTGTAATGCTTTTTTCCTACGTCTAACCCCGCCTTAACCTGCGTACCGCCATTAAGCGCTCTCAGCTCCGGTTTCGGCAAAAGCCTGTAAGGTCATTTGACTTGTATAAATAACGGCCAACCGCTGCAAATTACACTGACTATTGTAGTTGGCACCGATCGAACATAACAAGATTTCTGTGTTTTTAATTCGAGGAATTGCGGCCAGTTTTGTTTGCCAAATATCAGGCAAACCAAGCGTGAAGCGTCATGAAGTGTGATTTTGTGGGCCGTAAATGTACAAGCTATTTGGAGCTTACATTAATCAGAAATTTTATACAGGGAATATAAACTGTTTTACAAGCCGATGTCTGGAACGGCGTGCACGCTAATTATTTCGTACGTATCCTAATCACGAAATGGAGGGTGGTAATTTGAAAAACGTCCTTTTGCTATTTCAGTAGTGAAAGAGAAACTACAAGCAGCAAGTCAGGTCAGCCCAAGCACTGATATTGGGCTAAAGTCACAGAGTCCTCTAACTTTTATTGGAACGAACCTGTCAGTATGTCGTTGGGATCCATCATTGTCGTAAAGCGGAGTTCCAGCTGAAAAAAAAAAAAAAAAGTCAGCAGCTACAAAAACTGTAGCTGCTGACTTTTAAAATACAGCCACTTACCTGTCCCTCGGTCTAGTGGTGTCCTCACCATCATTGGTTTCACCAGCCGTCTTCTCTCCCTGGCGCTGGCATCTTCATTGTGGGCACCCGGCTGTGACAGCTTGCGGCTTCACAGCCGGGTGCTAACTGAGAATGTGCAAGAAGCGCTTTGTGAATGGCCCCATAGTCGTCTATTATTATTATTATTATACAGCATTTATATAGCGCCAAAGGGTATGCTCAGCGCTGTACAGTAGCAAGGGGGACAGAACATGAGACAAGACAGTAACAATACAATACACGAGGGGTTCGAGGGCCCTGCTCTTTCGAGCTTACAATCTAGGAGGGAGGGGAAGGTGGCACAGGAGGAGATGGCTGTGGGGGATGGAGTGGTGGGAGGAGTGGAGGAGGTTAGTTGTTAGGTGAGGTTGGGTGTTAGGTGAGGTTGGGGTAGGCCTCCCTGAAGAGGAGGGTTTTCAGGGTGCGCCTGAAGGTGAGGAGGGTAGGTGACAGTCTGATGGATTGGGGTAGGGAGTTCCAGAGGATGGGGGAAGTCCTGGAGAAGTCCTGCAATTGGGCATGGGAGGAGGAGACCAGGGAGCTAGAGAGTAGGAGGTCCTGTGAGGAGCGGAGGGCACGGGTAGGGTAGAATCTGGGTATCAGGTCAGTTATGTTGTTCGGGGCGGCACTGTAATTTTTAGGAATAACTTAAATCTGTCCAAACAAGAGTCTAGTAAACATTCCAGGTATGATAAAGTTCGAAACATGAAATCATAAACTATAATATAGTAAATAATTTAAAAAAAATCCAATTCAATAATGTAATCGAACCAAAAACACTGAAATGTGAAATATAGCGCCAAGTTCGCACATCGCTGAGCAAAGTCGCAGAATCGTTTTCACTGTCTGATGAGGAATTTCCCCCACGAATCATTATCACTCAATTCTGCAAGTGGTTCTAATTTACTATCGCTGTTCTCTAGCCGGTCTAAAACCGCTTTTGACCTAAAGGGCCGCTTTTTGAACAGAAAGAACGGTAAAAGTGCAGGCAGAGCGATGGACAAAGCAGCAGGGACAAAATTTTGGTGAAATGGTTTGATACAGTAATGGAATCCTAACAGATTACAATGTATTGTGTGTATGTCATGTTTTTACTTTTTTGAATCTCCCGCCAGTTTCCCCCCCACATACCAACACTCACAGGGAATGGAATCCGGAAGACAGATGCCGGTATTGGCCAGAGGACACAACAGGAGGACATCAGGGGATTGCAGGACAAGGTAAGGATTGAGGGATTGCAGAACAAGGTAAGGATTGGGGGATCCCAGGACAAGGTAAGGATCGGGGGATCGCAGGACAAGTTAAGGAGCGGGGGATCGCAGGACAAGGTAAGGATCGGGGGATCTCAGGACAAGTTAAGGAGCGGGGGATCGCAGGACATGGTAAGGATCGGGGGATCGCAGGACAAGTTAAGCAGCGGGGGATCACAGGACATGGTAAGGATCGGGGGATCGTAGGACATGGTAAGGATCGGGGGGATCGCAGGACAAGGTAAGGATCGGGGGATCGCAGGACAAGTTAAGGATCGGGGGATCACAGGAAAAGTTAACCACTTCCAGACCGGACACTTTTACCCCCTTCCTGACCAGGGCAATTTTCAGCTTTTAGCGATATCACACTTTGAATGACAATTGCGCGGTCACGCAACACTGTACCCAAATGAATTTTTTACCATTTTTTTGAGATAGATAAAGCTTTATTTTAGTGGTATTTATTCACCACTGGGATTTGTATTTTTTTTGCTATGTAAATGAAATGTCCAAAAATTTTGAAAAAAAGTTTTTTTTTTATACAATTTTGAAAATAAATAATATTTCATCATAAATCTTAGCCAACATTTATTCCGTTATCTTTTTAGTAAAAAAAAAAAATCCAAATTAGTTTATAAGCAAAAATTATAATTTTTAAACATTTTTTTTTACATTTTTATTTTATTTTTTTATATTATTATTTTTTATTTTTTTTATTTTTTTTTACATACTGTCACCCTAGCAGTACAGTGTCACCATGGTGACACTGTACTACTTGTGAGGGGTGATGAAGATTTTTTTTTTTTTACACTGATTGCTTTTACACCCATATAGGATGTAAAAGCAATCATTTCTCTTTCTCTCTGTGTGCATTCTTGCACTCATTGAGAAGAACTGAGTGAGCTGTGATTGGTCACAGCTTGTCACATGGTACAAGGCTTTTGTGAATAGCCTTGTACCATGTGACCTCTGTGATCATTCACAGATTTCACACATAGTAAGCAATGATGTCAGAAGTGACATCTTGCTTACTACTTTGCATGTGATCACTGATTGGCTCGTACAGAGGTCCCGTCCGACGATCGGTGTTTCACTGTGTCCGGAGGACACAGCGGGCACCGGATCACGGATCCCGTTTATAGACGTGCCACCGTCCGGCCGTTTATATACAACGGCCGGTCGGGAAGTGGTTAAGGATCAGGGGATCGCAGGACAAGTTAAGGATCGGGGGATCACAGGACAAGTTAAGGATCGAGGGATCACAGGACAAGTTAAGGATCGAGGGATCACAGGACAAGTTAAGGATCGAGGGATCGCAGGACAAGGTAAGGATCGGGGGATCGCAGGACAAGTTAAGGATCGGGGGATCACAGGACAAGTTAAGGATCGAGGGATCACAGGACAAGTTAAGGATCGAGGGATCACAGTACAAGTTAAGGATCGAGGGATCGCAGGACAAGGTAAGGATCGGGGGATCGCAGGACAAGTTAAGGATCGGGGGATCACAGAAAAAGTTAAGGATCGAGGGATCGCAGGACAAGGTAAGGATCGGGGGATCGCAGGACAAGGTAAGGATTGGGGGATCGCAGGACAAGGTAAGGATCGGGGGATGGCAGGACAAGGTAAGGATCAGGGGATCGCAGGACAAGGTAAGGATCGGGGGATGGCAGGACAAGGTAAGGATCAGGGGATCGCAGGAGAAGCACTATAGAGTAATCTTGAGTGTGGCTCGAGGTTACCACTTTTGGTAAATTAACCCAGAGCCACACTTGGGATTACCGCCAGGGAGGTTAAAGGGGTGAGGTGGCAACCCTATTTCACGCTAATCATTTTTTCAAAATGTACGGCTCAAATCGCACAGCACAGAATTTGCATGTGATTTGCACAGGAATGCGGTGCGGTTGCTGTGCGAATCACATTCGATATCAGTGTGAACCTGCGCTCAATAAATCCACCGGTAAGCTTTCACTTTATAAAAACACCACTTGTGCTCCTCCACCTGCTAGCATGCATGCTCACCTCCAGGTTTGACCTATAGGCTATATACAGTAGGTCTCATTCGCTATTCATAGATGAATCTCCAAACAGATCTCTAAAGTCTCCCCTCATCTGTGGCTTCCTTATAGTCTCCTTTCCGATCAGCCAGTGCTCAAAACATAAGCAGCAAAGGACTTCCCATAGTGTAATATGTACTTTTTAATGAATAAAAGGCAAACAAAAACTACTTACATTTAAAGACAGGTCTACAGACCCATACAAGAATGTACATTTGTATACCCAGGGCTGGGTGTACCAAGATGGTGGCCGCTGTCCATAACCAGAAATGACATCACCACACTTCCGCTCGACGCGTTGCATCACAAATAATGTGACTTCCTCAACCTGATCTTTTAGGAATTCTTTAATCCAGTCTTTTATCAATCTTTCATCACTTACATATCACTGCACATGATTGGAATTAGACACAAGTCTGAGGTTTACAACCACTTTAAGGGAATGGGGGGGGGGTGCTAAAGGCAGCCATAGTGACTGACCTAGGCAGATACAAAACCTACTGTGCTCAGAGACCCAGATCACAATACAGCGGGTAGAACCATAGGTTCATCCAATGGCAAATGAAAGGTTGTCCAGCTTAACCTCTTCTCGCCGGCCGCACACAAATGTGTGGCCTCCCGGCATCTGGGTCTTGACACCGAGCGGCCGCACATTTAAGAAAATTAAGAAAAACACACTGAGAGCACGCTCCCAGCCTCCCAGCACACATGACCGGTACTCACAGAAAGGTCCCGATCTCCTCTTTTCATAGGAACCTTTGCCAATCATGCGACCGCCGTGACTCACGAAGGTCACATGACCTTAAAACCGCGCCCTGCCTCCCGGCTTCTGAAGCCCTTAAAGGGCTGGGAGGCGCCGGCGTCAAGGGGTTAAACACAAGGCTGTGGAAGCCCTATAGAAACTGTAACGAAGAACAAAAACTAAATGCGTACCAACCTTGCGCATTACCTTGGTGAGTAAAGGGTGAATTTATTAAATTGAGATATATACTCACTACAGTAGCATAGGTAAAAGCATATAAAATCCAACATCAGCGTACTAGAATACGAGACAGGTGAGGGTCCCATTGAGAGGAGAGACTCTCAGAATGAAGCTGACGTGTTTTGAAGGGAGATCCCTTCTTCCTCAGAGTTCTCAGAATGAAGCTGACGTGTTTTGAAGGGAGATCCCTTCTTCCTCAGAGTTCTCAGAATGAAGCTGACACGTTTCAAAGGGAGATCCCTTCTTCCTCAGAGCTCTCAGAATGAATCTGCCACTTTTCAAAGGGAGATCCCTTCTTCCTCAGAGCTCTCAGAATGAATCTGCCGCTTTTCGAAGGGAGATCCCTTCTTCCTCAGAGCTCTCAGAATGAATCTGACGCTTTTCAAAGGGAGATCCCTTCTTCCTCAGAGCTCTCAGAATGAATCAGACACTTTTCAAAGAAAGATCCCTTCTTCCTCAGAGCTCTCAGAATGAATCTGATGCTTTTTGAAGGGAGATCCCTTCTTCCTCAGAGCTCTCAGAATGAATCTGACGCTTTTCCAAGGGAGATCCCTTCTTCCTCAGAGCTCTCAGAATGAAGCCGATGTGTTTCGAAGGGAGATCCCTTCTTCCTCAGAGCTCTCAGAATGAAGCTGACACGTTTCGAAGGGAGATCCCTTCTTCCTCAGAGCGCTCAAAATGAAGCTGACACTTTTCAAAGGGAGATCCCTTCTTCCTCAGAGCTCTCAGAATGAAGCCGATGTGTTTCGAAGGGAGATCCCTTCTTCCTCAGAGCTCTCAGAATGAATCGGACGCTTTTCGAAGGGAGATCCCTTCTTCCTCAGAGTTCTCAGAATGAATCGGACGCTTTTCGAAGGGAGATCCCTTCTTCCTCAGAGTTCTCAGAATGAATCGGACGCTTTTCGAAGGGAGATCCCTTCTTCCTCAGAGTTCTCAGAATAAATCTGACGCTTTTCGAAGGGAGATCCCTTCTTCCTCAGAGCTCTCAGAATGAAGCTGACACGTTTCAAAGGGAGATCCCTTCTTCCTCAGAGCTCTCAGAATGAAGCTGATGCTTTTCGAAATGAGATCCCTTCTTCCTCAGAGCTCTCAGACTGAAGCTGACAAGTTTCGAAGGGAGATGCCTTCTTCCTCAGAGCTCTCAGAATGAAGCCGATGTGTTTCGAAGGGAGATCCCTTCTTCCTCAGAGCTCTCAGAATGAATCGGACGCTTTTTGAAGGGAGATCCCTTCTTCCTCAGAGTTCTCAGAATGAATCTGACGCTTTTCGAAGGGAGATCCCTTCTTCCTCAGAGTTCTCAGAATGAATCTGACGCTTTTTGAAGGGAGATCCCTTCTTCCTCAGAGCTCTCAGAATGAAGCTGACACGTTTCAAAGGGAGATCCCTTCTTCCTCAGAGCTCTCAGAATGAAGCTGACATGTTTCGAAGGGAGATCCCTTCTTCCTCAGAGCTCCCAGAATGAATCTGCCGCTTTTCGAAATGAGATCCCTTCTTCCTCAGAGCTCTCAGACTGAAGCTGACGTGTTTCGAAGGGAGATCCCTTCTTCATCAGAGCTCTCAGAATAAAGCTGATGTGTTCCGAAGGGAGATCCCTTTTTCCTCAAAGCTCTGAGGAAGAAGGGATCTCCCTTCGAAATGTGTCAGCTTCATTCTGAGAATCTCCCCTCTTGGTGGGACCTGCCCCTGTCTTAAAGGGCTGGGAGGCGCCGGCGCCAAGGGGTTAAACACAAGGCTGTGGAAGCCCTATAGAAACTGTAACGAAGAACAAAAACTAAATGCGTACCAACCTTGCGCATTACCTTGGTGAGTAAAGGGTGAATTTATTAAATTGAGATATATACTCACTACAGTAGCATAGGTAAAAGCATATAAAATCCAACATCAGCGTACTAGAATACGAGACAGGTGAGGGTCCCATTGAGAGGAGAGACTCTCAGAATGAAGCTGACGTGTTTTGAAGGGAGATCCCTTCTTCCTCAGAGCTCTCAGAATGAATCTGACATGTTTCAAAGGGAGATCCCTTCTTCCTCAGAGCTCTCAGAATGAATCTGACGCTTTTCAAAGGGAGATCCCTTCTTCCTCAGAGCTCTCAGAATGAATCTGCCGCTTTTCGAAGGGAGATCCCTTCTTCCTCAGAGCTCTCAGAATGAATCTGCTGCTTTTCGAAGGGAGATCCCTTCTTCCTCAGAGCGCTCAAAATGAAGCTGACACTTTTCAAAGGGAGATCCCTTCTTCCTCAGAGCTCTCAGAATGAAGCCGATGTGTTTCGAAGGGAGATCCCTTCTTCCTCAGAGTTCTCAGAATGAATCGGACGCTTTTCGAAGGGAGATCCCTTCTTCCTCAGAGCTCTCAGAATGAAGCCGATGTGTTTCGAAGGGAGATCCCTTCTTCCTCAGAGCTCTCAGAATGAATCGGACGCTTTTCGAAGGGAGATCCCTTCTTCCTCAGAGTTCTCAGAATAAATCTGACGCTTTTCGAAGGGAGATCCCTTCTTCCTCAGAGCTCTCAGAATGAAGCTGACACGTTTCAAAGGGAGATCCCTTCTTCCTCAGAGCTCTCAGAATGAAGCTGATGCTTTTCGAAGGGAGATCCCTTATTCCTCAGAGCTCTCAGAATGAATTTGCCGCTTTTCGAAATGAGATCCCTTCTTCCTCAGAGCTCTCAGACTGAAGCTGACAAGTTTCGAAGGGAGATCCCTTCTTCTTCAGAGCTCTCAGAATGAAGCCGATGTGTTTCGAAGGGAGATCCCTTCTTCCTCAGAGCTCTCAGAATGAATCGGACGCTTTTCGAAGGGAGATCCCTTCTTCCTCAGAGTTCTCAGAATGAATCTGACGCTTTTCGAAGGGAGATCCCTTCTTCCTCAGAGTTCTCAGAATGAATCTGACGCTTTTTGAAGGGAGATCCCTTCTTCCTCAGAGCTCTCAGAATGAAGCTGACACGTTTCAAAGGGAGATCCCTTCTTCCTCAGAGCTCTCAGAATGAAGCTGACATGTTTCGAAGGGAGATCCCTTCTTCCTCAGAGCTCCCAGAATGAATCTGCCGCTTTTCGAAATGAGATCCCTTCTTCCTCAGAGCTCTCAGACTGAAGCTGACGTGTTTCGAAGGGAGATCCCTTCTTCATCAGAGCTCTCAGAATAAAGCTGATGTGTTCCGAAGGGAGATCCCTTTTTCCTCAAAGCTCTGAGGAAGAAGGGATCTCCCTTCGAAATGTGTCAGCTTCATTCTGAGAATCTCCCCTCTTGGTGGGACCTGCCCCTGTCTTAAAGGGCTGGGAGGCGCCGGCGCCAAGGGGTTAAACACAAGGCTGTGGTAGCCCTATAGAAACTGTAACGAAGAACAAAAACTAAATGCGTACCAACCTTGCGCATTACCTTGGTGAGTAAAGGGTGAATTTATTAAATTGAGATATATACTCACTACAGTAGCATAGGTAAAAGCATATAAAATCCAACATCAGCGTACTAGAATACGAGACAGGTGAGGGTCCCATTGAGAGGAGAGACTCTCAGAATGAAGCTGACGTGTTTTGAAGGGAGATCCCTTCTTCCTCAGAGCTCTCAGAATGAATCTGACATGTTTCAAAGGGAGATCCCTTCTTCCTCAGAGCTCTCAGAATGAATCTGACGCTTTTCAAAGGGAGATCCCTTCTTCCTCAGAGCTCTCAGAATGAATCTGCCGCTTTTCGAAGGGAGATCCCTTCTTCCTCAGAGCTCTCAGAATGAATCTGCCGCTTTTCGAAGGGAGATCCCTTCTTCCTCAGAGCGCTCAAAATGAAGCTGACACTTTTCAAAGGGAGATCCCTTCTTCCTCAGAGCTCTCAGAATGAAGCCGATGTGTTTCGAAGGGAGATCCCTTCTTCCTCAGAGTTCTCAGAATGAATCGGACGCTTTTCGAAGGGAGATCCCTTCTTCCTCAGAGCTCTCAGAATGAAGCCAATGTGTTTCGAAGGGAGATCCCTTCTTCCTCAGAGCTCTCAGAATGAATCGGACGCTTTTCGAAGGGAGATCCCTTCTTCCTCAGAGTTCTCAGAATAAATCTGACGCTTTTCGAAGGGAGATCCCTTCTTCCTCAGAGCTCTCAGAATGAAGCTGACACGTTTCAAAGGGAGATCCCTTCTTCCTCAGAGCTCTCAGAATGAAGCTGATGCTTTTCGAAGGGAGATCCCTTATTCCTCAGAGCTCTCAGAATGAATTTGCCGCTTTTCGAAATGAGATCCCTTCTTCCTCAGAGCTCTCAGACTGAAGCTGACAAGTTTCGAAGGGAGATCCCTTCTTCTTCAGAGCTCTCAGAATGAAGCCGATGTGTTTCGAAGGGAGATCCCTTCTTCCTCAGAGCTCTCAGAATGAATCGGACGCTTTTCGAAGGGAGATCCCTTCTTCCTCAGAGTTCTCAGAATGAATTTGACGCTTTTCGAAGGGAGATCCCTTCTTCCTCAGAGTTCTCAGAATGAATCTGACTCTTTTTGAAGGGAGATCCCTTCTTCCTCAGAGCTCTCAGAATGAAGCTGACACGTTTCAAAGGGAGATCCCTTCTTCCTCAGAGCTCTCAGAATGAAGCTGACATGTTTCGAAGGGAGATCCCTTCTTCCTCAGAGCTCCCAGAATGAATCTGCCGCTTTTCGAAATGAGATCCCTTCTTCCTCAGAGCTCTCAGACTGAAACTGACGTGTTTCGAAGGGAGATCCCTTCTTCATCAGAGCTCTCAGAATAAAGCTGATGTGTTCCGAAGGGAGATCCCTTTTTCCTCAAAGCTCTGAGGAAGAAGGGATCTCCCTTCGAAATGTGTCAGCTTCATTCTGAGAATCTCCCCTCTTGGTGGGACCTGCCCCTGTCTTGTATTCTAGCACGCTGATGTTGGATTGTATATACTTTTACCTTTGCTACTTTAGTGAGTATATATCTCAATTTAATAAATTCACCCTTTACTCAGTGAATTAATGCGCAAGGTTGGTGCGCTTTTTCTTTTGTTCTCCATTACAGTGACTGATCTAGGCTCCAGGCTGTGGCGTTATGGGGTTGTAATGAATCAAAATTAATTTTTTGGTGAAATGATAAGGAGGATTTTTTATGTGGCTGTTTATATAATTCTGGTCTGGGTTCCTTTTATCAGCAGTCAGTTAGCAGTGCATGTTTACTTGATTTCCCATCAGTTACCATATTGACTGAGTAGAAGCCGTATTGACACCCGTCCTGGAATCCACCCGAGAGATTTCCATCTACAATACAGTGACCTGAATTTTCAGATCCAGGCTCACCTGTGGGAGAAGTTCTTCTTTGGGCGAAAGCGATTACCAAGAGGACAAACCCAGTTATGTCACGCTGTGACACGGGGACCGGCTCCGTCGCGGGAACTCTCCCTCGCTTTGCACAGCAACGGGAAGCATAATGAGCTGAAGAGATGTCAGGTTTAATTAGCCGCATTGAAGATTAAAGGGCCCTTGTTCTCCCAGACTTCGCTCTGCGTTTTGCATCCCTGTAACCTACTTTTAAAAAAATGCACCTGGCTGACTTAATGAGTTCCTTTCTCTGCGACTTTTAGAAGAAATGTTCTTGGGCAACGTCCGGGATCTGAGCCACATTTTTTTGAATTTCAAGGCTGGTCATTCAGTACACACACACACACACATGTGCATTTCTCCCTTTTTTTTTGTCTCAATTTAAATTTTGTTCTTCCAAAATTTCCACTGATGAAGATACATCCCGTATTTCACATTGTATATGATTTGTTGTTGAAGAAGATGGGATTTTAATGTCATGGGCAATTATAATCTATCACAATGAATCAATACAATGGGCAGCACAGTGGCTAAAATGGTTAGCACTTCCGCCTGGCAGTACTAGGGTCGTTGGTTTGAATCCCAACCACAGCACCACCTGCCTGGAGTTTGCATGTTCTCCCTGTGCCTGCGTGGGTTTCCTCTGGGTACTTTGGTTTCCTCCCACACTCCAAAGACATGCTGGTAGGTTAATTGGTTCCTGTCTAAATCGACCTAGTATGTGTATGTACCCATATGGAAGAAAAATATATTTTAAAAAATATTCTTCCCAAATATATTGACATATATTTGGAATATTATTATTATAATACAGGAGTTATATAGTGCCAACAGTTTGCACAGCACTTTACAATATAAGGGAGACAGTACAATTACAATACATTTCAGTACAGAAGGAATATGAGAGCCCTGCTCGTGAAGCTTACAATATAAAGAAATACTACAATTTTGGCCATATTCAATATATTTCAAAATATATTTCAATAAATATACTGCATGTTGAAATGTGTTTTTATTACAAAATATATGAAAAACATTTTTAAAAATACATACTTTTTTATATGCTAAAAAAAATCTGAAGAATATATTTTAAAAATATATATATTTTTAAAAATATATTTTTTTAAAATATATTTCTCAGATTATTTTTAACATATAAAAAAGTAATTTTAACATATATTTTTACATATATTTGTAAATGCATTCCAAAAATGTAGATTTGTATTTTTAAAGACATTCACTATATTTGAAATGTATTTTTAAAAATATATTTAATATATTTTGTAATAAAAACACATTTCAACATGTATTATATATATATATATATTTTATATATATATATATATATATATATATATATATATATATATAAGATTGTAGTATTCCAAATATATGTCAATATAATTGGGAAGAATATTTTTAAAATATATTTCAAATATAATTTTCTTCCATGTGGGTATGATTGTACACCCCTTGAGGGTTAGGGACTGATGTGAATGTACAATATACTGTATCTATTTATTGATCTATGTATCTATTATCAGTCTATCTATCTATTGATCTATGTATCCATTATCTATCTATCTATCTATCTATCTATCTATCTATCTATCTATCTATCTATCTATCTATCTATGTATCTATCTATCTATCTATCTATCTATCTATCTATCTATCTATCTATCTGTTATGAAGAAATGGATAGTTAAATGGATAGTTGAAGAGATGTATCAGGAGTTTTATCAACAAACATTGGTTCTCAGATATACATTGAGGTGATTTAACAAAAAAGAAATCTGACAGTTCACTTTGCAAGGAAACGTTCCCCAGAGTTTAGTGAATGAGGTGAATCTCTGCCGACTTCTATCATCCAATCATGTGAAGCAAAAATGCTGTTTTTTTTTTCCTTGCTGGGATTTGGTTTTCTTTGCAAAGTGAAATTTCATTACAGACGCTAGGCTCTGGGCAAAATTCCCTTAAAATGCGAAAAGCCTATTTACCTTTATTAAATAAACTCGGTAGCGTGAATTGTTATAAAGTTGACAGTCGCGCATTTTGGATACATAGGGGTTGATTTACTAAAGTCAAATAGTCTGTAATTTTCCTCAGATCTTAGTTAATCTGGTGAAATTACACTTTGTAATCAGTGGCGGACTGACCATTCGAGCACTCGGGCACAGCCCGAGGGCCCGGGGTCAGTAGGGGGCCCCATGAGATGCCCCTGGTACCTTTTTCATAGGCTTTTTTGAATGTGGGGAAGGACACAGGGGCCCCATGATCCCCTATTGCCCGGGGGCCCCATGAGTTGTCATTCTGACCCTGTTTGCAACTATATCTAACCACAAGCAAGGAAAATTGATTGGATGATGAAAGTCAGTAGAAGCAGAGCTTCACCTTATTTATGTAGCTCTGGGGATAATTCACTTGCAAAGTGCAACTTCCCTTGCCTTTAGTAAATCAACCCCACAGGATTCTTATACAAGTGTCATTTACATGGATTTGAAATAACACCATATGCTTAATTGGTTATTTTGTTTGAATAACACAACTTGAAATAATGTGCAGAGATGTCAGAACGCAGCGAGAAGTGGCGGCGCGTAAGGCGTGAAGGTGATGCGTCCTGTGCTGTACAGCACTGTATAAATTTTCCCTGAGATCTAATATGCTCCTTACACTTCTGCTCTCAGGCAGCTTATCCAGTATACGGCGGCCTTTGTTATTTCCGTATTTACATAGGAATGACATTACACGCAGCCTTACAGAGTACATGGAACCACTGACACCAATCCCATCATTAGACTATGATATGCGTGGAACTGAAATGTCGCCGTTCCCATTATTTTAATTTGAATGCATTTATTTCTTCTCAAAGGGACATCTATTGTTTGTCCCCGGAGATAAAGGTCAGAGTTGGAAAGACTTATGCCGTATGCACTTTTTTTTTTTTTTTTCAGTTGAAAATTAACAAGGAACATTTTTTGATAACTCTGAAGTTCTTTTTATTATTAATTAGAAAATAAACATTAATATTATTATGATGTTTGAGAATTGTATTAAAAATATTATTAGTTATTATGTAATAATTCACCACCATGGAGGTGGTTGGAACATCTGAATCCAAGGATTTGGGGGGCTGGACCAATACTTTTGGCAATATACTGTATACTGTATATGGATAGATGGAGAGATTATTATTATACAGTATTTATATAGCGCCAAAAGGTTTGCTCAGCTCTGTACATTATAGTGGGGGACAGAACATGAGACAATACAGTAACAAAACAGTACACGAGGGGTTCGAGGGCCCTGCTCTTTCGAGCTTACAATCTAGGAGCATATATATATATTTATTTCAGGTACTTATATAGCACTTATCAGTCCCTAACCCTCAAAGGGTGTACAGTCTAAGGTCCCTAACCCTCAAGGGGTGTACAATCTAAGGTCCCTAACCCTCAAGGAGCGTACAATCTAAGGTCCCTAACCCTCAAGGGGCGTACAATCTAAGGCCCCTAACCCTCAAGGAGTGTGCAATCTAAGGTCCCTAACCCTCAAGGGGTGTACAATCTAAGGTCCCTAACCCTCAAGGGGCATACAGTCTAAGGTCCCTAACCCTCAAGGGGCGTACAATCTAAGGTCCCTAACCCTCAAGAGGCGTACAATCTAAGGTCCCTAACCCTCAAGAGGCGTACAATCTAAGGTCCCTAACCCTCAAGGGGCGTACAATCTAAGGTCCCTAACCCTCAAGGGGTGTACAATCTAAGGTCCCTAACCCTCAAGGGACGTACAATCTAAGGTCCCTAACCCTCAAGGGGCGTACAATCTAAGGTCCCTAACCCTCAAGGGGCGTACAATCTAAGGTCCCTAACCCTCAAGGGGCGTACAATCTAAGGTCCCTAACCCTCAAGGGGCGTACAATCTAAGGGCCCTAACCCTCAAGGGGCGTACAATCTAAGGTCCCTAACCCTCAAGGGGCTTACAATCTAAGGTCCCTAACCCTCAAGGGGTGTACAATCTAAGGTCCCTAACTCACATTCATACATACACATACTAGGGCCAATTTAGACAGGAGCCAATTAACCTAACAGCATGTCTTTGGAGTGTGGGAGGAAAGTGGAGTACCCGGAGGAAACCCACGCAGGCACAGGGAGAACATGCAAACTCCAGGCAGGTGATGCCGTTGGTTGGGATTCAAACCAACGACTCTAGTACTGCCAGGCGGAAGTGCTAACCATTTAGCCACTATGCTGCCCATATATATACAGGTTTACCTCGGCTTACGAAAGCCTCGGTTAACGTAATTGTAATTTTCGGTTTTACGAATGAAAATCCATTGAACATAATGCCTCTGTTTGCAAATTTTTTTTTGCAATACGAACAGATTTATTGGTTTTCAGCACATTTACGCATTTTTTTTTTTAATCATGTCCCTGTACCTTTAAAGTGCACTTATGCACTTAGTCTTTTTTTGTTTCTTCCATTTGTTTCTACCAACTGTTGTCACCTTCTCACCAAGCTGCTTGGTGATAGTTTGGTAGCCCAGTCCAGCCTTGTGTAGGTCTACCATCTTGTCCCTGACATCCTTGGACAGCTCTTTGGTCTTTGCCATGGTGGAGAGTTTGGAATCTGATGGTTTGATTGCTCCTGTGGACAGGTGTCTTTTATACAGGTAACAAAATGAGATTAGCAGCACTCCCTTTAAGAGACTGCTTCTAATCTCAGCTTGTTACCTGTATGAAAGACACCTGGTAGCCAGAAATCCTGCTGAATGATAGGGGATCAAATCCTTATTTCCCTCATGAACATGCAGATCAGTCATCATTTGTTAGACATGTATTTCTTTTGAGTTTTTTGTTGCTATTCTGTCTCTCAGTTTTACAATACACCGAACATTCGATTTTTAGACTGATCATTGCTTTGTGAGTGGGCAAACATTCAAAATCAGCAGGGGAGCAAATATGCATTTCTTTCACTGTAGATAGATAATGAATAGATAGATAGATAGATAGATAGATAGATAGATAGATAGATAGATAGATAGCAGGGGCAGACTGACCATTTGGAAACTCGGGCACTGCCTGAGGGCCCGGGGTCAGTAGAGGGCCCCATGAGATGCCCCTGGTACCTTTTTCATAGGCTTTTTTGAGTTTGGGCAAGGACACAGGGGTCCCATGATCCCCTATTGCCCAGGGGCCCCATGAGTTGTCAGTCCGCCCCTGATAGATAGATAGATAGATAGATAGATAGATGATAGATAGATAGATAGATAGATAGATAGATAGATAGATAAATAGATAATGGATGGATAGATATATTCAGTCCTCAAAGCCACCACCGCATTCTTTAGCTTCGTCTACTCCATCATTTTTCACCGCCGGTTAAATCTCCATTCCACTTACAGAGCCGGATCACCTGCCATCATTACCTCCATCCCGGCCGGCATTTCCACTTCTGCTAATGTTCTCTTTAGTAACTGTTTTAAAAGTTCCATTTAAATGCAAATGATCTTCCATCGGAGATGTGAACTGATAAAGAAAGAGAAATCATGACAATATTATTTTCTGTCCCTCTTCAGGAAGATCATCTGGGGGTCGGACTTTTATCCTCCACTCAGTATTCTTCCCTCCGCCATTTCCAGCTCTTGGCGTTCTATGCGATCCGTAATAAAAGGGAGGACAATTTCGGAGCACGAGTGGCGTTATTTATTTTTGATGAGACAATTGCAAATATCATTTCCTGCAAGTCATGGAGGTGAATTGTTATTAGATAACAAGTGAGCAAAACAAGAAACTGGAGACCTGTAATGTACACCGCTAACCCCTGACCCTCCCAGATCGTGTATTTAATATAGAGATAACCCCCATGTCTCTGCTCCCCCCACCCCACATTTCATTCTTTCTCCTGCTTAAAGCAGAGACCGCTCATTCCAGCATCCTTCCAAATCATTTATCTCTGACAGCATTAATGTTTGCCCATTACATACATGGTTGTGTTTTACCGCTCCATTTTACAATGCAAATCTAGGAGTCAACTCACCCATTAAAAACAATGCACTCCCTGTGTGGCTGATATCTTATCTCTGGGCACAGCTAATCCCACTTTCATTCCTTCTGCCCCACCCCCCTGTTTAAGAAAAAAAATCCTGTTGGAGCACCTTTATTCTCAACTCCACATTTTTATGTCCCTCACCTAGGCTTCTGTCAGCAGACATGACAACGAGACCCAGAGCTGTAGTGGACAAGTCACATTTTCCCGACATCATCAACCACTGCAGTGTCCAATAAACCCTGCTGCTAGACAACCAATAGGAAGACAGCATATAGTTACATACGTACATATAGTTACATACGTACATATAGTTACATAGTTAGTCTGGCTGAAAAAAGACAAAAGTCCATCCAGTTCAACCATTAAAAAAAAAGTTATAATCCTACACTCAGAGTTGAGGCAAAAAAACCCAGCAAAGCATGATTCAATTTGCTCCTGCAGGGAAAAAAATTCCTTCCTGATACCCCGAGAGGCAATCGGATATTCCCTGGATCAACGTTACCTATAAATGTTAGTATCCAGTTATATTCTGTGTATCTAAGAAAGAATCCAGGACTTTCCTACAGCAATCCACTGAGTTGGCCAGAACCAACTCTTGAGGGAGTCTATTCCTGCAGATTTGATGAAACGCGTAGGCAGGAGCCACATTACGTGACGTCATCATTCTCCCAAATTGTCCCGAAAGTGCCAGTCAACCATATTAGATGTTGATTTGTTGTTTGATTTGTGATGAACTAATAGAAAGTGTCTACATCTCTCTGCCAGTGATGTGGGCACCCCAAGAAGGACTTTCCTCCTCAGTAGCCAAAAAGATGGAAGACACAGGACCGAAGCATCAGGTGACCAAACATTAAAGCCACACTAGACTGGCTTTAAAAAAAATATATTAAAATATGTTATTGGCAGCACAGTGGCTAAATGGTTAGCATTTCCGACTGGCAGTACTAGGGTCATTGGTTCGCAATCCCAACTACGGCACCACCTGCCTGGAGTTTGCATGTTCTCCCTGTGCCTGCATGTGTTTCCCCCAGGTACTCTGGTTTCCTCCCACACTCCAAAGACATGCTGGTAGGTTAATTGGCCCCTGTCTACACTGGCCCTAGTATGTTTATGTATGGATGTGAGTTAGAAACCTTAGATTGTATGCTCCTTGAGGGTTAGGGACTTATGTGAATGTACAATATATATGTAAAGTGCTGCGTAAATTGATGGCCCTATATAAGTACCTGTAATAAATAAATATGTATTCCTAACTTTTACATTTTTATTTTCACTGCTTTGATCCCACTTCCTGTTAGAGGGTGGCTACCTTGATTCTCCATGGTCCCACTGTATGTAGGAACATAGCCACAGTCTCTTGCTCACTCCCAAGATGGAATAGGGACTACAGGGAAAAGGAAAGGTTCAGGAGCTCATGGAGGATGTTACAACGTGGAAGAAAAACATAGTATGTAACAATTTCAGAGTTCAGCTTTAAGAGAAAGTCATTTTACTAAGCCACGGAAAGCTCCTTCTAGTGGCCAACCTACAAATCTTGACATTTAATACTGTAGTGGAAATTACAGTGAAAATTTGACATGCCATAAAACGTACAAATGTGAGATTCACATAAAAATGTTTTTCAGGAACATATTGCAACATCTGTTCACTGATGGTGCACTAAAATATTCCCTTACCTCAAATTAGTTTAGAAATATTCCAAAACATGGAGTTTTCATCACATTGGAGGTGTTGATGGTGGTTGGTGAAGAGTGTGGAGTTGGCGCCTATAAATTCATCCACTCTGACCTGTTCAATCCACTTTATGGCTCCAGATGGCTACTTCTTCAAGCCCACGAAATGATGTGAGAAGATCTCCTGCGAGGGCTGCTGATGAAAACAGAATAACTGTGTAACCTTCATGATCTTTGTGGTTTTCATCATATTGGAGATGTTGATGGGGGGTTGATGAAGAACGTGCGGTTGACGTCTTTAAAATCATCCACTCTAAACTGCTCTATTCAGTTTATGGCTCCAGATGGATCATTCTTCAGTCCAAAGATATGGTGGAGAAGATCATCATATCATTCACTTGGACCTATTCTGTCCAGTTTGGAGATCCAGATTGCCCCATCTTAAATCCAAAGACACGATGGAGAAGACCTCCTGCAAGGGCAGCTGATGAAAACAGAATACCTGTATAAACTTTGTAATCTGGATGGATCATTCTTCAATCTCCAGTCAGATATGATGGATCCTAGAGGACCAGTTGTTGGAAAAAGAATATCTGTTTAACCTTCATGATTGTTGTCCCTGAACCAAGGACATTTCAACCTCTATTGAGGCTCTTTTCTGTTTTATTTTTAAATAGATGACAGGATGGTGTACTTTAAACTTGTGCCATTGATAGAGCTTGGACTTATTTATTCTCTTCTTGTTGATGGGACAAACAAGCAGAAACGAGCTCTGTCCAGTTTATAACACTAGATTGCCCCTTCCTAAATCCAAAGATATGATGGAGAAGACCTCCTGCAAGGGCAGCTGATGAAAACAGAATATCTGAATAACCTTTGTGATCTTTGTGGTTTTCATCATATCGAAGGGGGTTGTTGAAGAGCTTACGGCTAAAGTCATTCACTTGAACCTATAATAAGTAAAAGGCTGGTATAATTTATACCAGTTTATGGCTCCAGATGGATCATTCTTCAATTTCAAGATAAAATAGAGAAGACCTCCTAGAGGAGCAGTTGTTGGAAACAAAATATCATGATCGTTGTCCCTGAGCGAGGAACATGTCAGCCACTACTGAAGCTCTTCTTATCCTTGTGATATAAGTGGAAGGTTGGTGTACTTTATACCTGTGCCATTGATAGAGCTTGGCTTGGGCCTCTTTATTCTCTTCTTGTTGATGGGGCAAACAAGCAGTAAAGAGCATATTGTCCAGTCTATGCCTCTAGATTGCCCTTTCTTTAATCCCAAAATGATGAAGCGGGCCTCCTAAAGGGACAGCTGATAGAAACAGAGTATCTGTTTAACCTTCACAATTTTGTCCTTGAACTGAGGACATTTCCACCTCTATTGGGGCTCTTCTCATCCTCGTGAAATCAATGGAAGGCCATGTAATGTACATCTTCGCCCCCTGTGCCGTTGATAGAACTCAGCTTGGACTTTTTCATTCTCTTCCTGTTTTCATCACATTGGTATTGTTGATGGATGGTGATGATAGGTGTGTGGTTGAAGCTTTTAATATCATCCACTGTGACCTGTTCTGTCCAGTTTATGGCTCCAGATGGATCATTCTTCAGTCTCAAGATATGATAGAGAAGACCTCCTAGAGGGGCAGTTGTTGGCAACAAAATATCATGATCGTTGTCCCTGAACCAAGGACATTTCAGCCACTACTGAGGTTCTTCTTATCCTTGTGATATAAGTCGAAGGTTGGTTTCAGGGATCCAGGTATAACCAGAGATGTGTGGACTGACACAGGGAACAGCAGACTTCAGAAATGATGAAATAATAATAAAATTTATTAAGAGCTGCACAAATATACAAACGCAGTGCAAACGAAAACCAAACCTTAAACTAATATTAATATGCACAAGTGTAGTCAGGGCTGGAGAGGTGGCGTGGTCAGGCAGGCCGGGTCAGGAACAATCGGGCAGAGAAGGTACAACAGGAGCAGGCAGGAGAATGGTCAGGAATAGCCAGGGTCGGTGCAGGCGGTGTTCTAGCAGAGTCAGAGTCAAGCAGGAGAGTCAAGCAGGCAAAAGACAAGATACAGTGTCTTGGAAATTCGCCTTAACGAATTTCTCCTTACCGTGAGTACTCACAGTTGGATGCGCAGAAATCCCCCATAAAGCTGTGCGAATCTCGCTTACCACGACTGCAGCTAAACTGCACGATTCCTGCCCATCCAAATGGGTTAGCTCTGTTGAAATGTGGGTGATGGAGCTCCGTTACTCTAGAATGATCACACGACACTCTAAGGCTAGTGTTGCAATTCACATAAGGGCAATTTTCATTCTCCCCTTTGGTTTTATTACAAATACACACACGCCCCCCCACATGAATAAGGTCAAACTCCTCCCACAGAACAATGCAATGGGGAGTGCCTATACACAGGATGTACATTTTGATTGGAGCATAGCCTTTTCTATTATCTGTCACTGGTCTTCCCCCATGAGCCTTCTGAGGTCAGCAGACTTCCTCCCCTTCCCATGAGCCCTCTGTGGAGAGCATATCTCCTCCCCTTCCCATGAGCTCTCTATGGAGAGCATATCTCCTCCCCTTCCCATGAGCCCTCTGTGGAGTGCATATTTTCCAGCTCCTAGCAGTATGTCCATTCTCCGTACAAGCATTCCCTAGAAATATCAGTCTGTACCTGGATGGGCCCGATACGATCTTTATTAAAACACATCCATCCGGATACAGTTCAGATTGGTAATGGGTTGTAAGATATGCATAAGCCTACACGTGGAGTTCACACCGCTTGGCGCCTTGCGTTATGAAGCCCATGTGTTACTATGCTGCTGATATGTGGATACAGGCCCGCGGTCTACTGACAGCGGCATTCGCATCGAATGCCATGGTGGTATACACGCCGGTCTATAAGCGCAGATCTGCCATCTCATCCGTTACTGAGCTGAGTACTGTAATACATACATTGTACATGCGCATGGCCCAATTGCAGCCTTCAGAGCTTTAATTAAGCCACACGAGAGACATATGAATAACAAGAATATATGACACATTTAAAGTTCGACCAACAATACAAAATTTCCATGACAACAGGAAACAGAATCAAGACAACAGGGCACATGGGAAAACACCAAGGCACTGATTTCAGGCCTGGTACTGCTTAAATACAGCTCCTGTAATCAGCCTCAGGTGATGGCTTGATTGCAGGAGTGAGATCCTGGCTGCTGAAAGCACCCGCTGGCAAGCACTGGTACTGCAGCCCACACAGCAGGTGAGCCCCAGCACCACCAGCGGTGAGTTCTTTCCTGACAGTTGGTGTACTTTATACCTGTGCCATTGATAGAGCTTGGCTTGGGTCTGTTTATTCTCTTCTTGTTGATGGGACAAACAAGCAGGAAAGAGCATTTAGTCCAGCCTATGGCTCCATATTGCCCTTTCTTTAATCCCAATATGATAAAGAGGACCTCCTAGAGGGCAGCTGACAAAACCAGAGCAGGGGCGGACTGACCATTTGAGCACTTGGGCACATGGGTCAGTAGGGGGACCCATGAGATGCCCCTGGTACCTTTCATTGGCTTTTTCATAGGCTTTTTTGGGTGTGGGCAAGGACACAGAGGTCCCATGATCCCCCATTGCCCGGGGGCCCCATGAGTTGTTAGTCCGCCCATGAACCAGAGTATCTGTTTAACCTTCACAATTTTGTTCCAATATGATGAAGAGGACCTCCTAGAGGGGCAGCTCACAATTTTATCCCAGTATGATGAAGAGGACCGCCTAGAGGGGCAGCTCACAATGTTGTCCCAATATGATGAAGAGGACCTCCTAGAGGGGCAGCTCACAATTTTGTCCCAATATGATAAAGAGGACCTTCTAGAGGGGCAGCTCACAATTTTGTCCCAATATGATAAAGAGGACCTCCTAGAGGGGTGGCTGATAGAAACAGAGTATCTGTTTAACCTTCACAATTTTGTCCTCGAAATGAGGACATATCCACCTCTATTGGGGCTCTTCTCATCCTTGTGAAATCAGTGGAAGGCCATGCAATGTACATCTTCGCCCCCTGTGCCGTTGATCGAACTCAGCTTGGACTTTTCCATTCTCTTCCTGTTGATGGGACTCTCAAGCAGAAAAGGAAAGAGATAATTGTAACACAAATTGGAACATCTGCTGATCTGTATTATATACAGTAGGACAGAAATACATTTGCTGAATCAACGCAACACGTCCAGGTGCAAGACGGGATCTGCTGAATGCAGCAATTTGGTGTTGTAGTGACTTTTTTTTTGGAATTACTTGTATATTGACAGCCGGATCTGATACCGGGGACTATGACTGAGAGCAATTATCTCTGCATGATAAATTGAGGAACTTCAATCAAACTGCTGAACGGACAGATGGAATACATACAGAAGAGCCGAATTACCTGCCAAAGTATTTGTAAATCTGTTGAGAAACTCTAAAGCTGACCATACACTAGTAGAACCTCAAAATAAATGGGGACTGCACTGAATCGCATGGGAATTGTACGGGAATGTACAGCGTGCACCAGGGGCTGACTGACAACTCATAGGGCCCCCAGGCAATAGGGGATCATGGGGCCCCTGTGTCCTTGCCCACACTCAAAAAAAGCCTATAAAAGGTACCAGGGGCATTTCATGGGGCCCTCTACTGACCCCGGGCCCTCAGGCAATGGTCAGTCCGCCCCTGGCGTGAACAAAGGCTAAAGTGAAGTTTACCTTTGTAACTTTGCAAAGGGAATTTTTACTTACCTGAGTGAATGAGGTGAACCAAAGTATTAATTAACCACTTGCCGTCCGCCTGCTGTTTATAAACGGCCATACAGTGGCACTCCAGGGGCGGGTTGCCATTCATAAATGGCACCCGCCATTTCTAGCTGTGCGCGCTCCCTGGGAGCGCGCAGCACCGCGATCCGGTGCCCGCTGTGTCCTCTGGACACAGTGAAACACCGATCGTCGGACGAGATCCCGATCATGTGATCACTGATTGGCCAATCAGTGATCACATGCAAAGTAGTAAGCAAGATGTCACTTGTGACATCATTGCTTACTACGTGTGAAATCTGTGAATGATCACAGAGGTCACATGGTACAAGGCTATTCACAACAGCCTTGTACCATGTGACAAGCTGTGACCAATCACAGCTCACTCAGTATTTCTCAATGGCTGCAAGAATGCAGACACAGAGAAGGAGAAATGATCGCTTTTACATCCTATATGGGTGTAAAAGCATTCACTGTAAAAAAAAGAAAAAAAAAAATCTTCATCACCCCCCACAAGCAGTACAGTGTCACCATGGTGACACTGTACTGCTAGGGTGACAGTATGTAAAAAAAAAAAACGAACATAAATAATAATATAAAAAAAAAATAACAATGTAAAAAAAAGTTTAAAAATTATAATTTGTGGTTATAAACTAATTTGGCTTATTTTTTTCTTTTGCTAAAAAGATAACGGAATACATTTTGGCCAAGATTTATGATGAAATATTATTTATTTGCAAAATTTTATAAGAAAAACAAGTTTTTTCAAAATTTTTGGACTTTTTCATTTACATAGCAAAAAAAATAAAAATCCCAGCGGTGAATAAATACCACCAAAATAAAGCTTTATCTGCCTCAAAAAAATGCTACAAAATTCATATGGGTACAGTGTTGCATGACCGCGCAATTGTCATTCAAAGTGTGATAGCGCTGAAAGCTGAAAATTGCCCTGGACAGGAAGGGGGTGAAAGTGTCCGGACTGGAAGGGGGTGAAAGTGTCCGGACTGGAAGGGGGGGAAAGTGTCCGGACAGGAAGGGGGTGAAAGTGTTCGGACTGGAAGGGGGGGAAAGTGTCCGGACTGGAAGGGGGTGAAAGTGTCCGGACTGGAAGGGGGGGAAAGTGTCCGGACTGGAAGGGGGTAAAAGTGTCCGGATTGGAAGGGGGGGAAAGTGTCCGGAATGGAAGGGGGTGAAAGTGTCCGGACTGGAAGGGGGGGAAAGTGTCCGGACAGGAAGGGGGTGAAAGTGTCCGGACTGGAAGGGGGGGAAAGTGTCCGGACTGGAAGGGGGTGAAAGTGTCCGGACTGGAAGTGGGGGAAAGTGTCCGGACTGGAAGGGGGGAAAGTGTCCAGACTGGAAGGGGGGAAAGTGTCCAGACTGGAAGGGGGGAAAGTGTCCGGACTGGAAGGGGGTGAAAGTGTCCGGACTGGAAGGGGGGGAAAGTGTCCAGACTGGAAAGGGGTGAAAGTGTCCGGACTGGAAGGGGGGGGGGGAAGTGTCCAGACTGGAAGGGGGTGAAAGTGTCCGGACTGGAAGGGGGTGAAAGTGTCCGGACTGGAAGGGGGGGAAAGTGTCCGGACTGGAAGGGGGGGAAAGTGTCTGGACTGGAAGGGGGTGAAAGTGTCCGGACTGGAAGGGGGGGAAAGTGTCCGGACTGGAAGGGGTGAAAGTGTCTGGACTGGAAGGGGGGGAAAGTGTCCGGACTGGAAGGGGGGGAAAGCTTCCTGACTGGAAGAGGGTGAAAGTGTCTGGACTGGAAGGGGGGGAAAGTGTCCGGACAGGAAGGGGGTGAAAGTGTCCGGACTGGAAGGGGGGGGAAAGTGTCCGGACAGGAAGGGGGTGAAAGTGTCCGGACTGGAAGGGGGGGAAAGTGTCCAGACTGGAAGGGGGGGAAAGTGTCCGGACTGGAAGGGGGTGAAAGTGTCCGAACTGGAAGGGGGGGAAAGTGTCCGGACTGGAAGGGGGGGAAAGTGTCCAGACTGGAAGGGGGGAAAGTGTCCAGACTGGAAGGGGGGGAAAGTGTCTGGACTGGAAGGGGGTGAAAGTGTCTGGACTGGAAGGGGGTGAAAGTGTCCGGACTGGAAGGGGGGGAAAGTGTCCGGACTGGAAGGGGGTGAAAGTGTCCGGACTGGAAGGGGGAAGGGGAAGTGTCCAGACTGGAAGGGGGTGAAAGTGTCCGGACTGGAAGGGGGTGAAAGTGTCCGGACTGGAAGGGGGTGAAAGTGTCCGGACTGGAAGGGGGGGAAAGTGTCCGGACTGGAAGGGGGGGAAAGTGTCTGGACAGGAAGGGGGTGAAAGTGTCCGGACTGGAAGGGGGGGAAAGTGTCCGGACTGGAAGGGGGTGAAAGTGTCTGGACTGGAAGGGGGGGAAAGTGTCCGGACTGGAAGGGGGGGAAAGTGTCCTGACTGGAAGAGGGTGAAAGTTTCCAGACTGGAAGGGGGGGAAAGTGTCCGGACTGGAAGGGGGGGAAAGTGTCCGGACTGGAAGGGGGGGGGGAGTGTCTGGACTGGAAGGGGGTGAAAGTGTCCAGACTGGAAGGGGGTGAAAGTGTCTGGACTGGAAGGGGGTGAAAGGGTCCGGACTGGAAAGGGGTGAAAGGGTCCGGACTGGAAGTGGTTAAAGGAAATTAAAAAAAAGGATGCAAAGAATTAATTCAACGGAAATAAAAAAATAGGATTTTTTGCTCACACATGATTGAATGAATAATGTCAGGCCAGGGGCGGACTGACCATTTAGGCTCTCGGACATTGCCCGAGGGCCCGGGGTCAGTAGCGGGCCCCATGAGATGCCCCTAGTATCTTTCATAGGCTTTTTTTGGTGTGGTTTGAGTGTAGGTGAGGACACAGGGGCCCCATGATTTCCTATTGCCAGGGGGCCCCATGAGTTGTCAGCCCGCCCCTCTGACAGGCTCACTCAACACAGATTAACCTCATTCAAGAAAATATTTCCTTTGCAAAGTGAATTTTCACTTATCTTAATGGACGGGTGAAAGAGTGAAAATTCAAAGCAAGAAAATAATTAATGGAAAACAAAATTGGTAATTTTGCTTGCACATGATTGGGTGTTTGGCACCCAAACATATTGATTTAATTCACTAAGCAAGGAGAAAATTTACTTGAGCTAAATCTGACAATGGTTCATGTGCAGGCAAAAAAAAAAATCTTTTTTTTCCCTTTAATGAAATCTATGCTTTGAATTTTCACTTTGTTCCCAAAAATATGTAAAATATATCAAATATTTTAAATTCACAAAAAAATGTGTAAAAATTCACTTGGCAAAATATTATTTTGGTGAGCATGCTCTATTAAATAAATTAAAACAAATGATTTTAAATTTATTATTAAAAAATTATTATTTTCAATAACATACTGGATTTGCTGTAAATAGCATCAACTTTGTGCTAGACCTGCGCAGAACAAAAACATTTGCTGTGTTATTTAAATAATTTTGTTTCATTAAATTTATTTAATTCGTTTTCGGAATTAGTTTCGTTTTTGTTTTTAATTCGATTCTACCTGAATTCAATTCGATCGAATTTGGAAAATTTGAATCAACATTTGAATTCTAATTTATATTCTAGTTATATTCTTTTATTTTATTCTATTCTATTTTTTTTTCTATTCTATTTTATTAATGTCTATGCTATTCTTTTATATATTATTAAATTATTTTCTATACTAATCTAATCTATTTCAATTTGAATTTATTTTATCTAAAGATGAAATTTCGGAGAAAGTTATATTCTTTCTATTTTGCTCTTTTCTATTCTATTGAATTCAATTCTATATGTTTTTCTTTTCTATTCTACTATATTCTATTCTTTTCTTTTCTATTCTATTATTTTCTTTTCTATTCTATTCTAATCTATTCAATTTGAAATTGAATCTATTCCATTTGAAATTTAATTTCTGAAGACAGTTATATTCTTTCTATTCTATTTTCTATTCTGTTCTATTCTCAATTTTATTCTGTTCTATTCCTTTCTATTCTATTCTAATCTAATTGAAATATAAATTTTGGAAGACAGTTATACTCTTTCTATTATATTCTATCCTTTTTTGTTTTCTATTTTATTCTATTCTATTATTTTCTATGATATTCTTTTGTATTCCATTCTAATCTATTTGAATTCAAATTTATTTTATCTAAAATCTGAATTTAGTAAGGCATATTCTTTCTATTTTATTCTATTCTATTGTTTTTTTTTCTCATCTAATATTTTCTATTATATTCTATTATTTTTTTATTCTAACCTACTCTATTCTTATATATTGTATTCCATTCTTTTCTATTATATTCTATTGTTTTTCTAGTCTTTTCTGTTATATTCTTTTATTGTCTATTCTATTCTTTTCTATTATATTCTGTTCTAACCTATTCTACTCTTACATATTGTATTCCATTCTTTTCTATTATATTCTATTATATTCTATTGTTTTTCTAGTCTTTTCTGTTATATTCTTTTATTGTCTATTCTATTCTTTTCTATTATATTCTATTCTAACCTATTCTACTCTTACATATTGTATTCCATTCTTTTCCATTATATTCTATTGTTTTTCTAGTCTTTTCTGTTATATTCTTTTATTGTCTATTCTTTTCTATTCTATTCTAACCTATTATATACTTATATATTGTATTTCATTCTTTTCTATTATATTCTATTGTATTTCTAGTCTTTTATGTTATATTCTTTTATTGTCTATTCTATTATTTTCTATTCTATTCTAACCTATTCTATTCTCATATATTGTATTCCATTATTTTGTATTATATTCTATTGTTTTTCTAGTCTTTTCTGTTATATTCTTTTATTGTCTATTCTATTCTTTTCTATTCTGATCTATTCTATACTTTTATGTTCTATTCTATTCTTTTCGTATGCAAATTTGATTCAAATTTGAGTTGAATTTGACTTAAATTTGATTTGAATTTGAATTTTGTCCTTTTTCGTTATTACGGATTTACTACTATTGTAATTAGGAAATTCTGAGACATCCGAATATCCGAATAACGAAAAAAATGTCCAAATTCGAATTTGGAAAAAAACAAACTGCACATGTCTAGTTTGAGCCTCGCTTTACAAAATGGAGGTAAACGGTGCGGTGATAATACAATTCAACACAAGAGGGATCAGGTAAGTCAACCCAACTGTATTTAGCTGCACATGTAACAGATTTCAGTCTTCTCTAGACATATGCTTGTAACATCAACTGCAAAATGAGATTTTTATTTTTTTTAATTTTTTTTTTTAAATGACTTCCTATTTGTCTCCTGATTAATCTTTAATTATTCCTAGATAAACCCCATAAGTATCATCCTCATTGCAGGCTATCCCCACTCCAGTCCATCATGAATGCTGCTGCCAGACTCATTCACCTTACTAACCGTTCCGTATCCGCCACCCCTCTCTGCCAATCCCTCGACTGGCCTCCACTCAGTGACCTCCATCCCTCTCTGCCAATCCCTCCACTGGCCTCCGTTCAGTGTCCTCCATCCCTCTCTGCCAATCCCTCCACTGGCCTCCATTCAGTGTCCTCCATCCCTCTCTGCCAATCCCTCCACTGGCCTCCACTCAGTGTCCTCCATCCCTCTCTGCCAATCCCTCTACTGGCTTCCACTCAGTGTCCTCCACCCCTCTCTGCCAGTCCCTCCACTGGCCTCCACTCAGTGTCCTCCACCCCTCTCTGCCAATCCCTCCACTGGCTTCCACTCAGTGTCCTCCACCCCTCTCTGCCAATCCCTCCACTGGCCTCCACTCAGTGTCCTCCATCCCTCTCTGCCAATCCCTCCACTGGTTTCCACTCAGTGTCCTCCACCCCTCTTTGCCAATCCCTCCACTGGCCTCCACTCAGTGTCCTCCACCCCTCTCTGCCAATCCCTCCACTGACCTCCATTCAGTGTCCTCCACCCCTCTCTGCCAATCCCTCCACTGGCTTCCCATTGCCCAACAAATAAAATTCAAAACACTAACATAATAAACCATTCATAACACTGCCCCAAATTACATCACCGACCGTGTCTCTGAATATTACCCAAACCGTACTCTCCGCTCCTCGCAAGACCTCCTACTCTCTAGCTCCCTTGTCTCCTCCTCCCATGCTCATCTCCAGGATTTCTCCAGGGTTTCCCCCATCCTCTAGAACTCCCTACCCCAATCTATCAGACTATCGCCTACTCTGCTCACCTTTAGGCGCACTCTGAAAACCCATCTCTTCAGGGAAGCCTACCCCGCCACCAGCTAATACTGGAATCCACTACTCCTCCTACCACTTCATCCCCCACAGTTATTACCTCTTGTACCACCAGCCCCTCCCTCCTAGATTGTAAGCTCCAAGGATCAGGCCCTCCTATCCCTCTTGTATTGAACTGTATTGTTACTGTATTGTCTCCCTCCACAATGTAAAGCGCTGAGCAAACTGTCGGTGCTATATAAGTCCTGTATAATAATAATAATCCTCCCCTCCTCTCCTTAGCTATTTTCTTTTTTTTTTTGCTCATGACCTAAAATTATTTATGTCTTCGTTCATTTCATTAATTTTTGTAAAATCACATAAAAAAAAAAAAACAATTTTGAAACACAGTTATTTAATTTGAAAAGAACATGATTATGATTTGTACCAGAAACATCCTTTCAGAGTTGTGATAGACAGGAGAGATAGCGGAATAACATGTTTTCTTTGTATCAACAGTAACAATAAATTGTTTTAAAACATCAAAAAGTCAAACAGGGTCGGCTGCAGCTGTGTGCCTGGAGTCGCCCATCGTTCCTAGGCTAGGTTGTTTTCCAACTAAAATGTTTGAACTACTGCAATGGAAAACATGGACATAAAAGCATTTACAGTTGGGTCCATATATATTTGGACACGGGCACAATTTTAGATTTTTTTCAGGTATTTACCAAAACATATTCAAGCTATAGTTCTATCATGGATATGGGCTGAAAGTGCACACTCTCAGGTTTATTTGAGGGTATGTACATCCAAATTGGAGGAAGGGTTTAGGAATTACAGCTCTTAAGAGTAGCCATCCCGCCTTTTTCAAGGGACCAAAAGTAATTGGACCATTGAATCAAAAGCTGTTTCATGGCCAGGTGTGGGCTACTCCTTCGTTATTTCCTCATCAATTAAGCAGGTAAAAGGTCTGGAGTTGATTCTAAGTGTGGTATTTACATTTGGAATCTATTGCTGGGAACCTACAACATGCGTTCAAAGGAGCTGTCCATGCAAGTGAAAAAGGCCATAGTAAGCCTTCAAAAATGAAACAAATCTAGAGTAAGGGAATTCCTGTGAGACGGCTGGCGAATAGACGTACGCATGCGTACAGAAATGCACTATTGCGCACATGCGCGGCGAAGATTGGCGCCAGAAGGACTATTTAAAAGGTGCCTCTGCCTGTGCTGAGTGCTGACTGGTCTTCAGCTGTTCCCCGTTTCTTGCTCGTTCCTGTGTGATTTCCTTGTTGCTGACCCGGCTTGTTCCTGACCTGACTCTGATTACTCTCCAGCTTGGTACTTGTTCCTGACCTGACTCTGATTACTCTCCTGCTTGGTACTTGTTCCTGACCTGACTCTGATTACTCTCCTGCTTGGTACTTGTTCCTGACCTGACTCTGATTACTCTCCTGCTTGGTACTTGTTCTTGACCTGACTCTGATTACTCTCCTGCTTGGTACTTGTTCCTGACCTGACTCTGATTACTCTCCTGCTTGGTACTTGTTCCTGACCTGACTCTGATTACTCTCCTGCTTGGTACTTGTTCCTGACCTGACTCTCATTACTCTCCTGCTTGATACTGGTTCCTGACCTGACTCTGATTACTCTCCTGCTTCGTACTTGTTCCTGACCTGACTCTGATTACTCTCCTGCTTGGTACTTGTTCCTGACCTGACTCTGATTACTCTACTGCTTGGTACTGGTTCCTTACCTGACTCTGATTACTCTCCTGCTTGGTACATGTTCCTGACCTGACTCTGATTACTCTCCTGCTTGGTACTTGTTCCTGACCTGACTCTGATTACTCTCCTGCTTGGTACTTGTTCCTGACCTGACTCTGATTACTCTCCTGCTTGGTACTTGTTCCTGACCTGACTCTCATTACTCTCCTGCTTGATACTGGTTCCTGACCTGACTCTGATTACTCTCCTGCTTGGTACTTGTTCCTGACCTGACTCTGATTACTCTCCTGCTTGGTACTTGTTCCTGACCTGACTCTGATTACTCTCCTGCTTGGTACTTGTTCCTGACCTGACTCTGATTACTCTCCTGCTTGGTACTTGTTCCTGACCTGACTCTGATTACTCTCCTGCTTGGTACTTGTTCCTGACCTGACTCTGATTACTCTCCTGCTTGGTACTTGTTCCTGACCTGACTCTGATTACTCTCCTGCTTGGTACTTGTTCCTGACCTGACTCTGATTACTCTCCTGCTTGGTACTTGTTCCTGACCTGACTCTCATTACTCTCCTGCTTGATACTGGTTCCTGACCTGACTCTGATTACTCTCCTGCTTCGTACTTGTTCCTGACCTGACTCTGATTACTCTCCTGCTTGGTACTTGTTCCTGACCTGACTCTGATTACTCTCCTGCTTGGTACTTGTTCCTGACCTGATTCTGATTACTCTCCTGCTTGGTACTTGTTCCTGACCTGACTCTGATTACTCTACTGCTTGGTACTGGTTCCTTACCTGACTCTGATTACTCTCCTGCTTGGTACTTGTTCCTGACCTGACTCTGATTACTCTCCTGCTTGGTACTTGTTCCTGACCTGACTCTGATTACTCTCCTGCTTGGTACTTGTTCCTGACCTGACTCTGATTACTCTCCTGCTTGGTACTTGTTCCTGACCTGACTCTGATTACTCTCCTGCTTGGTACTTGTTCCTGACCTGACTCTCATTACTCTCCTGCTTGATACTGGTTCCTGACCTGACTCTGATTACTCTCCTGCTTCGTACTTGTTCCTGACCTGACTCTGATTACTCTCCTGCTTGGTACTTGTTCCTGACCTGACTCTGATTACTCTCCTGCTTGGTACTTGTTCCTGACCTGATTCTGATTACTCTCCTGCTTGGTACTTGTTCCTGACCTGACTCTGATTACTCTACTGCTTGGTACTGGTTCCTTACCTGACTCTGATTACTCTCCTGCTTGGTACTTGTTCCTGACCTGACTCTGATTACTCTCCTGCTTGGTACTTGTTCCTGACCTGACTCTCATTACTCTCCTGCTTGATACTGGTTCCTGACCTGACTCTGATTACTCTCCTGCTTCGTACTTGTTCCTGACCTGACTCTGATTACTCTCCTGCTTGGTACTTGTTCCTGACCTGACTCTGATTACTCTCCTGCTTGGTACTTGTTCCTGACCTGATTCTGATTACTCTCCTGCTTGGTACTTGTTCCTGACCTGACTCTGATTACTCTACTGCTTGGTACTGGTTCCTTACCTGACTCTGATTACTCTCCTGCTTGGTACTTGTTCCTGACCTGACTCTGATTACTCTCCTGCTTGGTACTTGTTCCTGACCTGACTCTGATTACTCTCCTGCTTGGTACTTGTTCCTGACCTGACTCTGATTACTCTCCTGCTTGGTACTTGTTCCTGACCTGACTCTGATTACTCTCCTGCTTGGTATTTGTTCCTGACCTGACTCTCATTACTCTACTGCTTGATACTGGTTCCTGACCTGACTCTGATTACTCTCCTGCTTGGTACTTGTTCCTGACCTGACTCTCATTACTCTCCTGCTTGATACTGGTTCCTGACCTGACTCTGATTACTCTCCTGCTTGGTACTTGTTCCTGACCTGACTCTGATTACTCTCCTGCTTGGTACTTGTTCCTGACCTGACTCTGATTACTCTCCTGCTTGGTACTTGTTCCTGACCTGACTCTGATTACTCTCCTGCTTGGTACTTGTTCCTGACCTGACTCTGATTACTCTCCTGCTTGGTACTTGTTCCTGACCTGACTCTGATTACTCTCCTGCTTGGTACTTGTTCCTGACCTGATTCTGATTACTCTCCTGCTTGGTACTTGTTCCTGACCTGACTCTGATTACTCTACTGCTTGGTACTGGTTCCTTACCTGACTCTGATTACTCTCCTGCTTGGTACTTGTTCCTGACCTGACTCTGATTACTCTCCTGCTTGGTACTTGTTCCTGACCTGACTCTGATTACTCTCCTGCTTGGTACTTGTTCCTGACCTGACTCTGATTACTCTCCTGCTTGGTACTTGTTCCTGACCTGACTCTGATTACTCTCCTGCTTGGTATTTGTTCCTGACCTGACTCTCATTACTCTCCTGCTTGATACTGGTTCCTGACCTGACTCTGATTACTCTCCTGCTTGGTACTTGTTCCTGACCTGACTCTCATTACTCTCCTGCTTGATACTGGTTCCTGACCTGACTCTGATTACTCTCCTGCTTGGTACTTGTTCCTGACCTGACTCTGATTACTCTCCTGCTTGGTACTTGTTCCTGACCTGACTCTGATTACTCTCCTGCTTGGTACTTGTTCCTGACCTGACTCTGATTACTCTCCTGCTTGGTACTTGTTCCTGACCTGACTCTGATTACTCTCCTGCTTGGTACTTGTTCCTGACCTGACTCTGATTACTCTCCTGCTTGGTACTTGTTCCTGACCTGACTCTGATTACTCTCCTGCTTGGTACTTGTTCCTGACCTGACTCTGATTACTCTCCTGCTTGGTACTTGTTCCTGACCTGACTCTCATTACTCTCCTGCTTGATACTGGTTCCTGACCTGACTCTGATTACTCTCCTGCTTCGTACTTGTTCCTGACCTGACTCTGATTACTCTCCTGCTTGGTACTTGTTCCTGACCTGACTCTGATTACTCTCCTGCTTGGTACTTGTTCCTGACCTGATTCTGATTACTCTCCTGCTTGGTACTTGTTCCTGACCTGACTCTGATTACTCTACTGCTTGGTACTGGTTCCTTACCTGACTCTGATTACTCTCCTGCTTGGTACTTGTTCCTGACCTGACTCTGATTACTCTCCTGCTTGGTACTTGTTCCTGACCTGACTCTGATTACTCTCCTGCTTGGTACTTGTTCCTGACCTGACTCTGATTACTCTCCTGCTTGGTACTTGTTCCTGACCTGACTCTGATTACTCTCCTGCTTGGTACTTGTTCCTGACCTGACTCTCATTACTCTCCTGCTTGATACTGGTTCCTGACCTGACTCTGATTACTCTCCTGCTTCGTACTTGTTCCTGACCTGACTCTGATTACTCTCCTGCTTGGTACTTGTTCCTGACCTGACTCTGATTACTCTCCTGCTTGGTACTTGTTCCTGACCTGATTCTGATTACTCTCCTGCTTGGTACTTGTTCCTGACCTGACTCTGATTACTCTACTGCTTGGTACTGGTTCCTTACCTGACTCTGATTACTCTCCTGCTTGGTACTTGTTCCTGACCTGACTCTGATTACTCTCCTGCTTGGTACTTGTTCCTGACCTGACTCTCATTACTCTCCTGCTTGATACTGGTTCCTGACCTGACTCTGATTACTCTCCTGCTTCGTACTTGTTCCTGACCTGACTCTGATTACTCTCCTGCTTGGTACTTGTTCCTGACCTGACTCTGATTACTCTCCTGCTTGGTACTTGTTCCTGACCTGATTCTGATTACTCTCCTGCTTGGTACTTGTTCCTGACCTGACTCTGATTACTCTACTGCTTGGTACTGGTTCCTTACCTGACTCTGATTACTCTCCTGCTTGGTACTTGTTCCTGACCTGACTCTGATTACTCTCCTGCTTGGTACTTGTTCCTGACCTGACTCTGATTACTCTCCTGCTTGGTACTTGTTCCTGACCTGACTCTGATTACTCTCCTGCTTGGTACTTGTTCCTGACCTGACTCTGATTACTCTCCTGCTTGGTATTTGTTCCTGACCTGACTCTCATTACTCTCCTGCTTGATACTGGTTCCTGACCTGACTCTGATTACTCTCCTGCTTGGTACTTGTTCCTGACCTGACTCTGATTACTCTCCTGCTTGGTACTTGTTCCTGACCTGACTCTGATTACTCTCCTGCTTGGTACTTGTTCCTGACCTGACTCTGATTACTCTCCTGCTTGGTACTTGTTCCTGACCTGACTCTGATTACTCTCCTGCTTGGTACTTGTTCCTGACCTGACTCTGATTACTCTCCTGCTTGGTACTTGTTCCTGACCTGACTCTGATTACTCTCCTGCTTGGTACTTGTTCCTGACCTGACTCTGATTACTCTCCTGCTTGGTACTTGTTCCTGACCTGACTCTGATTACTCTACTGCTTGGTACTTGTTCCTGACCTGACTCTGATTACTCTCCTGCTTGGTACTGGTTCCTTACCTGACTCTGATTACTCTCCTGCTTGGTACTTGTTCCTGACCTGACTCTGATTACTCTCCTGCTTGGTACTTGTTCCTGACCTGACTCTGATTACTCTCCTGCTTGGTACTTGTTCCTGACCTGACTCTCATTACTCTCCTGCTTGGTACTTGTTCCTGACCTGACTCTCATTACTCTCCTGCTTGGTATTGGTTCCTGACCTGACTCTGATTATTCTCCTGCCTGGTACTTGTTCCTGATCTGACTCTGATTACTCTCCTGCTTGATACTTGTTCCTGACTTCAACTTGCTTCTGATTTGGTACCTCGCTGTCCACCCGTTGATGACCCCAGCTATTCCTATGACATTGCTCCTATCTCCCATCCCAGCTTCCTGCTTTGCTGTGGTGCACACCTGGCGACCTACCATACCAACTCTGCATATTACTACTGTTCCTGAATTGGAGGTTCATCAGTCTTCCAAGGTCACCAACCGCAAGAGCTGCAAACAACATCTACTGGCGCTCTTGTCCCCCTGGTCCCTAGACACCCTCTGTTCCACTTCCAGTGGGGTCAGGGCTAGTGACACAAGTGAGGCCGACCTCGTCATTTCAGTCCCCTATCAGGTACGTGACATCCAGGTTCAGATTGTTTTTTTTCCACTGAGCAGTTGTTGTTCTTTTTGAATCTAAGCGCATTATATATGATACGTAAATAAATTGTCCATCAGGTTTTACACTATTTGGAGTGCTTGGTCTCTTGTTTCTTTCCAAACATGTACAACATGGCGGAGGTTGAAGGAGGATACCTGTGGGCAATTCTGCTTCCTGTTAGTGCTGAATCCTGCCAAGGAGAGCCAGGAGCCTAACCTTTGGCTGACCAATATTTCCACATGCCCTATATAAGACTTCTTTATAATAGGAGAGTTGTATATCTTTGGTAAGCCTTTAGTTGTGGCCATACGTTGGTGGAGATCTTCTTTGGAGTGGCCTACACAATTTTGACACTTGGAATCTGAAATGATTCCTGTACAAACCCATATGGAAGAAAAATATATTTGAAATATATTTTAAAAAATATTCTTCCCAAATATATTGCCATATATTTGAAATGCTACAATTTTGACCTAAAATGACAAATGACTGCCGGGTTGCAGCAGAGGGCAAGTGATCTCCATGCATCAGAGGTAGGCAGGGATGTGACATCAGCGAAGAAGCGTGATGATGTGGGTGGACGTCTGTGGATGTCTGAGGAAGAAGCTGCTGCTTCAAAACGCGTTACCGCCCACCCACGTCATCATGCTCCCTCGCTGAGATTACGTCTGCCCCGGCACTATTTTGCGGTCCACACTGGATTCCTGCAGTGGCCGGCCCTCCCTGTCTACCTTGGATATTTACATTCACATCAGTCCCTAACCTTTAAGGGGTGTACAATCTAAGGTCCCTAACTTACATTCATACCCACATGGAAAAAAAATATATTTGAAATATATTTTAAAAATATTCTTCCCAAATATATTGACATATACTGTATTTGAAATGCTACAATTTTGGCCATATTCAATATATTTCAATAAATATATATATATATATATATATATATATATATATATATATATATATACTGCATGTTGAAATCTGTCTTTATTACAAAGTATATGAAAAATATTTTTAAAAATACATTTCAAGTATACTGTATGTCTTTACAAATACAAATCTACATTTTTGGAATGTATTTACAAATATATGTAAAAATATATGTTAAAATGACTTTGTGACCTCAGAGTATTATTGGGAAGGATCCTATGCAGCATCTTTATCGGGACAAGGCCTGTTCTCTGGGACTGTGGTGAGATTTATAAGGCGAGCTGGCCCTTGTGGTCATTGCTTGGAGGTGAGGGGTCATTTCTGCTATTTAGGATTCCTGTCACCTATTTTGAAGATCACCTTATCACGAGCACCAGTCTATTGGCTTGCAGTTATTCTGCGTTTTGGACATTTATACTGATTACATGCACCCTTGCATTGGCATATAGTGCTTTCTGGACATTTCTGTTTATGCATGTGTATGTATTGTAGTGTATGGGACTGTATCATTCACTACCGATGTTGGTCACATTGTGTTGTGTTTTTACCCCCTGAGAGGTCAAGCAATTTTCTATTATCAGTCCCCTATGTGGAAAGGGGGAGGCTGGCGTGTGTGTTTTTTCCATCAGGAAAAAGGGTCCACTTTTATGGCTACAGGATTTACCTGTTTTACTTTTTAGCAGCACTTTATGAGATCTGATTGGATCAGCACACTGAGTGTTAACTTTACTGTTCTATATGTCACGTGACAAATGTATTTTTGTTTTTTATGTTTTTTATATGCTTTATTTTATATGTTATTATTTCCTGTATTTTGCACAATATTGCTAGCGCTTCACCATTTCTTTAAGAATTCTAAGACTCCCGAAACCCGAAATGTGTTGAAATTTTCCCACTTTGGTGGATTCCTTTAATTTCCAACTAAACATCTATTTTTGGTGCTCCATGGTTAATTCAGCTTATGATTATAGTCAAGTTTCCCATGTGTATCACAGGCAGCTCTAGTTCTTGGGTAACAGCAGCCATATGAATGTAATTATATGTAAATGGAAACAGCGCTAACAAAAACCTCAGATAAAGTGCGTAAAAATGTACAAAACAATCAATAAATACTATTAAAAAAAAAAACACATAAAAATAGGTGCTAACAAGTAGCACAATACATACAGTATAAGGATACTTATTAGCACTTATTAATAAGTGTTTTTAATATCATTATTAGTTGATTGCTTTGCACATTTCAATAATACATTTAAATAAATATATATATATATACACTTTAAGATCAGGCCGATTCTGACACTTTTTGTTTACATTTAAAAAAATATATTTTTTGCTATAAAATTACTTAGATACCCAAACATTTCATATATATATATTTATTTCAGGTACTTATATAGCGCTGTCAATTTACGCAGCACTTTACATATATATTGTACATTCACATCAGTCTCTAACCCTCAAGGGGCGTACAATCTAAGGTCCCTAACCCCCAAGGGGGTACAATCTAAGGTCCCTAACCCTCAAGGGGTGCACAATCTAAGGTCCCTAACCCTCAAGGGGCGTACAATCTAAGGTCTCTAACCCTCAAGGGGGTACAATCTAAGGTCCCTAACCCTCAAGGGGTGCACAATCTAAGGTCCCTAACCCTCAAGGGGCGTACAATCTAAGGTCCCTAACCCTCAAGGGGCGTACAATCTAAGGTCCCTAACCCTCAAGGGGCGTACAATCTAAGGTCCCTAACCTTCAAGGGGCGTACAGTCTAAGGTCCCTAACCCTCAAGGGGCGTACAATCTAAGGTTCCTAACCCTCAAGGGGCGTACAATCTAAGGTCCCTAACCCTCAGGGGGTGTACAATCTAAGGTCCCTAACTCACATCCATACATATACACATACAAGGGCCAATTTAGACAGGATCCAATTCACCTACCAGCATGTCTTTCAGAGTGTTGGAGGAAACTGGAGTACCCGGAGGAAACCCACGCAGGCACAAGGAGAACATGCAAACTCCAGGCAGGTGGTGCTATGGCTGGGATTTGAACCAACGATCTTAGTACTGCCAGGCGGAAGTGCTAACCATTTCGCCACCAGTATATATATGTATATATATATATATATATAGATATATATATAGATATATACATACATATATATAGATATATACAGTCATGGCCGAAATTGTTGGCACCCTTGATATTTCTCCAGGAAATCATGTATTTCTCACGAAACGTATTGCATTAACACATGTTTTGCTATACACATGTTTATTCCCTTTGTGTGTATTGGGACAAAACAAAAAAAGGGAGGAAAGAAAGCAAATTCGACATAATGTCACACAAACCTCCAAAAATGGGCTGGACAAAAGTATTGGCACCCTTTCACAACTGCGGATAAATAAGAATGTTACAAGCATGTGATGCTCCTGTAAACTCACCTGGGGCAAGTAACAGGTGTGGGCAATATAGAAATCACACCTGAAAGCAGATAAAAAGGAGAGACGTTCACTTAACCTTTGCATTGTGTGTCTGTCTGTGCCACACTAAGCATGGACAACAGAAAGAGGAGACGAGAACTGTCTGAGGACCTGAGAACCAAAATTGTGGCAAAATATCAACAATCTCAAGGTTACAAGTCCATCTCCAGAGAACTAGATTTGCCTTTGTCCACAGTGCGCAACATTATCAAGAAGTTTGCAACCCATGGCACTGTAGCTAATCTCCCTGGTCGTGGACGGATGAGGAAAATTGATGAAAGATTGCAACGCAGAATAGTCCGGATGGTGGATAAGCAGCCCCAAACATGTTCCAAAGACATTCAAGCTGTCCTGCAGGCTCAGGGAGCATCAGTGTCAGCGCAAACTATCCGTCGACATTTAAATGAAATGAAACGCTATGGCAGGAGACCCAGGAGGACCCCACTGCTGACACAGAGACATAAAAAAGCAAGACTACAGTTTGCCAAAATGTACTTGAGTAAGCCAAAAGCCTTCTGGGAAAACGTCTTGTGGACAGATGAGACCAAGATAGAGCTTTTCGGTAAAGCACATCATTCTACTGTTTACCGAAAACGGAATGAGGCCTACAAAGAACAAAACACAGTACCTACGGTAAAATATGGTGGAGGTTCAATGATGTTTTGGGGTTGTTTTGCTGCCTCTGGCACTGGGTGCCTTGACTGTGTGCAAGGCATCATGAAATCTGAGGATTACCAAAGGATTTTGGGTCGCACTGTAGGGCCCAGTGTCAGAAAGCTGGGTTTGCGTCCAAGATCCTGGGTCTTCCAGCAGGACAATGACCCCAAACATACGTCAAAAAGCACTCAGAAATGGATGGCAAAGAAGCGCTGGAGAGTTCTGAAGTGGCCAGCAATGAGCCCAGATCTAAATCCCATTGAACACCTGTGGAGAGATCTTAAAATTGCTGTTGGGAAAAGGTGTCCTTCCAATAAGAGAGACCTGGAGCTGTTTGCAAAGGAAGAGTGGTCCAAAATTCCGGGTGAGAGGTGTCAGAAGCTTATTGATGGTTATAGGAAGCGACTGATTTCAGTTATGTTTTCCAAAGGGTGTGCAACCAAATATTAAGTTAAGGGTGCCAATACTTTTGTCCAGCCCATTTTTGGGGTTTTGTGTGACATTATGTCATATTTGCTTTTCTGCCTCTGTTTTATATTTGTTCCAATACATACAAAGGGAATAAACATGTGTATAGCAAAACATGTGTTAATGCAATACCTTTTTTGTGTGAAATACTTGATTTTCAGGAAAAATATCAAGGGTGCCAACAATTTCGGCCATGACTGTAGATATATACATAAATATATATAAATATACAGTGGGGCAAAAAAGTATTTAGTCAGCCACCAATTGTGCAAGTTCTCCCACTTACAAAGATGAGAGAGGCCTGTAATTGACATCATAGGGAGACCTCAACTATGAGAGGCAAAAGAGAAAAAAAATCCAGACAATCACATTGGCTGATTTGGAAAGAATTTATTTGGAAATTATGGTGGAAAATAAGTATTTGGTCAATATCAAAAGTTCATCTCAATACTTTGTTATATATCCTTTGTTGGCAATGACAGAGGTCAGACGTTTCCTGTAAGTCTTCACAAGGTTGGCACACACTGTTGCTGGTATGTTGGCCCATCCTCCATGCAGATCTCCTCTAGAGCAGTGATGTTTTGGGGCTGTCGCTGGGCAACACGGACTTTCAACTCCCTCCAAAGGTTTTCTATGGGGTTGAGATCTAGAGACTGGCTAGGCCACTCCAGGACCTTGAAATGCTTCTTACGAAGCCACTCCTTTGTTGCCCGGGTGGTATGTTTGGGATCATTGTCATGTTGGAAGACCCAGCCACGTTTCATCTTCAATGCCCTTGCTGATGGAAGGAGGTTTGCACTCAAAATCTCACGATACATGGCCCCATTCATTCTGTCCTGTACATGGATCAGTCGTCCTGGTCCCTTTGCGGAGAAACAGCCCCAAAGCATGATGTTGCCACCCCCATGCTTCACAGTAGGTATGGTGTTGTTTGGATGCAACTCAGCATTCTCTCTCCTCCAAACACGACGAGTTGTGTTTCTACCAAACAGTTCTATTTTGGTTTCATCTGACAATATGACATTCTCCCAATCCTCTTCTGGATCATCCAAATGCTCTCTAGCAAACTTCAGATGGGCCCGGACATGTACTGGCTTAAACAGGGGGACATGTCTGGCACTGCAGGATCTGAGTCCCTGGCGGCGTAGTGTGTTACTGATGGTAGTCTTTGTTACGTTGGTCCCAGCTCTCTGCGGGTCATTCACTAGGTCCCCCCGTGTGGTCCTGGGATTTTTGCTCACCGTTCTTGTGATCATTTTGACACCACGGGGAGAGATCTTGCGTGGAGCCCCAGATCGAGGGAAATTATCAGTGGTCTTGTATGTCTTCTATTTTCTAATTATTGCTCCCACAGTTGATTTGTTCACACCAAGCTGCTTGCCTATTGCAGATTCAGTCTTCCCAGCCTGGTGCAGGTCTACAATTTTGTTTTTGGTGTCCTTCAACAGCACTTTGGTCTTCACCATAGTGGAGTTTGGAGTGTGACTGTTTGAGGTTGTGGACAGGTGTCTTTTATACTGATAACAAGTTCAAACAGGTGCCATTGATACAGGTAATGAGTGCAGGACAGAGGAGCCTCTTAAAGAAGAAGGTCCAGGTCTGTGAGAGCCAGAAATCTTGCTTGTTTGTAGGTGACCAAATACTTATTTTCCACCATAATTGTCAAATAAATTCTTTCCAAATCAGCCAATGTGATTGTCTGGATTTGTTTTCTCATTTTGTCTCATATAGTTGAGGTCTACCTATGATGCCAATTACAGGCCTCTCTCATCTTTGTAAGTGGGAGAACTTGCACAATTGGTGGTGACTAAATACTTTTTTGCCCCACTGTATATATATATATATTTATTTTTATTTTTTATTTTAAGCAAAGGCCCTAGAAAATAAAATAGTAGGTTTTGCCATTTCTAATGTTACATGATATCTGTGCAGCAGTTTTCCAAGAGCAATTCTTTTGGAAAAATATATTTTAATAATTCTAATTATTAAAATACATTTGTAATTCAAAAACACAATATGATAACGAATTGTTTGGTAAAAAATAAAATATGATGTTATGCTGAGTAAATTGGTACTTAACATTTAAAATTGTGTACACTCATGGAACGGACACAAATTACATTACTTAAAAATCTCCATAGGCAACGCTTTAAAACCTTTTACATATTGACAGTTTAGAGGTACACAGGAGGTCTGGTGCTAGAATTATTGCTCTCACTGTAACACTTGTGACAATACTTCACATATGTGGTACGAATAGATGTACATATACGTGTACGTATGAGTGTGCAACCTATATGTATGTGTTTTCCTTTGCGTGCAAGCACGGGGGGGGGAGGATGGGTGCGCTTTAAACATTTTTTTTATTGTTATTTATTTATTATTTATTTTTCATTTTTACACTGCCCCTTTACATTCTATTTTTAGCACTTTTGCTGTTATCACAAGAAAGGTAAACATCCCTTGTGATAGCAATAGGTAGCAACAGGTACTCTTCACTGAGAGATCTGAGACTCCAAATCTCTCCTCTACCCTTGAAAGCTTTGGATCAAACTTGGATCAGTTTGATTCAAAGCTTTCCTTTGCCGTTAATGACCGGTAAACAAACGGCCGCAACCAGAAGTGACACAATACTTGTCGTTCCCGGTTTTATTTACCATAAAGATGATTGGGGATGTTCAATATCTATCTATCTATAATCTATCTATCTATCTATCTATCTATCTATCTATCTATCTATCTATCTATCTATTTATCTATCTATCTATCTATTATCTATCTATCTATCTATCTATAATCTATCTATCTATCTGTCTATCTATCTATCTATCTATCTATCTATCTATCTATCTATCTATTTATCTATCTATCTATCTATTATCTATCTATCTATCTATCTATCTATAATCTATCTATCTATCTGTCTATCTATCTACCTATCTATCTATCTATCTATCTATCTATCTATCTATCTATTATCTATCTATCTATTATCTATCTATCTATCTATCTATCTATCTATCTATCTATCTATCTATCTATTTATCTATCTATTATCTATCTATTATCTATCTATCTATTATCTATCTATCTATCTATCTATCTATCTATCTATCTATCTATCTATCTATTATCTATCTATCTATCTATCTATTTATCTATCTATTATCTATCTATCTATCTATCTATCTATCTATCTATCTATTATCTATCTATCTGTCTATCTATCTATCTATCTATCTATCTATCTATAATCTATCTATCTATCTATCTATCTATCTATCTATCTATCTATCTATAATCTATCTATCTATCTATCTATCTATCTATCTATCTATCTATCTATCTAACTGTCTATCTATAAGCTATAATCTATCTTTAAATACATAAATACATAAAATAAGACAAAACAAACAAAAATCCAATCTGCAGCACCTTGTAGATTTATTGAGGGAGAAAAAAAAATCAAAATAGCAATATATATATATACTATATACTTTATATGTGATAAAACACACTACCAGCAAATCTCTAGAAAGCGGTACAGTTGTCCCCAAAACTTGTGTCCCCATCTCAGGGCTGTCTTAATGGATGGACACCCCTGGGCAATGCCCAGAGGCCCCAAGTGCATGGGGGCCCCATGAATTTAGCATTACCTCCTATATGCCAACTGTCCTGGATTTGTCGGGACAGTCATGCTTTTTTAATAGGCTGTCCCAGAACCCATACTGTGCCCTCCTGATCCCAATATTGTGATCTCCTGATCCCCCCCATACTGTGCCCTTGTACCTCCCCTCCCCCATACTGTGCCTTTTTTTGTTGATTAGTCTTTGATTTATGGCATGTGTTCCTATTGTTTAAAATTGATTTTATTAAAAGTACTAATAACTGTGAGGGGTCTTCAAATAGTTTCTTCACTTTTATATATATAATAGAGTTAAAAAAAGTGCAGCAACTTTTTGAAGAACCTTTGTATATATTTAATTCTATCGACTATTTATACTTTAATTCTTGAGAGTAGGTGTGCAAATCGGGGCAGGCTGGTAGGGGCCCCAGTGAAGTACTTTGCCTAGGGGCCCATGATGCTATTAAGATGGCCATGCCCCATCCATAAAATGAAAACAGAAACTTACAGTGAGCTACTGGGATGAAATCTGTGCTGGTGATGCAGCAACTCATAAATCAATTCCATGTGCTTCTAGGGAAAGTAGATTTTGTATCATTCAAAACAATTTGCTGAGATGTTCCTTATTAAAAATATTGGGAAAACACAGAATGGGAGATAAAACATGAGATAAAGAGAGATCGTAGGATGATGTCACTATAGGATGCAGCATGGAATCCGCCGCAGCAGTTCTACCTCTTCTCAGATCTCATTTTTTTGTCCTGATGCTTATTGCAGGAAACATTGATTAATCATGGACTTAGAGGACCGATCAGATGTATTTCCTGAGCTGCTAACCCCAGACTGATGCCCAGAGCAGGAAACACCGAGACACTATGTGGTCAACTCTGTACAGTGCAACCAGAGTGTTCCAAGAAAGGAAACTCATAGTACAGCTGCTAGGAAAAGTGGTTGTGGAAGTGTGTGTGACTGCAATGGGGACATTAGAGTGTAAGCTCTTCTGGTGCAGAGTATGATGTGAATGGCCCAATGTTCTCTGAACTGCACTTCAGTATATGTCAGAGCTATATAAATGTATAATAATAAAAACTATTGTAACTATTGTAACTCCCTCCTCATTGGCCGACCTCATCGCAGGCTATCCCCTCTTCAGTCTATCATGAATGCTGCTTCCAGACTCCTCCACCTTACCAACCATTCCATATCTGCCACCCCTTTCTGCCAATCCCTCCACTGGCCTCCATTCAGTGTCCTCCATCCCCTTCTGCCAATCCCTCCACTGGCCTCCATTCAGTGTCCTCCATCCCTCTCTGCCAATCTCTCCACTGGTCTCCATTCAGTGTCCTCCACCCCTCTCTGCCAATCCCCCCACTGGCCTCCATTCAGTGTACTCCATCCCTCTCTGCCAATCCCTCCACTGGTCTCTATTCAGTGTCCTGCACCCCTCTCTGCCAATCCCTCCACTGGCCTCCATTCAGTGTCCTCCACTCCTCTCTGCCAATCCCTCCACTGGTCTCTATTCAGTGTCCTGCACCCCTCTCTGCCAATCCCTCCACTGGCCTCCATTCAGTGTCCTCCACCCCTCTCTGCCAATCCCTCCACTGGCCTCCATTCAGTGTCCTCCATCCCTCTCTGCCAATCCCTCCACTGGTCTCTATTCAGTGTCCTGCACCCCTCTCTGCCAATCCCTCCACTGGCCTCCATTCAGTGTCCTCCACTCCTCTCTGCCAATCCTTCCACTGGCTTCCCATTGCCCAATGGATAAAATTCAAAACATTAACAATAACATATAAAGCCATTTGTAACTCTGCCCCAAATTACATCACCAATCTTGTCTCCAAATATCACCCAAACCGTCCTCTCCGCTCCTCCCACGACCTCCCATGCTCTCTAGCTTCCTTGTCTCCTCCTCCCATGCTCATCTCCAGGACTTCTCCAGAGCTACCCCCATCCTCTGGAACTCTTTACCCCAATCTATCAGACTATCACCTACTCTGCTCACTTTTATGCGATGTCTGAAAACCTATCTCTTCAGGGAAGCCTATCCTGCCCTGTAAGGGGGGGGGGGGGCATTAGAGTGTAAGCTCTCCTGGTGCAGAGACTGATGTGAATGTCTCAGTGTTCTCTGTAATAAATGAATTGTCTTTCCTCCTACCAGTCCATCCCCCACAGTTACTACCTTTTGTACCACTAGCCCCTCCCACTTAGATCATACGCTCTAGCCAGGGGCAGACTGACAACTCATGGGGCCCCCGGGCAATAGGGGACTGACAACTCATGGGGCCCCTGTGTCCTTGCCCAAACTCAAAAAAGCCTATGAAAAAGGTACCAGGGGCATCTCATGGGGCCCCCTACTGACCCTGGGCCCTCGGACAGTGCCCGAGTTTCCAAATGGTCAGTCCGCCCCTGGTCCTAGCCCTCTTGTATTGAACTGTATTGTTGCTGTATTGTCTTATGATATATTGTAAAGCGCTGAGCAAACTGTTCCCCTAGTGCAGAGAGTGATGTGAATGGCTCAGTGTTCTCTGTACAGCACTGCAGAATATGTTAGAGCTATATACAGTAATTGTATAATATAATAGTTGTTGTCTTCTATTAATATAGAGGACGGATGATGATGTGTATTTATATAAATGTATTTTTCCCGCAGCAACTAACAGTTCTTCTCCAGAGAGATGCATAATGTGACTGTGGTGGGATATTAGAGTGCAAGCTCTTTTGATACAGAGATTGACTTGAATGTTTAAGTTATCTCTGTACTGCACATATGGTATATGTCAGAGCTATATACTGTAAATGTATACTAATAATCTAAGAATGTTCACAACAATATTAATATTAATAACAGTGTGACTGTGGGGGAGGGGGGCATTAGAGTGTAAGCTCCTCTGGTGCAAAGTCTAATTGTTAGGGATCCGGGTATGACCAGAAATGTGTGGGAACACAGGCGTAGTCCGGGCTGGAGAGGTGGAATGGTCAGGCAAAAGAGTGCCCATAGTGTAGTATGGTTGTAAGAAATTGAACATTTATTCTAAAATCGCAGGATGCATACACTGACCGTCCCTGAAAGGAGATGGCCGCCGGAGCTCCACGATGCTCCGACGGCGTGACGTCCAGGAGGAGCCTGCTCGCGCCGTTGACTTCACGCCGTCAGAGCATCGTGGAGCTCCGGCGGCCATCTCCTTTCAGGGACGGTCAGTGTACTCTTGCTATCTGCCGTTCTGATTTTGATACACTGTGGATGCATCCTGCGATTTTAGAATAAATGTTCAATTTCTTCCAACCATACTACACTATGGGCACTCTTTTGTTCTGACCCCGAATGGGGAGCATATTTTTTTCAGAAGCAGTACTGCTCCGAGTATAACCAGAGAGGGAGGTTCCTACTACTATAGAGCAACACCCACACATCCCTTAAGGGGAACTCTGTGCCTGAGCCTAATTTTCTATGATCCTGTGCCTGCTTGACCATAAGAGGGATATCCATCCATGTGCTGACCCAGAGGCTTTTCTTCAAGAAAACCAGGAATTAATTCTAACTTTCTGCAACACACCAAGTGTGGTTCTGGTGAGTGGGCACTTCTTCTATTCCGATTGTGAGGAACATTTACTGATCAGGAACAAGGACTATCATTTTAAGAGTGCACTATTTCTGTGATATTCTATATTGAGGTTTATTTGGTTGCCTTGAGTGCACAGCTGCTGAATTGAATAGCGCTCGCATTATACTTTGTTCCACAAAGTAATAGCACACCAATCGGGAACAATCCGCACGTTTCCGTATATTACTGTCTATGTAGTGTAAAAACTGTGGGAGGAGTTAGGGGGGTAAATTTGGCTATAATAATAAGAATATATATGTGAGATAACAGGAAGTGGTCGCCATGGAAGAACACTTAATAATGTAATTAAAATAGTGTGTGCCTACGGTGGGAACATTAGAGTGCAAGCTCCTCTGGTGCAGAGACTGATGTGAATGGCTCAGCATTCGCAGTACAACACTGGGGAATATAATACATTATCCTGGAAAGGGACGATATTATCCTGGAGAGGTGATGGAAGATTCTGCTACACTCGGTCCTGTGTCTACGTCACGTCCCCCATTGTTTGCTCGCTATCAGGAAAGGCTGCAGACACAGCTCAGTATAATCACAAAACTATTCTAATAGTCAGCAACTTTCAGGGGTACAAATGGTCAGCTCCTGGCGCTCATTACAGAATGGCTCCCCTTCTTCATCCTGATCCATATTTTCATTGAAATGTCAGGAAATGTTTACAATTCTCGGAGGTTATCAAGCCTCTTCAAGCAATTATACAGCTTGCCCCATACGTTACTCCGCAGCTGGGCTCCCATGACATTTGTGATGAGAATTCTAACTTCATCTTGTGTTTGCAGACGGAGGTCTTCTCCGGAGCACCAGAACAGGAATAGCTTAATACTTCATCCTGAGACACGCTAATCTTTCAGACACATTACAGGGAAACATGGAATATCTGGGCTGATTAACTGTGCACCCAATTAGCCGAGAATATTTCATAGATTTTCCAACACAGAAGGCTAACTGGGCTTGTCTTCATTTTAAATGTCATTAAACTCCTGCAATGGTCATGTCTGTTGGCACCTGCAGATATTACTGGCCAAGAAATCTCTACAGGGATTATTTTTTATGTCTTTGTTTCTTTCTAGCCCTGATGAAGAAGGAGTTTTCAAGCCCCCGCTTCGCATTGGCTTTCTTTGTGGAAAAATACACTATATTGTCAAAAGTATTGGGACGCCTGCCTTTCCACGCACATGACCTTTAATGGCCTAGTCCTGGTCTGTAGGGTTCAATATTGAGTTGGCCCCGCCCTTTGCAGCTATAACAGCTTCAACTCTTCTGGGAAGGCCGTCCACAAGGTTTAGGAGGGTGTCTATGGGAAGGTTGGACCATTCTTCCAGAAGCACATTTGTGAGATCAGGCACTGATGTTGGATGTGAATGCCTGGCTCGCAGTCTCCACTCTAATTCATTCCAAAGGTGTTCTATGGGGTTGAGGTCAGGACTCTGTGCAGGTCAGTCAAGTTCCTCCACCCCAAACTGGCTCCTCCATGTCTCTATGGACCTTGCTTTGTGCACTGGTGTGCAGTCATGTTGGAACAGGAAGGGGCCATCCCCAAACTCTTCCCACAAAGTTGGGAGCACAAAATTTTCCAAAATGTCTTGGTATACTGACGCCTTAAGAGTTACCTTCACTGGAACTAGGGGGCCAAGCCCATCCCCTGAAAAACAACCCCACACCATAATCCCCCCTCCACCAAACTTTACACTTGGCACAATGCAGTCAGGCAAGTATCACGCTGCTGGCAACCCCCAAACCCAGACATGTCCATCAGACTGGCAGACAGAGAAGTGGGATTCATCACTCCAGAGAACACATATCCACTGCTCTAGAGTTCAGTGGCGGCGTGCTTTACACCACGGCATCCAATGCTTTGCATTGCACTTGGTGATGGAAGGCTTGGATGCAGTTATTCGGCCATGGAAACCCATTCCATGAAGCACTCTACACACTGTTGTTGTGCTCATCTGAAGGCCACATGAAGTTTGGAGATTTTTTGCTATTGACTCTGCAGACAGTTGGCGACTTCTGCGCACTGTGCGCTTCAGCATGCGTTGACCCCACTCTGTCATGTGATGTGGCCTACCACTTGGTGGCTGAGTTGCTGGTGTTCCCAGTTGCTTCCACTTTGTTATAATCCCACTAACAGTTGAGCGTGGAATATTTAGTAACAAGGAAATTTCAGGGATGGACTTATGGCACCATTTATTACAAAAAAAGGAATACACAAATATACTCACAAGTATAGATGAGTGTACGGCTCATAACATAGAGCAGAAGAAACTTCAACCGAAGTCCCTGCCTGTGGCCACAGTCTGGCACAGATGATATCCACAATGGTGAAGAAGACGGTGACATGTTTCAAGGGTAATCCCTCTTCTTCAGAACTCCTAACTGGGCCATGTTTGGCCAATTAGTTACCCATTGAATATACACATTCTATTCCTAAAACCTATTTCCTTGTTGAGAACAGCCCAGATTTCCCTTTATCCCGCCAATGACTCTGCGTCTCTCTGGAGACAAACTGGGAAAAAAATTACTTTCTTTGTATCCCTGATCTCACCCCAAACCCCCTTTCAGTTGAGTCCTATCAAAAATGTAAAAGATTCCAACCAGCACAATATTTTACTATTTCTAATTATATGGGTAAAAATTTACCTTGTCTATCAACTCACTACTGAACCCCAATATCAACACACGTGACACAATGTCAAGTATACATTACAGGAGCAGTTGCACAAATTTGATGTGTATGCTTCCATCATTCAAACTTCGATCTTCTGCATATCTCTCATTTTACAAATTGCTAAAATTCAATAAACAAATCTAACAAAGAACTAACAAACTTTGGACTGTGCCGAGTTCCTAGAGTGCACTTAGTTCATCCTGACTGGGCCATGTTTGGTCAGCCCCTTACTCCACCAAATATTGGTTCCTCCATATTTCCTCCATGTTCAGGGTCTCAGCCTGAACTTCCTTCCATTTGCCTGTAGAAAATGTAACATAATTTAAGCTACATTAGCTCAAATTTCTTCCCTTTGTCAACCATTCACAAGGTAGCCTTGAATATTTGATGTGTCAATATATTTGAATAAAATATTACTACTACTGGAACACCATGCACTTCCATTAGACCTCTTAAACTGATTCCATTCAGAGGTAATTTCACCTAAAATACAACCAATCCCTATTGCAGCACCCTCCTAGTTAGCTAGGAGGAGATAATTGATTATTTTTTAGTCAGAGGCTGGATAGCAGCCTGGTGCAATAGACAGAGAGTCAAATTTGGTCAGGGCTAAGAGGTTCTGCAGATCATCTCACTGAAACCTTCCCCTGATCTAGAGATTTGGAGAAGTCTCTAGAATTCAGTGGGTGAGGTTGAGGAGGAACTGGTCTGCACTCTCAAGCGATGCTGGCCAATTTCCAAACAGGAGGCTTGGCATGGGGTCAGCACAGCGCTTAAGAGTGTTTGAGCCTGCTCAGTAGCAGCAGAGTGTGGGTGGAAGATGGAGTGAGTAGGATGGTGTGTGCAACCTGGGTGGGGGTGAAGGAGAGGGACCTACCTCTGGGAGGAGCTGGAAGGGAGGATCTCACAACCTCACTGTCCCCTGAGAGAGGACAGCCTGGGAATCAGGGAAGGAGCCAGCCCAGTGTAAGGCCTGAAGGCAGCGACCAAACCACATGCTTGCAGGAGAGGACTGAGTGAGTAATCCCACACACCTTGGGCCAAATAAGGGGAGAGGGCATTCTGGTGGGAAACCTGAGTAGCCCCCATCTGGGACTGCAGATCTTAAAGTGGCAGCTTCTTGGTCCCTTTCCCCAGGGATTCCCTTAGGCAGTTGAGTGAAGAGATTTCATCTGGAGTCTGAGGTGGTACGTCAGGAGAGGCTGGATAGCTCTCCAAAGAGGAGAAACCCTTCTGAGCACTTGTACATAGTTTCAGGAAGTTGTCCTCATTTTACCAGTTCCTTGGGCATCCCATGTACCCAGTTCAAGGACTGTTTACTGTCTCTGGAGTGTAAGGCTGGAAGGAAATGTGTGTTGCCTGTCTGTGCAGGACTATAGGGGGATTAGTGCTACACTATGATAAAACACCAGTACTGCAACCAACCTGGGGGAAAGTTTACACTATATGTAAGATATTTATTTATGTCTGCAGAAGAAAATTCACCTAATTTCTCATTCTAGTGACAATAGTCATTGGGACAGGAAGTGGAAATAGACATTTATGTGGACACTGGAAGCAATAAACACACTTTTCTGATGGAGTGGGAAAAAAGTTAAATTATATCTAAAGCTCAGAATGCTTTATTTAGCTTTCTACAGAGTAGTGAAGGGTTAAAACCTTTGTCAGGTCTTTACTGTTGTCTGTGTCAAGGAGAGATCCATGCTCTCTGTTTCCTGCTGTCAATTGTCTCCGAGATAGAAAGTGATGTGACATCCAATAGGAGCATGAGATGAAGAGAAATCTTATAGTGGACATGTGACCAAGTAGAATACCTGTTCCATCTTTGGCCTGGTATAGAGATCACTGTGTTGGTGATTGCAGGGTACTACCAGTTGTATTTGGCCCAAGGCCCACATTTACCATTACCAAAACTACCTGGTACACAGGTTTCAGTCACTGAAGATGAGCTCCTTTTCCTAGGAAAACCTCTTCAGTTCATAGACTGGTTTCCTCTACACATATTGCTGGGATCCATTGTCCTTTGTGGACACCAGACCTTTCCAACCCTCGCTGCATGAACAGTTCTAGCACCAGTGTTGAACACTGGGTCGGATCTGATCTGAGGGTGCAGATAAAGGCAGGGGGCTAATGTAAGGGGGCAATCTGATGGGAACCCTGATGTAAAGGGGCACTCTGATGGATATTCTGATATAAAGGGGGACTCTGATGAGGACTTTTAGTGTTTTTGGAACCAACATCCAGCTAATTGCAAATCCCTTCTTACACTCCTGTTGTGTCTCCGGAATAGGAGATCTGATCTGTTTGTGCAGGTAAAAGGCAGGGGGTTAATGGAAGGGGGCACTCTGATGGGAACCCTAATATAAAGGGGCACTCTGACGGGAACCCTGATGTAAAGGGGCACTCTGATGGGTATTCTGATATAAAGGGGGACTCTGATGAGGACTTTTAGTGCTTTTGGCACCTACATCCAGCTAATTGCAAATTCCCTCTTACACTCCTGTTGTGTCTCCGGAATAGGAGATCTGATCTGTGGGTGCAGGTAAAAGGCAGGGGATTAATGGAAGGGGGCCCTCTGATGGGAACCCTAATATAAGGGGGCACTCTGACGGGAACCCTGATGTAAAGGGGCATTCTGATGGGTATTCTGATATAAAGGGGGACTCTGATGAGGACTTTTAGTGTTTTTGGAACCAACATCCAGCTAATTGCAAATCCTCTCTTACACTCCTGTTGTTGAACCCTGATGTAAAGGGGCATTCTGATGGGTATTCTGATATAAAGGGGGACTCTGATGAGGACTTTTAGTGTTTTTGGAACCAACATCCAGCTAATTGCAAATCCCCTCTTACACTCCTGTTGCGTCTCCGAAATATAGGAGTTTAAACAAAAACATAAAAATCTCAGTTGTCTCACCATGTTCCTATGCTATCCAAAATTAAAAAAAAAAAGATTTGCCTTTTACAAAAACTTCAAGACCGCTGTTAAGTTTTTATTGCTATTTGAGTCCTTAATATAGACACTTCCTGTCCTAGAGGCAATGGATATTAAGGCAGGAAGTGAAAGGAAATTTCCCCCAGGGGGGACAGAGACAATAACATACCCGTCTAACCTTTCCCTGCTCCATTCAAAACTCTTTAATCATCAATCCCTGTCTAGTTTTTGATTTTGCAATATGGTCTCCTAGTCCAAATGTTCCATTATAATCCACTTACTAGTTATTAAATCAAAGCACCGATGCATTTATCCAATAGTCGCCCCGGAGTGTGGTCATTTGTCCCATTTGCCTTGACACAGTATTTATCATCTCTGTGCTACTGGAAGGTCATGACTACTAAAATCGTTTTGCCGCCAGTCTCCGGGCATCGGCTCACGATTTGTCTTGATAAGATATGATGATCTGGGTCGGAGAGGTGAACCTCCAGAGTATTCTTCTAGTGCATTACAGAAAATGACCGATAGGAAGACACCCACATTCCCTCCATTGCATTGCCACTGCACTCTACTCTGTTCCATTAATAGCCTCAGCTATTGCTAAATGGTCTTATTGAAAGGCAACCTTGCTAAATGGGAGGGAGGATGGAGGAATAATTAAAGCCATATTTTCAGAGCCATTTGTCTTATCGGTGTAATCTTCTTGCTCTTTGCAATTTTGCCCTCCAGAAAATCAGTGAATTAAGTATATGAGAATGAGAAGCAGAGAGATTTATCACCATTGCATGCTGGGGCTCTCAGCCATAGATCAGGGAAGATCAGGGGGGGACGATGACATCAATCGCGCATTTTTCTCCTCTGTTAATGCAGTCAGACAATGGTAACTCGCCGCCCGGCTATATCTGGCAGGAGTGGAAGCCGTGAGTTCTTGTCCTGAAGTGGCCGAGATATTTAAATTGGACTCGGTATCATATGTTATCCGCAGATGTATGTCGGCTTTATCCAGTGTTTCTGCTACCCATGAGAGGACAATCAGGATTTTGTTATAAAACCTTGGGAAGAGCTACAGAAAATTATTCAATGTAACAAAAAAAAGGTTTATGGTGCATAAGGATAACGGAACACAATAGTTCCTAAACTACACAAGGATACGAAGTAACTTTGTACATGTAGTGCTCACCCCCTGAAGGGCGCAAGGTTCCTTTCCCATGCAAGTGTAGTAGCAACCAGGCACACAGTAGTACAGTCATTCTCACGGCTCAATAACCAGTCTAGGGGTCTCTTTTGCTGTTTTACTTCTAGTTGACCTTGGTTGGGGTATAGAAAGTTGTGGGATACTCCAGAAACATAGTAGTCAGTAATTGGAGGACACTCTTTGCTTCCTCTAAATGTTTTAGAGTAGCTCCATTGGTGTTCACTAAGGGAATGAACAGAGCTTGGTGCCCCCCAAAAAAGAGGTATGTCCCACTGAAACTGATGTACAAAGGGATAGAGTCACTAGGATTCTACACTAAGGTCTGTTCCAACAATGTCTCTGGATACTTGGATGCTTTCCTCAAATATCAGCCAGACACTCCTCCCTTGAATTTCCAGACCAGACCCACAGTGAAATCCCTTTATCAGCTCCTGCTATTTTCAGATAATAGGCCCCCCCAGTTCAGTTCTAGCTGAACTGGGACCTCGATGAACTCCTGCGGTTTAAGCTGCACTGCCCAGAAGGGCAACAGTCCTTTAGGCTGGGAACGTATCCTCGATGGATAACAACCATGCTGCTCTAGTTCCCAGATTATTTATGCACTCCTTAGCCACCTACTGGGTATCATTCCCCAGGGATTGGCTGAGGCCACATAAATATTCATGCTGAGGGTCTGCCTCTTCCAACCCACTATATTCTAGAATCCACCAGAAGGCAGGAGAAAGCAGTCGAGCCTGCAGCCAGTGAAACCCAGAACAGGCCAAAGCATTCGCACACCACTCCAAAGCCAAAAAAAAACCAAACATACTAAATTTACCTAAACCTTTCTAACTCCTACCTAGGAGGGTGCTACATACATAGAAAGAATTACAGCCGAGTCTTCTGTCCTAGAGCTTTTATAGCCAATCAGATACATATAAAGAATTACATCTGAGTCTTCTGTCCTAGAGCTTTTATAGCCAATCAGATACATATAAAGAATTACATCTGAGTCTTCTGTCCTAGAGCTTTTATAGCCAATCAGCAAAGGTCAGTGTAAGCGTTGTTCTGTATATATTCAGCTTCTCTGCCATCTGCACTGCAACTGTAGACAAGGAGGGAGTAAGGAAGACATCCATGACTGCATCAGAGTAGATCCTTAATTTTGCATGATGTAAACTTTAGACTTAATTTCACATATTCAGACCATCTCCAAATTTTTGTCCTATTCCTGGCTGTTTGGATTCCCAAACGTCTTCTGAGAGAGATGGACCAAAGGCTGTTCCAAAAGTGGTTTTTGCCTTTCCATGTCGTTCCCTGAGCACACTTAGATTGACTTACAGTGCCATCAGGCACCCCACTTCTGGCATGGTATTCTTGGTACAAATTGTAAAGGAAGTGGTTCAGGTTTTTTTGGCCTCATCATCCCATCAGGCGGGGTTGCCAGGAGCCTCCCAAACCATTCTGTATAACTTTGCATTATTTGCTGTTCTGTAATGCACACTTTTTGGAGCCCAGTTCGGATTTCACTGGCTTCACTAGAACTTGGGGTTTGGTAATTACGAATTCCACAAGGTTACATTTCACAAGTTTCACACATTTTTAAATAGTTTGGCCGATTCACAACTGATCAAACTTCTTAGAAATTTGTTTTCAGAAGAAGGGAGTTCGTCTCCCGAAACAAGTTAGCCTATCCCTTCAAGGGTTTAGTATTCCATTGGACTGTCTTTACGGACCACCTGCTGTGTTTTCATTCCCTTTTTGTTTGTGAGTATATATCTATTGTTTTTAATAAATACGTGATGTACCGCGGTAATGCACGATGAGAGTGCACCCTTGTTTGCTTTTGTTCACCAGTACCAAGATTTCCCGATCTCTGAAGGGCTGCACCTCAACGTTTGACATTCAGAATTCCTTCTAGTCTGCATGAAGATTTGAGCGCTGGTTTCGTTTGTTCTTTTCCTAGCTGGGTGTTGGATTCCTGCCACCATCTTCTGGAAATAAGCTTCCAGAATATAGGGCAAAGAGAGTCAAATGACAAGTATGATTATTTATCATGCCCCAGCCAATCCCTGGAAGGAGGTATCCAAAGGGTGGCTGGGGAGGTGATAAATGTTTGGAGGAGGCCTTTCTAGAGTGTTCTGCCTCTGCCAGGAGGGTTCCAGTTCTCTTGGGGCTGCTGTCCCTGGAGGCAGCATTACAAATTTGGGGATTGCTGTCTGGAAGTCAGCAGGAGTTGGGTTGAAGACAACTGCGAAAAAGGATTTTGGCAACAGTCTAGGCCTCAGCAGGAGTTGAGCTGATGGCCGGGAGAAGACTATAGAAGGATTTTTGTGCTGGAAGGCACTGTCTGAAGTCCTGGTCTGGAGAAGGATCTGTTACCTCTGTCACTGAGGATCTCCTGGAAGAAGTTGCTTGGTGTACGATTCCTGAGACACTGTGAGTAGGACTTGGGTTGGGACTTTCATGTGTGACTGCATTTTAGAGAAGCTTAGTGAGAATATGTCCTCCAGTTATTTTTGCTATCATTTTGAAGTATCCTGAGACCCTAAACCCTTCTCTTGTTCAAGTTATTCAGCAACAAATTAAAAAAATAAATAAATCCCCTAGATGGAGGCTTTATTATTGGTGCGCATGGAACTCTGTCTGTGGCAGGCAGCCTAGTACAGGCCTACTAGGGAGACCTGGGTCATATTCAGTGGCCCCTCCAGGGGTTAGTGCTACAACTGGATGATTGAACATAAGAGAATGTAAGTCATTAAGCTGAATGAACAATCTCTACCTCTTTACTAATTCAACCCAACTGTCTTCACTTCCAGAATTTTTAAATAATGATTTCTGCGTTGCACCGCATTCATGTAATCACTGGAGATCACAAAGTGCCAGAAGCGCTCAGTCACTGTGAAAGTATAAATACAGAGCATCTTCAGATTAGGACTGAGAATTAGGATGAGGTCAGAGATCCCTTTAAATTTGCATTCTTCCTTCTGTACAACTGTATGTTTAGAATTACATGTATGCAGTCCTACCATAAACTGCCAATTTGCAACCATCATTTATAATGCTTATTCAGGGTTTTTTTTTTTTAATTGTTGATGGTGGGTGGGGAAGGATTAGGACTCTTGATTGGTTTTTATTGCTCTTCTGTTACAGAGATTTCCTCCAATTTATTGTCCTGGTGACAATAGTGTCAGCAGACAGGAAGTGAAGGAAATCCTGAAGCATGTGACACAGACAGCAATAAAAAGCTCTAAACTTCCTCCACGATACCAAAAAAAATGCATATTTGGGCTTCACAGTAGCTCAGTGGTTAACACTTCTGTCTTGTATTGTACAAAGACTGTACAGTCAGGTTTTAAGATATATGGTGACTCTAAGGGGGCCCAAGATACAGCAGATGTTCTAATCCTGTCTCACGTAATCCAAAACATAAGAAGAATTCCAGATATGAATATTTTTACATTGGTGAAGCTTGGATCAATGTGATTATGTACAGTATATACCATACCTGTGCGTTTCCTCTAGAACAGTCATTCTCAACCAGGGTTCCATGGAACCCTAGGATTCCTCCAGAGGTTGCCAGGGTGTCCTTGAGATGATCTCCCAGCTGATGGTTCCTGCATAATTTTTGGTCTATAGCCACTTGGCCAAGACAGCTGCCTGACCCCAATGAACTGTTTAGCCGCCTATAAGAGTGGCATTCTCACCACCACCATAAAGAGGGCTTTCTTCTTACTGACCACCAATGTATGTGGCATTTTCCCAGAGACCCTTGATGAATTTATTTTATTGATTTTATCAGGGGCTCTCTGAGACCTGAACATTATTTCAAGGGTTCCTCGAGGTTAAAAGGTTGAGAAATCTGCTCTAGAAGCCTGAAATCACTGTAGTAGACACTGCTACTACATGCGACTATACCACTACTCCAGTGATGTCCACTAGGTTCTGGGTCACGTGCCGAGCTGCTGTCCTGCATTGTGACCAGGGGTGTATTTACCACAAGGCAAACAAGGCATTTGCCTAGGGTGGCATTTTTCAGGGGGTAGCGCCGCCCTCTAAAAGAAGGGATGGAAGAAGGGACACATGCAGCACGGGGACCAGGTGGGATCTAAGAGAGGCTGCGGGCTGCTTGATGATATATGCAGAGCCTGACTCTTGTTCCCGGGGATGTCCGGAGCTGTGAAGGTGAGTGTCTTCTCTCTCACTGGGGTGGGGGGGGTTGCCAGTGTATGGGGGGCTGTGGTAGTGGAAGTCTCTCTCGGGTGGGGGCTCGGGTGTTGTTAGTCAACGTCAGGCTCTCTTTGTGGGGAAGGGAGGTGTTGGTTGGTGTCAGGGTCTCTTCGTGGGGGAGGAGGGGTGTTGGTCGGTGTCAGGGTCTCTTCGTGGAGGAGGGGATTGTTGGTCAGTGTCAGGGTCTCCTGGTGGGGGAGGGGGGGGTGTTGGTCAGTGTCATGGTCTCTTTGTGGGGGAGGGGGGGTGTTGGTCAATGTCAGGCTCTCTTCGTGGGGAAGGGAGGTGTTGGTCGGTGTCAGGGTCTCTTCGTGGAGGAGGGGATTGTTGGTCAGTGTCAGGTCTCTTTGTGGGGGAGGGAGGTGTTGGTCGGTGTCAGGGTCTCTTCGTGGGGAAGGAGGGGGTGTTGGTCAATATCAGGCTCTCTTCGTGGGGAAGGAAGGTGTTGGTCGGTGTCAGGGTCTCTTTGTGGGGCAGGAGGGGGTGTTGGTCAATGTCAGGCTCTCTTCTTGGGGAAGGGAGTTGTTGGTCGGTGTCAGGGTCTCTTCCTGGGGAAGGAGGGGGTGTTGGTCGCTGTCAGGGTCTCTCCATGGGGGGGGCGGGGGGCAATTTTTGTGTTGCCTAGGGCAGTACGAAACCTAAATACACCACTGATTGTGACCATAGGAGTTTGACTGCTGGACATGGATGCCATTCAAATAATGCTGTGCATTTTTCTCTATGAATGCAATGCAAGGCATTTGGGAAAAAGTAGAAAGGTGGGACTTTGACCTCACACTCTCCACCTCGTCTAGTTAGAGAATGCTTTGCATTCATTGAGAAAATGTAACTTTAGTGATCCCCACTAGCTTCTGGGTCCTTTGTGAAGCAGCTGCCCTACTGTATTCTGACCACCTGAGTTCGGCAGCTGGGCATGAATGCCATTCAGAGAGTGCTGTGCAATTTCTCCATGAATGCAAAGCTTTTTTTGATTGGACAAGGTGGAAAGGTGGGGCATTGACCTCACGCTCGCTACTTCATTTAGTTAGAAAATACTTTGCATTCATTGAGAAAATGCAAAGCGATCTCTGAATGGGAATCCCATTGCCAGTAGCTGACTTGCTGTGTTCAGAATGCTGCAGGACAGCCATTTGGCACGGGACCTGGAATCGAGTGGAGATCATTGGCGTAGGGGTTCCTACTACTGTGAATTCCAGCTTCCAGCTTCTAGAGGGTTCCCTCAGGTGTGGTATATGTATAGTCATGATGGTCCAAACTGGATCAATGCAACTATGCAAAAATATCCATACCTGGAATTCTTCTACTTTTCCCTGGTCAATAACTCAAATATGATAGAGGCCAAAGGCAGCCAGACATTTGTTATTTTCAGGAGATCAGTACTGGCAGCCTCGTTACCTCCCTCAGTAGAGGTTTCCTTCACAGTTCCGTTCACTTTTCTTCAGAGGAATTCCCCCACCTCTCCCCCATATCATAATGTTTTTATGATGGACCTTTTCTTTGCATTCGCACATAATATCAAGGACAGTTTTTAAATATAAACGAACCTCGATTGTGAAACAGATCCACTTTATTCATTCTCATTGCATTAGGCTACATAAAACATTTCTCTTCTTGACTGAGATAGAAAAATTAATGTGTTCGCCGAGATGAATAATTTCCACATCTCAGAGATGCTAAATCAAAGCAATTGTGCTCTAGGATTCTCATGCGGCGGGCGTCTGCCCCCCTCGCCATTCGTATTCACTGACGGCGCTTTCCGACAGTCTCGCTAACGTACGTCGTTTTCAAATGAGAACGCAACAATGTTCCATTTTTCACCAAAAGGAACGTCATTCCTCCTCGCTCCACATCGAACGCCGTTATGAATTATTATTATTCCAGCTCAATGGACTTGCGGCGAAGTCTGAATGGTTACAACAAGAGGGGTTTTTGAAACCGGAGCTTGAAAGGAGGCCTTGTTTGTAAGATAATGGAGAGCCGGCTCTGATAGTTTTACTATTCCCAACGGCCCGTGTGTGAAATCTCCTTCCCGGCCAAGGTTACCCGACGTTCTGAGGAACGTCTACCATCTGGAGTTGTGTACGTCGCCGTATTAACCTTTCAATTCCACTAAATTGCAACCCAACTAACGGAGGAGCTTGATGTCTCCGCTGGGAACGTCCTTAATAGAGAAGGGGAGTTGTATTCGTTGGAAAGGGAGAGGTTTGTGTGCTTTATGACAAAGCGGCAATTGACTTGATGAATCTTCCACTTGATTGCCGAGAGTTGAGTCCATCTTGTGACTCGTTCTCGGAGAATGTCGGTGTTACTGGATACATAAACAAATACTTCTTCCAACACATCCAGGCCCAGTTCGTGTCCATGGCGTTCTTGCTTGCCAAAGGTAATAATTTATTTCTCCATAACGATTAGTAATATGAATCCCGCTTCTATGGGTTTTTTTTTTCCATTTCTTGTTTTTCTTTGTTGGGCAGCCAAAGGTGACCTGGAATTCAGGCAAACTTGTAATTCATTACATGTATTTTTTTATTAGCTTTGCCGAATTAAAAAGTTGATTTTATTGCATCGGTTTGAACGTGCTAGCGGTGGTAATGAATTAGCAAGTGAAATACTGAGAATAATAAAGAAGCCTATGGCATATAATGGAGTCATTTGTTACCCCAAAGCTGCTCGAAAATGAGGGCAAAGTTACTGAGTTACACATATTGTCAACACAGAATAGTAATATTGATTAATAAAAGTTAATCCTGCTTCTGCTTTTTTGTCTATTTCTTTTGACTAAAATAACAGTGAAAAGAAAGTAAAAAAATAAATAAATAATAATGTAAAAAAAAAATAAATATATATATATATACAGTATATACACACATATATATATATACACAGTATAAAAGTAAAGAAATATATAAAAACGGAAAAACAAAAATATAAAAAAAGTGGTTCACCAAGTCTGTCCCAATATATATATATATATATATATATATTTATTTATATGTGTATTTTTTTGATTTTTCTTTACTTGCATACTGTGCATATATATATATATATATATATATATATATATATATATATATACACACACAGTATGAAAGTAAAGAAAAATCTAAAAACGTAAATATGTAAATACATATATATATATATGTATATATAAATTGGGACAGACTTGATGAACCACTTGATCTTTTTTTCTGCCATCACTCTTCTATGTTTCTGTTGTACTAAGTCCCTCGTGATAATTACTAGAGAACAATCTCATATCCAAAAGGTACTCATGGTAACATTAAAAGATGACTCCATTTTCGGGGAAAACAATGAACCAAATTTAAAAAAAATGATATCCACTCTATAATATCCAGGTTTTACCTTTTTAATGACCAGACCAATTTTTGCTATTCGGCACTGCGCTACTTTAACTGAAATTGCACAGTCACATTGTTCTACCCAAACAAAATTTATATAATTTTTTTTTCACACAAATAGAGCTTTGTTTTGGTGGTATTTGATCACCACTGGGTTTTTTATTTTGTATTATATAAATGAAAAAATATAGACATTTTTGAAAAAAAACAAAACCAATCCATTCAAAAAATAATAATAATAAAAAAATTTCTCCATAAATATTAGGCCAAAATGTATTCTGCTGCATGTCTTTGATAAAAAAAAAATTGCAATATGTTTATATTGATTGGTTTGATGTGAAAGTTACAGGGTCTGCAAATGATAGTATATATTCTGGATTTTTTTTTTAGTACTACTAATGGAGGTGATCAGCAACTTAAAGTGGAACTGTGATAGTGCAGCGGGCAATCTGACACTAACTGACACTGGGTGGGAACTGACTGACACTGACATCTCCAATGACATTAATACAGTGATCAGTGCTAATAATATACACTGTCACTAATGACACTGGCTCAGAAGGGGTTAACAGGGGTAATCAATGGGTTAAGTGTGTGTCAGACAAGTGTTAATGTGTGTAATGTATGCAGTTAAAAATTAAAAAAAAAAATCAAATTTCTTCATAAATTTAGGGCAAAATGTATTCTGCTGCATGTCTTTGCTAAAAAAACCTCCCAATACGTGTAAATTAATTGGTTTACGTGAAAGTTATAGCATCTACAAATGGCGGGATAGACAGGGGTGTATTTACCACAAGGCAAACAAGGCATTTGCCTAGGGCGGCATTTTTCTGGGGGCAGCACCGCTCCCCAGAAGAAGGGACAGAAGAAGGGACACATTTGCCATAGGGACCGGGTGGGCTCTGAGAGAGTTTGCGGGCTGCTTGACGGTGTATGCAGAGCCTGACTCTCATTCCAGGGGATTTCTGGAGCTGTATAGGTGAGTGTCTTTCCCTCTCTCACTGGGTGGGGGTGACCGGTGTATGGAGGGTGGTGGTAGTGGAAGGCTTTCACGGGTGGGGGTGGTGGGTCGGTCGGAGGGAGGGAGTGGAGGGGAGGTGGTGTTGGTTGGTGTCAGGCTCTCTCTGCAGGGGGGTTGGCAGCCAATTTTTGTGTTGCCTAGGGCAGTACGAAACTTATATACACCACTGGGGATAGATACTGGAATTTGTTTTTATACTAGTAATGGCGGTGATCAGCGACTTATAGCAGGACTGCGGCGGGCATTCTGACACTGTGGGGGGGGGGGGGCTGACTTGGTGTCAATGACATCCACAGTGACATCAATACAGGGATCAGTGCTAATAAAAAGCACTGACACTGTATTAATGTCACTGGGCAGGAAGGGGCGATCAAAGGGTTAACTGTGTGCTGTGTTTTACAAATGAGACATGCTGTGCAGAGAGATATAAAGCAGCATGTCCTTGCTGGCTACATACAGACCTCTCCCCTGTCAGTATACATGGGCAGCACAGTGGCTACATGGTTAGCACTTCCACCTGGCAGTACTAGGGGTCGTTGGTTCAAATCCCAGCCACGGCACCGCCTGCTTGGAGTTTTGACCCTTGTATGTGAATGTGAGTTAGGGACCTTAGATTGCGCCTTGAGGGTTAGGGACTGATGTGAATGTACAATATATATGTAAAGTGCTGCGTACATTGACGGCGCTATATAAGTATCTGAAATAAATAAATATGTGATTTTGCTCAGCCCTGCCGCCCTGTACAGGGGCGGACTGACAACTCATGGGGCCCCCGGGCAATAGGGGATCATGGGGCCCCTGTGTCCTTGCCCAAACTCAAAAAAGCCTATGAAAAAGGTTCCAGGGGCATGTCATGGGGCCCCCTACTGACCCCGGGCCCTCGGGCAGTGCCTGAGTTTCTAAATGGTCAGTCCGCCCCTGGCCCTGTAGCAGTAGTTCTGCTATAGTGCGGTGGGCAAGCGGTTAAATAATCAAGAGGCAGGGCCACCCGGTGATGTCACCGGTTGACCCCGCCCTTTTGTGATGTCATTGAACGGGGGCTTTTTGAAATGTTTTTTTGCTTAGTACCTAGCTTTCCATTGGTCAAAAATTTAAAAAATATGCTCAAGTCTTGACATTTGTGTAAAAATGCCTATATAAACACCAAAAAACCACCCAAAAATGCTGTGACAGCGTGAGGAAAGTGCAGCCGTTAAACGGCAACTAGAGGCGGACTGTCCGAGGGCCCGGGGTCAGTACGGGGCCCCATGAGATGCCCTTGGTACGTTTTATAGCCTTTTTTTGGGTGTGGTTTGAGTGTGGGCAAGGACACAGGGGCCCCACTATTTCCTATTGTCCGGGGGCCCCATGAATTGTCAGTCTGCCCCCTGTCGGCAACTGCATTTACCGGTGATCTGCTGTGTCATTGGACACAGCTGATCATATGGTTGGCCTTTCACCACATCATGTGATCAGTCGTGTCCGTAGGACATCACCGGGTGCTTGTCCCCAGGGGGGCGCGTTCTGGGAGGGCGCGCGGGAGGGCGCATTTTTGGAGGACGTCATATGACGCCCTTCCACAACTGGATAATCGCGCTGTAGCCATCATTCGGCTATAGTGCGGTTGCAGGGGCGGACTTACCATTTGGAAACCTGGGCACTAACCGAGAGCCTGGGGTCAGTAGGGGGCCCCATGAGATACCCCTGGTAACTTTTTCATAGGCTTTTTTTGAGTTTGGGCAAGGGCACAAGGGCCCCATGATCCCCTATTGCCTGGGGGCCCCATGAGTTGTCAGTCCGCCCCTGTGCTTTTGGCAAGTGGTTAAACAAACTGAAGTTAGAAGCTGATTGGCTCCCATGAAGCTGCACCAGACGCTGAGTGCTCCAGTTTCAGTCCATTTCCCCCAATTTATGTCAATTCTGGGTGAATAAACGAATGAATCAAAACACAAACTGACACTTTGCACCAGAAACTCAAGAACGTCTAAATGATTTTTGTCATTAAAAGCAATCAGATCAAAGTAGGCAGCCTTCCACCGATGCTGAATTGATCGATCGTTCTAGACATCCATTCATTAATTGAATAGATTAGACATTTCATTGGATGAGAAACACGTGTTTGTGGCCAACATTGAAGTCAACACGCAAGAATACATTATTGATGGGTCACATTATTATACAGCAATGCTTTTTTTTTTTTATAGCAAAGTCCTACTTTTTATCATTACAAAATGCTGTCAATGAGCTCCAGCCAATGACTTTGCCTAGGAAGAGATAACTAATGTCATCAGTCTGCTGCAGGCAGGAGCAGGCATTTCCTCAGTCTCCTTTACCCCCCAGTGTATCAAACTGCAACAATGTAACTGATCTGATATGTGTGAGAAATTTGTGGACACAGCCAAGAATTGCACAGGCAATAGGATTTGCATTATTGTGTGATCTCCAAGTCCTGGAAGTAGATGGTGACCCTGGATGATGCCTGAACAAAGATGGCGCCCTCCTTCTAGAAAGGAAAGCAGATGGAAGCATTGTCAGGGGAAGTACTGAGAAGTAATAAATACCTAGAAGTGTTACATTCACACATCACTCAGCATGCTGCACATCAGGGGCGGACTGACAACTCATGGGGCCCCCGGGCAATAGGGGATCATGGGGCCCCTGTGTCCTTGCCCAAACTCAAAAAAGCTTATGAAAAAGGTACCAGTGGCATCTCATGGGGCCCCCTACTGACCCCGGGACCTCGAGCAGTGCCCGAGTTTCCAAATGGTCAGTCCGCCCCTGCTGCACATACAATAAATCTGATGACAGGTCCACTTTAACCACTTCCCGTCCGGCCATTGTATATGAACGGGCGGATGGTAGCAGTGCAGGGGCGGGTTGCCGTTCATAAACGGCGGCCGCCATTTTGGACTGTGTGTGCTCCCTGGGAGCACGCGGCATGGCGATACGGTGCCGGCTGTGTCCGAGCACCAATCACTGTACTGTGTACTCTGTGTGAGGTCCCAATCATGTGATCACTGATTGGCCAATCAGTGATCACATGAATAGTTGTAAGCAATATATCACTTTTGACATCATTGCTTACTACTAGTGAAATCTGTGAATGATCACAGAGGTCACATGGTACAAGGCTATTCACAACAGCCTTGTACCATGTGACAAGCTGTGACCAATCACAGCTCTCACAGTATTTCTCAATGGCTGCAGGAATGCAGACAGAGAGAAGGAGAAATGATTCATTTTACAGCCTTTATGGGTGTAAAAGCAATCCGTGTAAAAAAAAAAAAAAGAAAATCTTCATCACTGCTAGGGTGATAGTATGCGAAAAAAAAAAAAATAGATAATAATATAAAAAAATTAAATTAAAATGTAAAAAAACATTTTTTAAAAATTATAATTTTTGGGGGGCGCATGTGCGGCCGGCTCGAGGATGGACGCGCGATAGCTCCCGCTCCGTCCACCCGCCAGCACTGAAGCGGCTCACTCAGACCCCAGGGAAATCCGACAGCACACGGCAGCTCATGGAGTGTGCCCGCAGCCCACTAGACATGCCCCAGAGGAAAAAGAGTCCGGGGCAGCCAGGGAAACTGACAAACATCTTCCCGGCCGTTATGCCGGGAAACCAAGATGGCGGCCGCCATACAAACATGCAGGGAGGCAGCAATGACCAGGAGGAGGACTACAGGTCCCAGAGTGTGGATCTCAGACTACAACACCAGCTTTATCCAGGGGACCCTGGTGAGTTGTCACCCCTACTGTCACCCACGACCTGCAGCCCAGCAAAATCACGGCCACGGCTAGAGAGTGACTCTGACGACACCCACCAGGCCCTAAACCTTCCACCTCAGCCAACACATCCCTCCTTGCCTGATATAGACGCATTTCCAGCGTCTGACCAACCACTGACCGAAATCTGCATGAAAAACATGCTAACATCACTGCGCCAGACCTTACACAATGATATATCTGCGCCATTGACCCAAATTACTGCTTTGGTACAAAGACAGGAACGCAGAATCCGCCACATTGAGACCAATATAGCAGACATCATAGAAGCGCACAATGATCTGATTGATGCTCATACAGATCACTTATCGGACATCGAACAAATCAACTTAAAATTAGCTGACATGGAGGACAGATCACGCCGTAATAATATCAAATTCAGAGGGATTCCAGAAACAGTGTCTACCGACGCGTTATTGCCATATCTGCAACACTTTCTCAAGCTTTTAATCCCAACACTCTCTGAAGTTGAGGCCACGATTGATCGCGCACATCGACTTCCTAAACCTTCATTCCTGTCAGCATCCATCCCTAGGGATGTGCTCGTCCGCTTACATTTCTACCATATTAAGGAGAGAATTATGATGGCCACTAGAAATCCACCTCCACTTCCACCCTCTCATGCGAATCTGCGTCTCTATGCTGATTTATCCAAGGCCACACTCTCCAATAGGAAGAAACTGATATCAATTACAAAAGCACTCAGAAACCATAATATGGCCTACCAATGGGGCTTCCCAACAAAACTAATAGTACGACACCAAGGCAGGGTGTATACCATTAAAAATTTGGAGGCTGGCTTGGACTTTCTTAAGGCCTGGGGCATATTGCCTGCAGATCCACAGAAGAACAACCCTGGTTCCGTCCAAAACATGGAAGCGACCTGACGGGCCTAGCGGCACAAGCCGCGATATACATGTTTATATTTTTCCCTGGAGGATCCTTTTGAACACTCCCTTTTCTGGCGATCGGCCTATATCCAATGACTCTCATCTTCAAAATTTTCTATAGGTTTGACCCTTCTGGAGGTGTCTGACTCCCCCATTTTTGAAGTAGCGATCCTAGCTACATTGGTTACTTGCATTATACGCAAGAGTTTTTTTACTGTTGTTCCTTTCCTTCCCACCTGCCCCCTACCATGGCACCACCAGCTATATCTCTCGGACACTGGATCTAGATCTCCTGACCCCGCATACTGCCAAAGAACACTCCAAATATATATATACTCCGTAAATCCATGTATAAATGATTACCACCACATCTCTTAACGTACGGGGTCTCAATTCCCCATTTAAAAGATCGATGCTATCAAGAGAAATCCGAAGATCTCAAACTGACCTACTTTTTATACAAGAATCCCACTTCGCCACAGACAAGACCCCTAAACTGTATCTTCACCGTTTTTCTCAACAATTTATGGCAACTAATGTTAAAAAGAAGAATGGAGTTATTATCGCTGTTAATGACGCTCTCTCTTTCCAATCTACCTCCACCATAATCGACCCACAAGGGCGATACCTCATTTTGATATGCGAAATTAACGAGATTACTTATACCTTGGTGAACATTTATGGACCAAATAGTAAACAAATAAGATTTCACCGCAAGCTCTTCAACCTCATTTCCCAACACAAACGAGGTAGACTCATTATTGGCGGAGACTTTAATGTTCTTAGTAATTCACTTCTAGACTCATGTTCTAACAAGAAACCCACCAACCTTGATCTCAACCGCTTATTACATGACCATGACCTATACGACATCTGGAGATGCCAACATGGCTCGGAGAGAGACTACACCTATTTCTCATCCCCACATCTCTCATATTCTAGAATTGACATGTTCGCCACTGACAAATGGACTTTACAACACGTGTCATCATCCAACATTGGTACTATAACTTGGTCCGACCATGCTCCGATCAGCATATCCTTAGACGATACCCAACGGTCAGCAATCCCACCTATTTGGAGACTGAATTCTACACTTTTGAAACTCCCGGAAAAAAATTTATATTAGATGCTCATCACGTCTTTTTTGAAACAGCACCCCGGATATCTCTATCACCACGCTTTGGTTAACATATAAAGCTTATATGAGAGGTATCCTCATCCAACTAAATTCTCGCATTAAAAAACAACGCTCACAGCAAATTGACCAACTCCTCACCTCTATACGCAAAAACGAAGACAATAACAAACAAAATCCGAACCCCACTACGACCGCGGCCTTAAACCGAGATAGGAATGCACTACGCACTATCCTATTACACTCTTATGACACGAACCTACAAAAAACCAAATCCCAATTTTATGCGCTAGGCAATAAATCAAACTCTCTTCTTACCAAAATCATCAAACAAAAACGGCTCAAAAACAAAATCCCCACGATTCAACACCCAATCTCACATACTCCACTGACCAACCCACAACACATAGCTAATGCGTTTGCGTGTTACTATCAAACGCTATACAATATAAAAGATGATCCAAACACGACCCAACCAACAACCCCGTCGATTGAAAATTTTCTACAACATACCAATCTACCTTCTCTTACGCCTTCCCAATTAGCCTCCCTATCTGTGCCGATTTCGCCTACTGAGATCGAGAAAACCATAAACAAGCTCCCCTTGAACAAATCACCAGGTAATGACGGCTTCACCAATGAATACTATAAGACGTTCGCACCCCATCTCAAGCCACACCTCTCGGTTCTCTATAACTTTGTTGCCTCCAAAGGGGAATTTCCCTCTGATATGCTACAATCAATAATTACTACTATCCCGAAACCAGGTAAAGACTCCCAATTAGTTCAAAACTACAGACCAATTTCTCTGCTTAACACAGACCTAAAAATATATGCCAAGATAATAGCTCAACGACTGCTTCCATACCTTCCCATCCTAATCCACTCTGACCAAGTAGGATTCATACCAGGCAGACAGGCCCCTGACGCGACTCGACGAATCATATCACTACTACACCACCTTGAAACAGATAATCAACCCTCACTCCTCCTATCACTTGACGCAGAAAAAGCATTTGACCGCATTCACTGGCAATTCATGACGCTTACCCTCCAAAAATTTGGAATTACGGATTGGATGATGTCTGCAATTTTGTCCCTATACTCCAAACCCTCCGCTAGAGTTCTCACCAACGGCACACTCTCGCAACCGTTCCAAATCTCCAACGGAACTAGACAGGGATGCCCCCTCTCCCCCATAATCTTCGCTTTACTTATTGAACCACTGGCATCCAACCTCAGAAATGACACCAGTTTCTCAGGAATCAAATTTCATAAACACGAACATAAAATCAGTCTCTTTGCAGATGACATTATTCTAATGATCACAAACCCCTATAAATCACTTATCTCGATACGCACCCACATACAAACGTACGCAGATGTTTCATACTATAAGCTCAACGAACCCAAGTCATCTATCTTAAACCTGTACACTCCTGCTCCACTCCAAAACCTGCTTACCAAACGATTCCCTTTTAAATGGGAAAAACACAATATCCCCTACCTGGGGATTAAACTGTCTGCCAACACCAATCCAATACAATTCCACAGGAGCTTAGAAACCTACGTACGGCTACTTTATCAATGCTAGGCAGAATAGCGACTATCAAAATGTGCATATTGCCTAAAATATTATATATCTTCCGTGCGCTGCCCATTCCTATACCATCCTCCTTCTTTTCCTCACTTCAAAAAATTCTGAATAACTTTATATGGCTTTCCAAACGGCCGAGGTGCACCACAAACCTCCTGATACGTCCGCCCTCCAGAGGGGGAGCCGGTCTCCCGCATATAAAATCCTATTACCAAGCGGTCTTGCTAGACCAGCTCTTCTACTGGTGGCACCCTACTCTGGACAAAACCTGGACTATCATGGAAACCTCCCTATACTCACCAGGCACATTAAGAGACCTACTTTTCATGCCCCATGTAGATCAAACTAGACCTCTGCATACACATCCATGTATCCAGGCCTCTATGATGGTTTGGCGTGATTTCTTGACCTATACGCATTCCCACAAAACTAACCTACGAATCCCTACCCCATTATCATCCCTACATTTTTTTTCCCCCCAATTGAACTTGACATCTTGGCAAGCGTGCGGTATATATCATATCCAAGATCTCTATAATCTTCAAAAACCAGACTCTTTTCAGACCCTCCAAGAGAGATTCCATCTCCCTGATAAAGAGCGATTCACTTTTATGCGAATAACACTTGCTCCATAAAACAAACATACCACTTGAAATAGACTTTCCTGCTACTGCCCACCATTTCCTACATAGGACTATCTATCCAAAGAAGGGAATATCCACGTTCTATACTTTGCTAATTGAAGCGCAATTCAAAACCCAAACGTCCTCTCTGACTAACTGGGAGAGGAATTTACTTCTCCCAACATCCTCACAATCCTGGCAAACAGCGTTTACTATCACATACAAAGCCTCCAAGTGTAGTTCACATTGGGAATCATACCTGAAAATTCTCCACCAATGCTATCTAACCCCTGCTAAACTATCTGTATACTACCCACAGCAATCACAAGCCTGCTGGAGACAGTGTGGCGAAACTGGCTCACTTTTCCACTTGCTATGGTCGTGTAAATCCATCAAGTCGTATTGGAATAAAGTATTCCAAATAATTTCTTCAATTATAGATTCACCAATGACCCCAAATCCCAATCTAGCCCTCCTTCATTTAACGATAGAAAAATTCCCCATACGCTCACGCACTATTATCATACACATCCTGGCAGCAGCAAAGATAAACATTACTAAACTATGGCGGTCTACGTCACCTCCCCTATTGTCCCGTCTCCTTGTTGATCTCAATCTACAATGTGAGATGGAACGAAGAACGGCTCTCCGAAACTCCACTTACCATAAATTCATATTTCAATGGTCTAGATGGTTAAAACATCCCAATTGTTCACTCACCTGATTACTAATCCCAACTCATACTGGATCTTATACCCGTAGCTTATTGGTGCCCCCTCCCTCCCTCCCATATTCTTCCTAACCCCTTTTTCCACCCCTACCTAGTTTCAATGTGTTAAGTTCTTCCACAAGGTTCAGGAACCGCAAGCATACCTCTCATGTAAGCATGATTACGATCAATAGGTCCCCGGCCGCGTGGTGGGGATCTACCACCTCCTCATTCAGCTCATAGATTGTACACTTGTTTTTGTGAACCTTGTACTACAATGTTTCTATATGATGTTATCCTGTATAAGATTCTGAAAATTTCTATAAAAACTATTTGAAATAAAAAAAAAAAAAATTATAATTTTTGGTTATAACCTAATTTGGGTTATTATTTTTTCACTAAAAACATATCTGAATACATTTTGGCTAAGATTTATTTATTTGCAAAATTTTATAAGAAAAACCCTTTTTCTCAATATTTTTGGACTTTTTCATTTATATAGCAAAAAAAATATAAAAATCCCAGCGGTGAATAAATACCACCAAAATAACATTTTATCTGTCTCAAAAAAATGCTAAAAAATTCATATGTACAGTGTTGCATGACTTGAATTGTCATTCAATGTGTGAGAGCGCTGAAAGCTGAAAATTGGCCTGGCCTGGAAGGGGGGGAAAGTGTCTGGATTTGAAGTGGTTAAGGTTCAGTTTTAGGCTAGGTTCACACCTTTGCAGTTCATGTTTGATCCTGTGCTGCGGTGCATTTTGTGTTTTTGAACATGCATTTTTTGCATTTTTTTTTGTTGCTAGGCAGATTTAAAACACATCAAAAATGCGGCAAAAACGCACTACATGCTTTTCTGCAGCATTTCCATTGAAGTCTATAGAATCAAAAATGCAACTTTTTGCAATTAAAAAGGTCCCTGACCCTTTCCAAAAAAATACACCGGGTGAAAACGCAGAGATGTGAACCTGTCCCATAGAGAATCATGTTAAATGGACTGTTCTGCGTTTCAGCAAAACGCTTGGGTGTGAACCTGGGGTACAGGGATATGCTCCGGGTTAAGGATGAATAATTAACCATTACTTCTTCAGGTGTGATAAGGTACATGTCATGGGCAAACGCTATGCTGTTATATACCGTACCTTGGTTGTAACGAACGAGTTTGAGCTACTGTTGCCTTTCTATCATCTGGAACCAGTCTGCCCATTGTCTGCCCCAGATGGTTGTGCGTGAAAATCCCAGTAAATCAGCAGTTTTTGAAATACTCATTCCACCCCGTCTGGCACCCACAACCATGCCACATTCAAAGTCACTTAAATCCCCCTTTCTTCCCTATTCTGATGCTCAATATGAACTTCAGCAAGTCATCTTCACCACGACTAGATACCTACATGCATTTTGTTGCTGCCATGTGATTGGCTGATTAGCAATTTGTGTTACCAAGCAAATGAACAGGTGGACCTAATAAAGTGGCCGGTGAGTGTGTATATATATATCAGAGGCCATTTACTGTTTTGTGGTGAGTTGACGCACGTGCAACAATGTACATTATATTACACAGTACCACGTGTTGCCCTAAGCCAGCCGAATCATATTGAATACGCTGCCAACGCACCCTAACATGACACGTCTTTTTTGATGTGAAGCACTGATGTGGGTTTCTATGTACAGGTGTATTGCCATACTGCATTGGGATGCCCTTCAGATTGCATGACACTTCAATGTATGTTACATGTACTACCACACTCATTACCGCAATGCAAAAAGTGTAGAAGGGCATGCAAGGCTGACTAGAAATGTATCAAATGGATAAACAAATAGCTAAGCACACAGTACAATGATAAATAATTAATAAAAAATAATACTACTACTACTAATAATAACACTAATAACTATAACAACAACAACAACAATAATAATAGTGATAATAATAATAATAATTGCGATAATAATATAAATAATAATAGTAATTATATATATATATATATATATATATATGACTCTATAAAATAACACAACATAGCAGCAGAATTTCAGCCATGTATAATGAGGCCCCTTAGTGATTTGCCCCCCGATCTCCCATTTTGCCTCCTCGCCCCGCCAGACATGGAAACAATCTTTGTTTTTCCACTCCCCGCACTCCGTGTATCAAATGGTTAAACAATTAGCTAAGCACACAGTATAATGATAAACAATAATAATAATAACGGTGATGATAATATTAATAAAAAATACTAATAATAGTAATAATGATAATAATAATAGTGATGATAACAGTAACAATTATAAAAATAGTAATAATAAAAATAATAACAATAATGATAGTAATAATAATAGCAATAATATTAGTGATAATAATAATAGTAATCATATATATGTATTGCATAAAATAACACAACATAGCAGCAGAATTTCAGCCATTTATCATGAGGCCCCCTTAGTGATTTGCCCCTCGATCTCCCATTTTGCCTCCTCGCCCCGCCAGACATGGAAACAATCTTTGCTTTTTCCAGTCCCCCCCCCCCCCCCCCCCCCCGCACCCGGCGTTTCATTATTTCGCCCTCCGATGGGAAGGCGCGGTCCCGGGCGACAGATCTTTAACACTTGATTTCCTCCCAAGCGCTGGCCCAGATAATGATATTTTTAAGGCAGACCTGACTCAGGGCCTGATTGGATAATTACTTTTCTGTTTTTATTCCTTCTTTTTCCTCATTTTAGGTAATTGAATAATAGTGTGCGGTTAAGTGCAATAAATGCCAGGGGAGCCGGGGGCGAGGGGCTTTATTTTTGCAGCTGGTCAGTCCCAGACTGGCAGGAATAAGGGGGCCCGGTTATATTAACTGTTAATTGTCAGCTCTTATGAGCAACACTCCATTTCGTTTGCTTGTAGAAACGCTAAAAGGGAAATTCAGGGCAGTTATTTTTAACTAGAGCCTGGGGGGAGGACGGGTCAGACATCATGTCATCTTGCAGTTGGTCAGTGGCTGTGTTAAAGGGAAATGACACCAAACACACCAAAAATGTGGTATGCCATGCAGTCATGGTTGTTGTATCTGTAGGATTGCAAAGTGAGGACCACTTTTTCGCGAGCCCGCAGTTATTGTTCAATGCGATCTATGCACCGGTCTGGAACCCAACAACGGAGGGTGGGGAGGCCACTATCTGGAGGGGCACATAAAAAATGAAATATTCTTTACCTGATCACTTAGGTTCCCTCCCGGCATATAGTGAATGAGCGTTTATGCATGAGCTTTTGAGCTACACATAGGGCAGCCCATTCATTTCAATGGGCTTCCTTACAAACACACCAAAGTAGCTCATGTAGCTGTTTGGTCATTCAGCTTTGCAAGTTTTTTAATTGCGCGTTTTGACGCATTTGTCATGCATTGGTTGCTGCATATGGGCAGCCATTAACAAGCACGATGCACGTTTTTTTCTCACTCAGGTTAGGGTCATATGTATTTTTTTTTTTTAATAACAAATATGTCATACTTAATTGCTCTGCGTAATGGTTTTGCACATAGAAGCCCTGATCCTCCTTTTTTTGGGTCCCTCGCCAGCTCTCCTGGCTCCTCCCCCTTGGCCAGTGCCCCCAATAGCAAGCCTCTTGCTGTGGGGGTACTGGTGCGTGTTCACTCGATGGGTCCATAGGGCACATAGAGCCGTAGCTCGGCCCCGCCACCCACACTCTCCTTACTGGCTGTGATTGACACAGTGGGAGCTAATGGCTGTTGCATCTCAGCCAATGAGGAGAGACAGACCCTGGACTGGCTCACATGCACATCGCTGGATCGAGATTGGGCTCAGGTAAGTATTGGGGGGGCCGGGGGGAGGGGGATCAGGACACAGAAGGTTTTTTACCTTCAGGCATAGAATGCATAAAGGTATAAAAAACTTCAGCCTTTACAACCACTTTAAGCAGTAAAAGTGACTTTCATCAAATAGTCCCTGGTGGTGAATCAATCACTGCCATTCAAAACATGCACCTGGAAGATTCACTTGCAGTGAAGGTTTAGTGGATGTCAGATTCACTGACATATACCCTTTAAATATGCCCCTTAAAGTGGGTGTTTAAAGAGTTGCTTATGATTAAGCTATGTTTAGGACGAAACGCGTTGGGGGTTTCTCCTCCAGGTGAAAGGCATGAGCTGAAGCCACTTTTATTCAAATATTTTGTGTACATGTGATGCACAGTGTGCCGGGACTGAGTGTGGATGGGCTACATTTTTTTGTAGTTTAAGTGGAGCCTGATGAGCTGGATTTTGTCCTGACCAGCACCAGGGAACAGTGCACCAGTCGGGCTGCCAGCTTTTGGGGCATCTTGAGCGCAACAGTCTTCATTATTTGTTTGCTACAGTGGCTGCACTTCCTCCTGGCATCACTAGGGTTGTCAGTTCTAATCCCAACCATGGCACCACCGACATGGAGTTTGCATGTTCTCCCTGTGTCTGTGTGGCTTTCCTACTACACTCCAATGTCATGCTGGAAGGTGCATTGGCTCCTGTCTATATTGGCTCTTGTATGTCTATGTATGAATGTGAGTTAGGGACCTTAGACTGTAAGCTCTTTGAGTTCAGGGACTGATGTGAATGTACAATATACTGTATATACTGTAAAGTGCTGAATAGATTGTTGGTATGCTCTAAATAACTGTAACAAAAAATAAATATGGTGTACAGACGGCTGCATGGGGCATCACGGCCACCATGTGCACAAGGGTCTGAAGGGGTGGCCAGGATATCTGGCATCAGTTCACCTTTTGATTTTTGGTAAAATGGTGAACCTATCCAATTAATAACATTAAAAACAAAGTTTAGCAGGGCTGGATCTAGTCTGTCTGATGTGAGGGTTCAGTAAAAAGTGTCAGGGGGGCAGAGATGTCAGGGGGGCAGAGATCAGCAGGGCAGTGTACAAGTGGTTAGCAGGGCAAATAACAGGGTCAGTATTATGTAGGGCAGCATATAGAGGCCATTAGTTTGTGGGGCAGTGTACAGGAGACAACAGAGCTGAGGACAGGGGTCAGTGCTGGCAGGACAGAGGATAGGGGTCACTGCTGGCAGGACAGAGGATAGGGGTTACTGCTGGCAGGACAGAGGACAGAGGTCACTGCTGGCAGGACAGAGGACAGGGGTCACTGCTGGCAGGACAGAGGACAGGGGTTACTGCTGGCAGGACAGAGGACAGAGGTCACTGCTGGCAGGACAGAGGATAGGGGTCACTGCTGGCAGAACAGAGGAGAGGGGTCACTGCTGGTAGGGCAGAGAACAAGGGTCACTGCTGGAAGGACAGAGGACAGGGGACACTTCTGGCAGGACAGAGTACAGGGGTCACTGCTGGAAGGACAGAGGACAGGGGACACTGCTGGCAGGGCAGAGAACAGGGGTCACTGCTGGAAGGACAGGGGACACTGCTGGCAGGGCAGAGGACAGGGGTCACTACTGGCAGGGCAGAGGACAGGGGTCATTGCTGGCAGAACAGAGGACAGGGGTCACTTCTGGCAGGACAGAGTACAGTGGTTACTGCTGGTAGGGCAGAATATAAGGGTCACTGCTGGCAGGACAGAGGACTGGGGTCACTGCTGGCAGGACAGAGGACAGGGGTCACTGCTGGAAGAACAGATAACAGGGGTCACTGCTGGTAGGGCAGAAGATAAGGGTCATTGCTGGAAGGGCAGAGGACAGGAGTCACTGCTGGAAGGACAGAGTACAGAGGTTACTGCTGGCAGGGCAGAGGATAGGGTTCACTGCTGGCAGGGCAGAGGATAGGGGAGGGGGTACAGGTAGCCTTCCCCATCGCACTGGGCCCCTTGTTGACCAGATAATTGATTTATCTGGGCCATACTATCACTTGTACATTTACAAAGCTGCAAGGAGAGGGACAGTGCAGTTGTCTGCAGTATGGTTCGGGGGGCAGGCAGAGTGTTCGGGGTGGAGGGGGGAAGGTTGGCTTTAAGGGGGACAACTAAAATCTGGGGGAGGGCATAGCCCATCCCAGCACCCCTCTAGATCCAGCCATGGGGTTTAGTTGCACACATTTACACATATCTGTGAAAGTCACAGTGCCCATGTCAAGGCTCCCCTATATCCTGCAGTCCTAATTCTATAGGTTTGGGAGTCTCCAAGTTGGAACACATATAGCATTGAATAGAGTAGGGATCCCATGTGTCTCTGAGCCTTAAAGGAAGAGTGGACTCACTCCCGGAAATCCTGCCCTTACTCCACGGGAGTCAACCTCACGGCCCTCCAGCTGTTGCCAAACTTCAAGTCCCATGAGGCATTGCAAGATTGAAAGTTACAAGCATGGCTCCCAATCGTAGAGGCATGATGGGACTTTTGCAACAGCTGGAGATCCACCAGTTTGACACCCTTGCCTTAATCTATCTACCCTTTTCTATATATGTTCCAACTTGGAGACTCCCAAAACAATAGAGAGTAAGGACCACAGTATACAGAGGAGCCTTGACGTGGGCACTGCAGCTTACACATATATTTTCAAATGTGTGCAACTAAGGCCCCATGTACACGGGACACTTCTGAACGATGGAAACTGACTGCTGGAAAACGTAGGTTAAAAACATCTGTTTAGCTGCGTTCGCATAACGCGTTTATGCGCTTTTATGCGCGTTTGTGTTTAGAAGCGTTTTTTTAAAGATAAGCACAGGAGAACCTCCCAAATGCCCAGAATGCACTGAAAAGTGGTAAATTATTAACTATTTCTGACTGTTTCAGAGAAATACAGAGAGTAGAAGCAGACACAGTAGTATGTGTTGAGATAATTAGGTGTGAGTTGCTCATTAACATTTCTTTTGTTTCCAAGGGTGGGAAGGATGTCTGGTGGACAGAGTCATTAAGGTCACCTGGCAGGGGGTCTTCATGAGGAATTTGAGGTGTGAATGGTCATTAACATATCTTTTGTTTCCAAGGGTGGGAGAGGTCTGAGGTGTGAATGGTCATTAACAGGGGTGGACTGACCATTTGGAAACTCGGGCACCACCCGAGGGCCCGGGGTCAGTGGGGGGCCCCATGAGATTCCTCTGGTACCTTTTTCATAGGCTTTTTTGAGTTTGAGCAAGGACACAGGGGCCCCATGATCCCCTATTGCCTGGGGGCCCCATGAGTTGTCAGTCCGCCCCTGGTCATTAACATATCTTTTGTTTCCAAGGGTGGGAGAGGTCTGAGGTGTGAATTGGTCATTACAATGTGTGACAAGCTTGGTAGGAACATCCTGTGTTCAGTGTTTTGTCCATCTGAGCACCTTGAAAACTCTTTGCATGCATTTTTCATGATGAAAAAATACTCTGGACAGTAATCGGGAAGAGTTAAAAAAAAAATTCAAACGCAAACGCTTATAAACATGATTTGCCGCGTTTAGACACGTCTAGCCGCATTTACAAGCATTTTGCGTTTGAAACGCTGATAACATCGACGTCTGAATGCGAGTTTGTTGCATTCAAAAAGGCGACTGTAAACTCAGCCTCTGTTTTTAAAGTGAATCGTTAGACAGGCTCTCTTCGGGTTTATTTTTGCAGGCTGGTTGGGAAGTGTGCTGGGCTTTTTGTGTTTGTTTGTGCTCTTCTATGTGCACCTTACTGCAAAGGCCAGTTATAGATTGGGGTGGTTGCCACTTTTTTGTAAAAAAAGGTGAACTTACCCTTTAAATCCTAGATACCCCGAACAGGGACTACACGAGGTTCATGAGATGCGTTCCCGACCACATTATATGAACCATATCGGCGGTTTTGTTCATTCTCCCTGCCCGCTCCAGTTTCTCCTCTCCCGGCATCCACAGGGGTCTGAATTAATAATCCATCAAAGTGTCAGATACGAATCTTGTTTGCCGTGTTTACAACTACTCAAGTCTGCGCCTTTGTCATATTTCAGGATCGCTTCGCCGAGAATGCAAAGTTCAAGGCGGCCAATTCATACTTAATTCTGCGTTCTCAAAACAATCGATTCGGGGACTTGTGACGCGGCTGACGCGGTACCGAGGCCCTTTTTATTTCCGCGTCGCTCTCACAACGGAGGCAGTTAACTGAAGAATCTCGCTGGTTGGTGGAAAGGTCACCCTTCTCATCCCATCCCCTACATTCTCAACTGTGAAAGAAAAAGCAGAGAATTGCATGTATAGAATCAACCGTAAAAGGTGAAAGAGCCATTGTGAAATGTTCAACAAAAACAACTTCACTTTTTTTATTTTATTTTTCAGTGTTACTTTTGTTTTCAGGAAAGGTTTCAGCTTTAAAAAGAGGACAAACGAGTAAGCTCTTTACCTTGACAATTTCTTGTAGATCAGTTTGGCCAGTCTTGTGATTTACAGTCTGAGACAATATACAACTAGAGGGTGAAACCGCTATCTGCCTGGATGCTGCTCCTATCCATCCTGCTCCTTGGACTGTAAATAAGGCCTCGTACACATGGGAGTACTACAGTGTACACCCATCTGAGGGCCATATTTACCCGCATGGGGATGCCCAGGTGTTCTGTACATTCACTTGCAAGCATTCCCTGGTCTCCTCCTCCCATTCCCGTCTCCAGGACTTCTTCAGAGCTTCCCCCATCCTCTGGAACTCACTACCCCAATCCCTCAGACTGTCACCTACCCTCCTCACCTTTAGGCGCACCCTGAAAACCTATCTCTTCAGAGAAGCCTACCCCACCCTCACCTAATTGTTGATCTCCTCCACTCTTCCTACCACTCCATCCCCCACAGCTATTCCTCCTGTACCACTATCCCCTCCCTCCTAGATTGTAAGCTCCAAGGAGCAGGGCCCTCGAACACATCATGTATTGTATTGTTACTGTACTGTCTCGTGTACTGTCTCCTATTGTAATGTACAGCGCTGAGTGAACTGGCGCTATATAAGTACTGTATAATAATAATAATTCCCGTTCATGTCAATTGGGATGCAGTAGCTGCTCCCAGTTTGACATCCGTGCAGATGCTGTCACACGGCCCCAACTGTAAACAGTGTGTGTTTGAAGCTGTGTACCCACATGGCGGCTGTTTCACACCAACATACTATCTGGGGGTCACTTGGCAGTCAATCACATTTAGTGGACAGTGCGCAGCAGTCCCATGTGAAAGCATCATGAAGCCATTAAAGTGAGCCATTCTCCCTTAACTGTCTCTTTCCCCTCCGGGTCATTAGTATTTACTGGGATAGGATCTCTGCAGTCAATTCCTTTGTAGGTACACCCAGGGCTGCTGTTAGAAACAAGGGGGCCCCATACAGCCAACATGACAGGGCTTCCCCAACAAAAAAAAAACACAGTTTACTATGCTTCAGTTATGAATGAACACAGTGAGTGATCGGTACCAATCACTCGTTGTGTTTTTTCATGAAAGGAAGGGCCTGGTAAATGTGACATTTATCGAACTGTGTACCCACATGTGTCCACATTGTGTTGAAATCGACATGAATGGGACTACCTGCATGGAATGCACAAACCACCTTGCAAGTAAGGGCTTGCAATTGGTTGGATGTTACTGACAAGAGTACAACTTGCTGCCCCTCTCCGTGCTAGAACAGTGACCCTCCTGCTGAGGTTTTACCAGAGGCCTCCCCCCGACCTTCCTAGCCATCAACCTTTGTGTCTCCAAAGGAAGGAATGTCCACATACAATAGAGTTGCTGCACTTTACAGGTGGTACTTGGAAAATGGCACAAAAAAACACATGCTTACTATGCTTCAGTTATGAATGAACACAGTGAGTGATCAGTACCGATCACTCATTGTGTTTATTCAGTGACATTTATCGGACCCTTCCTCCACTCTCCATCCTGAAGAATCCTATTGTGTGCTTGCAGCTGCCAGTGGGAGGAGAGATGGGAAAACACTTCGGGGGTGGGGGCACAAAAGGGGGGGAATGTGTGGTGCACGGAGGGGGGGGGGAATTATTGTAACCAATCCCCTGTATGGCTCTCCCTGTGGGAGGCGGAGGAGAAGCTGTACAGGGGGTTGATTCCACTAATTGCCCCCCACTGTACCAATCACCCTCCAATCCAAACAACTGCTGGGGCCCCCCTGCTGGCCTGGGCCCCATACAGGATGACTGGAGTTACCCCCTTATCCACGGCCCTGGGTACACCTCTCCTGGGTTACCCCAGGGGAATAGCCTTACATAGGAAACTATTGGCCCGGTCTAAAAGGCTTTTTGCAACCCACCCTAGCCCTCACTTCCATAAGGGTCAGGGATTCTACAGCTGACTCTTTTAGGTGCAAGTCTATGTCTCCCCTGGCCTCCAGCCCTATCCAGGGCCTCCACTTGCTGGCTGCATCCACATAGATGTTGAATGTATGGCTCCCATGCCCGAACAGTACTAGGACTCCTCCAGACCTGGCTTATATCTGGGTCCTGACTCACCCATGACATCACTACAGACGTGGCCTACATAAAGGAAGCCTAGTACTTGATGACACTACCTTCTGTAGCCACAGAGCCACTAGCTAACTGCACCTGTCTGCAACCTGTGCATCCCTGTGAGGGTAACCAAGGTCCTCGCATGGGTGTCCACTGTAGAATGCCCATGTGAATGAGGCATAAGGAGTACCTGTCTGGTGCTCCCACCCCTTCTGTATTAACAACCCTCAAACCTCCAGCTGTGCTTCACCCCAGTGCCTGAAACATGACATCAGTGTGCTATACAGCTAGCGTGACAACGCTCTGTTCCTGTCTCACAATTTTCCTCCTGCGTTGCCACCCTGGGCTTCTGATGAAGACTACAAGTGGCTGATTCAACACATTACCCATGCGTGGTCCACAGTTGTCACCATTATGAATCCCACCCAGAAAAATGCCATACAGCCAATGCTGGGGTACAAGAGGAAAGTGGCTGCAGGAGATCAGAAGAAATTCAGGAGGAATAAAAGTGAAAACAGGATTTTTTTTTAGGGTAATAGTCTATAATTTATTATTTCAGGGTGGAACTCCTAAAGGCTCATGTACACTGCAGCTGATAGACTCACGTTTAGGAGCTTTTCTGCGTTTTTTTCAGCAGCCCCTGAACTCTCCCTAATGTTTTCCTATGTGGCCATGCAGGGGTGGACTGACAACTCATGGGGCCCCCCGGGCAATAGGAGAAAATGGGGCCCTTGTGTCCTCGCCTACACTCAAACCACACCCAAAAAAGCCTATGAAAGGTACCAGGGGCATCTCATGGGGCTCCCAACTGACCCTGGGCCCTCGGCCAGTGCCCGAGTTCCCAAATGGTCAGTCCATCCCTGTGTCCATGTACACATCGTCGTTTACAGTTGTTTACAGGCAGTTGAGTTTACAGCAGGGGCGGACTGACAACTCATGGGGCCCCCGAGCAATAGGGGATCATGGGGCCCCTGTGTCCTTGCCCAAACTCAAAAAATCCTATGAAAAAGGTACCAGGGGCATCTCATGGGGCCCCCTACTGACCCCGGGCCCTCGGGCAGTGCCGGAGTTCCCAAATGGTCAGTCCGCCCCTGGTTTACAGTTGTTTTTTTGAATGCACCAAACTTGCATTCAGGAGTAGATTTTATCAGCGTTTCAAATGCCAAACGCTTGTAAACGCTTGTGAACGCATTCCTAAGTGTTTGCGTTTTTTTAACTCTTCCATTTCCAGTTGATGTCCAAAGCCTTTTTTCATGATGAAAAATGCATGCAAAGCGTTTTCCCGGTACTCAAATGGACCCGGTACACCATACTTTGAGGTTTCGCATGAAAGAAAATATGTTAGACACGGCTGCAATAATTTCTGCACAGAAATGAGCCGGAACACATCCAAACACCACAAAAAAAAAAAGACAGCTAATCTCAACACATACTGCTCTCTCTGCTTCTGCTCTCTCTATTTCTCTCAAAATGTCTGAAATAGTTAATTTTTTACTGGTTTTCAGTGCATTCTGGGCATTTTGGAAGGTCTCCTGAGGTTATCTTTAAAAAAACGCTTCTAAATGCAAACGTGCATAAACGCGGTATGCAAACGCGGCTAAACAGTCGTTTTTTAACCTACGTTTTCCAGCAGTCAGTTTCCATCGTTCAGAAGTGTTTTCCAAACGTCCCGTGTACATGGAGCCTAAATGTTGGAGAATCTCTGTGAAATATGACGGTACTCACCTCTTCTCAATAACAGATTTTTCATGACAATTACTTCTTTTCCATCTATTGGGCAAGTGGCAGGGGTGTTTCTTTTCTTTAATGTAGCCATAAAAAGAAGTTAGTACTTAGAAATGTCTTTAACCGATGTTTTGATAAATCCTCCTTAGCTCCAGTCTGCATTTATATTATTATGAACACTTGATTGAAATCAAAAACAATTGCTCAGAAGAAAAATAAAAACTGAACAGTAAATGAATGACATGATGTTCCAAATGTGTATTGTAAATAGAATGTAACATTGTTCATCAGTTGGCATTAATCAAGTGAAAAAGAATACACGCATTGCAATGTACAGGTCAAAGGAGGTAATAATTCATTTAAAAAGGGAATAAGTAGTTGCTGACACCAATGATAAGTCAACATTCATCCCAATGACACCAGTGACGGGGCATTATTCCTTCCGCTGACACCAATGATGGAGCATTAGTCCTTCCACCAGGGGCGGACTGATAACTCATGGGGCCCCCGGGCAATAGGGGATCATGGGGCCCCTGTGTCCTTGCCAAAACTCAAAAAAGCCTATGAAAAAGGTACCAGGGCCATCTCATGGGGCCCCCTACTGACCCCGGGTCCTCGGGCAGTGCCCGAGTTTCCAAATGGTCAGTCCGCCCCTGCCTTCCACTGACACTAGTGATGGGATACTATTCCTTCCAGACACCAGTGATGGAGCACTATTCTTTCCACTGACACCAATGATGGGGTGCTATTCCACCAACTGACACTAATGATAAGTCAACATTCATCCCAATGACACCAGTGACGGGGCATTATTCCTTCCACTGACACCAATGATGGGGCATTAGTCCTTCCACTGACACTAGTGATGGGATACTATTCCTTCCAGACACCAGTGATGGAGCACTATTCCTTCCACTGACACCAATGATGGGCTCTATTCCTCCCACTGACACCAATGATGGGGCACTATTCCTCCCACTGATACCAATGACAGGGCATTATTCCTTCCACTGACACCAATGATGGGGCATTAGTCCTTCCACTGACACTAGTGATGGGATACTATTCCTTCCAGACACCAGTGATGGAGCACTATTCCTTCCACTGACACCAATGATGGGCTCTATTTCTCCCACTGACACCAATGATGGAACACTATTCCTCCCACTGATACCAATGACGGGGCATTATTCCTTCCACTGACACCAATGATGGGGCATTAGTCCTTCCACTGACACTAGTGATGGGATACTATTCCTTCCAGACACCAGTGATGGGGCACTATTCCTTCCACTGACACCAATGATGGGCTCTATTTCTCCCACTGACACCAATGATGGGGCACTATTCCTCCCACTAATACCAATGATGGGGCTCTATTCCTTCCACTGACACCAATGATGGAGCACTATTCCTCCCACTGATACCAATGATGGGACTCTATTCCTCCCACTGACACCAGTGATGGGCACTATTCCTCCCACTGACACCAGTGATGGGCACTATTCCTCCCACTGACACCAGTGATGGGCACTATTCCTCCCACTGACACTGATGGGGCTGTAACGGAACCGGGCCCAGACTGCACTTGGGTATTTCTGTTAGACTACCGCTTCCCTGTCCGAACACAGATCCCCGGACACCACCGCTGATCATGCAGGAAATAGACAGCACCAGACTCTTCTGAAGACAGGAAGTCAATTGCTTTATTTTAACACAAACACAAGATATATACACAGGGCGGGGAAATACAACCAGGAACAGGAAACACATCAGCAGGCCCTCCCATCAGGGGGAAAGGCTGCCGGAAACACCCCCCACCAAACCAAGACACAGAACAATGGGATGCAGCACATGGCAGTGAACAATGACCAACCCCCACACCAATGCACAAACATTACATCCCATAATAGTTTGCTAGAACAATGGGATGCAGCCCCTTGGCAGCGAATAATGGAAAAAAACCCCACCCCACCTTTACATGTCTACGCCATATCAGGACAGACCACCCTGTACCCCTAACAGGCACAGGGTGGGTTACACATAAGAGGAACAACAGGGGTCCCCCCACACCCAAAAGTCACTCCCGTCACAGGGGTACTATTCCTTCCACTGACACCAATGATGGGGCACTATTCCTCCCACTGACACCAATGATGGGGCACTATTCCTCCCACTGACACCAATGATGGGGCACTATTCCTCCCACTTATACCAATGATGGGGCACTATTCCTCCCACTTATACCAATGATGGGGCACTATTCCTCCCACTTATACCAATGATGGGGCACTATTCCTTCCAATGACACCAATGATGGGGCACTATTCCTTCCAATGACACCAATGATGGGGCACTATTCCTCCCACTTATACCAATGATGGGGCACTATTCCTCCCACTTATACCAATGATGGGGCACTATTCCTCCCACTTATACCAATGATGGGGCACTATTCCTTCCAATGACACCAATGATGGAGCACTATTTCTTCCACTGACACCAAGAATAGATCATTTTTTTTCCTTCCACTGGCACTAATGATGGGACACTATTTCTCCCACTGATACAAATGATGGGGCACCATTCCTCCCACTGAAACCAATGATGGGGCACTATTAGTCCCACTGAGTCCAACAATGAGACATTATTCCTCCCACTGACACCAGTGATGGGGCACTATTCCTCCCACTGATACCAATGATGGGGCACTCTTCCTACACTGATACCAATGATGGGGCACTATTCCTCCCACTGACACCAATAATGGGGCACTATTCCTCCCACTGACACCAATAATGGGGCACTATTCCTCCCACTGATACCAATGTTGGGGCATTATTCCTCCCACTGACACCAATGATGGGGCACAATTTCTCCCACTGACACCAATGATGGGGCACTATTCCTCCCACTGACACCAATGATGGGGCACAATTTCTCCCACTGACACCAATGATGGGGCACTATTCCTCCCTCTGACACCAATGATGGGACACTATTCCTCCCACTGACGCCAATGATGGGGCACTATTCCTCCCACTGACACCAAGGATGAGGTACTATTCCTCCCACTAATACCAAGGATGAGGTACTATTCCTTCCACTGATACCAATGATGAGGTACTATTCCTCCCACTGACACCAACGATGAGGTACTATTCCTCCCACTGATACCAATGATGAGGTACTATTCCTTCCACTGACACCAATGATGGGGCACTATTCCTCCCACTGACACCAATGATGGGGCACTATTCCTTCCACTGATACCAATGATGGGGCACGATTCCTCCCATTGACACCAATGATGGGGTCTATTCTTCCCACTGATACCTGTTATGGGGCATTATTCCTCCTTCTACTGACCAGAGGCACTACTTATTTTTTTATTATAAAATTTTTTGGCGTTGAGAGAAGACAGTTGCTCAGTGGTGTAACAACAGATAAGATTATAAATATTATAAACATCAATCAGGAAGATATATAAGCAAGTCCATGGTGTGAACATTAATGATAACAGCTCCCCATAGAGTGAAGCAGACTCTAGGAATATAAAAGAACCCAAGGGGGCGCCAACCTAGGTGCAGTATGTTAAAAAAAAGTTTATTAATAAAATAGCAAATAGCTACTCACAAGAAGGAACTAAGATAAGGTGTTAGAACATGCCCTCATATAGGGTCAGTGCAAAGGCCGATGATATCCAGTGGTGTCCGGGTCCCAGGGATGGGATGGGTGTCAGCGGTGGACGCACAGAAGTCCGGAACTAAGCCTCAGACTTCTCAGCCTCTCCACTCCACCTTTCCTGACAGCATTGCTTGTGTTGGGGGTAGGTTAGCACTGTTTTTTTTAATATTTAAAACAAAATAATAAATTCCAGCAAAAAATGTGCATTTATTTATTTTTGTCCAAAAGGTGAACTTATCCTTTAAATTCAAAACAACTGCACTTGGTGTCAAATATCTAAATACCCGTGAACAGCAGCCCTCAAAACTCCCAATACCAGTGCAATGTATAGTCCATCAACCAATGTCTGCATAGAAACTACAATTCTCATGTTCTCCTGTGTGAGTTTTTATTTATTTATTTTTATTTCAGGTACTTATATTTATTTTATTTATTTCAACTTATATAGCGGCGTCAATTTATGCAGCGCTTTACATATATATTGTACATTCATATCAGTCCCTAACCCTCAAGGGGTGTACAATCTAAGGTCCCTAACCCTCAAGGGGCGTACAATCTAAGGTCCCTAACCCTCAAGGGGTGTACAATCTAAGGTCCCTAACCCTCAAGGGGCGTACAATCTAAGGTCCCTAACCCTCAAGGGGTGTACAATCTAAGGTCCCTAACTAGAGATGAGCGAATCGAACTTGGCGAAGTGGAATTCGTTTCGAATATTAGGAAAAATTCACGCCGAATCCGAAAATTAGCAGACTTCGGGTGCGCGAATCGAAATTTTTCCAAAAATGGCGGCGACATGTGTGGCGACGGAGCGGGGATCTCTGGGAAGGCGCGCAGACAAGGCGCGCTGACCCATAATGCATTCATTCATGACATGTGATCGCATTAGCCAATCAGCAGCCAGCCAGCCAGCACTGTGTAATGGTGGAGCTATAAATTGCGGCCATCTTACAATTCTCCATTTGCCTCCGGTCATTCAACAGAGACAGACCTGTCTGTATTAGGGACAGAGTTAGGGCCACAGATACTTTAGGGACACAGAATCTTTACTGAGGGACACAGAATTGTTACTCAGGGACACAGAATTGTTACTCAGGGACACAGAACTGTTACTCAGGGACACAGAATTGTTACTCAGGGACAGACACAGAATTGTTACTGAGGGACACAGAATTGTTACTGAGGGACACAGAATTGTTACTGAGGGACACAGAATTGTTACTCAGGGACACAGAACTGTTACTCAGGGACACAGAACTGTTACTCAGGAACAGACACAGAATTGTTACTGAGGGACACAGAATTGTTACTGAGGGACACAGAATTGTTACTGAGGGACACAGAATTGTTACTGAGGGACACAGAACTGTTACTCAGGGACACAGAATTGTTACTCAGGGACAGACACAGAATTGTTACTGAGGGACACAGAATTGTTACTAAGGGACACAGAATTGTTACTGAGGGACACAGAATTGTTACTGAGGGACACAGAATTGTTACTCAGGGACACAAAATTGTTACTCAGGGACACAGAATTGTTACTCAGGGACACAGAACTGTTACTCAGGGACACAGAATTGTTACTCAAGGACACAGAACTGTTACTCAGGGACACAGAATTGTTACTCAAGGACAGTCACAGAATTGTTACTGAGGGACACAGTATTGTTACTGAGGGACACAGAATTGTTACTGAGGGACACAGAATTGTTACTCAGGGACACAGAATTGTTACTCAGGGACACAGAACTGTTACTCAGGGACACAGAATTGTTACTCAGGGACAGACACAGAATTGTTACTGAGGGACACAGAATTGTTACTCAGGGACACAGAATTGTTACTCAGGGACACAGAACTGTTACTGAGGGACACAGAATTGTTACTGAGGGACACAGAACTGTTACTCAGGGACACAGAATTGTTACTCAGGGACAGACACAGAATTGTTACTGAGGGACACAGAATTGTTACTGAGGGACACAGAATTGTTACTGAGGGACACAGAATTGTTACTCAGGGACACAGAATTGTTACTCATGGACACAGAACTGTTACTCAGGGACACAGAACTGTTACTCAGGGACACAGAATTGTTACTCAGGGACACAGAACTGTTACTCAGGGACACAGAATTGTTACTCAGGGACAGACACAGAATTGTTACTGAGGGACACAGAATTGTTACCGAGGGACACAGAATTGTTACTGAGGGACACAGAATTGTTACTGAGGGACACAGAATTGTTACTCAGGGACACAGAACTGTTACTCAGGGACACAGAATTGTTACTCAGGGACACAGAATTGTTACTCAGGGACAGACACAGAATTGTTACTGAGGGACACAGAATTGTTACTGAGGGACACAGAATTGTTACTCAGGGACACAGAACTGTTACTCAGGGACACAGAACTGTTACTCAGGGACACAGAACTGTTAATCAGGGACACAGAATTGTTACTCAGGGACAGACACAGAATTGTTACTGAGGGACACAGAATTGTTACTGAATCAATGCAATCTAAGGTCCCTAACCCTCAAGGGGCGTACAATCTAAGGTCCCTAACCCCTGAGGGACGTACGATCTAAGGTCCCTAACCCCTGAGGGACGTACGATCTAAGGTCCCTAACCCCTGAGGGACGTACGATCTAAGGTTCCTAACTCCCAAGGGGCGTACAATCTAAGGTTCCTAACCCTTAAGGGGCGTACTATCTAAGGTCCCTAACCCTCAAGGGGCATACAATCTAAGGTCCCTAGGTCCCTAACCCTCAAGGGGTGTACAATCTAAGGTCCCTAACCCCTCAAGGGGGCGTACAATCTAAGGTCCCTAACCCTCAAGGAGCATACAATCTAAGGTTCCTAACCCTCAAGGGGTGTACAATCTAAGGTCCCTAACTTACATTCATATATACACATACTCCCGAAACGCATTAGCACTTCACCCGAGGACGCATGCTGTCCACGACTAGCACCTTTGACTTCTTGCCTCTGTTTTTATGACCTTTTATGGCTTGTGAGTATGTTTTTGCATCTTTATAATACACAAGGAGAGTGCACCCTGTTTTGTTCTTTTCTACATACTAGGGCCAATTTAGACAGGATCCAATTAACCTACCAGCATCTCTTTGAAGTGTGGTAGAAAACCAGAGTGCCTGTAGGAAACCCACGCAGGCACAGGGAGAACATGCAAACTCCAGGCAGGTGGGGCCGTGGCTGGGATTTGAACCAACAACCCTAGTACTGCCAGGTGGAAGTGCTAACCATTTAGCCACTGTGCTGCCCCTCTACCACTGTTACATTCTGCCTCTTACCACTGTTTAAGACCTCCAAATTATAATTAAGTCTCATAGACATACAAAAAATGTAGTGAAATGGGACTTTTGAGGCACAACATTATATATACAAATATTATTTTTGTTTAATTCATATTCATCAATAATTTTTTCTACAAAAATACATAACCATGACTTATAAAATGTTGAAACACCTAATTACAAAATGATAAAAAAAAATCTCAACAACATAGGGCAGCATATCTTGAAAGGTCATTCTTAGTGGTCCGACGCATTTCCTGGACAAAGTCCACTTCTGGAGACAATAGATGCACCAATGCTCTGGAAAAACATCCATCAACGTGCCATTGAAGGGAGGGTTGTAGCTGAAATGTATGGATAACCTCCCAAGGGAACAGAAAAAAAGAAATCCAGGGATTGCTATTTGAAGTGTTGTCCTTCCAACAATCTTCAATATTGGAAGCATGTCCTAAGGATAGCTCCATCTAGTCCATAGCCAATGATCCCTGTTTGGGATAATGCCTCTCCTCTTCAAGGGGTCTGTAGTGGGAAATATACTGTAGCAATAAAAGCTGCACCATCCAATTCTATCTAATCCATGTCCACGTATCCAGATTTAATTGTGATGGGCTGAACACCCCCCCTGTTCGGTTCGTGGTTGAACATTCGAACCTAATGAAAGTTCGAAATTCACTGCACAGCTACTAAAATACCGCATGAGTTATATTATTAACCATTAGCCACCCGGCCTATAGCCGTTTGGCGGCCGCAAAAATGCTGCAGCTTTCCGGGGTATACACCATTTGATGTCCTCCCGCACATGCGCAGTTTGCGCGGTTGCAGAGCCACGCAGCGGCGCGATCTGTCACCGGCCGTGTACCTTGGACACGGCTGATGACAAATCTGAGTACTGGCCCCCGTTGCCAGTACCATGTGACCTGCTGTGACCAATCACAGGTCACATGACAGTTGTATACATCGGATGGCTTCATTCATGCCATCCATTGTATACTAGTGCCTAGCTGTGAATGGTCACAGCAGGTCACATGCACATGTCATGTGATTAGCTGTGGCCAAATCACAGCTAAGCACAAAAAAAAAAAAACCCTGAAAGAATCGATGTCATTCAGGTAAATGCTTGCTTATAGCAAAGTAATTCTTTGCTATAAGCAAATTGTGTAAAAAAAAAAATAAAAAATACTGATCACTTCCCCAAAGTAGTACAATGTTACTATGGTAACATTGTACTACTTTGGTCATAGTAAAATATGAAAAAAAATCTTAAAAAAAATAAAAAAATGTAATAAAAAAATTAAAAATAATAAAAAAATTAAAAAAATAAAAAAAACAGTCAGTGTCCCTGATCACCGCCATGCCAGTTATATGATGATGCTGTACTGTACTGGTGACAGTATGTAAAAAAAAATAGTGAAAATAATTTTTTTCATTTTTTCATTTTCCGAAAAATTATGACAAAAAAAATACAACTTCAAAAAACTCGCCATTCCTCTTATGAAGTACGTCGGACTGTCTACTCTGCAAAAAGGGGTCATTTGGGGATATCTGTACTGTCCTGACATTTGGGGGATATCTGTACTGTTCTGAAATTTGGGGGATATCTGTACCGTCCTGACATTTGGGGGATATCTGTACCGTCCTGACATTTGGGGGATATCTGTACCGTTCTGACATTTGGGGGATATCTGTACCGTCCTGACATTTGGGGGATATCTGTACTGTTCTGACATTTGGGGGATATCTGTCCTGTCCTGACATTTGGGGGATATCTGTCCTGTCCTGACATTTGGGGGATATCTGTACTGTCCTGACATTTGTGGGATATCTGTACTGTCCTGACATTTGGGGGATATCTGTCCTGTCCTGACATTTGAGGGATATCTGTACTGTTCTGACATTTGGGGAATATCTGTACTGTCCTGACATTTGGGGGATATCTGTACCGTTCTGACATTTGGGGGATATCTGTACTGTCCTGACATTTGGGGGATATCTGTACTATTCTGACATTGGGGGATATCTGTACTGTCCTGACATTTGGGGGATATCTGTACCGTTCTGACATTTGGGGGATATCTGTACTGTCCTGACATTTGGGGGATATCTGTACTATTCTGACATTTGGGGATATCTGTACTGTCCTGACATTTGGAGGATATCTGTACTGTTCTGACATTTGGGGGATATCTGTACTGTTCTGACATTTGGGGGATATCTGTACCGTCCTGACATTTGGGGGATATCTGTACTGTCCTGACATTTGGGGGATATCTGTACTGTTCTGACATTCTTGGACCTCAAGAAATTAGATTGGCTGCCAGTACTTCAGGATTGATCAATATTCAGATCTATACCATAGTTTGTGAACTCTATAACTTTCCTACAAACTAAATAATACATCCTAATTTGGGTTATTTTCACCAAAGACATGGAGCAGAATACATCTCGGCCTAAATTTATGAAGAACAATTATTTAATTGTAAACTTTTATAACAGAAACAAAGAAAAATGTGGGATTTTTTTCAAAATTTTTGGTCTTTTTTTGTTAATTTAACAAAAAATAAAAACCCCAGCAGTGATTAAATACCACCAAAAGAAAGCTCTAGTTGTGTGAAGAAAATGATAAAATTTTAGTTTGGGTACAATGTTGTATGACCGCGCAATTGTCGTTCAAAATGTGAGAGCGCTGAAACCTGAAAAATGGCCTGGGCAGGAAGGGGGAAAATTGCCCGGTATTGAAATGGTTAAGTCATGCGATATTTTAGTAGTGAAAACATTATTGAGTGTAAAAAGAATTGCTGGCAATTAAAACGTTCTTTTTAAAAACATCATGGGGACCCCCCCCCCCCCCATCCATACCAAGCCCTTCGGGTCTGGTTTGGATTTTGAGAGGAACCTCCACACCAAAATTTAAAAAAAATGGCATGAGCGTCGCCCCGAAAATCCATACCAGACCCTTATCATGCTCTTAGCATGCAGCCAGGCAGGTCAGGAAAGGGGGGTAACGAGCGAGCGCACCTCCCCCTCCTGAACCATACCAGGCCACATGCCCTGAACATGGGGGGAAGTTTTGGGGCAGGGGGGCTCCTGTCCTCATGTTGATGGGGCCAAGGACATCTTCCCCATAACTGTGGCCGGTGGTTGTGGGGGTCTGCAGGCGGGGGGGCTAATCGGAATCAAAAAGGGGGCCCCCAGATATCGCCCCCCCATTGGAATGAGTATGGGGAACATGGTACCGCTACTCATTCACAAAAAAAAAAGGTGTAGCGTACAAAATGACAAAAGACAGTCTTTGACAAGTGCTTTATTAAAAGCAAAAATATAAAAAATGTTCCCCGAATGAGATCAAACATCCATCACAATGCCCGCTGCCACCACACTCTGTTCTCTACGCTTGCTCCCGGCATCTGACAGCTGCGCCAGTTCGTAAATACTGTGATGATGTTACAAGGGGGCGGGGTCACCTGGTTGGCCCGCCCCCCTTATGACATCATCATGTGCTGTGATTGGCCAAAGCATTGCACCTGACCTGTGGTCAGATGCATTGCTTTGGCCGATCACAATGCATTGTCAGGGTGCAGTGTATTGTGGGGTGCAGTGAGCAAACACCACGCCAAACGGCCTTACCATTTGTGTGTTCACCAAACACATACACAGCCGACGTTCGACTCGAACATCAAGCCCAACCCTAGCATTAATCTTCTATAAAATCACCCTGCACTCCTTCTGTTGAATACTTATACACTACTGCTCTCCTCCATAACCACCACCACACACTCTCTCTGGTCACTGGGAGCAAGAAAAACTCCAGCGGGCACTCCAATGAGACTTCCATCCAGCCACCTCCTCCTCTCACAGCACAAAAAATGTCCGGCAAAGAAAAAGCAACAAATCTCATATCACAAAACCGCTAAATTTATTGAGTTACATACTGTGGGGTTACTCACAAACAAGATTTACACAGTCACATTGAAGAAAACACCACCTCCGCTAATCTGGGCAGCGTGATGACATCGGCAAAGGCTTTGGCCCAACAAAATGCGTCGGGGTGGAGCCTGTGCTGACGTCATCATGCTGCCCGTGACTTGTGCCAATGTCATCACATTGACCGGATTAGCGGCAGCAGTGTTTTGTTCAATGAGATTGTGCACATTTTGTTTGTGAGTAGCCTTACAGTATATAACTCAATCAATGCAGAGGTTTTATGCCATGAGATTTGTTGCTTTCTTTGCTGGACACTTTCTGTGCTGAGAGCGGAAGAGGTTATAGAGCTGCTCCAGTATCCCTCTAATGTGTATTCAGCAAACAAAGACCTACCTATAATTTGGATATTATAATTTTTCTTTAACCCCCCTGGCGGTATTCCCGAGTGTAGCTCGGGGTTAAGTTTCAGTACCAAAAGCAGTAACCCCCCCCCCGAGCTACACTCGGGAATACACTGCAGCTTTGCTCTGGGATCCCTCGATCACTTACCTTGTCCTGCGCTCCCGCGATGTCCTCCCTGCAGTGTCCCCAGCCATGTCCTCCGGCCAGTGTCGGCATCTGTCTTCCGGGTTCCGTTCCCTGCGACGTCGGGACGTACGGGGGACGGAACGGCGGGAAATTTAAAAATTTTAAAGAGTGACATTCCCTAAATACACTAAAATCACATAGTAAAACATTCCTGTATAAAACCATTTCACATACATTTTGTCCCGAGTGCTTTGTCCGGCGCCCTGCCTGCATTTTTACTGTTCTTTCTGCCTGGAAACTGAGAAACGTCCATGGCGTCCAAAAAGCGTCCCTTTAGGTCAAAAGCGGTTTTAGAACAGCTAGAGAACAGCGATAGTAAATCAGAACCACTTGCAGAATTGAGTGATAATGATTTGTGGGGGAAATTCCTCATCAGACACTGAAAACGATTCTGCGACTTTGCTCAGCGATGTGCGAACTTGGCGCTCTATTTCACATTTCAGTGTTTTTGGTTTGATGACATTATTGAATTAAATTTATTATTATTTTATTATTTTTTATGATTATTTATTATATTATAATTTATGATTTTGTGTTTCAAATTTTATCCTACCCGGGATGTTTACTAGACTCTTGTTCGGACAGATTTCAGTGAGTTATTACTAAGAATTACAGGCCGACAATAAAAAACTGAGATATTTCCATGCAAAAAAATGTACCGCTTTGAGCACAGAAATATGGACATAATCAGACCACTAGGGAAGTTAAATAAAATAGTTATTTTTGAGATCGGCAGTTCTTTATTCCCATCTCTGAATGTACGAATTTGCCAAATGCCGTCACGCCAATATTCAGCTCCCTTTGGTAAAGAAAAATACTTTGTTACACTTTCTTCTTGTATTTATTTTATCTTGCTTTATTTAAGATGTGTATAAATGGAGCAGATCTCGGGCGACTTCCCCCCCCCCCCCCTTCATTTTCCCCAACCTCTCCGACCGCAAATTGTTTAATGAAATCCAATGTAATTCATATTTGGGTTTCAAGGAGCTACTGCTGCTTTGTCATCCTACCCCAGAATATAAACATACCAAAATTGCTATTATTTAATGTCCTCATTAATCCCCCCTCCTGCCATACAGACTCATGGCTCAGCTGTTTGGCTTGGCAACGGCGGCCGAATTTGTAAAAGTTCCATTATGTGCCATCAAGACGGTCACTAATTCTTAATAACAGAATCTAATTGTGGCATGTTTCCTTTGATTCGCAGTTCTTGCGCTGCGGGCCTGTCCATGTAGCTTTGTTTTCCTTCTGCGCGGCCTTGAAGACATTCTGCTTGAATCTGTGATATGATATTTTTATGAGGTACTGTCAGATTTATAGGACGAAGGGGGGTTTCCTGTCTCAATGATTCGCTCGGTTTTCAGCTGTCGAGGTTAGAAGGGTTCCTTAACAGTCAGCCAGAAAAAAAAAAAATTGTAACAACAAAAAGTAATCAAAACCACGAATTCCTAAAACGGTGTGAACTTTTTACCCTTTCTTGAGTGCCTCATCAGAATTTTTTTTTCAGTTTTTTGTAAAATTTGGAGGCTTGTAAGGTGTGGAAAGTAATTGAAGAGGACTGCAACTGGATCATTTGTAAAACCTGTCCTTGTTCTTTGTAAGGTGAACAGTGGTTTAGAGCAGTGGAATGAATAAAGTCTTCAGATGGAAGGTTTGTTTTCTCAACTGCTAACTGCCAGAGCAGAACAGATCTGTGAAAGTATATGTATATGGTTTTTAAAGTGGACCTGTCATCAGATAGAGTTTTTCTTTGGTAGGCGCACCAGGCTAAGTAATGAGCCAGTGTAACACTTCCGGGCCAAAGCCAAGTCCAGTGCCAAGTCGCAACTCTACCTCTGATTCAAAACCAAACACAGTGGAGTATTATGGTTCTACTTGTTGGCTGCTTCATCAGTGCCATATTCCAGGTATTGACTGGCCGGTGGAACCACCGTGTGCGCAAAGATGTGAACATGGAGCCTCTGGAAAGTGACATTGTCTCATCTGAGGTGTAGAATATAAGTGATAGCTTATCTTTAGCAGAGCTCCTGATAGTAGGGGTGGGCTAGGAACCCTATTGTTTCCATTTTTCTTTGCTAAATGCTGTCACAAGGTCTCAGCCCTCAAGATTGTCCAAACAAGGGGTTAGCTGGGACAGAGTGGCTATGTCGTGAAGACTGTAGACAAATTATTGGGCAGAAGAGTAGTCAGATCCAGGCAGAGGTCATGGACAGGCAGCACACAAGAGAGTAATCAGGTCCAGGTAGAGGTGGTGGGCAGTTTGCAGGCAAGAGAGTGGTAAGGTCCAGGCAGGGGTCGTGGGCAATTGGCAGACAAGCAGGGGCGGACTGACCATTTGGAAACGCGGGCACTGTCAGTAGGGGGCCCCATGAGATGCCCCTGGTACCTTTTTCATAGGCTTTTTTGAGTTTGGGCAAGGACACAGGGGCCCCATGATCCCCTATTGCCTGAGGGCCCCATGAGCTGTCAGTCCGCCCCTGCAGGCAAGAGAGTAGTCAGATCCAGGCAGAGGTCATGGACAGGCAGCAGGCAGCAGGCAAGAGAGTAGTTACGTCTAGGAAGAGGCTGTGGACAGGCTGCAGGCAAGAGATCAATCAGGTCACGGCAGAGGTCTTGGGCAGGAGGAAGGTAAGAGAATAGTCAAGTCAAGGCAGATGTCATGGGTAGGTTGCAGGCAAGAGAGTAATCAGGTCCTACCAGAGTTCATGGGCAGGCAGCATGCAAGAGAATAGTCAGGTAAAGGCAGAGGTAAGGGGCAGGCAGCAAATAAGAAAGTAGTTAGGGCCAGTCAATGCAGAGTTTATGGGCAGGCTGCAGGCAAAAAAGTAATCCAGATAGATCCAGGCAGAGGTCATGGACAAGCAGCAGGCAAGAGAGTAGTTAGATCAAAGAAGGGGTTGTGGGCAGGCTGCAGTAAAAAGAATAGTCAGGTCACGGCAGAGGTCATGGGCATGAGGAAGGTAAGAGAGCAGTAAAGGCAGAGGTCTTGGGTAGATTGCAGGCAAGAGAGTAGTCAGGTCCATCCAGAGTTTGTGAGCAGGCAGAAGGCAAGAGAGTAGTCAGGTCTAGGCAGAGGTCATGGGTAGGTAGCAGGCAAGAGAGTAGTCAGGTCACGGCAGAGGTCATAGGCAGGAGGAAGGTAAGAAAGTAGTCAATTCAAGGCAGATGTCATGGGTAGGCTGCAGGTAAGAGAGTAGTCAGGTAAAGGCAGAGGTAAGGGTCAGGCAGCAAATAAGAGAGTAGTTAGTGTAACGATTGTGTGCAATAGGGACATGAAACCTGTACTCGGCAGCCACTTTTGTTTTTCATGAGCAATAATCTTCCTCCCCTACTCCCTCCTCCTGAAAACTGGAATTTGTAGCTGTAACTTTTAACAAACTTCAAAAGAACCTCTTATTTTAATTGAAACACAAATAGACCCAGCGTGCAGACCTGTCCAGGGCTGCAAAAAGCTAATTAGTCCTGGCAGGATGTCTGTTTCCACAAACCATGGAAAACACTTTCCTCTGCCCTGTCGTAAAACAATAATAACTCAGTCAAGCAGTCACACATGACCTGTAAGGCCATTAGAGCTCTAGGAATGCAGGGCGTCCCATAAAATGTCTATTCCACATGTAACAATTCCACATACAATTCATAGACTTCAACAGGAACAGGGCACATTAATATTAGATATATACAGTATTTGAATAGGGAATATCATTCCGTACAAATCAAGGTCATACAGTCTCTTTCCTCCTGAGTAACAAGGGTATGTTGTGTTTGGAATCCTTGGGTTCGCAATATAATTCTGAATAATAATCTGCCACTTGCTAGAATACCACCTGCACGTATTGGAAGTTTCTAATATTAGTATGAAACTGTAGTTGGGACTTGGTCATAAATTTGGTGACCTTCTAGCACCCATCCCCTAAACTGGATGACTGGTGAGTTGTTTTCAGGCGACACCCCTTTGATATCATAGAAAAGGGACTGACCGGATCTAGTAATGGAGTTCTCATTTAACATCAACCAAGGAACTTCTTAATGGACTTGAGAGTCAAGGCAACGGTTTTGCTCGGACAATTGAACTCTGCTAAAACCAAGGACCTTGCAAGTATTCTGCCTTCCTAACTCCTTTCTTTTATTTCTCAGTTGCATTATTTTTCTCTTTATTTCTTTCTAACATCCCATTCTGTAAATATTTAATTGCACCATTTTGGCCTTTTCATTAATAAACTCTATTTTGAAAAGTGTCAAAATTATCTCTAAGGCTTTTAATGCGAAATAAAGAATCCCTGTCTCTTGAAGAGTGCTACTGTATATAATAATCCTCTGAATGTACTTGTCTGTGGTGACAGCGTGTGGTACAGACGTTTATTGTTCACATTTGTTCTCACTAATATTGTGAAGGGTTGATAGTCCCAAAGCTATCTGGTAGCAGTTTGGCGTTTGAAGGGTTAATTACGTAATTATTTAACCTAGTGACAATCGCTCTCAGGCTGCTGGCACATAGATTGTGGTCCTGTGTGCTGGAAAATTTTTGTGCATGGCACAGCTGAGAGTGGCATTGTTACGTAAGTGGCAGCGCAGTGTGAGATTGGCTGGTCCTTTGTCATGAGTTGTTGAGAAGAGCAGGGGTTGGGCACCATGTTTGTCACAGTCAGGTCCAGGCATAGGTCATGGGAAGGCAAGAGAGTAGTCCAGTCCAGGCAGAGATCGTGGGTAGCCAGCAAGCAAAAGAATAGTCAGGTCAAGGCAGAGGTCATGGGCAGACAGCAGCTAAAAACGTAGTCCAGACAGGTCCAGGCAGAGGTCGTGAGCAGGCAAAAGAATAAGAAGGTCAAGGGAGAGGTCATGGTCAGGTGGCACAAAAGAGAGTAGTCAGGTCCAGGCAGAAGTCATGGGCATCTGGTAGGCAAAAGAACAGCCAAGTTAATCCAGGTCAGCAACAAGCTAGATATTCAGGATGTATAATTTCACAAAACATAGCTGGCGATAGGACCCAACACGAGTCTAAAAAGGCTGGTGGTTAAATACTCTTTTGGACAGAAGATACGGCTTGCATCATTTCATGGAATTCTGGAAGTCTTGACAGGGATTCTATGAGTACTGTAACAGATTCTTTGTGGAATGGGCAGCAGGACAGGTAAGTACAAATATAGTTCAATGCATTAAAGGAGCTCCAAACTTAATAGTGAAAGAGTTCAAATCTCTTTAATTATTTGTAACAAGATCCCATAGAAAAGTCAAAGCGTTTTGATAGCCAATGCACTCCCCCTTCATCATGGATAAGAAACATTATGAGCAGGGGAGGATTGAGCATTTGGAAACTCGGGCACTGCCCGAGGGCCCGGGGTCAGTAGGGGGCCCCATGAGATGCCCCTGGTATCTTTTTCATAGGCTTTTTTGAGTTTGGGCAAGGACATAGGGGCCCCATGATCCCCTATTGCCCGGGGGCCCCATGAGTTGTCAGTCCACCCCTGATTATGAGGACTTAGCAGGCTTCCATAAAAGTGGGAGAGCATTGGCACCCAAAACTCATCGGCTGTTCTATGTGATCACATTAAGATTTGTTACACAACTTGGACTCTTTTGCCATTTGGTTTGGTGCTCCTTTTGTATTTTTATGCTTCCATTCATATTCCAGATACCCACCAAGGGAAGTCTTGTTGTACGCAAGCTGCCTTACCAGAGCCAGTGAGCTTGTTGAAGTACAAGGCTTTCTTTCTTTCTTTCTTTTTCTTTCTTTCTTTCTTTCTTTCTTTCTTTCTTTCTTCCCAGAACTTCTTGGACATGTGCTTTTTGAGATACATTTTTATTTTTGCATAACCACTAGCCTACAGGGCACTGTCACCCCCTTCCTGCCCAGGCCAATTTCCAGCTTTCAGCGCTGTTGCACTTTGAATGACATGTCATGTAATACTGTACCTATATTACATTTTTATCATTTTTTTGTGACAGATAGAGCTTTATTTTGGTAGTATTTAATCACCTCTGGGTTTTTTATTTTTTCTTAAACAAACCAAAAGCCACTGAAAATTTTGAAAAAAAAACATTTTTTCTTAGTTTTTGTTATAACATTTTGTAAATAAGTGATTTTTCTCTTTCACTGATGTGCGCAAATGAGGCTGCAGTGATGGGCACTGATAGGCTGCACTGATGGACACTGATAGGTGGCACTGATGGGCGCTGATGAGGAGGCACTGGTAGGTGGCACTGATGGGCATTGACAGGCGTCACTGATGGGCACTGAAAGGCAGCACTCATATATGGCACTGATAGGCGGCACTGATAGGTGGCACTGATAGGCGGCACTGACTGGCACTAATAGGTGGCACTGACTGGCACTTTTAGGTGGCACTGACTGGCACTGTTAGGCGGCACTGATAGGCAGCACTGATAGGCAGCACTGATGCACACTGATAGGCGGCACTGACTGGCACTGATAGGTGGCACTGATTGGCAGCACTGATAGGTGTCACTGGCTGGCATTGATAGGTGGCCCTGACTGGCACTGATGGGTGACACTAAAAGGCAGCTCAGATGGGCACTGATATGTGGCATTGATGTTGCACTGATGGGCACTGAAATGGCACTTCTGGGCACTGGCACGTGGCACTGATGAGCACTGAGAGCTGGCACTGATGGACACTGACAGGTGGCACTGCTGTGGCTACAAAGATCATCAGGGCACACTGATCATCAGTGCTCTGATGATCTGTGTACACGTCCCCTCCGAGGAATGCTGATTCCCGGCTCTCCTCTCCTCTGTCAGTGTGACAGCTCATGGGGATAGAAATGCCGATAACCGGCATTTCCCTGTTTACATGTGATCAGCTGTGATTGGACACAGCTGATCACATGACCGGGCCAACATCTTCGGCTCTTTCCGTGGACTTTTGATCCGCTGTGTCCGAGGGACACATCACACCGCCGTTCGCCACGCTGTGCGCTCCGGGAGCCGTGCATGCGCGGTTAGAATGGAAGGACGTCATATGACGTCCTCCCAGAACGAGAGAACCGCCTTGCGCCCGTCATATTACTATTTGGCGGATGGGAGGCGGTTAAAATGTTTATTAGGGAGAGGGTCTTTTTAAAGAACCATTTGTATACAAGCCTCCCTCACTCTTTTTTTTGCATTGCTAAACTGTGTAATTGATATTTTTATTGGGTCACCCATTGATCCTAGCCGGCACTCTGGAGATTTTATAGCTCCGGTGTCCTCAGTACTCATCTCCTTTAGGTTTTCCATCAAGTTGGATGTTTTATAAGCAGTTTCTTAAACATGATAATGGGTTTGGCACTCTGAAATTTTCTTGTAATTCATCTTATAACATTTACAGTTGTGTAGACAGTTATTAGACTTACAATAGTTCCATCAGAGGAAATGATTGAAACTGTTTGTGGAAAATATAAATGTTTTTATACAAGGGTCTGTTCAAAAATCTATCAAAGAGAATTCCGTCACTGAAAATCAGTTTACTGTGCTGAAGGTCAGACTATGATCAATGGAGGGAACACGTCTACCTTTATGTTTATGATTATGGTCGGTGTTGCCAACCATCCATAAATCTGCAGACAGTTTGTAAAAAACAAGCACTTTTGTCCTGTCTGTTAAGGTCCGTAGACAAAGTGCCTGTAGAAAATCCACAGGCGTCCCTAGGGTTGGTGTCACCCGGTGCAGTAACACGTGGTGTCGCCCCTCCAGAGAGGAAGGAGCGGTGCCGGTGTAGCGGTAAAATGAGTATCCCTTGAAGACAAGGGTGGACTGACAACTCATGGGGCCCCGGGCAATAGGGAATCATGGGGCCCGAGTTCTCCCCTGCTTGAAGATATGTATCCCCTGAAGCAACTGCGTATGTGCCGGTTTCAGGTCAAAGAAGCCGATCTCTGACTTTAGCACAGAGCCGGTGATTGGCTTCTTCGGGCTGAAACTGGCACATGCGTAGTTGCTTCAGGGGATACTCATTTTACCGCTACACCGGGGCGGGGGCAGCTGTCACTGTGCCGGCATCCTGCTTCTGCACCCCCTGTGATGGTGTCACCCGGTGGGGCCCGCACCCCCTGCACCCCCCTAGGGATGCCACTGAGAAAATCCTCACATTGGTGACTATCATCTGCTCATGCACAGTCCCGCAGCCGGCTGATTAGTGAAGTTCCAGGCTCATCCTCCTATTGAGCAGTCAGTATGGCTTACATTCACATGCCCCGCTGAACGAGTTGAGGCTGAGCTCAGCAGTTCAATAATCAGCTGGTTCTGGAACTGCGCATGCGCAGATCAGAGTCGCCAACAAGGATTTTTTCCAGTGTTTTCCCGCCAGCCATTTGTGAGTCATGATCCACAGCCAGGAAGGTATGTGTAGGGAGGCACTCTGGAGGAGGTAAGTTGGAGGTATTCAAGAGGAGGATGTAAGAGGGTACTAAGAAGGGCTCTCAGGAGAATGGTAGAGGACACTCTGGAGGCACTCTGGAGGCACTAAAGGAGAACTCTGAAGGATGTAAGGGGTCACCCTACAGAATTTAAGGCACTCTGGAGGATGTAAGGGGGCACCCTACAGAATTTAAGGCACTCTGGAAGATGTAAGGAAGGGGGAACTCTGGAAAATGTAAGAGGGCATTCTGAAGGCACTAGGAGAGCACTTTGGATTATGTAAGGGCAGGGGCGGACTGACCATTTGGAAATTCGGGCACTGCCCGAGGGCCCTGGGTCAGTAGGGGGCCCCATGAGATGTCCCTGTTACCTTTTTCATAGGCTTTTTTGAGTTTGGGCAAGGACACAGGGACCCCATGATCCCCTATTGCCCGGGGGCTCCATGAGTTGTCAGTCCGTCCCTGTGTAAGGGGGTACTCTGGAGGGACTGATGCAAGGGGCCAATAATACGAGTTTGTCATATTTTTGGTTGTCAGTATAAAATATGCCCCATCAGTGAATTTTTCATGGTTTGTCAGTAAAAAAAGTAATCGAGGGTCGGAAATACTGATTATGAAGCCTTTTCCAGTTGACCAGCAGAGGAAGATCAACGACGTGCTTATTAAAAATGAGAAGAAATGTCACCAGCACACCAAGGATTCCTCAAGCAGGTCCAAAGTTTTATTCTGTGCTCACATAAAGGACTTTGTTTGCACTATGTGACTATGGAATAAAACTTGGTACCTACTTGAGGGATCCTTGATGTGTTGGTGAGATTTCTTCACATTGAATGTTCATGGTTTCCAGCCTGTGATCACTGCAGCACCCAGCTATACCGAACAGCCAATTTCAGGAACACGCGTGTTGGGAATTGGTTGGAGTTATTCAAAATTAAACTCTGGCTATGTTTTTACCAAGTCTGCTCAAATTTCTAGGTATTTGGCTAGGGGTGTCGAGCACAAATCTTGTTTGGATCCTGTATAAAATGTGTATTTGTTATGAATATCAGATACAGCCAATGCGTTTCATGGGAAACAGACTCCCTTCCTCAGAGCTTGAACAAGGATTTGTAATAAAATCTAAATGAAATAACATAGAAAGCCAGAATTGAGGTTGGATTGAGGCCTGTGTGTCTTATCATCACTGTAAACAGATAAGGATCCGATCAAAGCTACTCTGTGTGTATTTCTATTAAAGAGTGAGAAAAAGCTGGAGTCACACTTTTAGATCTATAATTTGGCTAAAATAAGAAGCTCCAGAGTTTTATTATGGTCACATTCTGGGGCGGACTGACCATTCGAGCACTCAGGCACTGCCCGACGGTCTGGGGTCAGTAGGGGGCCCCATGAGATGCCCCTGGTACCTTTCATAGGCTTTTTTGGGGTGTGGTTTGAGTTTGGGCAAGGACACAGGGGCCCCATGATCCCCTATTGCCCGGGGGCCCCATGAGTTGTCAGTCCGCCCCTGGGCACATTACAGCCACTTTAATTCATTCACTGACAGATTTGGTGGTAATGTGATACTTCATCTAAGTAGCAAATGGGGTCAAATTCTCTCTAGTAAAGTTTTTTCCATCCTGTTGACATGTTGGAGCCCGTGAGATAACTTTTAGATCTCAGGGAACCCTTGCTAATAATTATTATATGTTCAGCTCATGAGACATTGGCATAAACAGTAAGTTGTAGCTATAAACATACAGTGGGGCAAAAAAGTATTTAGTCAGCCACCAATTGTGCAAGTTCTCCCACTTAAAAAGATGAGAGAGGCCTGTAATTGGCATCATAGGGAGACCTCAACTATGAGAGACAAAATGAGAAAACAAATCCAGACAATTACATTGGCTGATTTGGAAATAATTTATTTGCAAATTATGGTGGAAAATAAGTATTTGGTCACCTACAAACAAGCAAGATTTCTGGACAGGTTGTGGACAGGTGTATTTTATACTGATAACAAGTTCAAACAGGCGCCATTGATACAGGTAATGAGTGCAGGACAGAGGAGCCTCTTAAAGAAGAAAGTACAGGTCTGTGAGAGCCAGAAATCTTGCTTGTTTGTAGGTAACCAAATACTTATTTTCCACCATAATTTGCAAATAAATTCTTTCCAAATCAGCCAATGTGATTGTCTGGATTTTTTTTCTCATTTTGTCTCTCCTAGTTGAGGTCTACCTATGATGCCAATTACAGGCCTCTCTCATCTTTTTAAGTGGGAGAACTTGCACAATTGGTGGCTGACTAAATACTTTTTTGCCCCTCTGCAAATAAAAGAATAAGGAATGTGGTGTACTTAGCAAATTTGACAATCAGGGCATCGATATGCAAAACGATTATATTTAGCCATAATAATGATATAAAACAAATGTTAATAATAAATAAAATGCAAAGAATGAAAACTATAGCACTCCCACATATTCAATGACTTCAGTGGAAAAGTGACCCCTTACATTGACAGTTAGTGGAGAAGTCCCCTCTTACACTGGTGGTCAGTGAAGGGTTCTAGTAAATTGGTAATCAGTGGAGAGACTGTACCTTACATTGATGGTCAGTGGAAATAATGCTCTTAAGATTGATGGTCAGTGGAAAGAATGCTCCTTACATTGGTGATCACTGGGAAGAATGCTCCTTAGATTGTGGTCAGTGGAAAGAATTCTTCTTACATTGGTGATCAGTGGGATGAATGAGTCTTTTATTGGTGGTCAGTGGGAAGAATGCTCCTTACATTGGTTGTCTGTGGAGAGAATACTCCTTACATTGGTAATCAGTGGAGAAACTGTACCTTACATTGGTGATTAGTGGGAATAATGCTCCTTAGATTGGTAGTCAGTGGAAAGAATTCTTCTTACATTGGTGATCAGTGAGATGAATGAGCCTTAGATTGGTGGTCAGTGGAAAGAATGCTCCTTACATTGGTTGTCTGTGGACATGACCAAAAGTCTATAGAATTGACCCCTTGCAGCTTTAAAGTGGAGACCCCCCCCCCCCCCCCCCGAAAAAAGTAAAAGTCAGCAGCTGCAAATACTGTAGCTGCTGACTTTTAATATAAGGACACCTACCTGTCCAGGGATCCAGCGATGTCCTCACCTAAGCTGATTCTTCAATGGACTTCAGGTGCAAGGCATTTTCAGTAAGGGAAAGTATGGTTTCACAGACAGCTTCAGACTGCGCATGCGCGAAGCACGCTGCACTTTGTGAATTGTTCTGCAGTCTTCTGGGACCTGTGAAGTATCCCAGAAGGCTGCAGAGGAAGGAAGGGGGTTGGCAAACTTCCAGCTCAGATCACCATAGCACATCTGTCTAGAAGTGGGAGTGGGTACCTGTCAAAACCAAGTGCTCGCCCCCCCTAAAAAATTATTTGCGCTAGATGCCCCTAGCCAAACGGGCCAGTGAATGGCGGAAGTGGAAAACAAGTGGAACTTTCCCTTTGGGGTGAAGTTCCGCTTTAACAGCTGCCACTCTTCTGGCAAGGCTTCCACAAGATGGAGATGGGATCAGATGAGATTAGATGAGATCCGGATTGCTATCAAATGATCCCAAAAAGTGTTCAGTAGGGTAGAGATCAGGGCTCTGGGCAGGCCATTCAAGGTCCTCCACATCAAATTGATCAAACCATGTCATTTGGGTACATCTGATCTTTCCATATGGATCCATACACTAATTACTGTGTGCAGTGTTATAGGTTTTTGATACACATGAACCGTGGGAAGGTGCAAATTAAATCCACACCTACTCTATGCCTATTTGCATTCCTGAGTCACCCGTGTCATTTCATATCTTCCAGACCATATGGTTGTGAGATTTGGACGCCAGGTATCGCTGTAAGAAAACATTCTGTTCACAAACCCCATAAACTGCTATCATGCTGGTTCAGTAACTGTGCGACCTATTTATCAGTTTGTGGTATGTTTATGGTGTGCTAAAGCAGAAGTTTAGGCAAGACAAAAAAGACAATAAATAGATATAATGATTTTGTTAATGCTTTTTTTTTAAAAAAAGGTTTTTTTACTACTTGAAAGGTTTGTATTTTTGTCAGGTTTTTTATTGTCAGTGTCATCAATCTGAAGAATTTCCTTCACTTCCTGTCCTGGTGACACTATGTCACACCTTGACGCAAAGAGTGTCACTGAGACAGGACGTGAAGAGGAGATCTTCATATGGCACATATGGCAATGAAACCTTGACAAAGAAGTAACCCCACTCCTAACACAACATATAAGAACTAGAAAAGCTACAATTTCTGGGGAAATTGTGTGAAGTGTTCTTGCCTCCACCAGTAGTCTACAACTTGAGTGGGCGGAGTAACTGGGAGGAGTGGCTTGAGTAACTGTTGTGTGGTTGGAGTGGCTGTAGTAACTGTGAAAAGGTTGGACTGCACTCTAGCTTTTGTCACTCTGCTGCCTGCTCACACACCTATGGCAGCTCACTCTACAGCAAGGGCAGAGAAGAGCAGTTAAAAACAAACTGCTCCAACTTGCTCACTTCACTGGCGGTTGCCATTTTCAAACGGTTGTAGTTTAAAAATTATAAATCCTAAACCGAAGAGCTTTATATTGTGAGAATCACAAGATCCAGACCTACATTTTGATGCATAGTCTCTGAAATATTAAAAATGAAGGCACAGTCGCAGTTTAGAAATTGCCCTTCAAATTTGAGGTGGCTAGAGTGGAGTTTCAATGAATGTCAATGGGCGGTGTGAGTTGCAAACAAATGGTCATATTGTGAAAACTAACAGGACTATGGCTTAGCCGTGGAGATTTTTAGTGGCAGCAGGGATAGCTGAACATTTTGATATAAGATTTGTGTAGGTGGGCTTGAAAATGAGGGAGTGATGGCAGTTTAGAAATCATGTCCTGATTTTTCAGCTCACACTCTAGCTTTTGTCAGCTCCCACTCTAGTTTTGAACATTCCGCCATTCATTCCTATGGGACCAATTTCACCACAAAAATGCCGATATTTTGTGAACCATTCAGCAAAACGTTCCACAAAGTAATAGCACACCAATCGGGAACAATCCGCACGTTTCTGTATATTACTGTCTATGTAGTGTAAAAACTGTGGGAGGAGTTAGGGTGGTAAATTTGGCTATAATAATAAGAATATATATGTGAGATAACAGTAAGTGGTCTCCATGCAAGAACACTTAATTATGCTTTGGTTGGAGCTGGCTTTTAAAACTAGAGGCAGTCTTCTCTCCTCAATTTTGCTTCTTGAAGCAGTGACCTATGTTGCCTTTCCACAGGTCCATAGGTTAGGAATGATGTTGGATGAGAAGACCTGGCTCACAGTTCAACCCAAAGGTGTTCAGTAGGGTTGAGGTCCAGGCTTTGGAAAGGGCACTTGAGTTCCACCACACCAAACCATGTCTTTGTGTAATTTGCTCCAGCCTTCTAGAAATGCTTCTCTCAAAATTTTGGAGTGTGTCTTGGACTTTGTCATCATTCAGCCAAAAGAGCACTTGTGAGGTCAGGTACTGATGTTAAATCAGAAGACCTGGCTCACAATCAGTATTCTAATTCATCCCAAAAATGTTCAGTAGGGTTGAGGTCAGGGCTTGTCTGTATGGAGCTGCCTTCAGTCTTCTGGAAAGGCTTTCCTCAAAATTTTGGAGTGTGTTTTGGAATTTGTGTCCACTCAGCCAAGAGAGTATTCGTGAGGTAAAGTACTGATGTTGGATGAGAAAATTTGGCTCACAATTGGTATTCCAATTCTTCCCAAATGTGTTCATTAGAGTTGAGGTCAAGGCCCTCTGTAGGACATCTAAGTTCCTCCACACCAAATTGATCAAACCATGAAATGTGGGTACATCTGATCACTAAATGGTTGGATCCTTACTCTAGTAACTTTGCGCTGTGTTATACATTTTTCATACACATGATTCATGGGAGGAATTAAACCCACTCAATTTGGCTGTAACTGGCCTTTAGGACAAGCTCTAAATCTCATTTGGCTACTTGAGGCAGTGACCTGTGTTGCCTTTCCACAGGTCCCAAGCCAAACGTCAGGTACTGATGTTGGATGGGAAGATCTGTTTACAATTGATGTTCTAATTCATCTCAAAGGTGTTTGGTATGGTTGATGTGTTGCCTTTCCACTGGTCCAAGTCCAGCAGAGCAGCTGTCAATTTGTTACAAACTTTAACGTTGGACATTTTGCTTTAAGGACAGATGGGGCAGTCCTCTCGTGGTATACAAAAGAAAAACAAATATAAGATAAAACATTGCCCAATTTCGGCTACTTTGAAGACAGTAAATAACACTGTTCAACAGGTAAAACGTTTTGGGCATAAAATTAGCTAATATTACATAATTTTGGGGTGCTGAAAACGAAAATGACCCTAAAAAATGCTGATTGGCTCTAGTTTCCATGATATATTCACCCATCTAATGACGTAAGCCATTCAAAATTATGATGCAACTTCAGCTGCATATTGCGCAATTGATACTGGTGACCAATAGAAAATTGCATGTATACTGAGATGATGCAATATTAGCCTTTAATTGCATCACTTCACTGCATAAAAGCTGCAGTATCTGTAGCTGATTGTAGTTCGTCTTTACATTTCGTTTTATGCTTATATAGGCTACTCAGTAATGCCTCGAACTTGTGTGAATAAAGCAGATCATTTCTGCTATATCTGCGGTGAAATAACTTTTATCTCACAAAAAAGGAGGATAACAGGAATGATTAAGAAAGCCTACAACTTGTATTTTGGCTGCAAGATAGGAGACCAGGACAAGAGCCGGGCACCACATATATGCTGCAATTCTTGTGGGACGGCACTGGAGCAATGGTTGAATGGAAAAAAGGCATCTTTGCCTTTCGCTGTGCCAATGATTTGGAGAGAGCCAACAGATCATGTTAGTAATTGTTACTTTTGTATGGTGCCTCCAATTGTAAAAGGGCTAAATAAGAAGAAAAAGTTATCTGTGCACTATCCAAATATTCCATCGGCAATACGTCCAGTTCCTCATGGAGAGGGGCTACCAATTCCTAAAGCACCAGAATCCTTCGTGGTTGAGTCAAGTGAGGAAGAACCTGAAGCGTGTAGTCACGTGCAGTTGTAAGAGATAGCCCTTTCCTCGAATACAAGAGAAAAGCCAAGAGAAGCAAAACCGACACAAACTGAAGACAAAACTAGTGAGAATCCTAAGTATTAAAATGATTCAACTTAGCTTATGGCTATAATTTTTCTTGGTAATCCTATGCAATATATTATGCCATTTAGGCTTTGTTATGTAGTCAATATCACTTGCTTTATATTTGTGGAAAGACATCTATCTATATAATTATTGTGCATTATGTAGTCATTACGCCTATAGTAGAAAATTTTCCGTTTACAGAAAAACTAGAGCCAATTGACAAATTTCATTGTTATATTTGAACTCAGAATGTGAAATTCATTAAGAAATGGATCCTTTTGTTTCCAAAACTGGCAAAAAATAAAAATTTGTTGAACAGTGTAATTGAATGGGATGGAGTTGCCAGGCAAGACTGAATACAAATATTAAGGGTCAAATGCCAAAAAAGCACAAATAAAAAGTACACAAAATCAATGAAATAAAAAAATTGTCAAGCAGACCTATGAGAGAAATTGAGAATTTGCGCCAATAATTTTGCAGCTAAATCAATACTTTAACTTCATCTCTAGTGTGGTATAAAGAGTTTGGAATAATAAATAGGGCTGGGAAGGGTGAGAGAGGGAGGGACTATCTGTTATCTAACCAATGACTAGATTAGAAGCGTATGAAGGTTCCACCCCGGACACTGCCAACCAAGAGCCTGGTGGTTGGGTCTGGCACTGATGATGTTAATGAGTTCATTATCCAGTCCTTGTTCTGCTGTTGCTCATTAACACATAGGCTTGGATATGAAGAACGGAATTAAAAATAGAGAATGTGATTGCTGGTGAGTGTGCGGTAATTGCTGCATGACAGATACGCACTGCATAGATTTACAAGAGAAAAGGCGCTCAGCACTTGGAGAATCTCAACTTTATATTTTAAGGGATAATGAACCACTAACAAGACATCATACTAGTGACATGGAGAAAAGAGGAGTGGGGGAGGAGGGGGATCATCTCTCACTGAACCGATCATGGAACTGAAATCCCTACCCTATACCAGTCTTTTTGGGAAAGATACATCTACATGTCTCATTCCATCACAAATACTTATATTTAGATTTTAGGATACTGGGTGGAGCCATACAAGGCATGAATACCTTCCACCTGGTAGCCCTAGGGTCATCGGTTCGAATCCCAACCATGGCACTACCTGCCTGCAGTTTGCATGTTCTCCCTGTACCTGCGTGGTTTTCTTCCAGGTACTCTGGTTTCCTGCCACAATCTGAAGACATGTTGGTGGGTTATTTGGCTGCTGTCTAAATTGGCCCTAGCATGTGTATGTATGAATATGTGGCAGGGACCTTAGATTGTAAGCTTCTTGAGGGCAGAGACTGATGTGAATGTACATTATATATGGAAAGCGCTGCGTAAATTGACAGCAATATATAACTACCTGTAATAAATAAACAAAATGTTATTTATGCCCCTGCCCACCGCCATACTGTCCGCATTCCTCTTTTATACATTCTGCCCATTGTCATACCCTCCACACTCCCCTCCTGTACATACTGCTCACTGTTATACCCTCCACACTCCTCTCCTGTAAATACTGTCCTCTGTCATACCTTTCATATTCCCCTCCTGTGCATGCTGCCCACTAACATACCCTCTACCCTCCTCTCTCCTGAATATAGTGCCCATGCCATACCCTCCACACTCCTCTCCCCTGTACACACTGCCCACTGTCATACCCTCCTCACTCCTCACCTGTACATACTGCCCATTGTCATACCCTCCACAGTCCTCTCCTGCACATACTGCCCAGTGTCATACCCTCCTCACTTCTCACCTGTACATACTGCCCACTGTCATACCCTCCACACTCCTCTCCTGTACACACTGCCCACTGTCATACCCTCCACACTCCTCTCCTGTACACACTGCCCACTGTCATACCCTCCACACTCCTCTCCTGTAAATACTGCCCACTGTCATACCCTCCGCACTCCTCTCCTGTACACACTGCCCACTGTCATACCCTTCACATTCTTCTCCTGTACATACTGCCCACTGTCATACCCTCCACACTCCTCTTCTGTACACAATGCCCACTGCCATAGCCTCCACACAATGCCCACTGTCATACTCTCCACACTCCTCTCCAGTACACACTGCCCACTGTCATACCCTCCACACTCCTCTCCTGTACACACTGCCCACTGTCATACCCTCCACACTCCTCTCCTGTACACACTGCCCACTGTCATACCCTCCACACTCCTCTCCTGTAAATACTGCCCACTGTCATACCCTCCACACTGCTCTCCTGTACACACTGCCCACTGTCATACCCTTCACATTCTTCTCCTGTACATACTGCCCACTGTCATACCCTCCACACTCCTCTTCTGTACACAATGCCCACTGCCATAGTCTCCACACTCCTCTCCTGTACATACTGACTACTGTTATATCCTCCACACTCCTCTCCTGTATACACTGCTCACTGTCATACCCTCCACACTCCTCTTCTGTACACAATGCCCACTGCCATAGCCTCCACACAATGCCCACTGTCATACCCTCCACACTCCTCTCCTGTACATACTGACTACTGTCATACCCTCCACACTCCTCTCCTGTACATACTGCCCACTGTCATACCCTCCACACTCCTCTCCTGTACACACTGCCCACTGTCATACCCTCCACACTCCTCTCCTGTACATACTGCCCACTGTCATACCCTCCACACTCCTCTCCTGTATATACTGACCACTGTCATACCCTATACACTCCTCTCCTGCACACAATGCCCACTGTCATACCCTCCACATTCCTCTCCTGTAAATAATGCCCTCTGTCATACCCTCCACACTCTTTTCCTGTACATATTGCCCATTGTCATACCCTCTGTGCCCTTTTTTTGCACGTACTTCCTACTGTCCTCTACAGCCTTCTCCCTGCACACAGTGCCCCTTCAATACGGTCTGCACTCCTTTCTGTCACCATTCCCTCCACACAACTCCTCTGCATTCTTTCTAATACTCTGACTCTTCTCATTCTGGAACCGACACACATTTTCTAGTCTGTTGATAAAATCTATAAGGAATTGTATAACTGTAGCGTGTGCACGGGCAACTTTACAGTTCTGCCTGAACGGCAGGTATGTGCCGGTATTCACAGACCCGCCATGACGTTTACATCCTAAAAGTCTTCCTATAGAAAGAGAAGAGAAGAAAAACATCTATATTGTATCTTCCCTTCCCCCATTCTGCTTAATATTTCCCTTTGGGTTTATTTTTCTCTGTAAAATGTGTTTATTAGCTGAGATTGTACATGAGATATTATCACAGCGCGATAATAAATCAGGATATTTATGACAAAAGAACGGGTTTTATCTGCGGCTTTCTTCTCGCTAGTTAAGACTTGTGATAAAACAAGCACTTTTATTGGCTGGATTCCACCATCTGTCCCAACAAAGAAACTAAATTATTGCAAACTAAAAGAAGAGAAGAATAATCATTGTTCGAATGCTCCGATAGACCGTTACTTTCGAGCTACACCTATATCAATACACTGAACAATACAGATCACATAGTCATGAATAATTAACAGATATTTGTGAAAAAGTCGATGATTCGCAGTTCTTTAGTGATTTTTAAAGTAAAACTCCATTGTGGTTAACAAAATTATTATAGCATAAAAATTGTTACACAAGTAATTTTGGAATTTCATTTTATTAAAAATGTTGTTTCCGTTTCAATTTGCAGTCAATGCATCAACTGTCAAAAATTCAATGCGACATGACAACTTGGAGGTGTTCTGTACAGGGATGGTATAGGGAATGCCCATAGAAATGTAATTTTCTGCTTCCGTGATTGGCTCACTGATTTTGTCAGGAGTCTGCACTAAGAAACATTATTATACAGGATTTATATTGTATTATACAGGATTTATATAGCACCAACGGTTTGCGCAGCGCTTTACAACATGAGGGCAGATAGTACAATTACAATACAACTTAATACAGTAGGAAACAGAGGGATCCTTGGAGCATACAATCTAAAAATGAGGGTGAAGCAGGGGCGGACTGACCATTTGGAAACTCGGGCACTGCCCGAGGGCCCGGGTCAGTAGGGGGCCCCATGAGATGCCCCTGGTACCTTTTTCATAGGCTTTTTTGAGTTTGGGCAAGGAAACAGGGGCCCCATGATCCCCTATTGCCCGGGGGCCCATGGGTTGTCAGTCCGCCCCCTGGAGTGATACAAAACATAAGAACTGTGGGGGATGAGCTGTTGGAGAATATAAAGTACACATATTATGTGGGGGCAGGAAAGGCTTGTCTGAAGAGATGGGTTTTCAGGGATCATCTAAATGTAGACAGAGTGGGAGACAGTCAGACAGAATGAGGTAGGGAATTGCATAGGATGGGAGAGATTCAGGAGAAGTCCTGGAAGAGAGCATGGGAGGAGGTAACAAGGGAGCTATAGAGCAGGAGGTCTTGGGAGGAATGAAGAGAATGATTTGGTTGGTATTTTGAGACAAGGGTAGTGACGTATCTAGGGGCTGAGTTTTGGATGGCTTTGTAAGTTGTTGTTAGTATTTTGAACTGAATTAATTGGGAGAGTGGAAGCCAGTGGAGGGATTGGCAGAGAGGGATGGAGGACACTGAGTGGAGGCCAGTGGAGGGATTGGCAGAGAGGGATGGAGGACACTGAGTGGAAGCCAGTGGAGGGATTGGCAGAGAGGGGTGGAGGACACTGAGTGGAGGCCAGTGGAAGGATTGGCGGAGAGGGGTGGAGAACACTGAGTGGAGGCCAGTGGAAGGATTGGTGGAGAGGGGTGGAGAACACTGAGTGGACACCAGTGAAAGGATTGGCAGAGGGGGGTGGAGGACACTGAGTGGAGGCCAGTGGAAGGATTGGCAAAGAGGGGTGGAGGACACTGAGTGGAGACCGATAGAGCGATTGGCAGAGAGGGGTGGAGGACACTGAGTGGAGGGATTGGCAGTGAGGGATGGAGGACACAGAGTGGAGGCCAGTGGAGGGATTGGCAGAGACGGATGGAGGACACTGAGTGGAGGCCGGTGGAGGGATTGGCAGAGAGGGGTGGAGGACACTGAGTGGAGGCAAGAAGAGAGATTGGCAGAGAGGGGTAGCATACACTGAACGGTTGGTAAGGTGGATGACTCTGGCAGCAGCATTCATGATATACTGAAGGGGGGATAGTGTACGTAAAGGTAATCCAGTGAGAAGGGAGTTGCAGTAGTCAAAGCGAGAGATGACCAGGGAGTGGACTAGGAGCTTTGTGATGTTATTGGTTAGAAAGGGGCGTATTTTGGTGATGTTGTGTAGGATGAGGCAACAAGCTTTGGACAATGACGTAGGGCTGAAAGGATAGTTCAGAGTCCAGGATTACACCTAGAACCTTGGCATGCGGGGATGGGTTGATGGTTGTGCCTTCAACCATGACAGAGAAGTCAGGGGAAGGGGCACGTGGGGGAGGAAATATTGTGAGCTTGTTTTTAGATAGATTAGGTTTGAGGAAGTGGTGTAACATCCAGGCTAATATGTCCGTTAGTAGATTAGTGATGTGTGAGAAGACTGGTGGAGTAAGTTGTGGGTTAGAGAGATAGATTTGGGTGTCATCAGCGTAGAAATGGTATTGGAAGCCATGGGAAGCTATCAACTGACCCAGGGAGGAGGTGTAGATGAAAAACAGGAGAAGTCCAGGAACAGAATCTTGGGGGACACCGATGGAGAAAGGGAGAGTAGAGGAGGAAGTGAGACTGTAATTGACAAGAGTACAGTCACGGAGACCAAAGAAGTGGATTTTTTTGAGGAGGAGGGGTGGTCCACTGTGTCAAAGGCAGCAGAGAGGTCCAGGAGTAGGAGTACAAAATAGTGTCCATTGGTTTCAGCTGTTAATATATCGTTTGTGAGTTTTAAGGGAGCAGTTTCTGTGGAGTGTTGAGAGCAAATTGCAGACTGAAGGAGATCAAGAAGGTTATTTTCAGTAAGATGGTCGCACAGTTGGTTGTAGACTAGGCGTTCAAGGAGTTCGGAGGAAATAGGGAGAATGGAGATGGGGTATAGGTTGTTTAGGTTTAGGAGTATTTTCCTGTGCACTTTTGCTTCGTGCCATCGCTGAAGTGCAGAGCATGAAGTGCTCCCACTTATAGAAATATCGACAATTCTGGAAATAACCCCAGCAGCAAATGTGCTCCCCCATAATGGTGGTTTAGTTTTATACTGTTTGGGGGGGGGGAGGGGTTGGTTGCCAATTAACTAATCAGGAGTTAATAAAGGATGCCTGCCTCACAGAAAAAGCTTTCCACATCAGAGTCAGACTTGGAAGAGGGCAAGAGTTGTAAAGATAAGATCAGGACATAATTTAGGGAGACATCACAATGTGGACAGGCCTAAAGCAGCGAGATCATACCAAAGAAACACACAAACACAAGGCCAGCAGTTTTCAGTTTTTATTGGCTCTGAAGAAGTCAACATACCAGGGACACACAGAGACAAAGAAAACATAATGATTTTTGGGTTTTGGGTGGATATGAAGCAGCCAACATACCTGTGGAGTGATGAGGGACAAAGAGTAGAGATCAGGGGCGGACTGACAACTCATGGGGTCCCCGGGCAACAGGGGATCATGGGGCCCCTGTGTCCTTGCCCAAACTCAAAAAAGCCTATGAAAAAGGTACCAGGGGCATCTCATGGGGCCCCCTACTGACCCCGGGCCCTCGGGCAGTGCCCGAGTTTCCAAATGGTCAGTCCGCCCCTGGTAGAGATGCTCAGATAAGACATTCATATGATGACATTCAGATAAAATAGAGTCTGAAGTGCTCTTACTTATAGAAATACCCCCAATTCTGGAAAGAACCCCAGCAGAAAATGTGGTCCCCCAGCAAATGACATGTAACATGTAACATTTTGGGCATCTCCTGCACTAGGAATTTCAGTTTTGGTGAGATATTATTATTTTATTACAGGTACTTATATAGTGCCGTCAATTTACGCAGCGCTTTACATATATATATTTTACATTCACATCAGTCCCTAACCCTCAAGGGGCGTACAATCTAAGGTCCCTAACCCTCAAGGGGCGTACAATCTAAGGTCCCTAACCCTCAAGGGGCGTACAATCTAAGGTCCCTAACCCTCAAGGGGCGTACAATCTAAGGTCCCTAACCCTCAAGGGACGTACAATCTAAAGTCCCTAACCCTCAAGGGGCGTACAATCTAAGGTCCCTAACCTTCAAGGGGCGTACAATCTAAAGTCCCTAACCCTCAAGGGGCGTACAATCTAAGGTCCCTAACCCTCAAGGGGCGTACAATCTAAGGTCCCTAACCCTCAAGGGGCATACAATCTAAGGTCCCTAACCCTCAAGGGGCATACAATCTAAGGTCCCTAACCCTCAAGGGACGTACAATCTAAAGTCCCTAACCCTCAAGCGGTGTACAATCTAAGGTCCCTAACCTTCAAGGGGCGTACAATCTAAAGTCCCTAACTCTCATTCATACATAGACATACTGGGGCCAATTTTAAACAGGAGCCAATTCACCTACCAGCATGTCTTTGGAGTGTGGGAGGAAACCGGAATCCCCGGAAGAAGCCCACGCTGGCACAGGGAGAACATGCAAACTCCAGGCAGGTGGTGTCGTGGCTGGAACTCTAACCAACGACCCGAGTACTGCCAAGCAGAAGGGCTAACCATTTAGCCACTGTGCTGCCCTTAATAGATATTCCCTAAGGATTGTCTACAAAGTCAGTGATCCTCATTGGAATACTCAGGTGGTTATAAAAAAAGACTCCCCCCCCATTCAGGAATCAGACCCCTCCCATTCAGGAAAAAGACCCCACCCATTCTGGAACCAGACCCCTCCCTTTCAGGAATCAGACCCCTCCCATTCAGGAAAAAGACCCCACTTATTCTGAAACCAGACCCCACCCCCATTCAAGAATCAGTCTCTCTCATCCATGAATCAGACCCTACCCATTCAGGAATAAGATCCTTCCTATTCAAGGATCAGACTCTCCTTTTCAGAAATGAGTCTAGAAAGGACATGGGGAATCAAACAGCAGTTTCTTCAGAACAGAGTGTAGTAAACTGCAACAAGCTTTATCAAAAATCATTTTTTCTTCAACTCGAATGGAGTTACATTTTAAGCAAATAAGAATTTTCAATACAATATCTGATTTTTGGTCTGCAATACAAACTGAAGAAATCACTGCTTTATGTTTTTTGGTCTACAACTAGTCAAACTGGGAGCAGGCAATTGCAAATGGACATGTAAAATAAACGGTGAATAATGCTGGGGTTCAAATTTGGGTTGAACTCAAATTCAATACAAATTTCCTCAGTTTTAATTTGATTTGATATTTTTATACATTTAGAATTGATTTAAAGTCAAGGGAGGACTGTTTTTATGGTCACTTTAACCCATTTAGAGGGCTTCTAGACAAGCTGTGATCACCCCAACTACTGAGTCTTCCTTTGTTTATTTTGGGAATTGTTCATTCGTTTTTACCTGGGCTGTATTAACCAATAGGCTGGAAAACAGCACCTAGAAAAATGGAAAAAAAGACAGTAAATTGTAGGTTTTAGTCTATTTTACTGTTATCTATAAATTGTAGGTTTTAATGTATTTTACTGTTATTTGGTGTTTCCTAATGTATGATACCAAAATATACCAAAAAAAAAAAAAAGGGTGAAAAAGGCAAAATCTATATTGTTTCCATAAGAATTCCCAACTTGTTTTGTTGTGTATTAACAATTTTTATTGATTTTCACATACAGTATATATATATACATACAGTTGTGTTCAAAATAATATCAGTGTGTTGAAAAAAGTGAATAAAGCTGAAAATCCTTCTAATAGCTTTTATTTCCATCCACACAAATGCATTGGGAACACGACACATTCTATTCCAAATCAAAACATGAAGAAAAATACATCAAATTTGTGTTGTTCCTCTAAAAAAATTGAAGAAAAGTGAATATTAGACGGTTCAAAAAAATAGCAGTGTTTGTATTCTTCTTTACAAACTCAAACATTCACTATATAAACTGAGAAATGTTTGAAGATTTTGCTTTCCTTTGAATGACTTCATGAATATTTGGTTGTAGTCGCACTGTTTCTGAGAACTGCTGTACATCTGTGTTGCATGGAGTCACCCAACTTCTGGCCCCTGTGATCAGGTATTCCAGCCCAGGATGATTGGACGACATTCCACAGTTCTTCTCTATTTCTTGGTTTTGCCTCAGAAACGGCATTTTTGATGTCACCCCACAAGTTTTCTATTGGATGAAGATCCGGGGATTGGGCTGGCCACTCCATAACGTCCATCTTGTTGGTCTGGAACCAAGATGTTGCACGTTTACTGGTGTGTTTGGGGTCGTTGTCTTGTTGGAACACCCATTTCAAGGGCATTTCCTTTTCAGCATAAGGCAGCATGACCTCTTCAAGTATTCTGATGTATTCAGACTGATCCATGATCCCTGGTATGCGATAAATAGGCCCAACACCGTAGTATGAGAAACATCCCCATATCATGATGCTTGCACCACCATGCTTCACTGTCTTCACAGTGTACTGTGGCCTGAATTCAGTGTTTGGGGGTCGTCTGACAAACTGTCTCTGCCCACTAGACCCAAAAAGAACAATCTTACTTTCATCAGTCCACAAAATGTTGCGTCATTTCTCTTTAGGTCAGTCAATGTGCTCTTTGGCAGATTGTAACCTCTTCAGCACGTCTTTTTTCCAACAGTGGGACTTTGCGGGGACTTCTTGCAGATAGCTTGGCTTCACATCGGCGTCTTCTAATTGTAACAGTCCTCACAGGGAACGTCACACCTTCTTTCATCTTCCTGGAGCTGATTGTTGGCTGAGTCCGCACCATTTTGGCTATTCTTCTATCCATTCCAATGGTAGTTTTTCGCTTTCCTCCACGTCTTTCAGGTTTTGGTTGCCATGTTAAAGCATTTGCGATCATTTTATCTGAGCAGCCGATCATTTTCTGCACTTCTTTATATGTCTTCCCCTCTCCAAATCAACATTTTAATCAAGGTACGCTGTTCTTAACAATGTCTGGAACGACCCATTTTCCTCAGAATTTCAGAGAGAAATGCACTGTAACCAGCATGTCCAACATTTGCTGCCTTCCTTCCTATAATAAGGGCAATAATTGCCACCTGTTTATCAAAGAATGAATGACCTCACTAATAGAACTCTACACTGCTATTATATTGAACACGCCCCTTTCAATGAGTGATTCAATTACACAGAATCAGCAGCATGCATGTCATGACTGTTGGGTCTGTTGGATTTCTATTACTCTACTACACCTGCTAGTAAATTATTTGCCATGTAGAAATATCATTTCTACCAAAAACAGTGATTGATCCGGTTAGTGATGTCTGACTGCTATTATTTTAAACACAACTTTACAAAGAACACTTTAAAAGAGAACAAAAAAGGGAAAGAAGGAGCACATCAATGGTGAAATCTGCATGGTTACAAACATAGTAATGACACATAGTTACAGTGGAGAGGCCATCAGAACAGTACAGTTGGAGAAAGGTGGGAGGGGAAGAAATTATCCCATGGGTGCCACACTGCCTTGAACACCAACTCTTGTTTTAATGCCTTTTTTCCTATATCTAAACTAAAGAACAGTGAAAAAAAAAATTAGGAAAAAAAAGGGAAAAAAAGGCAAAGCATTTTTCTTTCCATTGTAAAATCAATTTTGCCTTTTCTTTTTCCTTGGTTGGTTTGTTTTTCAAAATAGCACCTTGAAAAATGTAAAGTGTCAGTATACAACTTTTAGGTCACTGTTACATGTTAAGAAAAAATCAAATAACAGTAACAAACACACCCAAAAAAAAGGTTAAAATTGAAAAGCAATATTTCTATTTTCAATGTATGTCTTTTTGTGTGTTGTTGATTTGTTTGTTTTTCAAAATAACAATTTTAATAATTTAATAAAGAAAATTCAAATAATAATAAAATATACAAAAGAAAAAAAAACAATGAAAATATACAATGTGCAGACTCTTGACATTGTTCTCAGCTTTCCAAACTCCATCCAAACTTTAAAAAAAAAAAGTTTTGCTGGGTTTCTGCTTTAACCCCTTACTGGCCTTTGTTTTAGGTGATTTTTTTTTTTGTTGCAAAAATTTACAACCCAGGAAAAAACTGAAATCTCAGGAGAATGTGCTCCAGTATCGTACAGGACTGAACTGGGATTGTGAGTACTTTACAGGAGTCAACAATGATGCCCTTGGAGTATAGCAGGTAAAGTATGAAGTATGGCGTCCGAGTTATACATTTTTGTCCTTTTTCACTTAAAATGTATTTGTAAACTTTTACTTAAAGTTTTTTTCATTTATTGTTTTTTTAGTTTATTGCTTCTTTTTTTTAGAGTTTTTTTTCTTTAAAATGTCCTTTTAAAGCGGAACTACACTGCACCTGAGCACCACAAACCAAAATTCATATTCAGATTTGGTATTCAAAGCAAACTAACCCATCCATCCACATCTCTATGCTTTATTCTGTTGAGAAACCACTTTGAAAAACATCCCACCCCCTAGCATTTCTATGTGCGACCATCTTAGGTAAGGGCAGGTGATTCCATCTGCCCTTAGCTCAGGCATACAGGCAGGAGGGCGTGTTTAGCGGAGAAAACTCCTCCTCCCCTCCTGAAGATTTCAGGGATGTAAGACTTCATTTGCCTAGACATGGAAACCAGGAAGTAACTGAAAAAAAAGTTTAAGAAAAGTTTCAAACAAGTAAATATGATATAATTTCCTATGTATTTACTAATGCTAGCAGCATAAGAAGTAAAAATAGTCAATGTTGATCTGCTTTAAGTTTTAATTCAGAGGTTTTTTCTAATTTGTGGGGTGAGGGGGGCGTGGTGTGGTGCCACTGATACGTGGATATTGCATTTTCTTGCAGGATTCGCTATACGCGATTAACTTGTAGGTCAGCCCTGCAATTTGCTAGACAGAATCCTTCACGGTGTGATATGACGGCATTCCTGAAACCCCATAAAAATACCTCTCCCTCCACCCAAACCCAACACAGGACGTTCCATCTGTCTGTCCCTGTCAATCCACTATCCGCGCCTGTTGCATCATGTGGATCGCATTTTCCCCATCACTTTAGCGCGGAGATATCCAATCCTTTTCGGGTCTGGCGCGGTCGGAATGTAAACATCGCCCTAATATTGCCTAAACAGCCTCCTTGTGTGACAGCTCAGGAATTCCATCCATGAGACGCAGACGGGCCAGACTGGGGGGAAGAATGAAAAGTTTGTGTCATTTGAGAAACTGGATCTATTACAGATGACAAGAGGGTTTAATGTCGGAATTAGCAGGAGGGAGTACCGTGGTGGGGGGGATATGCTGTGGAACGGAGACAGATCTGGGAAAATGGTGATTTGGTTGTCAGAGCTAGAAGATGTGTGTAAAATAAATCTATGCACCAGTTCTAAGAAAAAAAAATAAAAAATTATATATAATTACTGTGTATATATATATATATATATATATATACAGTATAAGATGCGAGCAAAAAAGTGAACAAAATACCTAGAAAAAGAAAATGTAAATGTGCTGGGCTATATTAAATAAATATTTCTCAACAAATAAATCACATACATTTATCAGTGGTCTTCAAACTGCAGCCCAGGAGGCGGACGTGGCCCTTTGCTTGCCTTTATGCAGCCATTATTGCATTATTCCCCCCACTGTCCCAATGATGGGGCACTATTCCTCCCACTGATACCAATGATGGGGCACTATTCCTCCCACTGACACCAATGATGGGGCACTATTCCTCCCACTGATACCAATGATGGGGCACTATTCCTCCCATTGATACCAATGATAAGGCACTATTCCTCCCATTGATACCAATGATAGGGCACTATTCTTCCCACTGGCACCAATGATATGGCACTGTTCCTCCCACTGACAACAATGATGGGGCACTATTCCTCCCATTGATACCAATGATAGGGCACTATTCCTCCCACTGATATCAATGATGGGGCAATATTCCTCCCATTGATACCAATGATGGGGCATTATTCCTCCCATTGATACCAATGATAGGGCAGTATTCCTCCCATTGATACCAATGATGGGGCACTATTCCTCCCATTGATACCAATGATAGGGCAGTATTCCTCCCATTGATATCAATGATAGGGCACTATTCCTCCCATTGATACCAATGATGGGGCACTATTCCTCCCATTGATACCAATGATAGGGCACTATTCCTCCCATTGATATCAATGATGGGGCACTATTCCTCCCACTGACACCAATGATGGGGCACTATTCCTCCCACTGACACCAATGATAGGGCACTATTCCTCCCATTGATACCAATGATGAGGCACTATTCCTTGGACTGACACTAAAGATGGGGCACTATTCCTCCCATTGATACCAATGATGGGGCACTATTCCTTGCATTAACACCAAAGATGGGGTACTATTCCTCCCACTAATACCAATGATGGGACACTACTCCCATTGATACCAATGATGGGGCACTATTCCTCTCATTGATACCAATGATGAGGCACTATTCCTTGGACTGGCACCAAAGATGGGGTACTATTCCTCCCATTAATACCAATGGTGGGGCACTATTCCTCCCATTGATACCAATGGTGGGGCACTATTCCTCCCATTGATACCAATGGTGGGGCACTATTCCTCCCATTGATACCAATGGTGGGGCACTATTCCTCCCATTGATACCAATGGTGGGGCACTATTCCTCCCATTGATACCAATGGTGGGGCACTATTCCTCCCATTGATACCAATGATGAGGCACTATTCCTTGCACTGACACCAAAGATGGGGTACTATTCCTCCTATTGATACCAACATGAGGGCACTATTCCTCCCCCCAAATACCAATAATGAGACACTGTTTACTCCCGCTAACGCCAGGACATTTTCTTTTCCCGCTGGCAACAGCCAGCCCCCCTAAAGATTGAAGGACAGTAATTTGGCCCTTTGTTTAAAAAGTTTGGAGACCCCTGAATCCAAATCATTAGTGGTTATTAGCATAAATGGCCATATGTGAATCTGAGATTAGGTCCATACATATATTTGTTCCAGTGAAAAGAAACTTCAAGCAAGTGAGAAGGTTGTGTAGAAGCAGACATCTCCACTAAACTCTCCTTTGGGCACACTTTCAGCTCAATACATTAACCCTCATAACAAAGGTCAAATGCCTCAATAAGATCAATTAAACCTATTTTTGGCCAGCTGGACTCTTCTCAAAGATCCCAGCATCCTCCTCATAACTCCAGCACTCATTCATAGCTCGGTGGTGGAACATACAGTAGATCAGTGCTCAAAAAACATAAAAGACTGGCATAGTGCTCATTGCGATATTTTGTTAAAACCAGAATATTAAATTGCATGTATCACCTGAAAAAACTACTCCTAATTCTACTAAGGTAGATGGCTACAATGCCAATCTCCCTAAGCAGCTGTCAGATCTCTCTCTCTCACCAAGCTCCATGTGGCCATGCTCAGGCCACACCCTACGTGTTTCGTCTGCTGACATCATCAGGGGCTCCAAATGGCACCCCCCCCCCCTCCCCCATTGATGTCAGCACAAGAAAATGCATAGAGTGGCCTGAGCATTGGAGCCCCAGTGACTGCAGCATGATGAAATGTGTAGGGTGTGGCTACACAGAGCTTGATGAGAGAAAGATCCGACAGGCACTGGAGGAAGATCTGCATTGCTGTAATCACAGCCATCCACTGTGATCCACTGATTTGTTGAGAAATGTTGATTTATTATATACATAGAAGTTGGTGTGATGCCTCCCAATCAGAAATTCTGCAAAATAGTAGATTCCTGCAAAAAAATGTCAATATCCTGAAAAATGCTGGACCACCTACTGACTAGCGCCGACCATGTGCCACTTCTGTTCCACCCAAATGCATTGGAGCTCTCCTAAGATGGACTAATGGTTTTCTTGTTGCTGGCAGTTCTAAGCACGGGGCTGTTGTAACCACAAACAAATGTTAAATAGGGTGCTTGTCAACATTTGCCAACTCCTGACCATAACATGTACCTTAATTCTCAGTTCTGGGTAAAAACAAAAAAGAATCCATTTGAGGTTTACATCTACTTTGACCTAAAGTGGTTGTAAACCTCTGAAATGAAAAATGGAAAAAGCACATCCCTCTACAGCAGGGGTTTCCACACTTTCTAAACAGAGGGCAAGTATACTGTCCTTCAGACTTTAGGGGGGCCAGACTGTGGCCATCGGAAGTAGAAAATGTCCCGGCATCAGTTGGAGTAAACAATGCCTCATCGTTGGTGTCATTGGTAGGAACTGTTTCCCATTATTGGTTGGAATTGTGCCCCAACATTGGTAGGAATTGTGCCCCAACATTGGTGTCATTGGGCACCAGTTGGTGTCATTGGGAGGAATTGTGCCCTATCACTGGTGTCAATGCGAGGAATTGTGCCCCATCACTGATGTCATTGGAAAGAATGTGTCCCATCTCTGGTGTTATTGGGCAACATTGTTTGTGTCATTGGGAGGAACTGTGCCCCATCATTGGTATCATTGGGAGGAATAGTGTCCTACCATTGTTATCATTGGGAGGAATTGTGCCCCTTTGTTGGTGTAAGTGAATGAAGTAGTGCTCCAAGGGCAAGATAAGAGCAAGCAAAGGGCCGCATTCGGCCCCCGGGCTGCAGTTTGGAGACCACTGCTCTATAGTATGTACTTGCTTCAATCCAAAGCACATTTCTGTCTGCTGTCTTCTTCCTCTGCTATCTGCATGAGTCACTTCTGACAATTATCTTCAACACTAGGCAATCTGGGATCCCCCCCACCCCTCCAGTGTACAGCAAGTGATTGACCGATTGACCGTCTCAGCTGTGCATGCTTCCCTATGAGACTGTGTAAAGGGGGGTGTCTATTCACTCCATTTAGATCTCAGATTACACTCAGCTCTGTGAAGTGTACTGTGCGCTCTGTAGCATCAGATCCCTAACCCCTGCCTTTTGGAAGCTCAGAAATAGCTGCGGCTATAAACGGGTAGAACATGTAACCCAAAGGTGAACTTATCCTTTAAGAGCCCTTATGCAAAAGCCACCCTTATGCAAGCAGTGGGCTGGCTGTTGGGAGGAGTTATGCAAATATCATAATGTCCTGATCAGGGGCGGACTGACCATTCGAGCATTCGGGCACTGCCCGAGGGCCCGGGGTCAGTAGGGGGCCCAATGAAATGCCCCTGGTACCTTTTATAGGCTTTTTTTGGGTGTGCTTTGAGTGTGGGCAAGGACACAGGGGCCCCATGATCCCCTATTGCCCGGGGGCCCCATGACTTGTTAGTCCGCCCCTGGCCCTGATAGATGGATGTCAGTCTGGATGAGTGGGCATTCCTTGGCAGGCTTCATTTGCATGCAGACCATACAAGGCAATGCTCAAATGTGATGCTGAACCTCCATGATTAAAAGAATTGTATTAGATATTAACTGTAGTTAATGAAAGGGGCAGGGCCAGGGACAGTCAAGCTGGAAGGAATGGGTTTGTTGATGGTGGACGTCCTCCAGCCAGGAAATCAGGCGGAGCTCTATCTGACTTGCTGCAGCTTCTAATGCACATTGTGAGAAACTCACAGTGTGCAGTGAAATCAGAGGAAGCCATTCCAGTCCAGAAGAGGAGCCGATACAATTGTGCAAGACTGAAGGGAGGGCTGGGGCCCCCTATGGGGTGCCAAACCTGTCATGTACAGACATCTACCAGCTCTGAGCCCCACCAATCTGCTTGGAATAATCAGATGCATGTTTGTTTCTTTAATATAGGGGGTTTCTTTCCTGTGCGGTGAGCTCATGTGATCACATTTAAATAAGCTCCAAGGAGGTACTTTATTATCACATCCAAAATGCATGTAGACCCCATTGTGCTGCATTTGAATAATGCAATGTGAGAAGTGGAATTGCATGCTGGAAGCCAAAAATAGTTTTCTAATCTAAAATTTATGTCTCTAAACAGCCCAGACAACAAGAAGAATTTATATAGATATCTCAGATAAATGGGTGATGGGAATTTCACTCTGCATGTTTAAATGCCAAATAAAACACAAGCATGTGAGAGATGTATAGCTGCCAAATCAATTCGAAGGTCAATAATAGTAAATTGTTGTGTAAGGGATGTGGAACTGGTGAGCTTAGGCTTAAACAAGGACATTCCCAGCATGATGGACAACACCTAGCATCTGCTCCTGGGATGGTTGGAGCCAGTGGTTGATGTTGACATAGCCTATGTGCTAAACTTGCCACTCTCAACCAGGATTCCATGGAACTCCAAGGTACCCCCAGAGGTTGTTAGGGATTCCTTGAGCAGTGGGTGATTGACCTACCATTTGATGGTGCTTGCATAGCTCTGGGACCAACCACATGAAGCCTGTGATCTATTTAGCTGTCTGTAAGAGTGGCATTCCGACCACTACTGAAAGAGGGGAAAAATACCTCTCACTGACTACCCATGTAAAGTGGAAATACCTCTCACTTACCACCAGTGTATGGCCCATTCTTCCTCCTAATGATCACAAATGTAAGGGAGTATTTTTTTTACTGACCAACATTGTAAGGAGAGAATATTTCTCACTGTCCTCCAATGTAAGGGGCATTCTTCCCAATGACTATCAATGTAGTGGCATTCTTAACACGGTACACCAATGTAAGGAGCATTCATCCCATTGACCACCAATGTAGGGGCATTCTTACCACGGTTCACCAATGTAAGGAGCATTCATCCCATTGACCACTAATGAAAAGAGCATTCTTCCCCATGACCACCAATGTAAGGCACATTCTTCCCACTGACCACCAATGTAAGGCACATTCTTCCCACTGAACCCCAATGTAAGGAGCATTTTTCCCACTGACCACCTATGTAAGGAGCATTCTTCCCATTGACCACCAACGTAAGGGGCATTCTTTCCACTGACCACAAATGTAAGCAGAATTCTTTCCAATGACCATCAATGTAAGGAGAATTCCTCCCACTGACCACCAAAGTAACAATAATTTTTCCCCATGACCATCAATTTAAGGAACATTCTTCCCACTGACCACCAATGTAAGGAAAATTCTTCCCACTGACCCTCGATGAAAATTTGTAAGCAGGATATCCCCTGGGCCTGAAAATTATTTCAAGAGTTCCACTGGGGTTGAAAGGTGGAGTAAGGTTGTGCTAAAGAGTCAATGCAAAGACCAATGTGAAGAACAAGTACAGAATCCAGCTTTACTGTTGGCGATAAAAACATTGAAGATCCTGCCTCCTGAGATCAATGGCAGATGGGAAAGGTCCAGGTTAGGGATGAGGTTGTGGTTGGAGTTGTTAGAGATAATGTTTCTTTTTCATTTTTAAGTGTTGGGATTTGTACACGTCCCCCATAGCAATTCCCATTCCTTTTTCTTTAAATTATTTTGCCCACTAGCCCTAAAAACAGACAGAATTGGGTAACAAAGTTCACTCCCCATAGATTTGAATCTGGTTTTCCTCAAATTTCACCAACTTCAAGCAAGAATCGCAAAACTCTTCATTAATTAAACCCAGTTAGGTTTGCTCATATACACAAGGTGGGCCACAGACACCATAAAAAACATTGCATCTTACACCTTCTAGGAAAGAAATAATTGGAAATGCTTTATAAGGGACATATAGGGCACAGAATTAATTGGAGGGATTTCCTCTTATGCCGCCCCACCTTCATGATGGTGGCTCTGATATAATATGATACAGCCTAGCACCTAACAGGGTTAGAGAGTATAAACAGTGGGTTAGATCAGCCTCTGAATAAAATGCTTTAAACCTTAACATAACAATTACAATGCTCTTCTGGGGCCCCACCATTTGTTTCACTTCATATAATACAAGGCCTAATGAAGGGGGCAGTTTTTGAGATGCACCTACAGATCTTGTTGAAACAATTTTAGTGGGATGACATAATTTTGGATCCAACGATTATGGTGTGGCATTCATGGTCAATCTCTGTTGCTTATGATAAGGGGTCTTTGGTGTCTGCTAGTTAAAAATCCTTAGATAAAACCACCCTTGTTCTGAAACACACCCAACAAACTTAGGAACAGCTCCAGAAGTGACCATTTTCCAACCTCCCAAGAGGCTGAGCCTTGAGAACACCATACCGCCAGATGGTCTTTCTGCTTTGTAATCATCGCCTATTTTCACAGACCCTCCAAACCACGAAGGCCCTGTGATGTTCACATGAAAAAACAACTTTGCTGTCAAATAGTAAATGAAGGAGGACTTTCATATCTCATGGACCTTCAAGAATGAACTCCAAACAGTTCCTACAGGTCCTACCTCTGCAGTTCCTCTCTGCAACCTGACTATGATCAGGTAAGGTCCACTGTTTCTACATAAATAGTTTACTCTTTCCTGGGGACTATACCTCACCCCTTGGTCAATTTTTTTATCTCCAAGTCTGTTTTCAGTCATTGTGTCAGAAATAAGGTGACTGCCAGCAAGGTGTTAAAATTCTGATGCAGAATGATATGAGATCATCTCTGTCTTTCTTATCTCAGGGAGGTTTCAATTAAATATCACCCATCTGTGCTTTGGAAATAAAAGGAACTGGTGAGGCACCTGCAATGGTTGTACTCATTGGGCCAAAGCTGTATGTGACATGTTTACGTCTCAGCCATTTTGTCATTAAAAGAGGCATAGAGACCTTGCCCCTCCCTTTTCCTCCAGTTCATGCAATACACAAACTGTTAGCCATGCCAGAACTTTCTTTTCAGATCCTTGAGAGGAAAAAATGCAGACCCTCTCCTGACTATTACCCAAATCCACATTTCAGTCTAGAAACTCTAATAAAAATGTCAGACTCAACAGGCCTGAGCACCTCAAGTTTTAACAGATACCCTGTCGTAAATAGCTCAGCTGGGGGGAATGGCCAATACACATTCCTGATTTTCTGGTGCATAACTCATGAAATAATAACAGCACAGACATACTAAGGACATATTTACTTTCCTTGGTAACACTGTTCAACAGGCAAAAAGTTTTGGGCATAAAATTAGCTAATCTTACATAATTTTGGGGTGCTGAAAACGAAAATGACCCTAAAAAATGTTGATTGGCTCTAGTTTCCATGATATATTCACCCATCTAATGACGTAAGCCATTCAAAATTATGATGCAACTTCAGCTGCATATTGCGCAATTGATACTGGTGACCAATAGAAAATTGCATGTATACTGAGATGATGCAATATTAGCCTTTAATTGCATCACTTCACTGCATAAAAGCTGCAGTATCTGTAGCTGATTGTAGTTCGTCTTTACATTTCGTTTTATGCTTATATAGGCTACTCAGTAATGCCTCGAACTTGTTATATAGCAGATAATAAGATTATAGCAGATAATTTCTGCTATATCTGCGGTGAAATAACTTTTATCTCACAAAAAAGGAGGATAACAGGAATGATTAAGAAAGCCTACAACTTGTATTTTGGCTGCAAGATAGGAGACCAGGACAAGAGCTGGGCACCACATATATGCTGCAATTCTTGTGGGACAGCACTGGAGCAATCGTTGAATGGAAAAAAGGCATCTATGCCTTTCGCTGTGCCAATGATTTGGAGAGAACCAACAGATCATGTTAGTAATTGTTACTTTTGTATGGTGCCTCCAATTGTAAAAGGGCTAAATAAGAAGAAAAAGTTATCTGTGCACTATCCAAATATTCCATCGGCAATACGTCCAGTTCCTCATGGAGAGGGGCTACCAATTCCTAAAGCACCAGAATCCTTCGTGGTTGAGTCAAGTGAGGAAGAACCTGAAGCGTGTAGTCACGTGCAGTTGTAAGAGATAGCCCTTTCCTCGAATACAAGAGAAAAGCCAAGAGAAGCAAAACCGACACAAACTGAAGACAAAACTAGTGAGAATCCTAAGTATTAAAATGATTCAACTTAGCTTATGGCTATAATTTTTCTTGGTAATCCTATGCAATATATTATGCCATTTAGGCTTTGTTATGTAGTCAATATCACTTGCTTTATATTTGTGGAAAGACATCTATCTATATAATTATTGTGCATTATGTAGTCATTACGCCTATAGTAGAAAACTTTCCGTTTACAGAAAAACTAGAGCCAATTGACAAATTTCATTGTTATATTTGAACTCAAAATGTGAAATTCATTAAGAAATGGATCCTTTTGTTTCCAAAACTGGCAAAAAATAAAAATTTGTTGAACAGTGTAATTGATAATGTTTTAGGTTCAAACACCCCCATACGGGGACCAATGGAGCCCCTTATCCCTCCCAGGCAAAGTAGATATCTGAAACCTGTCATATTTATATTCATTCCACAGCTAATTTCATGCTGGACAATAATATGCACATTAGCAGGCTGCAACCTGTAGTTATTCAGAGATATTTATACTTAGAGAAAACTGTATCTGGGACTTGGTCTTAAATGTAGTGACATCCCAGTAACCGTCCCTTAGATTGGATGATTGGTCGGATGGTCTCTGTCAACAGCCCTCCCCCCCTCCCATTGATGTGAAGAAAAGTGGAATGCAACCACAATTTTGGGAGCTCTCGTGGGCCATGAAGCAAATGAAGCCCAGCCAAGTTCTGAGAGCCAGTATATATCACCTTGCTCATGGACTGAAGTCTGCTGAAACAGGACTTGAAAGCATTCTTCAGTTTTCACTCCTGTATCTTTCTGTTGCTTGTTGTCTCTTGTTCATTGTAATATCTTTTTTTATTTTGTAAATATTTTATTTGCACCATTTTACCCTTTTCATTATTAAACCATATTTTGAAAAATAGTAAAACTGTCTCTAATGTCCTAATACAAGCTAAAGAATCCCTGTCTCTTGAAGAGCGCTATTGTAGTATGAATGTTTGAATACATGAGGTGGTATCAAAACGTTTAGAGACTAGTTTTGTAACACGTCAACAGATGGCAGCACAAGGCTGCACGCGCAGTCAAAGAGAGCACCAACCTTCATAAGTCAGTGCCCCAAAGTACATTGTACATCAGGAGCTGTGCAACTGGTGCTATTCTGACTATATGCATTACCACATCTGCTATTTCATCCAGGACAGCTACTCGGAACAAACAGCAAACGTGAAATTCTGCATGAAATCTGCCAGAGAGATCCGACATGATTCTGCAAGTTTACGGCGATGCTGCAATGAGTCGCTTGAGGTGTTGAGTGGTGCTCACGCTGCAAGAGCAGAAGAACATCACTGGAAGACGACAAGTGATCAGGAAGACCTTTAACGAGCTCAACCCCCCGAAAATGTCCTCTTCCCAAATTGAAGATCCAGCTCAAAGATAGTCTTTTTGACAACACTGCAGAGATTCAGCGATTTGCCCATTTCCATGCAAAATTTCACATTTATTCTATGTTCTAACTTACTGTCCATGATGACATAGCAGGCGTGGTAACACATGTGGTCAGAATAGCACTAGTTGCACAGTTCCCGATGTACACAGGACAATGTTTTTTGGCACACTGATTTATGAAGGTCAGTGCTCCCTGTGACTGTGCGTGCAGCCTTGTGCTGCCATCTTTTGGCATGTTACAAAACTAGTCTCAAAACTATTTGATACCACCTCGTAGCTGGCCGTGGTGACAGTGTGTTACAGACATTTATTTTAAAATCACAAGTTCCTATTGCTGACATTGGGAACGTTTCTGGAGCTGGAGAATCTTTGTGTTTGGTGAAGCTGTGAGCGGCATTGTTGTGTACCAGTGACAGCGTAGTGTGAGGTCCACCAATCATTTGTCACGAGTTGGTGACAAGGACAATGGTCTGACACTGCGTTACTCACAGCACTCAACATGTATCATGTGCAGGGGCGGACTGACCATTTGGAAACTCCGGAACTGTCTGAGAGCCCGGGTCAGTAGGGGGCCCCATGAGATGCCCCTGGTACCTTTTCATAGGCTTTTTTGAGTTTGGGCAAGGACACAGGGGCCCCATGATCCCCTATTGCCTGGGGGCCCCATGAGTTGTCAGTCCACCCCTGATCATGTGTGAAACACTCGGTACCCTCTTGACCCAACAATGGCAATAATGACATGGCACTGGAGAGGGAACATGAGAGGTAGATAAAGAGGGCCAAGTGCATGGCAGGGACTTACTGTATCTCTGAAAGTAGTGACTGTGCACAATTTTTCAGGCACAGGAGGTTTTTATACTGAAACACAAAATATCTCTGATTTTGATCCTGATGTTCATCTTCTGCACCTGGAAGCCCTGCTTGCAGGATTCATGTGATCACCTTTTAAATGATCTTGAATCTGAAGCCTCACCAGGTGCATTGAGCTGCGTTGAACTGAGTTGATCAACACAGGGTAGTACAAGGAGACATAAAAAATGATTGCTGTCTGTGCCCCCTTCATAACTCATAATACGCAGAGCAAGAGTGCAAAACCTGGGAACTTGGTGCAGAGATGATTGGAACCCTTAAAAATGGGTGTAGCAGGTGTGCAGACCCGGGAACTCAGCAAAAGGATAGTGAGAACCAATCCTAATGAGCACAGGAGGTGTTTAGATGCCAGAACTCAACCCAGGGGTTGTGGGAACCCCTCATGATAGGCACAGCAGGTGTGAAGGTCTCGAATTTCGGCAGAATGGTGGTAAGCCCTCATAATGGGCACAGCAGATGTACAGACCCAAGAACATAGCACAGGGATGGTGGAAACCTCTCAAAATGGGCACAGCAGATGTACAGGTCCAGGAACATAGCACAGGGATGGTGGAAGCCTCTGAAAATGGGCACAGCAGGTGTGCAGACTCGAGAATCCTATCCAATCCTAATGGGCACCAATCCTAATGGGCACAAGAAGTGTAAAGATGCCAGAACTCAATCCAGGGATTGGGGGAACCCCTCATGATAGGCACAGCAGGTGTGAAGGTCTTGAAATTCAACACGATGGTGGGAACCGCTCAAAATGAGCAAAGCAGATGTGCAGACCCTGGAACATAGCACAGAGATGATGGAAACCCCTCAAAATGGGCACAGCAGGTGTATAGACCTGAGACCTCAGCACAAGGAAACCCAAGACAACTAAATAATTATTGGTGTCATGACATTGAACCCAGAGCTATGCAAGTACCATTAAATGGGAGGTCAAGCACCCACCTTTCAAGGAACTCCTAACAATCCCTGGAGGAACCTTAGGGTTCCATGAAGCCCTGGTTAAGAATAGCTGGTCTAGCACACACAGTAGCTCAATAGCAATGACTGGATCCAAGTGATCATGAAGCAGATGATAGACGTTGTCCAGCATGATGGAAATGTGCTTGGGAACAATAGGTATGCAAAGCCTGCAACTCAAGACAGGATTTCACCAACAGAGTCCCCCATAAGAAAGAGGTGACTACCAGGTGGTTTAGCTCTCCAACATCTACCAAATGATGAAATATCAGTCTTGAGTGGAATGGCCCTTTAAATTGAACACCTTCAAGTTTATCTATAAAATGTGGAAAGATTGCAATTTCCATTTACAGACATTTTTTAGGTGTTTTTCTGTGGAACGGACACAGCCACCTCCGTTCCCAGTTACCTAGCATCTTTACTGCAGACATAATCCCCATCGTCCTTGACACCTCCGGGCACAGAGGGGGTTAATCCCCTGACTGATGATAGCGCAAGGTGAAAATATCCATCAAAGGGAGACACGACACGGAGAAATGTCACCCAAATGTTACCTCCAGACCTGCTATTTTCTGTCAGCACTGCAATCCATTTTAATCTCCATGTTCCGGCGTAATAAGTACCCTGCTCCGGTAATAACGGGCGCTGTCATCCTGCGGGAGAAAGATGCGCGTCGCTCCCTCCCCGTCACAAATGTCACACATTCCAAACACTCCAACAAGGGGAAAACAAACCGGGCTTTTCTTCGTTATTTTTCTTATTTTATGTTATGCTTTATTAAATTCACGTGACGGTTGGAGTGGTTAAAGGGCGGCTCAACAGAACCTACAATCTCATGAAAGCGAAAGGGCCAAGTCTGGTGGGCGATTTGTTCACAGGGTGTTTCTTCTTTTTTTTTTCCTCCGCAAATATTTGGTAAGGAAATTATAGTTATTTTCTATGGAATTATGGATAATCAGTAATTTTACATCCACTTGTAGCTCAGCGACTGAGTTTGTGCAGCGACCACCATCTTTGCTTACCTCTATGGCTAGAGCAAAACAACCCAAAGCTGTAGCACTAGTTTAACCTACAGCAATGATAGATTGTACTTAGTGAGGTATGGCAAGTTTTACAGAGTTACATTCAGGGGCGGACTGACAACTCATGGGGCCCCCGGACAATAGGGGATCATGGGGCCCCTGTGTCCTTGCCCAAACTCAAAAAAGCCTATGAAAAAGGTACCAGGGGCATCTCATGGGGCCCTCTACTGAACCCGAGCCCTCGGGCAGTGCTCGAGTTTGCAAATGGTTGGTTCGCCCCTGGTTACATTGGTTCAGCCTGGTATGAAGTATATATGTGCCATACCAGGCAGATCCCCGTGGAAGCTGGAAATCACTGGAGTAGTATTCTGTAACTGAAAGAGGTGGAGACTGTGATGTCACCACCCATATTGTCCAATCAGGGGATGCTTTGCATTCATTCATAGACACAGATTATTAGGATAGATACAGTAGATAGATAGATAGATAGATAGATAGATAGATAGATAGATAGATAGATAGATAGATAGATAGATATTATTAAAATAGGTATGTAAGAGAGGCTTCATGGTTGGCTGATTTTGGTGCCCAAGCACAAGACCCTACCCACGCTCCAGCCCTGATAGAACACTGTCCCTCCTGCTGAGGCTGAACCCTCTGCCAGCTTGTACCCTTTTGCTTGCATAGGCCTCCATGGGACATTCCTTACCATAGACCTTCATATCCTCAAGAAAGGAATGTTCACACAAGAAGTAGTTTTACTGTGCTTTACTGGCGGTATTCAGAAGGACATTAATTCTGGAGTCACCTTGATATCACACAGTCAATCACATAAAGTGTACGGTCCGCAGTAGTCACAAGTGAAAGCATGTGCAGCACCTGAATAGCTATCTCTCTTACAGTTTCTCCTCTGCTCAGGGTCATTAGCACTCACAGGACTTTGTTGTCTGTAGTCACCTTCTTGTTAAGTACTTCTCTCCCAGCAACTCTCCAGAAGAAGAAGTCTCACACAGGGATCTCCAGCATGGTCTAAAAAGCCTTTTGCAATCCACCCTAACCCCCACCTTCATAAGGAACAGAAAGACTACAACTGACTCCTCCAGGGGCGGACTGACAACTCTTGGGGCCCCCGGGCAATAGGGGATCATGGGGCCCCTGTGTCCTTGCCCGAACTCAAAAAAGCCTATGAAAAAGGTATCAGGGGCATCTCATGGGGCCCCCTACTTACCCAGGGCCCTCGAGCAGTGACCGAGTTTCCAAATGGTCAGTCCGCCCCTGGACTCCTCTTGTGTACAGGTCCACTCTACCTGGCCTCCTGCCCTGTCCAGGACCTACGTGTGCTGGCTATATTCTTACAGGCATGGGGTATTTACCTCCCATGCACCAAGTGCATATGTGCCCTTCCCCACCTAGCATATACGTGGGTGCTGAGTCAGCCTTGACATCACCATGGGAGGGCTCTACCTAAAAGGGGCCTAACACCTGGTGTCACTACTTGCTATACTAGACACCATACTGGTACAGAGTCACCTAGTGGAGAAGTAGCTAACTGCACCGATAGATAGATAGATAGATAGATAGATAGATAGATAGATAGATAGATGATAGATAGATAGATAGATAGATAGATAGATAGATAGATAATAGATAGATAGATAGATAGATAGATAGATAGATAGATAGATAGATAGATAGATACACTATATTGCCAAAAGTATTGAGCTGCCTGCCTTTCCACACACTGAACTTTAATGGCCCCCCCAGTCTTAGTCCGTAGGGTTCAATATTGAGTTGGCCCCACCCTTTGCAGCTATAACAGCTTCAACTCTTCTGGGAAGGCCGTCCACAAGGTTTAGGAGGGTGTCTATGGGAAGGTTGGACCATTCTTCCAGAAGCACATTTGTCAGGTCAGGCACTGATGTTGGGGGAGGAGGCTTGGATCGCAGTCTCTGCACTAATTCATCCCAAAGGTGTTCTATGGGGTTGAGGTCAGGACTCTGTGCAGGACAGTCAAGTTCCTCCACCCCAAACTGGCTCCTCCATGTCTTTATGGACCTTGCTTTGTGCACTGGTGGGCAGTCATGTTGGAACAGGAGGGGGCCATCCCCAAACTCTTCCCACAAAGTTGGGAGCATGAAATTTTCCAAAATGTCTTGGTATACTGACGCCTTAAGAGTTCCCTTCACTGGAACTAGGGGGCCAAGCCCAATCCCTGAAAAATGACCCCACATAAAGCTCATTAAGATAGTGTGAGTTTTCCATGTTCTGATGCTGCATAAGCTTTGCTGTCAGTCATCATGTTTTGAGGGATCACATAGACATATACATAGTTTATGAGGCTTCTGGGTTAGAAAATCGGTTTTTCTCTGTCTGTCTAAAAGTATGAATTGGTAATATGTAGTGATTCCAGCTGTCTAATAAAATAAAATCCTGCATTTTTATAGGATCGGAGCTCTCCTTTAACTCTCCGCGTAATTTCATTCCCTCGAATCTTGCCTGCGTGGTTGTCCGGCGGACACTCTTTACCCCGACACAATAATTCGTCATCAATGCCCTGAGCTGAAATTATCTCTGAGACAATAACACATGCAGCGCTAAAAATAAAACATAAAAGACATATAGAGTAATATGTGATGGACTACTAGTGCTTAGTAGTGATTTATAAGTGTCCTCATAGCATGAATGCAATAGTCCCAATAAACTTGTGCAAGACGTGATGAACTCCGTGCTGTGAAGTGTTTAATATTATGCACTCACCAGAAAGCGCATAAAATGCGCATTTGAGTTGTCAGACCACTCCTGGTCCCAGAAAAGTTGAACCTATATGGATCATCTGGCGAGCTGTCACTCTGTCACTCCTTAACCAGCAGGGGGACTCCCGACATCCAAGGAACCCCCCAGGGATAATCCAGGCTCATTAACCAGGGCACTCACATGCAGTATCCACCTTGAGAGAGGGGGGGCTTGACCAGAAAGCCCACCCCAAAAAACACTGATAGTGTAGTATGTTCCAACAAATGTTCTTTATTAGAGATGATGTATACAAATAACTCACAGGGTATCCCAGGTAAAAAGATGGCCGCCGGCCTCCACGAGGTACGGAACGGCGTGACGTCACCGGCTAGGCTCCACCCTGACGCGTTTCGTGCGGACGAGCACGTTATCAAAGGGAGCGAGCACTAGCCGGACTAACCTATATATACCGTTCCACGCGCATGCGCGGTGGAACGAAAAAGCCTTTGACGCCATTTTGGCCCGCTCGCGCATGCGCAAAGCATGCGATAGCGGCCATTTTCTAGGTTATCACAGCTCAGGGTAGGCGACCTTTATGCATTATAGAGAAACTCTCTCACCTACCCTGTCATAACGGAGACAGGTATAACGGGGGGCAGCAGATCACGGAAAAAACCTTATATATTGACCGCAGGGAGTGTGATATATGTTAATAGACTGCCCTTAGCTCTATTACAAACGGATTTAATATAGGTGCAGTCAAATTGCCTGTATAAAGGCTAATTAGATAGCGCTTATTGCACACCCCTAAATATATGTTAGAATATGGCCAAACCTCCCTCAAATCCGACAAAACTTTATAAATACTAAAAATTATAAAGAATTATGCCTAAAAACACCCCCCTGAGCCATGATATATTAAATTGCACATAATATAAGAAAATACTGTATGACATATAAATAGAGTAAAAATCATAAAAAATACATAAACATCTGAAAATGTGCAAATGGTATAAAACGAAGTGAAAAATATGTATAAAATGCTTAAAATGATAAAAACTTATCAACTTGTATCAATAAAACAATTAATGTCAAGGTCTACATTCAGGCCTTGAGGGAAAAAAGACTGTAACTCATAAATCCACTTGGTTTCCAGTTTGGAAACCGATCTCTTTTTATATGTACCCCTCCAATATGGTTTCACGATATCTATAGCCGCAAATTTCAGGCATTTGGGATTATTGTTATGGCACAATCTGTAGTGTAAAGATAGTGAGTGGTCCTTGAAACCTTTTTTAATATTTTTAAGGTGCTCACGCAGTCTGTCCCGTAACCTTCTTGTGGTCCTCCCAACATATTGTTTCCCACAGCCGCACTCTAATAGGTAAACAACATAAGTACTGTTACAGGTGATGGTATTTTTAATTTCATATGTTCTGTTGGTAATGTTGGAGGCAAAAGTCTTCACCGGTCTTTTGTGTGTGCCATTATTAACACAAATCATACACCTGTTACATGGATAAAAGCCCTTGTGCCCAAAATCAAAGGTTACATTTTTTGGGGGGTTCACAATGTTGGGGGCTAAGGACAACCTAAGAGATGGTGCTCTACGAAAAATAATCTCAGGACGGTTAGGTAATTCTTTTCCCAATATCGGGTCATTCAAAAGAATGGACCAGTTTTTCTTAATTATCTTTGAAACATCTTTAAATTGGGTATTAAAGTTAGTGATAAACGGACAGACCATATTACTCTTGGCCGCCATGGTGGGCTCGAGTAATTCATTCCTATCTTTATTTAGTACTTCCTTTATTGTTTTAGTCAAGAAAGGTTCGTCATAGCCCTTTTCCAAAAATCTTTCTTTTAGAGTTATAGACTGTCTGTGAAAATCCTCAATGTTATCACAATTTCTTTTTATCCGAAGGAATTGACCTTTCGGGATATTCATTAGCCATTTTGGGTGATGGCAACTGTCAATTGGGATAAAACTGTTCCGGTCTGTTTCCTTAAAAAATGTTTTAGTTAGGATATTCATGTCTGATACAAAAAGAGTAAGATCTAAAAAGTCAATTTGTTTAAGATCGTACTGGTAGGAAAATTTAATATTTGATTCATTAAAATTTAATGTAATAAAAAAATTCTTAAGGGTGAATTCGTCCCCCTGCCATAGTAAGAACACATCATCAATATATCTCCGATAAAACAAAAGGTTGGGCCATTCCCTGGAGTAGATGAGATCTTCCTCCCATCTCGCCATAAATAGAACAAATCTATTTATGGCGAGATGGGAGGAAGATCTCATCTACTCCAGGGAATGGCCCAACCTTTTGTTTTATCGGAGATATATTGATGATGTGTTCTTACTATGGCAGGGGGACGAATTCACCCTTAAGAATTTTTTTATTACATTAAATTTTAATGAATCAAATATTAAATTTTCCTACCAGTACGATCTTAAACAAATTGACTTTTTAGATCTTACTCTTTTTGTATCAGACATGAATATCCTAACTAAAACATTTTTTAAGGAAACAGACCGGAACAGTTTTATCCCAATTGACAGTTGCCATCACCCAAAATGGCTAATGAATATCCCGAAAGGTCAATTCCTTCGGATAAAAAGAAATTGTGATAACATTGAGGATTTTCACAGACAGTCTATAACTCTAAAAGAAAGATTTTTGGAAAAGGGCTATGACGAACCTTTCTTGACTAAAACAATAAAGGAAGTACTAAATAAAGATAGGAATGAATTACTCGAGCCCACCATGGCGGCCAAGAGTAATATGGTCTGTCCGTTTATCACTAACTTTAATACCCAATTTAAAGATGTTTCAAAGATAATTAAGAAAAACTGGTCCATTCTTTTGAATGACCCGATATTGGGAAAAGAATTACCTAACCGTCCGGAGATTATTTTTCGTAGAGCACCATCTCTTAGGTTGTCCTTAGGCCCCAACATTGTGAACCCCCCAAAAAATGTAACCTTTGATTTTGGGCACAAGGGCTTTTATCCATGTAACAGGTGTATGATTTGTGTTAATAATGGCACACACAAAAGACCGGTGAAGACTTTTGCCTCCAACATTACCAACAGAACATATGAAATTAAAAATACCATCACCTGTAACAGTACTTATGTTGTTTACCTATTAGAGTGCGGCTGTGGGAAACAATATGTTGGGAGGACCACAAGAAGGTTACGGGACAGACTGCGTGAGCACCTTAAAAATATTAAAAAAGGTTTCAAGGACCACTCACTATCTTTACACTACAGATTGTGCCATAACAATAATCCCAAATGCCTGAAATTTGCGGCTATAGATATCGTGAAACCATATTGGAGGGGTACATATAAAAAGAGATCGGTTTCCAAACTGGAAACCAAGTGGATTTATGAGTTACAGTCTTTTTTCCCTCAAGGCCTGAATGTAGACCTTGACATTAATTGTTTTATTGATACAAGTTGATAAGTTTTTATCATTTTAAGCATTTTATACATATTTTTCACTTCGTTTTATACCATTTGCACATTTTCAGATGTTTATGTATTTTTTATGATTTTTACTCTATTTATATGTCATACAGTATTTTCTTATATTATGTGCAATTTAATATATCATGGCTCAGGGGGGTGTTTTTAGGCATAATTCTTTATAATTTTTAGTATTTATAAAGTTTTGTCGGATTTGAGGGAGGTTTGGCCATATTCTAACATATATTTAGGGGTGTGCAATAAGCGCTATCTAATTAGCCTTTATACAGGCAATTTGACTGCACCTATATTAAATCCGTTTGTAATAGAGCTAAGGGCAGTCTATTAACATATATCACACTCCCTGCGGTCAATATATAAGGTTTTTTCCGTGATCTGCCGCCCCCCGTTATACCGGTCTCCGTTATGACAGGGTAGGTGAGAGAGTTTCTCTATAATGCATAAAGGTCGCCTACCCTGAGCTGTGATAACCTAGAAAATGGCCGCTATCGCATGCTTTGCGCATGCGCGAGCGGGCCAAAATGGCGTCAAAGGCTTTTTCGTTCCACCGCGCATGCGCGTGGAACGGTATATATAGGTTAGTCCGGCTAGTGCTCGCTCCCTTTGATAACGTGCTCGTCCGCACGAAACGCGTCAGGGTGGAGCCTAGCCGGTGACGTCACGCCGTTCCGTACCTCGTGGAGGCCGGCGGCCATCTTTTTACCTGGGATACCCTGTGAGTTATTTGTATACATCATCTCTAATAAAGAACATTTGTTGGAACATACTACACTATCAGTGTTTTTTGGGGTGGGCTTTCTGGTCAAGCCCCCCCTCTCTCAAGGTGGATACTGCATGTGAGTGCCCTGGTTAATGAGCCTGGATTATCCCTGTGGGGTTCCTTGGATGTCGGGAGTCCCCCTGCTGGTTAAGGAGTGACAGAGTGACAGCTCGCCAGATGATCCATATAGGTTCAACTTTTCTGGGACCAGGAGTGGTCTGACAACTCAAATGCGCATTTTATGCGCTTTCTGGTGAGTGCATAATATTAAACACTTCACAGCACGGAGTTCATCACGTCTTGCACAAGTTTATTGGGACTATTGCATTCATGCTATGAGGACACTTATAAATCACTACTAAGCACTAGTAGTCCATCACATATTACTCTATATGTCTTTTATGTTTTATTTTTAGCGCTGCATGTGTTATTGTCTTAGTGTGAAGGTTTGAGGTTTGTGCCTTTTATGCCAGCTGCTTGCTACGCATCTCCAAGCGCTCGTTAATTATCTCTTTTTTCTGAAATTATCTCTGGATTGCTGGGCCCATTATGAGAATTTTAGAATTAAAAATGCTTTATTATCACACCATGAATTCTTCCATTTCATGTGAAATGACACCGAGCCCCCCTTCCTCGCCGGGTGACCTGTGTCATCACATTTGTCGGGCAGCTGTGAAGTTGCTGATTGTCTTACAGGTTGTCGGAGCCAGAAAACAAACTTGATCTCCATGTAAAATCGTTGTTTCATTCGTCCTCCGGATGGTGGCCCTCTTGCGGCATGGGGTCCCCGAGAGCTGCATTGTGTGTCCCTGCGAACAGAGTGCACATTGTTCTCTGGGGTCGGGATTGACTGTCTGGGGGGGCAGATGGGGGAACCTCTGTGGCAGTGACACAGATACTAGAAAAGTGACGGCAGAAAAAAGACTGAATAGTCCATCGAATCTGCCCCAATTTTTTTTTTTCACTTTTTAAAAAAGATACATTGTGACAGTGAAGCTCCATTCAGATACCACATTGTGGGAACGAGCGTTCCTGATTTCGATTTCAAAAGCATAATTTACAAATTTTATGCGTGTCACGCATAAAGCAGCCTATTCACTTCAATGGGCTGCTCGAGAAGCATTTGTAGCCCAAAAGAAGCTCTTGCTACTTTTTGGGCAATAAGTTTGGCGCAAGTTTTAAATGTGTGTTTTGCAGCGACTGCTGAGCAAAAATCGCAGCAGAATCACACCGCGTTTGGGATTCCCTTAACAATAATGGCACCCAAATGTGCATCACATGTTTTGCCTAGATTTGGAATCATTTGTGGTAATTCTGCCCGCACTTCCAAATTGCCTAGTGTGACCTGGGCCCGATGGGAAGAACATTGTTACAGTGAAGGAACAGGATTTGCCTTCCTACAGAGACAGCAAATCTACAAACTGAAAACACCTCATTCACACTTCACACAGCAGGAAACACACGTTCCAACAGAAAAATATTCCAACAGGACCATTTAACCTCCCTGATTATTTCAGATTTTTGGTGCTGAACGCGGCACCATTATTTTGCATGGAAATTTGGCGTTTTATATTGTAGGCCTGTAATTCTTAGGAATAACTCACTGAAATCTGTCTGAACAAGAGTCTAGTAACCATCCCGGGTAGGATAAAACTTGAAACACAAAATTATAAATTATAATATAATAAATAATCATAAAAAATCTAATAATAATAAATTTAATTCAATAATATAATCAAACCAAAAACACTGAAATTTGAAATAGAGCGCCGAGTTCGCACATCGCTGAGCAAAGTCGCAAAATAGTTTTCAAATGATGATGTTTTCCCCCACCAATCATTATCACTCAATTCTGCAAGTGGTTCTGATTTACTATCGCTGTTCTCTAGCCGGTCTAAAACCGCTTTGACCTAAAGGGACGCTTTTTGGACGCCATGGACGTTTCTCAGTTTCCAGGCAGAAAGAACAGTAATAATGCAGGCAGGGCGCCGGACAAAGCACTCGGGACACAATGTATGTGAAATGCTTTGATACAGGAATGTTATACTATGTGATTTTAGTAATTTTACTGAATGTCACTTTTTGTCATTTTCAAATTTCCCGCCGTTCCGTCCCCCGTACGTCCCGACATCGCAGGGAACGGAACCCGGAAGACGGATGCCGGCATCCGCCGGATTACATTGCCGGGGACACTGCAGGAGGGACATCGTGGGAGCGCAGGACAAGGTAAGTGATCGAGGGATCGTGGAGCAGCGCCGCATGTTATTCCCGAGTATAGCTTGGGGTTACCGCTTGTGGTACTGAGACTTTACCTTGAGCTACACTCGGGAATACCGCCAGGGAGGTTAACAAAAGTCGATCGAATATTCAATATCTGTTGAACCGGCATGAACATGCATGGATCACAATTCGGACTGTCCTTAGTTGAATTTTAATTCATTAATGGCCAGCTTGAGTCTACCATACACGGTTAGAATTTTATTATAAAATGATCTTTTGAAATGTTCGCCAATTTTCTAATGATTGATGGGAAGAATTCGACAATCATTTTCAACCTAGTGCCCAGAAAAAATGAAGGCAAAGCATGATGAATTTTCTTATTTCTTATCCGAGCAAACAAAATTGTAATTCTAATAAATTGAAAAGTAAAGTTTGGAACTGGAGTAGAACTTTCTTGCCTGTTATCGAGGGTCCAGTCAGTTCAAATCTCCTTTTACTAATTACCTTAAAGCAGAGCTCCACCCAGGGGCAGACTGACCATTTGGAAACTCGGGCAGTAGGGGGCCCCATGAGATGCCCCTGGTATCTTTTTCATAGGTTTTTTTGAGTTTGGGCAAGGACACAGGGGCCCCATGATCCCCTATTGCCCGAGGGGCCCCATGAGTTGTCAGTCCGCCCCTGGTTTCCACCCAAAAGGGAAAGTTCCACTTTAAAGACTGGTCCCCCGATCCCCATTGGCACCTTTGGGGGGCGGGGAGGGGGAGTGGGTACCCGAATTTGACAGGTACCTGATCCCACTTCTGCTCTGATCACCTAGGCGATCGGAAGCGGAAGGTGTCCTCCCTCCCCCCCCCCGTAGTCTTTTGGGACACGTGACAGGTCCCAGAAGACTACAGGACCATTCAAGCTATCACAGCCGGGTACCCACACTGAAGATGCCGGCACACAGGGAGAGAAGACGGCTGGTAAAATGGGCCGCTGGGGACACACCACAGGATCGTGGGACAGGTAAGTGGCTGTTTTTTAAAAATCAGCAGCTACAGTTTTTGTAGCTGTTGACTTTTATTTTTTGACAGGGTGAGTGGAACTCCGCTTTATTGTGACCCTCTGGTTTGCCCTATTGTCATCTCCTCTAGGAGTCAGCACCGCAGAAAATCAACAGAGAGAGTTCTTCTGATTGGTGCAACTTTAAATTGCAAAGTGCTGCATGTATTGCTATTCTTCAATCGTCCTTTCTGGAGTATTTGTCTATGTGACCTCCTTGTCTGACTGCAAGGCTGCTATTAGAAACCATGGGACCCCATACAGCCAACCTGATAGGTCCTCCCCCCCCAAAAAACACAGTTTACTATGCTTCAGTTTTAATGAACACAGTGAGTAATCTGTAGCAATCACCCATTGTGTTTGTTCAGGAAAGGAAAGGGCTGGTAAACGTGACATATTTACCGAACCCTTCCCCCACTCTCCATTCTGAAGGATCCTATTGCATGCTTGCAGCTGCCTGTGGAAAGAAGAGGAGGGAAGCCGGCAGCACTGTGGGGGGGGGGGGGGGCAGCAGGGGGAAACATATGCTGCACAGGGAGGGTCATGAATGCCCTGGGGGGAATTACTGGAACCAATCCCCTGTATAGCTCTCTCTGCAGCAGCTGAAAGCCAGCGGGAGGGAGAGGAGAAGAAGTTAGCTTTCAACTGCTGCAGAGCAAGCCATACAGGGGATCAGTTCCAGTAATTTCCCCCCATCCTCATGCTGATCACCTTACCAGCACACATCCGATTCACCCAGCTGCCTGGGCCCCCCTGCTGGCCTGGGCCCCATACAGGAGGACCCTCTTATCCACAATCCTGTCTGACTCTAGCGAGCCCAGAGAACCTTGAGACTCTGGTGTACCTGGTACAGCCATTGACTCCAGTGCACCTAGTTTACCCTGAGACACCAGTGCACCCAGTACATCCAGTTGGTCCATTGCACCTATTGTACCCTATGACTCCAGTGCTTCCAGTGTACTCTGTGACTCAAGTTCCTCCATCACACCCAGTGACACCAGTGTGGCCAGTGTACCCAGTGTCTCCAGGGCACACAGAACATTATTATTATTATTATTATTACATCGAGTTTATATAGCGCCAAAGGGTTTGCTCAGCGCTGTACAATATAGGGGGGGGACAATACATGGCACAGTACAACAATAACAAACAACGTACGAGGGGTAAGAGGGCCCTACTCTTTTGAGCTTACAATCTAGGAGGGAGGGGGTAATGGTACAGTAGGAAGTGGCTGAGGGGAATGAGGGGTGGGAGGAAAGAGGGAGAATGGCCGTTAGGTGAGGGTGGGGTAGGCTTCCCTGAAGAGGTGGGTTTTGAGGGAGTGCCTGAATGTGAGGAGGGAGGGCGACAGTCTGATGGATTGGGGCAGTGAGTTCCAGAGGATGGGGGAGGAGCTGGAGAAGTCTTGCAGTCGTGCATGGGAGGAGGAGACCAGGGAGCAGGATAGAAGGAGGTCCTGTGAGGAGCGAAGGGTACGGGTAGGGTGGTACTTGGGGATCAGGTTGGTGAGGTAGTCAGGGGCAGTGTTGTGAACGGCTTTGTAGGTCAGGGTTAGAAGTTTAAATTTGATGCGTTGGGCGATAGGGAGCCAGTGGAGGGAGAGGCAGAGGGGGGTGGCAGAGGTGGAGCGGGTGGTGAGGTGGATGAGTCTGGCCGCTGAGTTCAGGATGGTCTGGAGCGGAGAGAGCCTGCACTTGGGTAGGCCGGTGAGAAGAGAATTGCAGTAGTCAAGGTGTGAGATGATGAGGGAGTGTACTAGAAGTTTGGTGGTGTCAGGGGTGAGGAAGGTACGTATCTTGGCAATGTTGCGGAGGTGGAGCCTGCATGTGTTTGTAAGTGACTTGACATGAGGTTGGAAGGAGAGATTTGAGTCAAGAATGACGCCAAGGACTTTGGCTTGTGGGGCGGGATTGATAGTGGAGTTGTTGGTGATGATAGATAGGATAGTAACTACATTGCGTACAGTGTACCCTATGACTCCAGTGGAACACATTTTACTTTCCAGTGTGCCTGGAACATTAACTGACACTACTGTACACCTGGGCACCCCATGACTCCAGTGCAATGCAGATCATCCTGTATCATCTAGTGACTCCTAAATAGACCTTGGTGCACCAAGTATTCCCACAAATTGATACCGTTCAATGCCCCAATCTGTTATACCAGCCAACTGGCCACAATGTTTGCAGGCACTTGCCAGGTTTAATATTGGCTCCTCAGACACATCAAGGTCTGCAACAAAACGATGCCCACCCACACACTGCCTCGGCATATAGTGAACTCCTCTTAGTAATATGTATAGCCCAGTATGGGCTTAATCCCCCTAAAGTGCCTACTGGGCGAAAAGTGTTAGAGGGGGTTCTCCCATGGGTAGGAGACTGAGGTTTGCAGCTTGGCTATACGAATTCATGCCCTGGCATATTTTGGGGAAGGGAAGAATTACTGCATGGCCAGTGTGGGAAAGTCTCCAATCATAGTTGAGACACTCCAAAAAATAAATGTAAATCCTCAAATGTCAGTACCAGCTTGCAATCCATTTTTGGGAAGTGTGTTCTTTTAGGGGCTGGTATAGTTGTTTTTGAAAATGTTAGGTCTTCTGACATGAACCATCCAGCGGAGGCTTACTCCCCACCCTTCCCAGTAATAGTAAGTGTTGGCTCAGCACTTCGTCTCTCTAATGTTCGCACATACTAGTTTAATTTAGATAAAGCTCTCCTTATAAACAACATTCCTCATCCAGCCTGTCCCAAATGACGGTCTGGAATGTGCAGAAGAATAGAAAAAGAAGCTTACAAAACTTTCCTGCGCTTAATTCAATCAACGTGAGTGTTCGGCGGCAAACATTACTGGGAAGGGTAATGGAGACATCACAAACCATGTTATTTTACCATGTGTTAACAGCCACATAAAACCCGCAGCTCAATGTCACTGTCTTATCTGGAAAATTAAACAAGAAAAAAGTTTGGCACAACAAAAAGCTCATCTGGATGTAATCGACAGCCTTAGATCGGTCCTCTTTTAGAGGCTCCATCAAACCGAAAACCTTTCGGAGTCTTCATCCATCTCCTTCTAATGTTTCACCTAGAAAAGGGTTGTTAATGAACCTGAGCCATTAAACAATCTCCAACAAGAGGATTTTTTTACTCACACTGTTTAATCAAGAAGGGAAGTGGTTCTATAATTTGGACTTTTCCATTGCGGCCCCTCAACAATGCCAGGTATTGGATGATCAGAGGGATTGTATATGTGTGATGTGTCATTTGTACATCAATGTAGACCAAATGTTTCTTAGGAAGAAAGGATTTTGATGTTAATACTTTGAAAATGGGGGACTTTGTAAGTAGGCATGATATGATACTGCTTCTTTAGGTCACGAGTTGACTCAAGGTGCAAACTCCCGGAAGACAAAGGGTCTACATTTTATATTATCATCTCCAGGATCCCCTTCAAGAAAGTTTGGATTTTCTTTAGGGATACTTCCAGGGTGCAGTCCATAGATTGGCCCAACTGCTGGTAGCCGAATGATCTACTGATTTGCCAGGTAGGTCTGAAAAACAGGCAAAGGTCAGGGCTAAGTGGTGTTTAGGCAGGGTTATATCAAAGAAGGCCATATCAAATATAAGAGAGAAAAACAGTCCAAGAATGCAGTTATAGTGGAAGTCAGAAACAAAGCAGACCAGGGGTGTCAATCTCAATTTCATCGTGGACAGCTTCTGCTTTATGGTCACCCTCGTAGGCCTGGTTGTATCTGTAAGACTATATAACTGTATCTACTCTTTATCATACTAAATAATTGCCTCTGCATTCGATAATTACTGGTTTTAGTAATAACTAAGTAATAACAAGCTCTGAAAGTATAAGTCTGGCAAGCAGTTGTCCACGTGCCCTTACATTAGATGTCAAGAGCCCACCCACCATCAGACTCCCTTACATCACAGAGAACCCCCCTTACCTAGTGCTGCTGTGGGGTAGAACTTGGGAAGCAGAAAGAGCAGAAAGTGCAGAGTCTGGAAGAGGATCAGAGGAGGGCTGGTGTTAGCTGCCAGAGTTTGCCAACTGCTGAGACATAGTGGGGGTGGAGTCGAGGGGGGTGCCACAGCTGCAGGAGAGGTGCGAAAGCAACATGAAATTGCCTGGTGGGCCGGATTCGACCTGGGCGCCTTGTATTTGACACATAAGATGTAGATGTTACAAAACTCATGAGGTCCAAGGAGAAACTTTTACTTCATCCCCAAGAATACAGTGAACTGGGTTAGCACTTTTAGGAGTCACCAGGTAATGTAACAAGAAGCTGCAGCAATTCACAACTTCACCCATGTAACTCATACAATTAACATCTGTCATAGACTTCATGGTAATATGGTGATCAGATTCAGGGGTGGACTGACAACTCATGGGGCCCCGGGCAATAGGGGATCATGGGGCCCCTGTGTCCTTGCCTACACTCAAAAAAGCCTATAAAAAAGGTACCAGGGGCATTTCATGGGGCCCCCTACTGACCCCGGTGCCCTCGGGCAGTGCCCGAGTGCTCGAATGGTCAGTCCGCCCCTGATCGGATTATGTAATTAGAGCAAAGTGGTTTCACATGCTTTCATATCTCCTGCCATGTTCTTGGCCCATCAGTCTCTGCCTTAGCACATTACACGGTGAAAGAACTAAGGTGACTGAGGTACCCATGTGGGTATAATCACTGGGGTATGTTCCCAACATGGATTCCAGATGCAAAACACCCCTAGGAGAACTGGAGCGACTGTCCACAGAAAGTGGGTTATACTCTCTAACACACTAATGGCACTAGAGGGATGACCTTAACATCTGCATATACAATCCAATCATGAAAATATGGAATCAATGTTTTTATCTAGGCAATGGATAACAGTACCACAACTGTAAATGTACAGGGAAAACACATGACCTGCACAGTACTATCTGGACACTCTTTAACATTCTAACAGAACCATTCTGATGCTGTAGCTGGTATAAAGTAATTTTATCAAAATAAAAAATCTGAAATTAAATTAGGCTATTAGTTGGAAATGAAAAAGGAAACTATGATGCAATAACTAAAAGAAATAACAAAATGCAAAAAAACGCATGATATAGTGCAAGATGGGATCCAACATGGATAAATTCAAACATAAACAGAGAGAAGAAGTATCTCCTTTATGTTGGAGAGGATGTGGGGCAATAGGAACAATGGCTCATATATAGTGGGAATGCCCAAAAATTCAGTTATGTTGGCAGGAGATAATTTATCATATACAGGAGATTTGTGGGACATCTATCCAGAAGGATCCATGGGTGTGCCTTTTCTATAGAACAGAGTTGTCGGTAAAACAATATAAAAACTGTTTATTATATCATCTGATTAGTGCGGCAAAGGGTTTCATTCCTAGGTTTTGGAAGGCCCAGGATCCACCGACAATCAGGGATTGGATAGACAGAGTAGAATATGTTAGTAGGGTGGAGGAACTTTGTTACATGGAGAAAGATGAAATGGAAAAGTTTAGAAAGATTTGGGGTAAATGGTATGAGTTTAGAACTTCAGAAAAATACTTAAAAAAAAATACTTAAAAATGAAAGGTCCCCCAATAGTAGTACCAGAGAATTTAAATGTTTAAAGAGATCTATATATATGAGTAGATTAATAGGAGGGGAAAGAGAGGATAAGATGAGATTGGACAGGGGTGTGTTGGGGTGGGTATGGGGCAGGGGCGGACTGACAACTCATGGTGCCCCCGGGCAATAGGGGATCATGGGGCCCCTGTGTCTTTGCCCACACTCAAAGCACACCCAAAAAAGCCTATAAAAGGTACCAGGGGCATTTCATGGGGTCCCCTACTGACCCTTGACCCTCGGGCAGCGCCCGAGTGCTTGAATGGTCAGTCCGCCCCTGGTATGGGGATAATGGGCAGCACAGTGGCTAAATGGTTAGCACTTCCACCTGGCAGTACTAGGGTCGTTGGTTCGAATCCCAGCCATGGCACCACCTGACTGGAGTTTGCATGTTCTCCCTGTGCCTGTGTGTGTTTCCTCACACACTCCAAAGACATGCTGGTAGGTTAATTGGATCCTATCTAAATTGGCCCTAATAAGTGTATGTATGAATGTGAGTTAGGGACCTTAGATTGTACGCCCCTTGAGGGTTAGGGACCTTAGATTGTACACCCCTTGAGGGTTAGGGACCTTAGATTGTACGCCCCTTGAGGGTTAGGGACCTTAGAATGTACACCCTTTGAGGGTTAGGGACCTTAGATTGTACACCCCTTGAGGGTTAGGGACCTTAGATTGTACACCCCTTGAGGGTTAGGGACCTTAGATTGTACGCCCCTTGAGGGTTAGGGACATTAGATTGTATGCCCCTTGAGGGTTAGAGACCTTAGATTGTACACCCCTTGAGGGTTAGGGACCTTAGATTGTACGCCCCTTGGGGGTTAGAGACCTTAGATCGTACGTCCCTTGAGGGTTAGGGACCTTAGATCGTACGCCCCTTAAGGGTTAGGGACCTTAGATCGTACGCCCCTTGAGGGTTAGGGACCTTAGATTGTACGCCCCTTGAGGGTTAGGGACCTTAGATTGTACACCCCTTGAGGGTTAGGGACCTTAGATCGTACGCCCCTTGAGGGTTAGGGACCTTAGATTGTATGCCCCTTGAGGGTTAGGGACTGATGTGAATGTACAATATATATATATGTAAAGCGCTGCGTATATTGATGGCACTATATAAGTACCTGAAATAAATAAATATGTATGATGTAAAAAGATTTATGATGGTTTTGTAAGGTATTTTTTTCTTAAAAGAAAATTTAATAAAAGATATAATGGCAACATGGATAAAATAATCTAAAACAAGAAACACGGAAAATTACAACATGGCGTAAAGTTGGCAATGATTTACTATACCATCAAAATAACAGCGCAAAATCAAGATCTCCAAATAAATATATTATAAGTGCATAAATACAAAATCAAATGTTCAAGTGAAAAAAAAAGTCCTTATTTTCATTGAATTTCAGTGTATAACTTATTCAACATATGCTGCCACCTTCCACCACGTGCAAAATAATATCAACCGCACTCACCAGATGAAGGTGAGTAATGAGCCTTATAGGATATAAGGGATCCTAAGCCCTCTAGGTAAGATCAAATCTTCTTACTCACCATTAATGGGGATAAAACGCCTCCACTTTATTCCTCCATGAATTCCTCAATATTGCAGAGAAAAAAAAGAAACCACACAGTGTAATACTGCCAAATACTCATAAATAAAATGATAAACTCAGGCCACTCACATGGTCAAATATAATAAAAAAGCCTTGTTTAATCGCCTGTGTGGCTTAAAAGTATCCAGGTTCCACAATCAGAAAAATATATATAGGGATCTCACGCTTCAGTTGGATAGCAGAGGATGATCAGCCTTCCCCCTCTGAAGATGGCCACTTGGAAGGCACTCGGCTTGCGTTCCAAACACCGGAAGTGACGTAGACCCAAATGACGGAGGACTGGAAGTACGTCAGCGCGTTTCGCCCCTCCCACAGGGCGTTCTCAAGATTTTCTGATTGTGGAACCTGGATACTTTTAAACTCAGGCCACTCACATGGTCAACTATAATAAAAAAGCCTTGTTTAATCACCTGTATGGCTTAAAAGTATCCAGGTTCCACAATCAGAAAATCTTGAGAACGCCCTGTGGGAGGGGCGAAACGCGTTGACGTACTTTTACTTTTAAGCCATACAGGCGATTAAACAAGGCTTTTTTATTATATTTGACCATGTGAGTGGCCTGAGTTGATCCTTTTATTTATGAGTATTTGGCAGTATTACACTATGTGGTTTCTTTTTTTTCTCTGCAATATTGAGGAATTCATGGAGGAATAAAGTGGAGGCGTTTTATCCCCATTAATGGTGAATAAGAAGATTTGATCTTACCTAGAGGGCTTAGGATCCTTCATATCCTATAAGGCTCAATACTCCCCTTCATCTGGTGAGTGCGGTTGATATTATTTTGCACGGGGTGGAAGGTGGCAGCATATATTGAATAAGTTATACACTGAAATTCAATGAAAATAAGGACTTTTTTTTCACTTGGACATTTGATTTTGTATTTACGCACTTATAATATATTAATTTGGAGATCTTGATTTTGCGCTGTTATTTTGATGTTATTGATTGGTGTTTTTCACTGTTGCACAGCTGCAAAATCACTGAGTTTTTGTATTTGGGCGCTGGGGTATATATATGCACTGTATATATTTTATTTTTGTTTCTATAATGATGTACTATACACCTACCTTCAGAGTAGTAAAACAACGCAACCTAATTAACTGTTTTAATGCCCCTTTAAGCAATACTTGGCCTAGTCCTGCTCTCTAGCTCCCTGGTCTCCTCCTCCCACACCCGATTGCAGGCCTTCTCTAGGACTTCCCCCATCCTCTGGAACTCCCGACCCCAATCCATCAGAATGTCACCTACCCTCCTCACCTTCAGGCGCACCCTGAAAACCCTCCTCTTCAGGGAAGCCTACCCCAACCTCTCCTAACACCCGACCTCACCTCACAACCAACCTCCTTCATTCCACCCACCATTCCATCCCCCACATCCATCTCCTCCTGTGCCACCCTCCCCTCACTCCTAGATTGTAAGCTCGAAAGAGCAGGGCCCTCGCACCCCTCGTGTATTGTATTGTTACTGTCTTGTCTCATGTTCTGTCCCCCTTGCTACTGTACAGCGCTGAGCATACCCATTGGCGCTATATAAATACTGTATAATAATAATAATAATAATAATAGTTGGGTATGCCCATCATACCAAATGATCATGAGGGGACCCAGCACCTCAAGACCTACCATAACCAAACTCCACCAACCTCTCCTCTATTGCTTTTCAAATCTTTGTGGCTGATGAGAAATTGGCATTGTCTGGAGCTTAGCAGACCTGTGCAGAAGCTCAAATGCACCAGCAAACCCACCATCCAAACCCAAACTATATGCTAGCTGTCCGTCCTCTGACACCACGCTTGTCCCCCAAATACACTTATTCTGTGACTAGCAAAACAAAAAAGACCCACGCCAATCTACAAGACAGTGGGCAAGACAGTTCCAATGTTCTTGCAAACGGCTGCTCACCAATGGATGCTACCACCTAGAGCTCCACCAACTTTAAATCCAGTTGGTAGCTCACCTACACTAACTCTCTTCCCTCTTACTACATCATTAGCCATCCCCTTTTCTTGGCCCACTTCAATCAAGTCTCCCTTCTGCAATAGGCTCCCAGGAGATACATGAAGGTCTTAGAATTTTGAACTGTTCAAGTCTTGTCATTCACCTGGAAGGGTTTGGTGGTACTTTTAGTTGCTGTAGAAATATGCAGGTAAACGTTTGCTTGCTGTTCCATTTTTAAGTTCAGTACTTAAAACATGATGATACCAAAAGTTCCACGTTGGCTGGAATCTGGTATCCTAAACCACTTCTCTTGTATTCATTAGCTGTTGTTTGTCTTGTGGACTTGTTGATATCTGTCATTCCTCTGGCCGAGGTGTGCCCACCTGCACCCCTTTCCTCAGCAGATAAAGACATGCAGCCTGGCACAGCTTCATTCTCTGGGATTTCTCTATTACTATATAGATTTCTCAGTGTGGGTGTATTAAATGATATTATTCACTTTCCAAGTCTACAATTTGTTGGTATATGGAGAGGGCAGCAAGACCTACAGGCAGTAAATGAGCCATCAAATGAGATTCTAATTTGCTATTCCTTTTTTTCTTCTCCCTGAACATTGGACAAGAGACGGTGGCGCGGCAGCGCAGCGGCGCAACTTCTTTCTGTGTGAAATAAGCTGGTCGCTTCCATTAGGACGCCAGCCTGGATTGAGGAACAGGAGCCGAATGTCCCCGTGGACCCACCAGAGGTGATCTGAGTGTCAAGTCATATTTTCCAACATGGCACCAGAGGAGAAAACAATGTATACAATAAATATATAGAATAGAGAGCAGCCTGGGAGTCTATAGAGGGAAATTACAATTTGGTTTTTGGTCACTTTTACTTTTATCCTTTTTTTGTATATGTAGCGCTACCATCTTGAGTGCCACTGTTGGGCGACTGAGTATTTGTAATCCACATAGAGATGTTGGCCCGCTGTAGTTGCAACGGGTAACAGCATGCAGGACAATGATACAGGTCTCATTGACATAGGCAGGTAGACAATTAAAGTTTTACTAAACCCCCGGAACCTGAATGCACTATATCTGGTCTCCCACAGTAAATTTAAACTGCTAAATACCTTTTCTCATCAGCAGTATATAGCAGTCTTGTAACTTACAGTATATCAGTGTCCAGCAGAGCACTAGCTAAAGCTTGTAGGAGCAGTTTTCTTTCTGCTCTAGGAGGATGCAAAACCCCTGACCTCTGTGTGAAAAGTGCTGATTGGTCCTGTGTTGATCACATGCACTCTCCCAAGAAAAAAAAAACTCTTTAGCAATACACACCAAACCGAGCATGGGCAAAATGCCTACAGTTCAGTCTGCCTTGTCAGGAGATAAGAGGTGGTCTCTTGAAAAAGGGGAGGAACAGAGAGGACAGGATCAAACAGCCTTTTTACAGAATGTGGAGGATTAACCCCTTAGGTTCGACAGTGAGTATAACAAGCATTCTTTACTTCATATACAGACTGATCTTACTGTTGTGGGATTAGTAACACTTTAACTCTAGCCACCTGTTGAGCAGCAGGAAGACATTTGTACAGGCCCAATATGGTTGATACAGTACAGCACAATTCCACTTTCCCGTTAAATCCCTGTGATCATTTGACAACGCATAACAGTTCTCCACTATGACAGTTGCCAGTTACTAGGGGAAATGAGTAATCCCCAACTGTAGCACTACCCTCACCATTCTACCAGAGCCTCCAAACATGGGATTGGTTAGACTCCCATAAACATGCATATTTGGTGTCTATCTCTTCTGCCCACTGGCTTCTGGAAGCTTCCATGGTCCTCCAGGACCAGGTGGAGGTGATAGAACCTGTTAATCCATCCAACCTGACCTGCAGGACCCCGACATATTCATAGACTCACACAGTTACCATGAGTTATACACAATAAATGTACCTACACTGCCCTAGTAGCACACTAGAGGCTACTACATATACAATATTTGTTTTATATAAGCCTTTAATACATGGGATTCCAGAGCACGATGGGTTAGCTAAACAAAAAAGCTCAACTGTAGTTATCTCCTTGTAAACATGCTGGTGGAGATTTACTAAAACTAGAGCACTACAGTTTTGGCTTCTGATGGTGGCCAATCAGCTTCTAATTTCAACTTGTTCAGTTAAGCTTTGACAAAAAAAACCTGAAAGCTGATCGGTTTCTATGCAGAGCTGCACCAGATTTTGCACTCTCCAGTTTTAGTAAATTTTCTCCTCTGTATCTCATTGAAACTTTGGATTTGTATAGAAGAGATAGAGGAGATTGGAGGAGTCACGGCTGTGAAAGGGGAGGTATGTAGGAGGAGCCACTGCTCTAGAAGGGGAGGAATAAAGGGGGATGGGTGGGTTGAAGCAATCACTGTTGTGTAAAGGTGTCAATGCTCTGAAGGGTGGTGGGAGGAGTCACTACTTTGGGGAAGGGTAGAATAGGTGGGTAGAGTCGCTGCTCTGGCTTGAGCAGTAGAATCTCAGATTGAGTTATAGAACTCTGTGTACACCAGGATTTTTTCAACAGAGGCATCAAGGGTACCCTGGGAATGTTAAAATGACCTACAAGTATAACTTTTTGGTTTATTTACCTGCATTATTTTATATTTACATGAATCTATATATCAAAAATAAATTCCAGCTTTATTCAACTGCAGCTCCTTTGACTATGTATACATTTTCAGACCATAAAAAGGAATTGTAATAAAAGAAGCATGCATTCCTATTGAGATGTTGGTGGAGGTGGAGGTGAAGGAAAGCTGGCCTTGAAATGTTTTTTTTCTTATTTATTCCAGACTGCACAGAACGTTGATAGAAGAGGGACAAACAATGCTTATGTATAGGTGAGACATACTAATGTTCTGATCGAATACCTTCAAGAGGTGCCATGCATCATCACCTTTACTTACTAGAACAATTTACCCAAATGGAAACGGAATTCTCTTTGTTGCAGGCTGACAGGTTGATAAAAACATTATCAATCGACAAAAATGCCATACATTGTGGGACTTAAAAGAGCCGATGCGGCTGCTGAATGGAAGGAGACAGCTGAGGCTTTGGGTGGGGTGAGGTGTGCAGATATGAACAGTGAATGAGGGTACAGCTGTGGATGTGGGTGCAAAAGTGTGCTGTGAACAGGGGAGAAAAAGTGCAGTGGTTAGAGAAGCGCAGAGATGACCTCTAGATGGGGAGTGGAGAGGTGAGCTGTGCACAAGGGTGCAGAGGTGTACCATGGACAGGGGTACAGAGGTGAGCTGTGGACAGGGGTACAGAGGTGAGCTGTGGACAGGGGTACAGAGGTGTACCATGGACAGGGGTACAGAGGTGAGCTGTGGACAGGGGTACAGAGCTGAGCTGTGGACAGGGGTACAGAGGTGAGCTGTGGACAGGGGTACAGAGGTGAGCTGTGGACAGGGGTACAGAGCTGAGCTGTGGACAGGGGTACAGAGCTGAGCTGTGGACAAGGGTACAGAGGTGTTCCATGGACAGGGGTACAGAGGTGAGCTGTGGACAGGGGTACAGAGGTGTACCATGGACAGGGGTACAGAGGTGAGCTGTGGACAGGGTACAGAGGTGTACCATGGACAGGGGTACAGAGGTGAGCTGTGGACAGGGGTACAGAGGTGAGCTGTGGACAGGGGTACAGAGCTGAGCTGTGGACAGGGGTACAGAGGTGAGCTGTGGACAGGGGTACAGAACTGAGCTGTGGATAGTTAGTGCAGAGGTAAGCTGTTGACAGGGATGCAGAGCTGGGATGTGAACAGGGGTGGTGAGTTGAACTGTGGACAGGAATGAAGAGGTTAGCTGTGGACAGAGGTGCAGAAGTGAGCTGTGGCGAGGAAAAGGGGTGCAGAGGTGAAATTTGACAAAAGAAATGCAGATATGAGCTGTGGATAGGGAGTTCAAAGGTAAGCTATGGATAGAGAGTGCAAAGGTGAGCTGTGGACAGGGGGTGCTGAGGTGAGTTGTGGCCAGGGGGTGCTGAGGTGAGCTGTGGACAGGGGGTGCTGAGGTGAGCTGTGGACAGGAAATGCAGAGGTGAGCTGTGGACAGGGGTGCAGAGGTGAGCTGTGGACAGGGGTGCAGGGGTGAGTTCTGGACAGGGAGTGCAGAGGTGAGCTGTGGACAGGGGTGCAGAGGTGAGCTGTGGACAGGGGTGCTGAGGTGAACTCTAAACAGGAAATGCAGAGGTGAGCTGTAGACAGGGGTGCAGAAGTGAGCTGTGGCCAGGGTTGCAGAGGTGAGCTGTGGACAGGGGTACAGGGGTGAGTTCTGGACTTGGAGTGCAGAGGTGAGCTGTGAACAGGAGGCCAGAGGTGAGCTGTGGACAGGGGTGCAGAGGTGGGCTGTGGAGAGATATGCAGAAGTGAGCTGTGGACAGGGGTGCAGGGGTGAGCTGTGGACAAGGGTGCAGAAGTGAGCTGTGGACAGGGGTGCAGAGGTGGGCTGTGGAGAGGTATGCAGAGGTGAGCTGTGGACAAGGGTTCAGAGGTAAGCTGTGGAGAGGTATGCAGAGGTGAGAAGTGGACAGGGGTGCAGAAGTGAACTGTGGATAGGGAGTGTAGAGGTGAGCTTTTGACAGGGGTGCAGAGGTGAGCTGTGGAGAGGGAGTGCATAGGTGAGCTGTGTACAGGGAGTGTAGAGGTGAGCTGTGGACAGGACCACATAGGTGAGCTGTGGAGAGGGATTGCAGGAGGTGAGCTGTGAACAGGGGTGCAGAGGTGAGCTGTGGTCAGGGAGTGAGGTGAAGAGGTAAACTTTGGATTGGGAGTGCAGAGGTGAGATGTGGACAGGGATTGCAGAGGTGAGCTGTGGAGTGTGGACAGGGGTGCAGAGGTGAGCTATGAATAGGGGTGCAGAAGTGAGCTGTGGACAGGGGTGCAGAAGTGAGCTATGGTCAAGGAGAGCAGAAGTGAGCTGTGAACAGGGGTGCAGAAGTGAGCTGTGGACAGGGGTGCAGAAGTGAGCTGTTAATAGGGGTGCATAGGTGAGCTGCGGACAGGGAGTGCAGAGGTGAGCTGTGGATAGGGGTGCAGAGGTGAGCTGCGGACAGGGGTGCACAGGTGAGCTATATTTACAGTGGGGATTGAAAGTTTGGGCACCCCAGCTAAAAATTTGTATTAATGTGCATAAAGAAGCCAAGGAAAGATGGAAAAATCTCCAAAAGGCATCAAATTACAGATTAGACATTCTTTTAATATGTCAACAAAAGTTAGATTTTATTTCCATCATTTACAGATTCAAAATAACAGAAAACAAAAAAATGGCGTCTGCAAAAGTTTGGGCACCCTGCAGAGTTAATATCTTGTACTGCCCCCTTTGGCAAGTATCACAGCTTGTAAACGCTTTTTGTAGCCAGCCAAGAGTCTTTCAATTTTTGTTTGAGGTATCTTTGCCCATTCTTCCTTACAAAAGTCTTCCAGTTCTCTGAGATTTCTGGGCTGTCTGTCACGCACTGCTCTTTTAAGGTCTATCCATAGATTTTCAATTATGTTGAGGTCAGGAGATTGTGAAGGCCATGGCAAAACCTTCAGTTTACGCCTCTTGATGTAATCCCCCGTGGATTTCGAGGTGTGTTTAGGATCATTATCCATTTGTAGAAGCCATCCTCTCTTTAACTTCAGCTTTTTCACAGATGGCATCAAGTTACCATCCAAAATTTGCTGAACTTTTATTGAATCCATTTTTCCTTCTACTCGTGAGATGTTCCCTGTGCCACTGGCTGCAACACAACCCCAAAGCATGATTGATCCAACCCCATGCTTAACAGTTGTACAGAGGTTCTTTTCATTAAATTCTGTGCCCCTTCTTCTCCAAACGTACCTTTGCTCATTCCGGCCAAAAAGTTCAATTTTAACCTCATCGGTCCACAGAACTTGTTTCCAAAATGCATCAGGCTTGTCTATATGTTCATTTGTAAAGTTCAAACGATGATTTTTGTGGTGAGGACGTAGAAGAGGTTTTCTTCTGATGACTCTTCCATGAAGACCATATTTGTACAAGTATCTCTTTATAGTGGAATAGTGTACCACAACTCCAGTGTCTGCCAGATCTTTCTGGAGGGTCGTGCAGTCAAACGTGGGTTTTGAATTGTTTTTCTCACAATCCTGCGAGCTGTTCTGTCTGATATTTTTCTTGGTCTTCCAGATCTTGCTTTAACTTCCACTGTTCCTGATGACTGCCATTTCTTAATTACATTCCGAACAGAGGATATTGACATCTGAAAACGCTTTGCTATCTTCTTATAGCCTTCTCCAGTTTTGTGAGCGTCAACTATTTTCAGTTTCAGTTTTCTAGACAACTGCTTAGAAGAACCCATGGTGCTGATTGTTGGGGCAAGGTCAGATGAGTCTGGGCATTTAAAACCTTTGAGATTGACATCACCTGGTCTTCCCAGACGATGATTGAGAACAATCCATGACACTGGCAGGTCTCTGCTTTGCAAAGGGGGCAGTGCATGCTATAAATTCTTCAGGGTGCCCAAACTTTTGCAGACGCCATTTTTTTGTTTTCTGTTATTTTGAAAGTGTAAATAATGGAAATAAAATCTAACTTTTGTTGACATATTATAAGAATGTCTAATCTGTAATTTGATGCCTTTTGGAGATTTTTCCATCTTTCCTTGGCTTCTTTATGCACATTAATACAAATTTTTAGCTGGGGTGCCCAAACTTTCGATCCCCACTGTACATTGCCTGGTGGTGAATTTCCACAAAAATCTATTAAAAGCACAAAACTTTTTGAAAAAACTATTGTGTTCGGTTTCCATATTTACAGTATATGCAACTATATGAACCTGAGACCTCCGCTTTTATTGAAATCTAAGAAGCAGGCTTTGCTCCCCATTGCTGGCTAGTGGAAGTTCCAGGTGAGGCTTTTGAAGCAGTCTTGTTGATCACACACTGACGAGGTGACCATTTTTGCACCATTAATTACAATTCTTTTCCAAATAGCTTACACAGCACTAAAACCTCCTCTGTCTTCTATTTTTTTAATTAAATTTAATTAGCAAGCGATTAGTTACTGTGTCTGGATTGGCAAAGTGTCAACAGTGAAGTTTGCCAGCCACAGGTGACAGGGAAGAATGGATCGTAGAGAAGGATGGATCCCTGCAGGAGTTATGTACAATGCAGACACATCTTGGTGATAACAACATAAAATAGCAGTTTAAAGCTGACCTCCGGCCTTAACTTCGGTCTTCCACATTGTGACTTTTATACCTGTCTGAAGTTCAGCTTTAACCTCTGCTGTTGGGTTTTGTTTCCATATACACCGCTCAGCCATAACATTATAAAACTCGTTACAATGGCACTTTTAAGTGGGTGGGCTATATTAGGCAGCAAGAAAAGCAGAAAAATGGGCAAGCATATGGATTTGACCAACTTTAACAAGGGCTAAATTGTAAAGGCTCGATGACTGGGTCAGAGTATTTCCAAAACTGCAGCACTTGTGGGATGTTCCTGGTCTGCAGTGGTCATAACCGACTAAAAGTGGTCCAAGGAAGGAAAAGTGGTGACAAGGTCATGCGTGGCCAAGGCTCATTGATGCATGAGGAGAGCGAAGGCTGGCCCATGTAGTCCTGTATCTTAAATTGCTGAAAAAGTTACTGCTGGTTCTGTTAGAAAGGTGTCAGAACCAGGGGCGGACTGACAACTCATGGGGCCCCCGGGCAATAGGGGATCATGGGTTCCCTGTGTCCTTGCCCAAACTCAAAAAAGCCTATGAAAAAGGTACCAGGGGCATCTCATGGGGCCCCCTACTGACCCCAGGCCCTCGGGCAGTGCCCGAGTTTCCAAAAGGTCAGTCCGCCCCTGGTCAGAACACACAGTGCATTGCAGTTTGTTGTGTATGGGTCTGTGTAGCTGCAGACCACTCAAGGTACCCATGCTGACCCGTGTCCACAGCCAAAAGAGCCTACAATGGGCATGTTTGCATCAGAACTGGACCAGGAGCAATGGAAAACGGTGGCCTAGTTCAATGAATCATATTTTCTTTTATCTCATGTGGATGGCCATGTGTGTGTGCATCACTTACCTGGGGAAGAGATGGCACCAAGATGCAGTATGAAAAGAAGACAAACCGGCAGAGGCAGTTCTTCTGGGAAACCTTGGGTCCTGCCATTCATGTGGATGTTACTTGACACGTACCACCTACCTAAACATTGTTGGTGACCAAGTAAACCCCTTCAAGGAAACAGTATTACCTGACAGCAGTGACCTCTTTCAGCAGTATAATGCGCCCTGCCACACGGCAAAAATGGTTCAAGAATGGTCTGAGGAACACAACATCAAGTTTGAGGTGTTGACTTGACCTCCAAATTCTCCAGATCTCAATCCATCAAGCATCTGTGGGATGTGCTGTAAAAACAAGTCTGATCCATGGAGGCCCCACCTCACCACTTACAGGACTTAAAGGATCTTCTACTGACGGCTTGGCGCCAGATACCACAGCATGAGCATATGGAGTTCATGCCTCGATGTGCCAGGGCTGTTTTGGCAGCAGAAGTGTTGGTGGGGCCTACCTGCTCCTGTGCATATGGGGTACCTTTTGTGGAACCAGGCGAGGTCGCGTTCATGTGACATCAATGTTATGGCTGTACCCTAAATGAGAGGCGAGCTGTCCACCATGTTCAGTAGTTAAATGTACAGAGTCCCTCTGTGAAACAGGCTGTCCATTGTCACTACATACCTTCCTTGTAATATGTTGCATTTAGAAGGGACACCGCTGAGCCTTGCGTCCTCTCCACCTGTCCAGAGTACCTCTGCCATCACTCTCCCAGTGACAGAATGGGGTCGCTCCGTGCACATAGGCAGACCTCATGCATATAGTCTGTTAACTCTGCGGCCAGGCCATTGGTCTCTGTAGCCGGGTTCAGTCCCCATAGTTTTGGGAGGGAGTCTCAGCACCCCTTGTTAACTAAAGGACCCACCACCGCTCCTGGTACCACGCTTCATGACAGGCTGCTCTTCACTTTCCACCAGCCTTTGGTTACCCATGGAAACTACTTCCTCCACACCTTATACCGAGTTAACCCTTTTAAGTGGCCTTTTTTCTGTACCCTGTATGTGCTATACAGGCCCTGTTCTTTCATATGCCAGAAACCATCATGCACCCTTTTAGAGTAACTTCAGACCAGGCTTTGAAGCAGCTTTACTGAGGATTCAGCAACACAGTTCAACAGCACACATGAAGCAGAGTCCAGTCCTAACTACTTAATGCAGGATGCCAGGTTCATACCTTCCAGAGAAGCAAAGTCCATTCAGCAAAAGTCCAGTATTGGTAGGTTCCTAGTCCAGGGAGCAGGTGACCCAGAAGGGGGTCATGTGCTCCAACAGGGCTTCATGTTGCAGCATGTTGTTTCTTCCTTTGAAATCCCATGTGGAAGAGACAGAACTCTGAGCCCCGTCTCCCCCATACTTGTATTTATGTGACTTACAGCAGGGAGCAGGACCTAGAAAGCTCAGGAAAAGAGTCTACACACAGCTAACCCCTTCCCATCCCTGGCAGCCTGTAACTATCTGTATAACTGCACAGTGCAATGACTACAACAGCAGATATACATACAATGACACCCCACAAGCATCTGCTTATAGAAGGGGGAACTATTAGGTGGGTGGTCATAATGTTATGGTGGGTGGACATAATGTCTGATCAGCATAGATCTAAACATGTTATCATACACAATTCCTACCCTTGGTTCCACTTCCTTGTTTCACTGGAACACAATCTCACTTCAGGGCTGTAAATAATAGGAAATAAAATCAATCAGCTTTGTACCCTTTTCAGTGCTCTACGCAGTTTAGTCAAAGCACGGTCCTACATTGGATCTTTGTCTACTCAGAATGATTTTCAATCTTCAGAATTATCAGATCTTTTACAGGACACAATGAGGATACATCTGTATCCAGTGTTGGGGCTCTTCAAGGACCTACGAAGGATTTGACAGCCAAAATGGCAGATTTGAAGTGAGGTCGTTGTAGCAGTGCCTGTTACTGCCCATTGCGGATCCTGTCATAGGATTCCTGGTGAGTTTCTCAAGAGATGGGGACTTTGAGGTTGCCAGAATTTTTTTCCTCCAAATGACCTGCCACTTTGGCAGCTGCTGGCTTTGATGCCTGGCCACTTGCCGCCTATCAGACCTGTAGCTCAGAGCCTCAGGAAGTGCTCCAAATCTCCTGGGTTCTATGCTACACATCTGACAGGTAGAGCATCCCTAGGCAAAGCCTTGAGTCAGTCTTCACACATAACTGTATTGAAAAAGAAAAAATCCCTGCCCACCTGATAGAGCAGTGCTGGCTGCTGATTCTGTAAGCACACAGGTGAGAGCTGTAGGAGGGGGCGGGGAGGGGGGCCTGGTCTATAGAGGTGAGACCAGTGAACGGGGTGGGGGTTGCATAGGTAAGAGCTGTTAAGTGGGAGGGAGTTGCAGAGGTGAGAGCTATGGAGGGGTGGAAGCTGGCTGCAAAGGTGAGAACTGTGGATGGGGGCTGCAGAAATGAGAGCTGTGGAGGAGGGGCTGCAGAGGTGAGAGCTGTGGATGGGAGCTGCAAAGGTGGGAACTGTGGAGGGGTGGCTACTGAGGTGAGAGCTGTGGAGGGGTGGGGGGCTGCTGTAGAGGTAATAGCTGTTCAGAGGTGGGGACCTGCTGCAAAGGTGAGAGCTGTGGAGGGGTGGGGGGTTGGCTGCAAAGGTGGGAGCTGTGGAGGGGTGGGGGGTTGGCTGCAAAGGTGGGAGCTGTGGAAGGAGAGGGGCTGCAGAGGAGAGAACTGTGGAGGGATGGGGGCTGGCTGCATTGGAGAGAGCTGTGGTGGGACAGCTACAAAAGTGAGAGCTGTGGAGGGATGAGGGCCTGCTGCAAAGGTGAGAGCTGTGGAGGGGTGGGGGTTGGCTGCAAAGGTGGGAGCTGTGGAGGGGTGGGGGTTGGCTGCAAAGGTGGGAGCTGTGGAGGGGTGGGGGTTGGCTGCAAAGGTGGGAGCTGTGGAAGGAGAGGGGCTGCAGAGATGGGAGCTGTGGAGGGGGGTGCAGATATGAAAGAGGGGGCCTGCAGAGGAGAGAGCTGTAGGTGGGGGTTGTAGAAGTATGAGCTGTGGACAGGGGCTGCAGAGGAGAGAGCTGTAGGTGGGGGCTGCTGAAGTGAAGGTTGTGGAGAAGGGGCTGCTAAGGTGGGAGCTGTGGAGGGGCAGATACAAAGAAAGGTGAGAGCTGTGGAGGGGTGGGGCCTTGTGTAGAAGTAACAGATGTGCAGAGGTGGGGGCCTGCTGCAAAGGCGAGAGCTGTGGAGGAGTGGAAGGTTGGCTGAAAAGGTGGGAGCTGTGGAAGAAGAGGGGCTGCAGAGGTGAGAGCTGTGGAGGGGTGGGGGTTGGCTGCAAAGGTGGGAGCTGTGGAAGGAGAGGGGCTGCAGAGGTGAGAGCTGTGGAGGGGTGGGGGTTGGCTGCAAAGGTGGGAGCTGTGGAAGGAGAGGGGCTGCAGAGGTGAGAGCTGTGGAGGGGTGAGGGTTGGCTGCAAAGGTGGGAGCTGTGGAAGGAGAGGGGCTGCAGAGGTGAGAGCTGTGGAGGGGTGAGGGTTGGCTGCAAAGGTGGGAGCTGTGGAAGGAGAGGGGCTGCAGAGGTGAGAGATGTGGAGGGGTGGGGGTTGGCTGCAAAGGTGGGAGCTGTGGAAGGAGAGGGGCTGCAGAGGTGAGAGCTGTGGAGGGGTGGGGGTTGGCTGCAAAGGTGGGAGCTGTGGAAGGAGAGGGGCTGCAGAGGTGAGAGCTGTGGAGGGGGGTGCAGATATGAAACAGGGGGCCTGCAGTGGAGAGAGCTGTAGGTGGGTGCTGTAGAAGTATGAGCTGTGGAAGGGGGCTGCAGAGGAGAGAGCTGTAGGTGGGGGCTTGGGGGTTGTAGAAGTATGAGCTGTGGACGGGGGCTGCAGAAGAGAGAGCTGTGGAGGGATGGGGGGCTGACAGCAGAGGAGAGAGCTGTGGAGGGATGGGGGCTGACCACAGAGGAGAGAGCTGTGGAGGGATGGGGGCTGGCTGCAAAGGAGAGAGCTGTGTGGGGGGGGGGGGGTTGCAGAAATGAAAGAGGGGGTTGCAGAGGAGAGAGTTGTGGAGGGGGGGGGGGGGAGGTAACACTTGGGCACTCTGTCGACCGCCCAAGCCTTGAAGAAGGGGAAGGCTTTATCCCTCAAAAAACATTGGCTGTTTTTGATGATCCTAACCATTCAATATTTCAGATAATCCTTCAGTTGAGATGAACTTTTGTACCAGACGCACCTCAGTACACATCCAAGAATTTAGATATACCGGGGCAGAGATCCTCTGTCAGGTTTTTATTGTTGCCTGTGCCCCCATTAGGGGTATTGTTCCCTCGCGTCCTGCATTGTCAATAGAACAGGAAATCTCCCAAATGAGGACAAAACAGCCTGCCAAATGTTAATTCTTCAGCACTTAAAAATGTGTATTCTTACTGTAATCTTCATGTTTTGTATTTCTTCCAGCTCTGTCATTGTGAGACTTTCCCTCTGCGCTGGAGCTTCCTGTAATAAAGACCCCTCACTGCTGCTCTCTCTCCTTGTGCAGGGTGACTGGTCTTGTCTCCGCCCCCTCCTGTAGTTTTCTGTGGTGGGTGTTGCCTGCTGGGTCCTTTCCGCAGCTCTGCTCTCTGCACAGGATGACGTCACTGCTACTTTTACAAGGTAGTGTCTGGGTTTGCAAAAGCATTTGGTGCACACAAAGTGAATTTATCTACTTTGTGATTTTTGAGGAACATATATTAACCACTTCCGTCCAGGCCATGTACATAAATGGCCGGACAGGAGCGGGTGGCCATTTATAAATGGCCCCCACATGCACTGCCTGTGCACGCTCCCCAGGAGTATGCGGCACCGCCATCTGGAACACCGATCGCTGTACAGGACCTCTGTGTGAGGTCCCGATCATGTGATCACTGATTGGCCAACCAGTGATCATATGAATAGTAGTAAACAAGATGTCACTTCTGACATCATTGCTTACTACGTGTGAAATCTGTGAATGATCACAGAGGTCACATGGTACAGGGCTATTCACAACAGCCTTATACCATGTGACAAGCTGTGACCAATCACAACTCTCACAGTATTTCTCAATGGCTGCAAGAATGCAGCCAGAGAGAAGGAGAAATGATTGTTTTACAGCCTTTATGGGTGTAAAAGCAATCAGTGTAAAAAAAGAAAACAAAATCTTCACCACCCCCCACAAGTAGCACAGTGTCTATGGTGACACTGTACTGCTAGGGTGATGGTATGTTAACAAAAAAAAAAAAAACCCATAAATAATAACATAAAAAAATAAAATAAAATGTAAAAAAAAAATTAGAAAAATTATAATTTTTGGTTATAAACTAATTTGGGTTTTTTTTTTACTAAAAAGATAAATGAATCGATTTTGGCCAAGATTTATGAAGAAAGATTATTAATTTGCAAAATAGTATAAGAAAAACACTTTTTTTTCCAAAATGTTTGGAATTTTTCATTTCTACCGCAAAACAATAAAAATCCCAGCGGTGAATAAATACCACCAAAATAAAGTTTTATCTGTCTAAAAAAAATACAAAAAAATTCATATGGGTACAGTGTTGCATGACCACGCAATTGTCATTCAAAGTGTGATAGCGCTGAAAGCTGAAAATTGGCCTGGGCAGGAAGGGGGTGAAAATGTTTGGACTTGAAGTGGTTAATATAAATATATGAATCAATTATATCGATAGAATGAAATAATAATATAATAATAGATTGTAAGCTCCCAGGATCAGGGCCCTCCTATCTTCTTGTATTGAACTGTATTGTTGCTGTATTGTCTCCCGTTATATTGTAAAGCCCTGAGCAAACTGTTGGCGCGATATAAATCCTGTATAATAATAATAATAATATAAATCCTGTATAATAATATAAATCCTGTATAATAATAATAATATAAATCCTGTATAATAATAATATAAATCCTGTATAATAATAATAATAATATAAATCCTGTATAATAATATAAATCCTGTATAATAATAATAATATAAATCCTGTATAATAATAATAATAATAATAATAACAATAATAATAATAATATAAATCCTGTATAATAATAATAATATAAATCCTGTATAATAATAATAATATAAATCCTGTATAATAATAATATAAATCCTGTATAATAATATAAATCCTGTATAATAATAATAATAATAATATAAATCCTGTATAATAATATAAATCCTGTATAATAATAATAATAATAATAATATAAATCCTGTATAATAATAATAATAATAATAATAATAACAATAATAATATAAATCCTGTATAATAATATAACTATTGTATAATAATAATAATAATAATAATAATAATATAAATCCTGTATAATAATAATAATAATAATAATATAAATCCTGTATAATAATATAAATCCTGTATAATAATAATAATAATAATAATATAAATCCTGTATAATAATATAAATCCTGTATAATAATAATAATATAAATCCTATATAATAATAATAATAATAATAATAATAACAATAATAATAATAATATAAATCCTGTATAATAATAATAATATAACTATTGTATAATAATAATAATAATAATATAAATCCTGTATAATAAAATAATAATAATAATATAAATCCTGTATAATAATATAAATCCTGTATAATAATAATAATAATAATATAAATCCTGTATAGTAATAATATCAATGTTTGAGTGGGGTTTTAGATTTAAAAGGACAAAGTGCAGAAACCCAAGCCATATTCACTGATCTACCTTCGGTGGAAAACAATTGTGATTGGCTGCTGTTGCTTAGATGGCGCTGTGACTTCAGCTTTGCCTCTTGCATGTATGTCAGATGAGTAGCCGGCTATCAGGTATTGTACAGAGAAGCCCATAGCATTTACAGTGCAGCTCACTATGTCCTTATCTGAAAGAATGACCTTGTATTGCCTCCACCACTGACAAGTAAATTCCTTGTATCTTACTGTATGATAAGATTACCCCCCCTTGTCCCCAGGGGTCCCTTATCTCTGATGCATTGCAGGTGTGCTGTAAATCTGATCACCTTCTTCCCTAAGCTTGGCAGGGATGATTGTAACTTTGCTACGGATAATGTAAAATAATATCCTGTATATCATACTGGGGTTGTCTTTCCTATTACTGTACATGCAATGGCCTAACATGCATCCATTTCCAGACAATTTTAACCATTTTTGATTGCAAAAATGACTTACCAGATCGAGGCAACCTACCTTCAATGGTTCACGGAAAATTCCCTCTATCTGAATTGCCAGTTCCAGCACATTATCTGTTATTTGCTCTTTGTATTACATATTGTAAGCAATCTGTGGACTCGGCTCCAAACACTGAAGAGACCCAGTCCTGCTATCACTTCTAAGGGCTCCTGTACACTGCAACTGCTAAACTGAAGTTTAGGAGCAGTTGTGTGTTTTTTTTCTCCTTTATGTTTTCCGCCAGTGCATCCACAAAGTATTCACAGCGCTTAAGTTTTGCCACATTTTATTATGTTACAGCCTTATTCCAAAATTATTATTATTATACAGGATTTATATAGCGCCAACAGTCTGCTCAGCACTTTACAACGTAATGGGAGACAATAACAAGTCCGGAAGTGACGAAACACGTTAGGGGAGTGACGTCAAGACGCACATACGCGGACCGGAAGTGTCGCCGTGGCCATTTTGTCGGTTATCCACACATGGTTTTCTACAGTGTTTGGTGGAATTTGCTAAGAACCATGTCTGGAGCTGAAAATTTCTAATTTTAATGTAAGTGATCAATAAAAAGTTATCCCTATGCTTTGAATATCAGTCCTGAGACCATTCTTATCTTTCTGAGGACCTTGAAAAATATCTTTGAAGAGAATATGGAGGATTACTGATCCATAGTATTGTTAAAGCTTTTCAATACTCATAGAGGGTAATAGTATTTAGTACTACTGTGTGCTGGTTGATGGTATACACTGAGTTGCAGTGATCACAGAGTGTTCACAGTTTGATTTGTGTGATTATATGCACTATAAAAAAGCAATTTGGATTTAAATTATTTATTTATTTATTATTTAAATAGATATATATATATATATATATAGATATTTATATATATATATATATATATTTATTTTTTTTTTGCACAAATGTTTTTGAAGTGAATTGTGATTTGCACGGGGTGATTATTTTTATTTATTGAGGTAATGCACTAGATTTTATATTTTTTACTTTGAGGTGCGTATTGGATGGAATAGGAGTGAATCCTTCTATTGGATGAAAAAGTTGGAAAATTTGGGACCTTTTTGGACACTGTTTGGACTTTCTTTTTGGACACTTTTTTGATTTGTTGGACTTTATTGTACACTTCATGTTTAAATTTATTTTTATTTAATTTATTTATTATAATATATCACAAAAAGGTTATATATATATTATTGCACTTTCTAGGGAGGAAGTATTGACTTTTTTGAGAGGTTATATAGGAGGAGGGTGTATATTGATTCAATAACCAGCAATACAGTTCAATACAAGAGGGATAGGAGGGCCCTGATCCTTGGAGCTTACAATCTAAGATATAGTAATAAAATGACTGCTAATAAATACAAGAGCCCCTTTCAACTATCCTACACCTGTTCTTGTGGCAAAAAATGGACCCCCATTATCCTAGATTTTTTTTCTTGTTCAAATATTTTATTGTTTTAACATGAAACAATACAAAATAGTAAGTAAGAATATGGGTCATTGAAGGTGTACAGTAATTGCACAGTAAAGATACCCAATAATACAAGGTCAGGCATCACTAACATAGGTGACTATCAAATGGCAATTGAGGCCTAACAAGAGGGGGGGGGGTGGTAAGGGAGGATGGAGAGGGGCATACAGCTCAACGGTAGGGGGAGATGGAAGAAAACCGCAGTATGGGGAAGGAATGGTACCAGTGAAGCAAAAGACATAGGTTACGGATTGAGAAGGGTCCTAGATTTTTTTTATAGAAAGAAAAACGAGACTGTGAACAGAAGTAAAACGTCATTTATAGTAACAGCATACAAAAATACAATAAAATGCACATAAAAAAGGCAACAGGTTCAAATAACACTAACTGAAATCAAGTAAAATAGCCTAAATGTACTGTCATGGCCAAAAATATTGGCACCACTCCATTTCTGTCAGACAAGGCACGACCCCACCCGGAAAACCGTTGCAACCACAAATGCCCAGGCACTCTCATGTTCACCTCCCCTGTCTGTATTGGCACGACACAAAAAAATGGAGAAACAAAAATGGATTACATTCATTTTTTTCCTCAACATTCTACAAACAATACCCCATAATGACAACGTGAAAGAAGTTTGTTTTGAAATCTTTGCAATTTATTAAAAATAAAAAATGAAAAAAAAAACGCATGTACATAAGTATTCCCAGCCTTTGCCATGGCAAAATTGAGCTCTGGTGCATCCTGTTCCCACTGACCATCCTTGAGATGTTTCCACAACTTGATTAGAGTCCACCTGTGGGACATTCAGTTGATTGGAGTCCACCTGTGGGACATTCAGTTGATTGGAGTCCACCTGTGGGACATTCAGTTGATTGGAGTCCACCTGTGGGACATTCAGTTGATTGGTGTCCACCTGTGGGACATTCAGTTGATTGGAGTCCACCTGTGGGACATTCAGTTGATTGGACATGATTAGGAAAGGCATAAACCTGTCTATAGAAGGTCCCACAGCTAACAGTGCATGTCAGAGCACAAACCAAGCCATGAAGTCCAAGGAATTGTCCGTAGACCTCCGAGACAGGATTGTATCAAGGCACAGATCTGGGGAAGGGTACGGAAAAATGTCTGCAGAATTGAAGGTCCCAATGAGCACAGTGGTCTCCATCATCCATAAATAGAAGATGTTTGAAACCACCAGGAATTTTCCTAGAGCGGGCCGCCTGGCCAAAAATGAGCAATCGAGGGAGAAGGGCCTTAGCCAGGGAGGTAACCAAGTACCAGATCATCACTCTGGAAAAGCTCCAGCAGTTCTTTGTGGAGAGAGGAGAACCTTCCAGAAGAACAACCATCTCTGCAGCACTCCACCAATCAGGCCTGTATGGTAGAGAAGCCACTCCTCAGTAAAAGGCAAATGGCAGCCTGCCTGGAGTTTGCCAAAAGGCACCCAAGGGACTCTCAGACCATGAGAAACAAAACTGTCTAGTCTGATGAAACAAAGAATGAACTCTTTGGCCTGAATGCCAAGCATCATACCTGGAGGAAACCAGGAACTGCTCACCACCTGGCCAATACCATCTCTACAGTGAAGCATGGTGGTGACAGCATCATGCTAAGGGGATGTTTTTCAGTGGCAGGAACTGGGAGACTAGTCAGGATCGAAGGAAAGATGAATGCAGCAATGTACAGAGACATCCTTGATGAAAACCTGTTCCAGAGCGCTCTGGACCTTAGACTGGGGCGACAGTTCATCTTTCAACAGGACAACGACCCTAAGCACACAGCCCACTTAACAAAGGAGTGGCTACAGGCCAACTCTGGGAATGTCCTGGAGTGGCCCAGCCAGAGCCCAGACTTGAACCTGATTGAACATCTCTGGAGTGATCTGAAAATGGCTGTGCACTGATGCTCCCCATCCAACCTGATGGAGCTTGAGAGGTCCTGCACAGAAGAATGGGAAAAATTGCCCAAAAATAGGTGTGCCAAGCTTGTAGCATCATACTTCAAATGACTTGATGCTGTAATTGGTGCTAAAGGGGCTTCAAAAAAGTACTGAGCAAAGGATGGGAATACTTATGTACATGGGATTTCTTTTTCATTTTTTATTTTTAATAAATTGCAAAGATTTCAAAACAAACTTCTTTCATGTTGTCATTATGGGGTATTGTTTGTAGAATGTTGAGGGAAAAATGAATTTAATCCATTTTGGAATAAGGCTGTAACATAACAAAATGTGTCAAAGGTTAAGCGCTGTGAACAGGGGTGGACTGACAACTCATGGGGCCCCCCCGGGCAATAGGGGATCATGGGGCCCCTGTGTCCTCACCCACACTCAAACCACACCAAAAAAAGCCTATGAAAGGTACCAGGGGCATTTCATGATGCCCCCTACTGACCCTGGGCCCTCGGGCAGTGCTGAGTTCCCAAATGGTCAGTCCACCCCAGGGCCGGACTGACAACTCATGGGGACCCCGGGCAATAGGGGATCATGGGGCCCCTGTGTCCTCGCCCACACCCAAAAAAGGCCCCCTACTGACCCCAGGCCCTCGGGCAGTGCCCCAGTGCTCAAATGGTCAGTCCGCCCCTGGTCCACCCCTGGCTGTGAATACTTTCTAGATGCACTGTATGTGTCCATGTACACACAGTTGTTTACAGTAGTTTACAAGCAGTTGAGGTTACAGGGTTTTTTTGAAAGCACAAAAATCGCATTCAAGAGTAGAGTTTACCAGCATTTGAAACGCCAAAACGCTTGTAACCACGTGTAAACGCTTGTAAACGCGTCTATGCGCATTTGCGTTTAGATGCGTTTTTGGGCTGGTCCATATCAAGATGCTGTCCAGAGCCTTTTTTCTTCATCAAAAATGCATGCACAGCGTTTTCCATGTATTCAAATGGACCACCAGTGCAGTCAGTTCCAGGTTTCGCATGCAGGAAAAAATGGTTGACTGTGCCGCATTATTTCTGCACACAACTGCACTGGAACACATCAAAACACAGCAAAAAAGCACAAGTGTTGTGTGCACTCCAGAATGCATCCGGAGGCACTACAGGCATTACAGCACTATGTAGCTCCTCCCACAGCGCCAAGCATGTTTCACGAGCCACTTTTGCTACAGTTGGAACCAGGGGCGGACTGACAACTCATGGGGCCCCTGGGCAATAGGGGATCATGGGGCTCCTGTGTCCTTGCCCAAACTCAAAAAAGCCTATGGAAAAGGTACCAGGGGCATCTCATGGGGCCCCCTACTGACCCTGGCCCCGCGGGCACTGCTCGAGTTTCCAAATGGTCAGTCTGCCCCTGGTTGCAACACCCATCAGAAAGTACTGCTCTCTCTGCTTCTGCTCTCTCTATTTCTCACAAAATGTCTGAAATAGTTAATTATTTACTATTTTTCAGTGCATTCTGGGCATTTGGGGGGTTCTCCTGAGGTTATCTTTTAAAAACGCTTCTAAACGCACACGCGCATAAATGAGGTAGGTAAACGTTTTTAACCTACATTTTCTGGCAGTCAGTTTTCAGCGTTCAGAATTGTTTTTCAAACTCCCCGTGTACATGAGCCCTAAAAGGTCAAGGATCTTTACCTTCATTCATTCTATGCATGAAGGTAAAAAATGTTCTGTGTGCAGCATCCCCCCCAGTCCCCCCAATACTCACCTAAGCCCCCTCTCAATCCAGCGATGTGCACTGGAGTCTCAGCTATCCCGGGACTCCCTCTCCTCATTAGCTGAGACAGAAGCGGGAGCCATTGGCTCCCACTGCTGTCAATCACAGAAGAGAGAGGAGAGGGGCAGGGCCAAGACTCACACCTCCGGGTGCTTGCTGTGGGGGCACCCGACAGGAGGGAGGGGCCAGGAGCGCTGGTGGGGGAAGAGGGGGATCCAGGTTGCTCTGTGCAAATCCACTGTACACAGCAGGTAAGTATAGGCATGTCTGTTATTTAAAAAAAAAACAGCCTTTCAAATTACTTTAACCTCCCTGGCGGTATTCCCGAGTGTAGCTCGGGGTAAAATTTGAGTACCAAGAGCGGTAACCCCCCCGAGCTACACTCGGGCTTACCATGCGGCATTGCCCAGGGGGTCCCTGCAGCACTTACCTTGTCCTTCGCTCCCGCGATGTGTCCCCTGCAGCGTTCCCGGCCATCTCCTCCGGCTGATGCCGGCATCCAGCTTCCGTGTTCCGGTCCCTGTGACGTCGGGACGTACAGGCGCCGGAACTGGCGGGAAATTTGAAATTTTTAGAAAATGTCATTTTTGCTGTCATTGCTGTTTCAATGCATTTCACATACATTTTGTCCCGAGTGCTTTGTCCTGTGCCCTGCCTGCATTTTTACTGTTCTTTCTGCCTGGAAACTTAGAAAAGTCCATGGCGTCCAAAAAGCGTCCCTTTATGTCAAAAGCGGTTTTAGACCGGCTAGAGAACAGCGATAGTAAATCAGAACCACTTGCAGAATTGAGTGATAATGATTCGTGGGGGAAATTCCTCATCAGACACTGAAAACGATTCTGCGACTTTGCTCAGCGATGTGCGAACTTGGCGCTATATTTCACATTTCAGTGTTTTTGGTTTGATTATATTATTTAATTAAATGTATTATTATTATATTATTATTTTTTATGATTATTTATTAAATTATAATTTATGATTTTGTGTTTCAAGTTTTATCATACCCGGGATGTTTACTAGACTCTTGTTCGGACAGATTTCAGTGAGTTATTCCTAAAAATTACAGCCTACAATAAAAAACTACATATTTCCATGCAAAAAAATGGTACCGCTTTCAGCACAAAAAGTCGGAAAGAATCATACCACCAGGGAGGTTAAATCAGCATTTCTCAACTTTTTTCAGTCGTGGCACCCTATAAAAGTATGCAAAATCTGAAAAAAAACATAAATCTTGTTATCAATGGGACGACGCATACAACCACCCTGATAAAACTTATATCACATCAGAGTTCCCTCATCATATCAGAGGTTGCCCCATCACAACAAAAGCTCCCCATCATATCAGAGAACCCCCTTCACATAAGGGGTCACCTTTTATAAAAGAGGTCTCCCATCATATCAGAGGTCCCACTTCACATCAGGGGCCCCTTTCATATCAGAGGTCCCCTATCATATTAGATGTTCCCCCATTACATCAGAGGTCTCCCACCGTATCAGAGGTTCCCCTTCTCATCAGATGCCCCTCATCACGTCAGAGGTCCTCCCATCATATCAGAGACTCCCTTCACACCAGAGATCCCACCATCACATCATAGATCACCCATCACAACAGAGCTCCTCCATTACATTAGAAGCCCCCCATCACATCAGAGCATCCCTTCACATCAGAAGCCCTCACATCACATCAAAGGTCCTTCATCACATCAGAGATCCCAAGTTACATCATAGATCCCCCATCACATCAGAGGTTCTCCCATAACATTAGAGATCCCCCATCACATCAGAGATTCCCCCATCACATCAGAGATCCCCCCATCACATCAGAACCCTCCCTTCACATCAGAGATCCCCCCATCACATCAGAACCCTCCCTTCACATCAGAGCCCCCCTTCACATCAGAGCCACTCCCCCATCATATCAGAATTCCTCCATTACATCAGAGTTTCTTCCATCACATCAGAGGTCCTCCACCACATTTGAGGTCTCCCATCACATCAGAGGTCCCCCCATCACATCAGAGGTCCCTCCATCACATCAGAACCCTCCCTTCACATCAGAGCCCCCCTTCACATCAGAGTCACTCCCCCATCACATCAGAATTCCTCCATTACATCAGAGTTTCTCCCATCACATCAGAGGTTCCCCATCACATCAGAGGTTCTCCACCACATTTGAGGTCTCCCATGACATCAGAGGTCCCCCCATGACATCAGAGGTCCCCCATCACATCAGAGGTCCCCTCATCACATCAGAGGTCCCCCCATCACATCAGAGGTCTCCCATCACATCAGAGCCCCCCTTGACATCAGAGGTCCCCCCATCATATCAGAGGTCCTCCCTTCACATCAGAGGTCCCCCTTCACATCAGAGCCCCAATTGATATCAGAGGCCCCCATCACAGCAGAGCCCCTCCCTTCACATCAGAGGGCACCATCAAATCAAGGCCCCTTTCTTATTAGGAATCACCCCATCACATCAGAGGCCCCCCTTCACATCAGGGGTCCCACATCACATCAGAGGCCCCCATCACATCCGAGATCGGTATAACCTGTCAGAAGCAACTGATGCAGATAGCAGAGGAAGGAAAAAAGAGACTGAAGTCATACTAGGTGCTTTGAATAGAGGCAAGTACACCCTATAACAGATTACGCTTTATTCATTTCATTTAAAAGGTTTTTGAACACTTTAATTGTGTCCTCTCTGGCATCTCAGGCCAGGAACAGGGGTGGACTGACCATTTGGAAACTCGGGCACTGCCCGAGGGCCCGGGGTCAGTAGGGGGCCCCATGAGATGCCCCTGGTACCTTTTTTCATAGGCTTTTTTGAGTTTGGGCAAGGACACAGGGGCCCCATGATCCCCTATTGCCCGGGGGCCCCATGAGTTGTCAGTCCGCCCCTGGCCAGGAAGTAGATGTTGACCCTGGATGAAACCTGAACAAAGATGGTGCCGTCCTTCTGGAGAGAAACGCAGATGAGGCATGGCCAGGGAAAGTACTGTAATCACCGTGAGAGGTAATAAATATCTTGAAATGTTACATTGACATATGACTGAGTGTGCGCAGACACCTAACATGAACAAATCTATCCGATGATGTATAAAGGGAATGAGTTCCATGTGTGCTGAGCCTGGATACATTGCATTTGGATGTGCATTGGCGCTGTGCTCTTCCAGTAAAGGGTTAACGCTGCAGCCCGGAGCCTATTCTCAGATCCGCAGGGAGATTATGCATTTTAGATGAGTGCAGAGATTGTTCCTTTGTGAGCTCTGATGGAATGAATTCTGCGATTCAAATGACTGGCTCACCATCCCGGCCTTTAGGGTGGCAAAATGCAGACGAGGCAGTAAAAGTGACTGACGTCTCCGCCCGTCCGCAGCTTGTACCTGTCAGTGAACTGACACATTGGCGCACAGGTAAATCAGATGTAAACGCCATCTTCCCCTTCCTGCATCCCAGTGGGGGGAGGGGTGGGGGGTAGGGGTCCTAAATGATAGATTCTCTTAAACTGACATTTGAAGCTAAACTCCAGACAAATGAAAACCCAACAACTGTCAATTATTATCATTCTCTTTGCAGGATTGAGTTTTTTCTGTTTTATTTGGAGTTATAATAATAATGATATACTTACAAAACATTCACAAAATATCCACCAGCTTCCCGTGCACACCCGCAGACCTCCATAGCAGCTGGTCTAGATGTACTGTGCACAGCGGTCTGCGGCTGCCCCTTTCCAGAATCTGGGTATTGGGGGGATACCGCACTTCCAAAATTCTGCATACCCTAAAAGATTGTAAGCTCTTCTGCCTTCCGTATCCTCCCTTATACCCTAACTGATTGTAAGCTTTTCTGCCTTCTGTATCCTCCCTTTTACCCTAACTGATTGTAAGCTTTTCTGCCTTCTCTTCCACCCTTCCATATCCTAATCAGGGGCGGACTGACAACTCATGGGGCCCCGGGCAATAGGTGATCATGGGGCCCCTGTGTCCTTGCCTAAACTCAAAAAAGCCTTTGAAAAAGATACCAGGGGCATCTCATGGGGCCCCCTACTGACCCCGGGACCTCGGGCAGTGCCCGAGTTTCCAAATGGTCAGTCCGCCCCTGATCCTAATAGATTGTAAACTCTTCCACCTTCTGTATCCTCCATTATACTCTAATAAATTGTTAGCCCTCCCACCTTCTATATACTCCCTTATTCCCCATAGATTGTAAGCTCTTCTGCCATCAGTAGCCTCCCTTATACCCTAATAAAGTGTGAACTCATTTGAGGTCCCTGCACAGACTCTGCATGTACCCTTGGAAGTACTGGTAGGGATTCTGTGAGTATAATTGGAGGTGCTGTCAAGAATTATTTGAGTACCGTTGAAAGTAATAGAAGAGCTTCTTGAACTCCTGGTAGGGATTCTGCGAGTACCATTGGAAGTACTAGCAGGGATTCCATAGGTACCACTGGAAGTTCTGGTGAGGATTCTGCAAGTACCAATGGAAGCACTGGCAGGGATTCTGTAGGCACCATTGGAAGTTCTGACGAGGATTCTGCAAGTACCATTGATTGTAGTGGCAAGGATTCTGTAAGTACCATTGGGAGTGCAAACTGGGTTTCTGAAATACCATTGGAAGTACTGGCAAGGATTCTGTAAGTACTAATGGAAGTACTGGCAAGGATTCTGTGAGTACAATTCGAAGTTTTGACGAAGATTCTGCAAGTACCCTTGGAATACTGGCAGAGATTCTGCAAGTACCATTGGAAGTTCTGGTGAGGATTCTGAAAGTACCATTGGAAGTACTGGCAGGGATTCTACAAGTACCATTGAACGTACTAGCTGGGATTCTGCGATTATCATTGGAGGTTCTGGTAGGGATTCTGCAAGCACCATTGAACGTACTAGCTGGGATTCTGCAAGTACCACTGAAAGTACTAGCTGGGATTCTGCAAGTACCACTGAAAGTACTAGCTGGGATTCTGCGAATACCACTGAAAGTACTAGCTGGGATTCTGCGAATACCACTGAAAGTACTAGCTGGGATCCTGCGAATATCATTGGAGGTTCTGGCAGGGATTCTGCAAGTACCATTGAATGTACTAGCTGAGATTCTGCGGTTATCATTGGAAGTTCTGGCAGGAATTCTGTAAGTGACATTGGAAGTAGCATCTCGGATTTTGTGAGTACCATTGGAACTACTGGCAGGAATTTAGTGAGTACCACTGGAAGTTCTGGTGGGGATTCTGCAAGTACCATTGGACGTAATGGAGGAAGTTCTTGAACTCCTGACAGGGATTCTGCAGAGAAGCTGGAAGTGTCATAACAATAAGAATATAGAATGCTCAGGAATCTGCAAGCTCACAGAATTTCTGGTAGAATCAACCCGTATTTTGTTCTTCCATTTAAAGAACAGATACTATATACCAAAATGCCTTCAATGACATATTAAACAGATAAAAGAGAACAAATAAGAGAAATTAATCATTTGAGTTTCTATAGACTTTAAATTCACTGGAAGGTAAATGGGATTGAAACCTTTTAAGGCCCGGTGACGAGAGTAAGCAGCCATTGACTTCCATATCCATAGAATTTAAAATAGAAAATGTTCCCGTTGAGCAGCGCAGCAAAAGCCGGCATGTAAATAAATGTCTCTCTTCGTACCTGCTATCATTAAAAGTCATTTCCAGCATGTTGGTGTAACGTACACCCGAGTGTTTGCCTGGCAGACGTGTAATTGGAAAAGCTTTTAATTCCAAGTTGGGTTCCAGGAGGATGGCCATTGGCCTGGCGGCTGTTTGCTTTGCATCATAATAATCTGGGTAATTGTTTGGCTAGGCAGAGCTCCAGGTGGAAAGTGGTGATACAGTAATCTTAAATATCGCCGTACGGTCCAACCGGGCCTGACTCACGTTGGGGCTCATGTGTCCCGGCAACGTGCTGTGAAAAACGAATCAGAAAATTAAAGCGAAAAAGAAGTCAAAGGCCATGAAATTCTCTGTTAGTAGGAATCCTTCCTGAAGTGTTCCAGATTTTCGGTGTTTGTGAGCAGCGAGGATGAATCACAAAGCAGAAATGCTGACTGGATATTTATCAGAGCTCTGAGATGTGCGCAGTAAATTCTAATTGTCACGTCTCTGCCAGATGTAGAGATAACAGAGCTGAATGACTGAAATGCTCACAATGGATTATGGGAGATAATAGGACAGGCTCATAAAGTCTATGGCAGAACAAAATCTTTAGATCTGGATTACTGATTGGCATCTTGTACAGTCCTGGATGGTAGCAGAGAAAACAGCGGATTGGGGGGATCTTGGATTAATGAATGAATAGATGTAAAACAATGACATACTAACACTTGTGGGTGCCAGAACATCGACAACTGACAATTGGCACTACGGAAAAATGACATACTGACACTTGAGGATCCCAAGACAATAAGACTTTGACAGTTGGGGGGTCTAGATCAATTACAGTCGGGGGGTCATAGAACAATGACACACTGGCATTTGGGGGTCATAGAACGATGACACACCGACACTTGGAAAGCCCAAAAGAATGACTTACTGACACTTGAGGGTCCCAAGACAATGAGACTTTGACAGTTGGGGGTCTAGATCAATTACAGTCAGGGGTCATAGAACAATGACACACTGGCATTTGGGGGTCATAGAACAATGACACACCGACACTTGGAAAGCCCAAAACAATGACTTACTGACACTTGAGGGTCCCAAGACAATGAAACTTTGACAGTCGGGGGTCATAGAACAATGACACACTGGCATTTGGAGGTCATAGAACAATGACACACTGACACTTGGAAAGCCCAAAACAATGACACACTGACACTTGGAAAGCCCAAAACAATGACACACTGACACTTGTGGGTCCCAAGACAATGAAACTTTGACAGTCGGGAGTCATAGAACAATGACACACTGACACTTTGGGGTCCCAAAACATCGACACACTGACAATTTGCACTACGTAAAAATGACATATTGACACTTGAGGGTCCCAAGACAATGAAACTTTGACAGTTGGGGGTCTAGATATATTACAGCCGGGGGTCATAGAACAATGACAATGACACACTGGCATTTGGGGGTCATAGAACAATGACACACTGACACTTGGAAAGCCCAAAACAATGACATATTGACACTTGAGGGTCCTAAGACAATGAGACTTTGACAGTTGGGGGTCTAGATCAATTACAGTCGGGGGTCATAGAACAAAGACACACTGGAATTTGGGGGTCATAGAACGATGACACACTGACACTTGGAAAGCCCAAAACAATGACTTACTGACACTTGAGGGTCCTAAGACAATGAAACTTTGACAGTCGGGGGTCATAGAACAATGATACACTGACACTTGGGGGTCCCAAAACATCGATGCACTGACAATTTGCACTACATATAAATTACATATTGACACTTGAGGGTCCCAAGACAATGAAACTTTGATAGTTGGGGGTCAAGATCAATTGCAGTCGGGGGTCATTCAACGACACACTGGCATTTGGGGGTCATAGAACGATGACACACTGACACTTGGAAAGCCCAAAACAATGACTTACTGACACTTGAGGGTCCCAAGATAATGAAACTTTGACAGTCGGGGGTCATAGAACAATGACACACTGACACTTGGGGGTCCCAAAACATCCACGCACTGACAATTTGCACTACATAAAAATGACATATTGACACTTGAGGGTCCCAAGACAATGAAATTTTGACAGTCGGGGGTCATAGAACAATGACACACTGACACTTGGGGGTCCCAAAACATCCACACACTGACAATTTGCACTACATAAAAATGACATATTGACACTTGAGGGTCCCAAGACAATGAAACTTTGACAGTTGGGGGTCTAGATCAATTACAGTCGGTGGTCATAGAACAATGACACACTGGCATTTGGGGGTCATAGAACGATGACACACCGACACTTGGAAAGCTCAAAACAATGACTTACTGACACTTGAGGGTCCCAAGACAATGAGACTTTGACAGTTGGGGGTCTAGATCAATTACAGTCGGGGGTCATAGAACAATGACACACTGGCATTTTGGGGTCATAGAACGATGACACACTGACACTTGGAAAGCCCAAAACAATGACTTACTGGCACTTGAGGGTGAGGGTCCCAAGACAATGAAACTTTGACAGTCGGGGGTCATAGAACAATGACACACTGACACTTGGGGGTCCCAAAACATTGACACACTGACAATTTGCGCTACATAAAAATGACATATTAACACTTGAGGGTCCCAAGACAATGAAACTTTGACAGTCGGGGGGTCATAGAACAATGACACACTGGCATTTGGGGGTCATAGAACAATGACACACTGACACTTGGAAAGCCCAAAACAATGACAAACTGACACTCGGAAAGCCCAAAACAATGAAAAACTGGCACTTGGGGGTCCAAGAACACTAACACTTGAGGGTTCCAAAACAATAAATCATTGATAGTTGGGAGTCTATATCAATAACACACTGACACTTGGGGAACCCAAAACAATGACACATTGATGCTTGAGGTCCCAGAACAATGACATACTGACATATGGGGCCCATAAACATAACACACTGACACTTGGGGGTCCCAGAACAATGGCACATTGTTATTTGGGGCCCAGATCAATGACTAAGGCTCCATGCACACCTACGTGTAGTGTTTTTGTGCATTTTTTCATGCTTTTTGTCATACATTTTTATGTGAACGTTTGTGTGTGATTTGTTCAGGCGTCTTCAGGCTTTTTGAGTTCTGGCATTTTTGTATTAGCCAATAGGTAAAGATTTCATCCGTGACATCAATTTTTACCATGTTTTGCCATGGCAGATAAACTCTCTTGGTTTTGTGACAAACTGCGCTAAAGCGCATAAAAATGTGCAATTTGTGTGTTTCGATGTATTTCTATGGGAATGAAAACATGCTAAAAATGTATCAATCTGCCTGAATGGAGATACAAAAGTAGCTCCAAAATTTTTTTGAGCTTCAGGAGTTCTGCTTCAGGTGACTTGGAGTGTAGATATGAACCATCTCCATAGAGTAATATTGATTTTTTTCTCTCTGAACATGTTGGAGCTTTAAGCTTTGTGCTACAAAATGCTCAGGTATGTATGGGGCCTTACAGATACTTGGGGGTTCTGGAACAATGACACCCTAACACTTGGGTGTCTCAGATTAATGGCACACTGACATTTAGGGCCCATCAACATGACACGCTGACACTTGTGGAGCCTAAAACAATGACACATTGACACCTGGGGGTCTAGATCAATAACTAATTGACGCTGAAGGGTCCCAATGAAACACCAACATTTGGGGCCCAGAGCAATGAAGGCACGCTGACACTTGGGGAACTCAACACAATGACACATCAACTTTTGGGGTCCCAGAACAATGACACACTGACACTTGGGGGTCCCAGAACAATGATGCATTGGTACCTGGGGATCCAGTTCAATGACACAGGGGCAGGGTGCTACATCCCATGTGTGTGCCATTTTGTATCTAAGACACTTTTTCGGACTTATCTAAGTAAGTATATAAAAACCCACAAGCCTGCCCTAAAGTAGCCCACATATTTTTCAAGTTTTGAGCTACAAGCTTCAAGCAACTCAATGCTCAAGTGTGAACAGGCACCATTGAATATGAGAATAGTTATGGTAACCGTTGAGGAGCTTCAGGAAAATCGCCCAGATGTGAATGGGGACTAAGTATTTCTTTTAGCACATTTAACAATTGAGTACTGTCCATGATACTTATAATTTATTGCACCTGTTTTACTCTTTTAGTAATAAATCTTTCTTTCTGAAAGTGTTAAACTGTTTCTAAACGCTTACTTGCAATTCACAAATTCCTGTCTTTGAAGAGACGCTACTGTGTTTGTTTAATCCTCTGCCCAATCGGCCTGCGGTGACCGTATTGGACAGGCGACTTTTCAATCATTATAGTGTATATTTGATAACGGGAGTTTCCCAGTCTCCGACAAAAGTGGTGGTGGCAGTAGAGGGTTAGTTGCGTAATTAACCCGACCCAGTAACAAGCGCATTCAGGCTGCAGGCACCGATTGTAGCTCATTAGCTGGACAATCGCTGTGCAGGGTGCAGCTGGGATGGGGCCTTGTTACGTGCGTCACACCGCGGTTTTAGATCGGCCGGTCCTTCGGTCACGAGTTGGTGAGAAGGTCTGAGGTCTGACGCCGCGCTCGTGATGTATTATTGTTAGTCGCGATCGTGCGATTGTCGCATGTTGGTGGCGGCGACCGTGCGATCGTGACATATTTTAGCACATTTCAAATTTTTAATAAATGAACTTGTTACATACTCTCCTTGTATCCTTCTCTGCGGTCATTGATGCTTTGGAACGTATAGCGGATGTGGCTTTCCTCTGTACTAACACACAGATCCCGATGTACCTTGGAGCTTTGATGGGAGCACACATGGGACTCTCATGCACTAGAAGAAAGGATGGGGGTTAAGCACTCACTGACCCTCAGGTCAGCTGCCTGGATCCCAAGTCTAATGGATGATGGATGAGATGGTCCCACATAATGGAAGGCCCACCTAGCGGCTGGGGAGACATAAATAACAGAGCTAATGGGCCAACACTCACAAGGCAGGTCAGAGTTTAATGGTGGGGAGGACAATTATCTAATTATTCCTTGTGAACCTGCTTTTTTCTGGCACTTTAGAATGTTCCGCTGGTTCTGCTCCACCTTGAGAAGTATAATAATGACTCCAAACACAGCGAGAAAATTTTATTTTACCAAGACGAAACACAAACAGATAGAATATTAGACCCTGACTGACAAGAAAAACTCAATGAGGGAGGTCTCATAGAACAACATTGGATGAAGGTGAAGATTAGAATAACAGAAATAAAGAGTAATAGGAGGTCTTAAAGGGAATTACCATTGCGTGTAAATAAATTGTCCTCCAGGAGGTCCCGACGCGTCTTCGTAAGCATTGCCATCAAAAGGGACATCTTAATAACCGGACAACTAATTTTACTGAAGCCTAACTGAACTTTTTTTAAAAATCAGTTAAATATATTCCAGGCACACAAAAAGTGTGCAAAGTCTTATAGTTTGTCCTTCAGCAGTGCACAGTATTTCATAGTTATATAGTTAGTCTGGCTGAAAAAAGACAAAAGTCCATCCAGTTCAACCATTAAAAAAAAAAAAGTTATAATCCTACACCCACAGTTGATATAGAGGAAGGCAAAAAACCCAGCAAAGCACGATCCAATTTGCTCCTGTTGGGAAACAAATTCCTTCCTGATCCCCCGAGAGGCAATCGGATATTCCCTGGATCATTGGTAGCTATAAATGTTAGTATCCAGTTATATTCTGTGTATCCAAGAAAGAATCCAGGACTTTTTTGAAGCAATTAACTGAGCTGGCCAGAACCAACACTTGAGGGAGTCTATTCCACATTTTCACAGCTCTCACTGTGAAGAAACCTTTCCGTGTTTGGAGATTACATTTCTTTTCCTCCAGACGTAAAGAGCGCCCCCTTGTCTTCTGTAAAGACCTCAGGGGGAATAGCTCTACACCGAGTTCACTATATGAACCACTGATGTATTTATACATGGAGATCATATCCCCCCTTATGTATTATACATGGTGATCATATCCCCCTTATGTATTATACATGGAGATCATATCCCCCCCTTATGTATTATACATGGTGATCATATCCCCCCTTATGTATTATACATGGAGATCATATCCCCCCTTATGTATTATACATGGAGATCATATCCCCCCTTATGTATTATACATGGAGATCATATCCCCCCTTATGTATTATACATGGCGATCATATCCCCCCTTATGTATTATACATGGTGATCATATCCCCCCTTATGTATTATACATGGAGATCATATCCCCCCTTATGTATTATACATGGAGATCATATCCCCCCTTATGTATTATACATGGTGATCATATCCCCCCTTATGTACTATACATAGAGATCATATCCCCCCCTTATGTATGATACATGGTGATCATATCCCCCTTATGTATTATACATGGAGATCATATCCCCCCTTATGTATTATACATGGAGATCATATCCCCCCTTATGTATTATACATGGAGATCATATCCCCCCTTATGTATTATACATGGAGATCATATCCCCCCTTATGTATTATACATGGAGATCATATCCCCCCTTATGTATTATACATGGAGATCATATCCCCCCTTATGTATTATATGTAGAGATCATATCCCCCCTTATGTATTATACGTGGAGATCATATCCCCCCTTATGTATTATACATGGAGATCATATCCCCCCTTATGTATTATACATGGAGATCATATCCCCCCTTATGTATTATACATGGTGATCATATCCCCCCTTATGTATTATACATGGAGATCATATCCCCCCTTATGTATTATACATGAAGATCATATCCCCCTTATGTATTATACATGGAGATCATATCCCCCCTTATGTATTATACATGGTGATCATATCCCCCCTTATGTATTATACATGGTGATCATATCCCCCTTATGCATTATACATGGAGATCATATCCCCCCTTATGTATTATACATGGAGATCATATCCCCCTTATGTATTATACATGATGATCATATCCCCCCTCATGTATTATACATGGAGATCATATCCCCCCCTTATGTATTATACATGGTGATCATATCCCCCCTTATGTATTATACATGGAGATCATATCCCCCCCCCTTATGTATTATACATGGTGATCATATCCCCCCCTCATGTATTATACATGGAGATCATATCCCCCCCTTATGTATTATACATGGTGATCATATCCCCCCTTATGTATTATACATGGAGATCATATCCCGCCCTTATGTATTATACATGGTGATCATATCCCCCCTTATGTATTATACATGGATATCATTTCCTTCCTTAGGTATTATACATGGCGATCATATTCCCCCTTATGTATTATACATGGTGATCATATCCCCCCTTATGTATTATACATGGAGATCATATCCCCCCTTATGTATTATACATGGAGATCATATCCCCCCTTATGTATTATACATGGAGATCATATCCCCCCTTATGTATTATACATGGAGATCATATCCCCCCTTATGTATTATACATGATAATCATATCCCCCCTTATGTATTATACATGGAGATCATATCCCCCCTTATGTATTATACATGGTGATCATATCCCCCCTTATGTATTATACATGGAGATCATATCCCCCCTTATGTATTATACATGAAGATCATATCCCCCTTATGTATTATACATGGAGATCATATCCCCCCTTATGTATTATACATGGTGATCATATCCCCCCTTATGTATTATACATGGTGATCATATCCCCCTTATGCATTATACATGGAGATCATATCCCCCTTATGTATTATACATGATGATCATATCCCCCCTCATGTATTATACATGGAGATCATATCCCCCCCTTATGTATTATACATGGTGATCATATCCCCCCTTATGTATTATACATGGAGATCATATCCCCCCCCCCCCTTATGTATTATACATGGTGATCATATCCCCCCCTCATGTATTATACATGGAGATCATATCCCCCCCTTATGTATTATACATGGTGATCATATCCCCCCTTATGTATTATACATGGAGATCATATCCCCCCTTATGTATTATACATGGTGATCATATCCCCCCTTATGTATTATACATGGATATCATTTCCTTCCTTATGTATTATACATGGCGATCATATCCCCCCTTATGTATTATACATGGTGATCATATCCTCCCTTATGTATTATACATGGAGATCATATCCCCCCTTATGTATTATACATGGAGATCATATCCCCCCTTATGTATTATACATGGCGATCATATCCCCCCTTATGTATTATACATGGTGATCATATCCCCCCTTATGTATTATACATGGAGATCATATCCCCCCTTATGTATTATACATGGAGATCATATCCCCCCTTATGTATTATACATGGTAATCATATCCCCCCTTATGTATTATACATGGAGATCATATCCCCCCTTATGTATTATACATGGAGATCATATCCCCCTTATGTATTATACATGGAGATCATATCTCCCCTTATGAATTATACATGGAGATCATATCCCCCCTTATGTATTATACATGGAGATCATATCCCCCCTTATGTATTATACATGGAGATCATATCCCCCCTTATGTATTATACATGGAGATCATATCCCCCCTTATGTATTATACATGGAGATCATATCCCCCTTATGTATTATACATGGAGATCATATCCCCCCTTATGTATTATACATGGCGATCATATCCCCCCTTATGTATTATACATGGAGATCATATCCCCCCCTTATGTATTATATATGGAGATCATATCCCCCCTTATGTATTATACATGATGATCATATCCCCCCCTCATGTATTATACATGGAGATCATATCCCCCCTTATGTATTATACATGGTGATCATATCCCCCCTTATGTATTATACATGGAGATCATATCCCCCCCTTATGTATTATACATGGAGATCATATCCCCCCTTATATATTATACATGGAGATCATATCCCCCTTATGTATTATACATGGAGATCATATCCCCCCTTATGTATTATACATGGTGATCATATCCCCCCTTATGTATTATACATGGTGATCATATCCCCCCTTAATCTCCTCTTCTCGAGAGAATTCAGTTCCTCTAATCTTTCCTCATAGCTGAGCTCCTCCATGCCTCTTATCAGTTTGGTTGCCCTTCTCTGTACTTTCTCCAGTTCCCCAATGTACTTTTTGTGAATTGGAGCCCAAAACCTGGTTAAAGGGCCATATAGGGACAAAAGTATAGCTTTACGTTAACTGACCTGATGCTATATGAATGTAAACTGGCCATATTGTTGGGCCCACTATCTTCCTTAAAAGGTGATATTGCTCTCCATACAGTTATTTGCCAGACAGACTTACGTTCTAGTCCTATATATATACCACATCCAGGGGCGGACTGATCATTTGGAAACTTGGGCACTGCCCGAGGGCCCGGGGTCAGTAGGGGGCCCCATGAGATGCCCCTGGTACCTTTTTCATAGGCTTTTTTGAGTTTGGGCAAGGACACAGGGGCCCCATGATCCCCTATTGCCCGGGGGCCCCATGAGTTGTCAGTCCGCCCCTGACCACATCCAAAATGTGTAATAGTCAGCCTCATTTCAAGGCTACCTAAATGCATGTGCCTACTTTTAACCATTCCTGCCAAGCCACAAAAGAAGTGGGCGGGACTCCTTGATGAAAAGGCATCCATAGTTAAGTATTCTTATCTACTAAAATCTACAACAAAGAGATCATGGTAGACCCCCAAGGTGATCATAGAAACTGGGGCCGGCTATGCTCCAAACAGTCACATTGATACAATCACTGAATACAAAAGAAGAGGGAGAGCACTGTAGGGCCTTTTTATTAATAATTAAAATGTAGGGCACAATCAGAAAAAATGGACTGGGAAGACAAATAAAATAGAGAATAGAATAGAATAAAAAACAATAGAATAGTAAAGAATAAAATAAAATACATATTTAGTTACGAATCAACATTTGGATGACATTTTCAAGATTCAGATGTATCCGAATTTCTAAATCACAATAGTAACAAGTTTCAATGAATCCAAAATAAATTATAAGAAAACAAATTATCATAATTTGAAAACGAGTTTGAATTTGAAAATTAATTCAAATTTGCTATAGGCCGGGCGGGAAGGTGTTTAAGTTTGGGCTCTGCCTAGGCCATGCAAGCACATTCACCCTTTTCTCCTCCAACCACTGTAGGGTAATTTTTGCTGTGTGCTTTGGGTCATCGTCATGTTGGAAGGTAAATACATAAATACAGTTGGATAAAACAAAAACTGTGTCTGTCTTCATTTCAGGCTGCAAAGCAACAAAATGTGATTATTTTATAGGGGGGTGATTATTTTCTATACCCACTGTAGAATAAAATAGAATAGAGCAGAATAAAATAGAATCAAATAAAATAGAGAATAGAACAGAATAAAAAACGATTGAATAGTAAAGAATAAAATACATGTTTAGTTACAAATCAACATTTGGATGATATTTGGATAAAACAAAAACTGTGTCTGTCTTCATTTCAGGCTGCAAAGCAACAAAATGTGATTATTTTATAGGGGGGAGATTATTTTCTATACCCACTGTAGAATAAAATAGAGTAGCATAGAATAAAATAGAATCAAATAAAATAGAGAATAGAACAGAAAAAAAAATAGAATAGTAAAGAATAAAATTAAATAGAAAAGAATAGGAAATAAAGGAACTGAATAGAATAAAACAGAATATAATAGAAAAGAATAGAAAATAAAAGAATAGATTAGAAAAGTATAGAATAGAAGACAAAAGTATAGAATAGAAAGAAATAGAATAGCATAGAATAGCATAGAACAAATATAGCCGTCTTCTGAAATTTGAATTTCTAAATGTGAATTTTGAAATTCAAATTTCAAATTGGAAATGTGAATTTTGAAACCCGAATTTCAAATTCGAATTTGGAATCAATTTGAAAATAACCAATATATGAAATGAATTCCGAAAAGGAATCATTCTAACATAACGAATATGACGAAATTATATTATTAACTTACCGAATTAATCCAAAACTAAACAAATTTTCCCGTCATGCACCTCTCAAGCTAATGCTAATGGCAGACGCAGGGGCGGACTGACAACTCATGGGGCCCCCGGGCAATAGGGGATCATGGGGCCCCTGTGTCCTTGCCCAAACTCAAGAAAGCCTATGCAAAAGGTACCAGGGGCATCTCATGGGGCCCCCTACTGACCCCGGGCCCTCGGGCAGTGCCCAAGTTTCCAAATGGTCAGTCCGTCCCTGGGCAGACGGCATCATATATGTCATTTTTGATGAAGTTCAACTTTAGGCAATTCAAATTACAAATAAAAAAGAGTCACGTCTACCTATAATTGCCCAACAAGGCATGCTGGCTCTTGTAGTTCCTCGGCCTGGCTGTGCCTGTAGTGCAGGGATCGTTTTGCCGGTTTGCACAGAGCGCATGTCTTGGTGATTCTGGGAATATTTGCCGTAAATGTGATTTGTCACGATTGGCTCAGAGTCTAAACGCATCCAGATGTTGGTACAATTGTGCGTCTCTGTAAACCGATCCGAATACGGGCTCTAAATCACAGCTCACCGCCATCCTCTTTTGTCTCCTCGCTATTATCATCTGTATTCGATAGCATTTTTCAGCCGGGGTGTTTATATAAATGGGGAAAGCACAGAAACGAGGAGTTCTCAGGGTCCAGATCCCCGGAGAAATATAGTGAAAATCGCAGCAATTATGTTTTCTCTGATTACTGGGGCTCAGGCGCTTAATCAATGCCAGAAAACAGCTGATAAAAGCAGCACCTAATTCCACTTAACGGGAAATGATGTAACTCACTACATTACTCACATCTAGAACCGCGTGTCCCCTCCACCCCCATACTGCCAGACCCAGAGCTGAGGAGGAGATACCTAGGAGTCTACAGACCCGGCTGACCGGTCAATCCAGGACTCATCTTCACAGAATTTACTAATAGAGAGAGATTTCTACATGTAGCAACATTTTCATATAAATCAGTCTGACGTTACATTTTCCTGCACTACCGTGTACTGCTGGAGGACGTCTTCCTCATTCTAAAGCTGGTCTTATGAGCGTTCCACAGACTGAAACAACTGGTGTCCTTTGGGTCCTTCTTCTGAAAGTATTCCGTAAGATGTTCTGCAATTTGAGAATATTAAGTAGAATTGAAAGGGTAAAGTCACTCTTTCCCAAAAACTGAAACGGTGAACTAACCCCAAATATCTTGGTCACCCCTTAGAGGTCCCCGTGGCACATAGCAGCCATGATGCCCCATGCTGCTGGCACATAGCGGCCATGATTCCCCATGCAGCTGGCACATAGCGGCCATGATTCCCCATGCAGCTGGCACATAGCGGCCATGATGCCCCATGCTGCTGGCACATAGCGGCCATGATGCCCCATGCTGCTGGCACATAGCGGCCATGATTCCCCATGCAGCTGGCACATAGCGGCCATGATTCCCCATGCAGCTGGCACATAGCGGCCATGATTCCCCATGCTGCTGGCACATAGCGGCCATGATGCCCCATGCTGCTGGCACATAGCGGCCATGATGCCCCATGCTGCTGGCACATAGCGGCCATGATGCCCCATGCTGCTGGCACATAACGGCCATAATGCCCCATGCTGCTGGCACATAGCGGCCATGATGCGCCATGCTGCTGGCACATAGCGACCATGATGCGCCATGCAACTGGCACATAGCGGCCATGATGCACCATGCTGCTGGCACAAAGCGGCCATGATGCCCCATGCTGCTGGCACATAGCGGCCATGATGCCCCATGCTGCTGGCACATAGCGGCCATGATTCCCCATGCTGCTGGAACATAGCGGCCATGATGCCCCATGCTGCTGGCATATAGCGGCCATGATTCCCCATGCTGCTGAAACATAGCGGCCACGATGCCCCATGCTGTTGGCACATAGCGGCCATAATGCCTCATGCTGCTGGCACATAGCGGTCACGATGCCCCATGCTGCTGGCACATAACAGCCATGATTCCCCATGCTCCTGGCACATAGCGGCCATGATGCCCCATGCTGCTGGCACATAGCGGCCATGATGCCCCATGCTGCTGGCACATAGCGGCCTTGGTGCCCCATGCTGCTGGCACATAAAGGCCATGATGCACCATGCTGTTGGCACATTGCGGCCATGATGCCCCATGCTGCTGGCACATAATGGCCATGATGCCCCATGTTGCTGCCACATAGAGGCCATGATTCCCCATGCTGCTGGCACATAACGGCCATGATGTCCCATGTTGCTGCCACATAGAGGTCATGATGCCCCATGCTGCTTCCACATAGAGGCCATGATTCCCCATGCTGCTGGCACATAGTGGCCATGATGCCCCATGTTGCTGCCACATAGAGGCCATGATTCCCCATGCTGCTGGCACATAACGGCCATGATGCCCAATGTTGCTGCCACATAGAGGCCATGATGCCCCATGCTGCTGCCATATAGAAGCCATGATTCCCCATGCTGCTAGCACATAGCGGCCATGATGCCCCATGCTGCTGGCACATAGCGGTCATGATGCCCCATGCTGCTGGTGGAGTGGTCCGTACACCGTACACCTCTATACAAAGCTCTAGAGTGAGTATTCATCATAATGCTTGTAATGCCACTCAATGGTCAACATGATCATGTGACCGCGCTGATCAAGAAGCACTTCTTGATCAGGAACACATTACTGGAAGAAGACATCTCGGATGTGCTTCTTATTAGTCAGTACGGTCACATGATTGTACTGAACATTGAGTGCTTTACTTTGAGAAGGAAACTCACTCTGGGCCTGTGTATTGCAGTGTATAGCATGTGAACCGCTACATTGGAAACACTGGACATTATGGTTGCTATGTGCAGCAGAGTCCAGAAGGGTGGCCAGGATATACGGAGTCAGTTCACCTCCTAATTTTTTGTGAAAAGGTGAAGTTACCCTTTAAAAACTGAGTGTTCAATTTCCAACAAAAAGAATGGTGAAGATATACAGCATGGTTTCTCCACCAAGGTTCCTTGGAACCCTAAGGTTCGTTCAGGGGTTGGTAGGGATTCCTTAAGCAATGAGCAGTTTCTGCTTCTCAGATAAGTTCCCACTAACACCATTTATCATGATAGCTATCTGTAAGGAGGTAATTCTTTCCAATTATGACAAGTATAAGGAGCATTCTTCCATCTGATCATCACACTAACGTATCATGAGTTGTAGATATAGTCATTTAGTCATTATTTCAAGGGTTCCTTTGTGTTGAAAAGGTTGAGAAAGACGCTTTCAGAGACTTTGACTCATCTAACCATGCCATGGTTGGTTGATGCCACTTGCCAGCCAAGAACATGTCAATGCGAGACTAAGAAGCACAAGGCCCCAAGTAGTAAGAATCGTCTCTTACAAAGCTGCGATGGCAGACATACTGTTTGTCATACAGTTCTTATTTGTATTTTCCATGGACATTCTGGACGAATTTTTACCTTTGCATTGCGCTGAAATAAAAATCCCACAGTTTGTTGCATATATAAACTCACAAAGAGGTCAGCGGATCTCGCTTTTACAGAAATAAGCCAACGTGTCTCGTTCCTGGGACAACCCTTTCCCCTTGAGAAAATGGCCATGTAACTATATGGGTAAAATATCGTGTAATGAAGAGGGTGAGCGAGGCTGGATGGCCTAGCGCAGAACTAGCGCACTGGAAATAACAGACACCGAGAGTCTCCGGCGCCATTCTGCAGGAATGTAGTCAGCCATCGATGTGTTAAGTAGATGCATGGAAGTATAGAGAGAGAACATAAAAATGCACGTGTTAGATTTCCATTCGGCAGTCCCATTGGGACGCACTCTGCACAACACGAATGCTCTTAAAACTTTATAGGAGGAAAAGATAAAATGAAATGTCAAGGACAGCGGGAAGGCTAGGATAGGCAGATAAAATACCCGCCTGGACCCGGCCTGAGCAGAGATACTGAAATATATATATATATTATTATTATTATTATACAGGATTTATATGGCGCCAAAAGTTTGCTCAGCGCTTTACAATATAACGGGAGACAATACAGCAACAATAAAGTTCAATACAAGAGGGGTAGGAGGGCCCTGATCCTGGGAGCTTACAATCTAGGAAAAAATCTATGAAAATAAAATATATATATATATATATTTATATTTTAGTATCTCTGCTCAGACCGGGTATATATATATATATATATATATATATATAATAGAAACTATATAATATAAAAAAATATATATATATATTTATATATATATATATATATATATATATATATATATAAAGATTACAAATTGTGTAATGTTTGGCCCTTTTCATAATGTAAATACACACACAAAGAATTACAAACTGAGCTGGCTTCAATGGGCTTCTTTCTCTCTTTGTGTTTTTTCTTACAAGTTTTTATGTGATTATGATCAGCTCCAATGAAACAATGCTATCGATATACTGTGCGTTGTTGCTTTATGCAGCTTTGTATTGTTTGTACTTGTGTATCACATTTGGGCAGCCACATTTGAACATTTTTTGTGTTAAGCAGGACTAAAAAATGTTACCGATATAACTCCTGGGTGGTTACAGAGGCTCCTTTAATTTTTCTATTTCTTTTCCATTTTAAAGAAATATTTCTTAAATGTACATATATTTTGAGGCACTGGCTGACATCATTGAGGACAGTGAATATGTGTCTCCTAGCTTTCTTACCTACACATGGTGAGCGTTTCCTCAGTTTCCATCTGATATAGAGGAACAACCTTTTTAAAATTAGAACGTTATTAAAGTAGAACTATAGGCAAAACTTGTTTTTTTCATTTTGTATAGAGTAAGAAAGGGTTATAACTCTTGTTATATTTTTTTTTTTTTGCTATCTGTGTCTCATTGGAGAGATTTCACTTCCTGTCCGATAGCCAAAATAGGAAGTGAGAGGAAATCCCTACAAATGAAAGGAATCTCTTGGTGACCCCCAGAACCAGTGTCCCCATTGAAAGATCTCCCCTCTATTACTTTTCTTGAGTAACCTAAAATTTGGAATTTCATTTTGCTTTCACTTTTAATGATAATGGAAAATGGGACAAATAGAGAGGGTGAATCTCCCTAACGGGGGCACAGACAGCAATGCAAACCTGACAGGTGTTCTAATCCCTCTCCACTCTATCCAAACCTAAAAAGAAGTTTTACCTTTAGTTATACTTTAAGTTATGTTCTTGATTCTGGAATCCAGAGGCTTTTTAGAGTTTTGGGTGGATAAAGCCTCCATCCCTAGAGCTACATCTTACCTGGAGGCCATACCTCACTATTAGTTTCAGCTGTCCACAGGCCTTTTTTATATATGTGATCTGAGTGATGATCAGGACTCTGTCTCTCTCCTTTATATATGTGATCTGAGTGATGATCAAGACTCTCTCTCTCATATGAGCAGGACTCTCTCTCCTTTATATATGTAAGCTGACTGATGATCAGAACTCTGTTTCGCTCCTTTACATGTGTGAGCTGACTGATGATCAGGACTCTCTCTCCTTTATTTACAGTATGCAATCTTACTGATGATCAGGACTCTGTCTCTCTTCTTTATAAATGCAATCTGATTAATCATCCTAATGATCGGGACTCTCTCTCTCTTCTTTATATATGATCTGACTGATGACCAGAACTCTCTCTCTCCTTTATATGTGATCTGACTGATGATCAGGATTCTCTCTCCTTTATATATGTGATCTGACTGATGATCAGGACTCTCTCTCCTTTATATATGTGATCTGACTGATGACCAGAACTCTCTCTCTCTCCTTTATATATGTGATCTGTCTGATGATCAGGACTCTCTCTCCTTTATATATGTGATCTGACTGATGACCAGAACTCTCTCTCTCCTTTATATATGTGATCTGACTGATGATCAGGAGGACTCTCTCTCTCCTTTATATATGTGATCTGACTGATGATCAGGACTCTCTCCCTTCTTTTTATATGTGATCTGACTGATGATCAAGACTCTCTCGTATGAGCAGGACACTCTTTCTCCTTTATACATGTGATCAGACTGATGATCAGGACTCTGTCTCTCTCCTTTACATGTATGAGTTGCCGTGAAATCAGAGTAAGCCATTTCAGTATAGAAGTGGAACCTTTACACCTGGGGAAGGCTGTAGGGAAGTCTGGAGGTCAGCTTTAAATCTTAATTGAGGTTTAATTGATTGTGTTCAGCTCTATTTTAAGAAAACAAAACCAAAAAAAGGTTAGTGGCTCTTTAAATAAGTGATTTGGTTGCTACTAAGTGTCCCTTTAGATGGCTGCACGTTGAGAGGGTGGATTTACATAAAGCCTCTCCCCGGGTCAGCGAAGGAGTTAACATTGTGGAGATAATGTACATATATGAATGTCTAAAAATCGACACAATTAGAAATTTAATTTCTAAATGTCCCTGGCTTCCTGGAAAATTGCAACCTCTGTTGTGGAACAGTCAGGTGTAAGGAATGACGAGGGGCTAATGGACGCTCTCATTACCCTTGGCTGGAGCAAATTGCACACAAATCTTCTCTGCTCCAGCAAGCCTCCCTGTAATGGTTCTATTAAGCAGCAGGCCTAATGACAGGGCTGCGTCTACAGGAATGTTCTGGCTCTAGACGGATGCATTATCCTGCCTACACCTGAGAGTCAGAGGTTCACGTCTTCCTCCGAGTGCGGGATACTTTCCACGCCACTCACTTTCCTTTCCCGATGTCTCCAAGCAAAGGAAAATAACCTACTAAGAAAAGGTCATTTTTTTAATGTTGTTTTGAACCAAGAGTAACCATTTCAGCCCTTTCAGGGCTTCTTTGTTGTGCCGCTTTGGAATCCATCGGGTCTTGAAACCTGCAAACGTAGGCCAAAACTTTTTATTATTTGTAGTGTAGCACCCTCCTAGGGTAGAGTAGGCTACAAAGTAAATTTAGTTGGCTCCACTGTAATCTTAGGAACAGGGGTTGGTAATTAGAGTTGCTCAGTGCCTCACAGGCTGCTGCTCTGTTACTTCCCTGTCTTCTAGCAGACTCAAGAATCATTGTGGGAGGAAGGACAGGGCATGCAGCCTGAATATTTATGGAAGTCCAGCCAATCCCTGGGGAGGTGTGCCCAGTAGGTGGTGAGAGAGCCTATAAATGGTCTGAGGTCTGAGCAGCAGGGTGCAGAGTTCCTGGGTCCAGTCCTGGTAAAGGAGACCACTGTGCAGGGGGGCTCTGCCCCTGGGTCAGATTTCTAGAAGAAGGGCCCCATACAGCCAACCTGACAGGCCCCCCCCCTCCCCATAAAACACAGTTTACTAGGCTTCAGTTATGAATGAACACAGTGAGTGATTTGTACGATCACTCTTTGTGCTCATTCAGGAGAGGAAGTGGCTTGTAAATGTGACTGTCCCCCACTCGCTATCCTTAAGGATGTGTTGTTGCAGCTGCCAGAGGAAAGGAAAGAGAGGAGGGAAGCCAGAAGCACTGTGGGGGTGGGGGCATGAAATGTAGGGATCTGTTCCAGTAACTGCTCTTCCCCCCCTGCCGTGCCAAGCACCCACCCTGCTCACAGTTACCCAGCTGCCTGGGCCCTCCTGCTGGCCTGGTCCCCGTACAGGAGGACTAGTGGTACCCCTTTATCCAAAGCCCTGGCTGGGGGGCCTATTCACAAGCATGAGTCCAAGGATCAAACTGGGTCTAGAGAAGCTCACCGGGGAGAGCCAGGAGGTAGTAGTCCTATGGTGGTGATAGTCAACATCTCCCTCACTGGGACGAGCCTGGTGGTTATTGGCAGGAGGCAATCGTGCGTAGATGACCCCAGTGCTGAAGATCAGTTACTGTGTGTAACTTTTAAACTCTGGACAGAGTACAGGTCACCATCAGCAGAGAGATCCTATGGGGACATTCCTTGTAGTACTGAGCAGCTCGAAAGTTGAGGAGTCCTCAAGGTTTTCACTTCTACAGTTTATTGGGGTATCCCATGATCCCTCTCCCTATCCTAGTTCATCATTTCCAATAAAAATAAATAAATAAAAAGGAACCCTTAGACTGTCCATTTGAGCCAATGAAAGATGCTGTGTGCCTGGCTGTGCATGCTTTAAGTGGGGAAATAGGACTGCACCCACCAGCGGATCCTCCTAGGATACAATGGGGGTAAATTAACCTCTTCCATACCGAGCACTTTTACCCCCTTCCTGCCCAGGCCATTTTTCAGGTTTCAGCGCTCTCACACTTTGAATGACAATTGCGCGGTCATACAACACTGTACCCAAACTAAAATTTTATCATTTTCTTCACACAACTAGAGCTTTCTTTTGGTGGTATTTATGCAACACTGGGGTTTTTATTTTTTGCTAAATTAACAAAAAAATACTGAAAATTTTGAAAAAAACCCACATTTTTCTTTGTTTCTGTTATAAAAGTTTGCAAATAAATAATTGTTCTTCATAAATTTAGGCCGAGATGTATTTGTGACGGGAGTGACTTTTGGGGGTGGGGGGACCCCTGTCTCAGCTCCTCCTGTTCCTCTTATGTCTAAGTCACCCTGTGCCTGTTAGGGGTACAGGGTGAAATGTTCTAATATTGGCGTGGGGATTGTTCATTGTTCTCTGCCATGCGGCTGCATCCCATTGTTCTAGCAAATTATTATGGGATGTAATGTTTGTGTATTGGTGTGGGGGTTGTTCATTATTGACTGCCATGTGCTCCCATTGTTCTATTTTGTGTTTGTGTATTGACTTGGTGGGGGGTGTTTCACAGCAACCCTTCTTCCTGATGGGACTGTCTGTTGGGATGTGTCTCTGGTTGCTAAATTTGGTTTGCCCCGCCCTGTGTCCATATGCTGGGGGGTGGGCTGTTCCCTTGAATGTTTATATCTTGTGTCTGTGCAAAAATAAATAAGTCCACTTCCTGTTTTAAGAGGAGTCTGGTGCTGTCTATTTCCTGTATGGTCAGCAGTGGTGTCCGTGGTCGGTGTTCAGACAGGGAAGCCGGAGTCTAACGGAAATACCCTAGCGCAGTCGGGGTCCGGTTCTCTTACAGTATTCTGCTACATGTCTTTGGTGAAAATAACCCAAATTAGGATGTATTTTTTAGTTTGTAGGAAAGTTATAGAGTTCACAAACTATGGTATAGATCTGAAAATTGATCAATCCTGAAGTACTGACGTCCAATCTAATTTCTTGAGGTCCAAGAATGTCAGAACAGTACAGATATCCCCCAAATGTCAGAACAGTACAGATATCCCCCAAATGTCAGAACAGTACAGATATCCCCCAAATGTCAGGACAGTACAGATATCCCCCAAATGTCAGAACAGTACAGATATCCCCCAAATGTCAGGACAGTACAGATATCCCCCAAATGTCAGGACAGTACAGATATCCCCCAAATGTCAGAACAGTACAGATATCCCCCAAATGTCAGGACAGTACAGATATCCCCCAAATGACCCCTTTTTGCAAAGTAGACAGTCCGACGTACTTCATAAGAGGCATGGTGAGTTTTTTGAAGTTGTAATTTTTTTGTCATATTTTGGAAAAATGAAAAAATTAAAAAAATTATTTTCACTATTTTACTGTCACCAGTGCAGTACAGCGTCATCATATAACTGACATGGCAGTGATCAGAGACACTGACTGGTGACAGTATGAAAAAAAAATTATAATTTTTTTACATTTTTTTTTACATTTTTTTATTAGTTTTAATTTTTTATTGCATTTTTTAAGATTTTTTTTTCATATTTCACTATGACCAAAGTATTATAATGTTACCATAGTAACATTGTACTACTTTGGGGAAGTGATCAGTATTTTTTTTTTTTTTACACAATTTGCTTATAGAAAACTTTGCTATAAACAAGCATTTACCTGAATGAAATCGATTCATTCATTTCGCTGTGATTTGGCCAAGGCTAATCACATGACACAGATGGGCTGTGATTAGGACAGCTCGTGCATGTGATCACTGTGATCATTCACAGCTAGACACACTAGTATACAATGGATGGCATGAATGAAGCCACCCATTGTATACAACTGTCATGTGACCTGCTGTGATTGGTCACAGCAGGTCACATGGTGTTGGAAACGGGGCTGTTACACAGATCTGTCATCGGCCGTGTCCGAGGTACACAGCCAGACAGATTGCGCCGCAGAGCCTCCCTGCAGGCGGGCACATTGCGCATGACTGAAAGGATGCCATATGGCGTCCACCCGGAGGGACCAGCTGCTTGCCCGGCTTCCTTTGTGCTATTGGCTGGGCGTGAACCGGTTAAAAGTTCTATCTGTTTTTTTTTTTTCAGCTTAAAATGTGTGTCAAATACAGCAATAAAAACCTAGCCGAGGTTCTCAGCCTTCCTCGCTCCTTTTAAAATTAAGTACAGAAAGCTTTTAACTTGAGTTGTGCCAGGAAGAGGACCACTTGTGAAAAAAAACTGTAATTTAGAGTGTAATTCACTTTTGATGCAAAAAAACAATTCCCTCTGGGTGATCAGGGATTTTAACAATCTTTGTAGCAGATTCCCACCTTTTTTCTACTCTGAAGAAATATCTGTTTGTTTCACCCTGCCCGGTGCAGACTGATTCTGAATGGGAGGGTCCGGTTCATTATATTCACCTGGTGCACGTTCAGTGTTCTGTTGAAAAAAGCTACAGGGTCTGCATCCCTTTAGAAGTATTTAACCCTTGAGGACTCTTTGACCAAAATTATAATTCCTATTTGTCAGGGTCTTGTCCACGGCAGGAGTTCTAGAAGATCTGGCATTTCTGCCAATACTCTACATGGCTGCAGAAGGACACATCAGCCTCAGTCTGGCGCCAGACGGCCTTTATAAGGAGGCTCATCACTGCCTCTGGTTGCTGGATGATCTCTAGCTCCCCGTGCCCTGTTCCTGGGTCCTGTGACTTCCTGATACCGACTTGGCTTGCACTTGGACCTGTCTGCTCTACTGAACCCCTGATCTGACCTCGGCTTGGCTATAGGATACTCTCTCTCTCTCGCTCCTCTGTGTATGACCTCGGCTTTTCCATCTGACTACGTCTGCTCTGATTCCCACCTGGTACCTGACATTGGCTTGAACCGGTTATCCAGCAAATCTCTAATCCCGGAAGGGTTTGCATACCACGCACAGGTGACACCCGTCTGCAGACCTATCTCCGTGCACCAGCTGTGCTTCTGAGTGGACCACCAACCAGCCCTCCTACAGGCTACCTGTGTAACTTTGTGTAACTTTGGGCCTGACTCCCGCTGTCTCACTCTCAGGGGAGTCCGGAACTTAGCCGCAAGGGAAGACCTCTCTCCAATGGCCTCCATCACCAGGTACGTGATACTATTGCAGAGGATGCCTAAAATCTGACTTGTATCTTAGTGTAGACTTCTGGGAAAATCAGTGAGCCAATCACAAAAGCAGGAAATGGCATTTCTATGGGAGTCCTATATACGTTTGAATGTAGTATATTTTTAAGGGCACATCACCGCAATGCAGTTGTGTAAACAGACACCATAGGAAATTTGTTAGGACTGCAGTGGGTAACGCTGCCCAGCACATCCTAATGCAATGGTGTGAATGGGCCCTGTGCAGGGGCAGACTGACAACTCATGGGGCCCCCGGGCAATAGAGGATCATGGGGCCCCTGTGTCCTTGCCCAAACTCAAAAAAACCTATGAAAAAGATACCAGGGTCATCTCATGGGGCCCCCTACTGACCCCGGGCCCTCGTGCAGTGCCCGAGTTTCCAAATGGTCAGTCCATCCTTGGCCCTGTGTATGGATTGTACAGCAGATTTGAATGTACTCTTGGCCACTTAGACATAAAGAATTGCATACTTACCACCTATTATCCCCCCAACAAAATGATCCTCATTTTTTTTTTTTTGGATTTGTGTTGGAAGTGATGGTGTGAAAAAACCAGGGCTTTCTTTCAGCGGGAACACAGGAGAGCGCAGTCCTGGCACCTTCAGCACTTAACCACTTCCAGTGCGGACACTTTTACCCCTCTCCTGTCCAGGTCAATTTTCAGCTTTCAGTGCTATCACACTTTGAATGACAATTGCGCGGTCATGCAACACTGTACCCATATGAATTTTTTAGCATTTTTATGAGACAGATAAAGCTTTATTTTGGTGGTATTTATTCACCACTGGGATATTTATTTTTTTTGCTATGTAAATTAAAATGTCCAAAAATTTTGAAAAAAAGTGTTTTTCTTATAAGATTTTGCAAATAAATAATATTTCATCATAAATCTTGGACAAATTTACTCCGTTATATTTTTAGTAAAAAAAAAATAACCCAAATTAGTTTATAACCAAAAATTATAATTTTTAAACATTTTTTTTTATTTTTTTATATTATTTTTTATTTATTGTTTTTTTTTTTACATACTGTCACCCTAGCAGTACAGTGTCACCATGGTGACACTGTACTACTTGTGGGGGGTGATGAAGATTTTTATTTTTTTTTACACTGATTGCTTTTACACCCATAAAGGCTGTAAAAGCAATTATTTCTCCTCTCTGGCTGCATTCTTGCAGCCATTGAGAAATACTGTCTGAGCTGTGATTGATCACAGCTTGTCACATGGTACAAGGCTGTTGTGAATAGCCTTGTACCATGTGACCTCTGTGATCATTCACAGATTTCACAAGTAGTAAGCAATGATGTCACAAGTGACATCTTGCGTACTACTTTGCATGTGATCACTGATTGGCCAATCAGTGATCACATGATCAGGACCTCGTACAGAGGTCCCGTCCGACGATCGGTGTTCCACTGTGTTCGGAGGACACAGAGGGCACCGGATCGTGGTGCTGCGCACAGGGGCGGACTGAAAACTCATGGGGCCACCGGGCAATAGGGGATCATGGGGCCCCTGTGTCCTTGCCCAAACTAAAAAAAAGCCTATGAAAAAGGTACCAGGGGTATCTCATGGGGCCCCCTACTGATCCCGGGTCCTTGGGCAGTGCCCGAGTTTCCAAATGGTCAGTCCGCCTGCCTACACCTATCCTCCTTGAAGAAAATCCCTATGTAACACCATCTGTAATAAGTCATGCTGTACATTGTGCACATAGGCTTCTATTGTTGACTCCTGAGAATAAAATTTGTCTTGCTGCCATCCTTATCCTGTCTTTTATTCTTTCTAAGTGACTGACCAGGAAAAGGGAATTTGCATGATACAGATTAGCCCAATTCACCCATCCCTAGGGCTTAATTAAGACTCTTGGTTGGGGGGGTGGCTCAATGGGTTGAGCTATGAGCTGTACTTTTACTCCCCCCCCCCACCTTTCCCCCTATGCTGCAAAGGCAGTCATGCAGGAGTATACATATGCCGCTGCAGCAAAAATGATCCCCCCCTGTTGCGTCCATAAGACAGAAACTCCCACTGAACACAACCCATTCAAGTGAATTGGGCCACACAGCAACTGCGTGCATTGTGGCACAGCAAAAAAATTCCATCTGTTGTGTTTGGCCGAACATGACCCATTCAAGTGATTGTCATATGCAGGGGCGGACTGACCATTTGGAAACTCGGGCACTGCCCGAGGGCCTGGGGTCAGTAGGGGGCCCCATGAGATGCCCCTGGTACCTTTTTCATAGGCTTTTTTGAGTTTGGGCAAGGACACAGGGGCCCCATGATCCCTTATTGCCCAGGAGCCCCATGAGTTGTCAGTCCGCCCCTGCACAGGGCCCATTCACACCATTGCATTGCGATGTGCTGGGCAGTGTTACCCACTGCAGTCCTAACAAATTTCCTATTGTGTCTGTTTACACAACTGCATTGCGGTGATGTGCCCAGGGCGGACTGACCATTTGGAAACTCGGGCACTGCCCAAGAGCCCGGGGTCAGTAGGGGGCCCCATGAGATGCCCCTGGTACCTTTTTCATAGGCTTTTTTGAGTTTGGGCAAGGACACAGGGGCCCCATGATCCCCTATTCACCGGGGGCCCCATGAGTTGTCAGTCCGCCCCTGGATGTGCCCTGAAAAATATAATACATTCAAATGTATATAGGACTCCCATAGAAATGCCATTTCCTTCTTTTGTGATTGGCTCACTGATTTTCCCAGAAGTCTTCACTAAGATACAATTCAGATTTTAGGCATCCTCTGCAATAGGAATTCAAATTTTGATGAAAGAGTCCTCTAGGGTTAACCTCCCTAGCGGTCTGATTATGTCCATATTTCTGTGCTCAAAGCGGTACATTTTTTTGAGTTCGGGCAAGGACACAAGGGCCCCATGATACCCTATTGCCCAGGGGCCCCATGAGTTGTCAGTCCGCCCCTGGTCATATGTAATTCAGAGTGGCAAAAATTATCCCTCCTGTTGTTCAATGGGCAGTAACACCTGCTGAATGCCACTCATTCCTGTGAATGGGGCTGTGCCACAACTGTATGCAATATGGTACTGCAAAAATGATCCCTCCTGTCATGTTCAGCAGGCAGTACCGCCCCCCAAACATCACCAATTCAAGTGAATGGGAACACAACGTGACTGACTGAAACTGAGTGCAGCAGTGTGGCAGTACCACAAACCGAGCGCAACCTTTTCAAGTGAATGGATGCACATGGTGAAGACTTTTAGGGGTTAAAGCAGGCTATGAAGAAACAACATACCTGCCTGCTGCTGCCTGAGAAGCACCCTCTGAAAAGCAATGCATGGCAGATCTCCTTTCAGAGGGCTACCACATGTGTAATGAGCAGGGGTGGACTGACAACTAATGGGGCCCCCAGGCATTAGGGGATCATGGGGCCCCTGTGTCCTTGCCCAAACTCAAAAAAGCCTATGAAAAAGGTACCAGGGGCATCTCATGGGGCCCCCTACTGACCCCGGGTCCTCGGGCAGTGCCCGAGTTCCCAAATGGTCAGTCCGCCCCTGGTAATGAGCCTTTATTGTCATGCATTCATGACTCAACGTTCCCTCCAAGGCCATGCATAAAAATGAAGACAAATATCTAATAGGTGACACGTGTTCCCAGAATTCCAATAACCTGTGTATTAGAGTGAATGCAGCAAGGAATGGTTTATCCGACACTGAATTTGTATTTTGGTGCCATAAAATATTGATTCATTATATGATTCTGCAGAAATATCTGTATTTTTTTATATCTTGCACATCAAAGAGGTCGTAATTCCAAATATGCCTCTAATGTGTGTTTCAGTCCCGAGAAAATGTTTATTGAACCTCTGATTGCACGGACGTCTTTCTCCGGGTTCTCTCTCTCCTGATTTATCTGGCTCGGGGATGAATTTACTTTGAGTGGATTTGTACAGGAATATTTTTTGTTTTTACATCAACAGGGATAAAAAAGAAGGTTTCAACATACATTTATCCAAAGCCTTTTAAAGACCGGTTGGAGAGCGCGCCATGCTCTCGTAGAGGTGGTGTATACTTTTGCCTGGGGATGTATAAAGGGCCATGTGGATTTGAGGTGTCATGGCTTGATCTCTGTTTGACTTATTACGGTGGATATGGAAGGTTGACAACATGATCCCCTAACATAGGTCACACACTGGGCCAATCCACCTATTACCAGGCCTTGGAGTCACTCTGAAGGGCTAAGCCGGAAGCACCAACTTTGGATAATGAAGGTATAAATCCAGGTAAGGTTTCAATCCCTGCAGACTTTTAGGGACCGCAGACATAAATTTAAAGTTTATTATTGTTTGTTTGGCTCTTCGGAGAGACTTTAAACTGTCATTTTTATGGCCACCCAGTCCAACCTTGTATTGTTAGGATTAGCTTCTCTGAGAACATCGTAGAGGCCTGTAAGAAGGTTAAGATCTTGTTTCAGATGAGGACCTTCAGGAAATGTGAAACTTCTCAAAGAATTTAGAGGGCACAGACTCTGTCATGCCTTAGGGCTGTCTGCTAGGAGAGTTCAGACTCAGGACATAACCACTACGCAGCAAAGATCTCTATATGTATGTCCATGAGAGCTTCAGAAATCCATTACTAGGAGTTTGCAACCTTACTCCGTCCCTTGTGATCTTACTCCTTGGAGTGTATTTAAGGTGGGGGCCAGCAACCAGTAGATCGTGATCTACCAGTAGATCTTGGCCAGGTGACTGGTAGATCTCGGTCTGGGCTTGTTGACCCGCCATCCCAGAGCATCAAACAGAGTGCAATGCAGAGGAACTACTTGCAAAGTTGGAGCTGTAGTAAAGAGCAAGAGCCGCATAAGTTGATGTCTCCTCTGTAGTGCTGCTCCTACGCCCTGTCATGGTTGGTGGGTGTAGCACCAGCCAAGCATGACCCATTCAAGTGAATGAGGCTGCTCTGCAATTGCCCTGCAGCTTTGTGTAGTACAGCAAACAAGGGGTTAAACAGGCATGCAGTTAGAGGACACGTGTGCAGTGACGCACTTACTTGAATGGGTCTCTGTTGACGGGCGGTAGCACCCACCAAAAGCAACAAGGAGGTGTAATTGCTGCTGCGGCGTGTGTATATCTTTGGCTGCTGCCTCAGCAGCTAAAGGGGGTAGTTATTGGGGGTCGGAAAAACCCTGATTCAACTGCAGGGTTTTACCACCCCCCAACTTTACATGTAAACAAGCCCTTAGGGTGCTGCTGCTGATTACAACTAAGGGCTCATTCACAGGTTTGTTTTTTTTTTTGAAGTCCGCGAACGTGCGAAAACGAAAAACCCGTAAGTGAATCAGAAAAAACGTTCAAGTGCGAAACACCACACAAAAAAGTGCACTTAGGGGTGTGCTTTGTCCTTCCCCCGAAGGGGATGGACCTCTACCCTGATCCCCCGGGGCACGAAGCTCCTGACAGGGACAAGGTTCCCATTTGGTCCACCTAGCCAAAAGGCCTGGCGGACCACCGTTCCTTGTGGCCAGCCGAAGCCAGCCACTCAGTACTTGGTCAGGGGGCTCTCCCGAAGAGAAAACCCCCCAGGGATAGGGGAGGAAGGAACCAAAAGGCCACACATCCTCCCCCTAGACTTCAGGGTAGGCCCGAGGACCCACACCCTCCATCCTGTGAGAAATAAAACACACACAAAAGAGAAAGGTGACCAACGTGGGAGAAAATAAATTAAATAAATAAATAAAGTGGTCGTGCAGATTGAGCACAGACCAGGCCCTGAGGCCTGTAGCAAAAATTACCCAGGACTTAGCCAAAAGACCCGGTCCTAAAAGGCACTGTGTTTGAACTCAGTGACCATGTGTCTTTTCACACGCTGGGGTCCCACACCCAAGTGTTACTAAGAGCACCCCTGATGCGACCACTCAGGGGGCACTGGCTCGCGGACTTTCTGCCTCCCCGGCCCCTGGCCAGACAAGTTAGATCCGCTCAAATCAGGAGGAACTGGGCCCCTTGCAAGCTCAGTACTGGAATCAGTTTGCAGAAGCTCACTGGAGGAAGCCAGGAGGAAATTGGGAGAACGTGTCCAGCTGTATGGTGGTGCGAGTCTGAAACTCCCTTTAGTGCCTGGTGGATATCAGAAGGAGGCAACCAATGATTCTGTGGCCGTGTGAGTAGATAACCCAAATGCTGGAAAGTTAGTGACTGTGTGACACCATTGATCATTTTAACTTATCTGTAAGGGGGAATTTCTTGCCAATGACCACAAGTGTAAGGAGCATTCTTCCCACTGACCATCACACAAATGTATCGTGAGTTATAGATATATTATAGATATGACTTTTAGCAAGGGTTCCCTGAGACTGGAAAGTTATTCCAAGGATTCCTCTGTGCTGAAAAAGTTGAGAAAGTCTGATCTAAAGATTTTAGAGAGACCTTGTGCCTTTTTTTTGTAAGGGGTCTTCCATAAAATTCATACCAGACCTGAATTAATTAGGTGGTTGGAATCCCATGTGTGTGCTTTTTTTTGTGTGAGGGTCATCCATCTGTATCTGGTATAAATGAAGAGTATCCCCGGGCTGCTTTGTTTACAAACAAAACAAAGCAGCTGGGAACTGTCATTTTGCCAGCAATATAAATACAACTTTCTTTTTTTTGTAAATATCAGTGTTGCTGTAGTAGGTTGTACATGGTATTTTATGGTCTCTTTTCTCTTTTGTTGGCTTTGCTCACTACCTGTATGCGCTCTTACAGTCCCATTGCTACAAAATGTTTTGTGACAGTTATAACCCGTCAGGTTTTATTTGCCATCTGTATCCCATTGGGGAGATTTCTCTTCACTTCCTGTCCCACTGCCAAAACAAAACGTGAGAGGAAATTCCTCTGAATAGAGGAAATCCTTGTTTGTCATCAGAACTATCATCCCCATTGGAGGATTTCCCACCTGTAACTGTAACATTATTTGCCTGAGCATAGAAACTAGGAAGTAACTAAAGAAATGTGAAAAAAAACTGTTTAAAACTAGTAAATATAATTTACTTCCCTATCTATTTACTAATGCTAGCAAAATCAGGGTTCAAATTAATCAATGTCAATTGAGAGTAAAATTCCACTTTAATCTCATGGACCAAAAAATATCTACCTAACGCCTCCAGCATTATGAATCCACTATCTCAAGCTGAATACTCAACCATCAGATTAGGGTTTGCTATGGATAGTTAACAAGTAGCCCACTGGCTATATGTATATACACTATATTGCCAAAAGTATTAGACCTCCTGCCTTTCCACGAACATGAACTTTAATGGCCCCCCAGTCTTAGTCCGTAGGGTTCAATATTGAGTTGGCCTCGCCCTATGCAGCTATAACAGCTTCAACTCTTCAGGGAAGGCCGTCCACAAGGTTTAGGAGGGTGTCTATGGGAAGGTTGGACCATTCTTCCAGAAGCACATTTGTCAGGTCAGGCACTGATGTCGGGGGAGGAGGCCTGGCTCACAGTCTCCGCTCAAATTCATCCCAAAGGTGTTCTATGGGGTTGAAATCTGGACTCTGTGCAGGCCAGTCAAGTTCCTCCACCCCAAACTCACTCATTCATGTCTTTATGGAACTTGCTTTGTGCACTGGTGCGCAGTCATGTTGGAACAGGAAGGGGCCATCCGCTAAACCCAGACACGTCCATTGGATTGCCAGACAGAGAAGCGTGATTCGCCACTCCAGAGAACATGTCTCCACTGCTCTAGAGTCCAGTGGCGGCATGCTTTACACCATCCAACACTTTGCATTGCACTTGGTGATGTAAGGCTTGGATGCAGCTGCTCGGCCATGGAAACCCATTCCATGAAGCTCTCTATGCACTGTTGTGCTAATCTGAAGGCCACACCAAGTTTGGAGGTCTTTAGCTATTGACTCTGCAGACAGTTGGCGACTTCTGCGCACTGTGCTGAAGCATGCGCTGACCCCGCTCTGTCATGTGACATGGCCTACCACTTGGTGGCTGAGTGGCTGTTGTTCCCAGTTGCTTCCACTTTGTTATAATCCAACTAGCAGTTGACCGTGGAATATTTAGTAGCCAGGAAATGTCACGGATGGACTTATTGCACAGGTGACCACCTATCACGGGACCACGCTTGGAGTCACTGAGCTCCTGAGAGTGACCCATTCTTTCACCAATGTTTGTAGAAGCAGTCTGCATGCCTAGGGGCTTCATTTTATACATCTGTGGCCATGGAGGGGATTGGAACACCTGAATCACATGATTTGGAGGGCTGATCCAATACTTATAGCAATATATTGGGGCAGGTGGGATTAAACACTAAGCGGCTGTATATATGCGTCCCTATATAAACACTTTGCTGTGCTGAAAGTGCACTCCCAGCACAGTAACTGGCGGGTACTGCGGCTCCCAATGTATACTTGCAATCAGAAGCTTTCTGATCATGTGACTGCTCTCTCTGCCAATCACAGTGGTCACATCACTGAAATGCCTGCCTGCCGCCATTTAGAACCTGTTAAACGGTCAAGAGGCGGCGGCGGGAAGGGGTTAAATGTTTAGCAAATTTGACATCAGAGCCCAGAAGGAGTGTTGGCCTTCCTAGTCTGTCATCATCTATACCATATTAGACCAGTTTTTTGGAAGGGGGAGCTCCTGGACTCCAGGGCCAAACAGATCAGCCAAAATTGTCATCACTGCCCGATACTAAGGTCACAAATTCACCATCTCCGGTGCAGGACTGATTGAAGAGTTCAGACCACAGACACAAACTTTGCAAAAATTTAGGCAGCTATTTACAAATATTTTAATTTAAACTGAAATGTTGAAAGAAACATTCATCTCCACTCTTTTTTGTTATGTAGAAATCTGTTTGGTCATGTTTCCACAACAAATACAACCCACCAAAGTGTACTCTGCAGCAGATTTTACCAATTTAGAAATAAATATGTTTTACCTGTTTTTTTCATTGAACATTTGCTGATATGATTGACCACCCTAAACTTGGCCGGCTGATTCCAATGGGGAGCACTGGAGACGGAGCTTCATAAAGACAACATGTTGTCTGTGTTTGGCCCCCAGCTGGTTTTCATCATTTTATGAAATCCCAAATTCCTATGTCATTCTTTATTGAAAGCCTGAGAATATACACACAACTTTGCACTGAATAAAGCTCCATTATTCGTCTCCCAGAAATCTCTTGCCATTGGACCTGAGACAAATTCAGTTACTGACATTTTATTAAAGCTAAATTCCAGGGAGATATAAAAGATACAAATTTACACAGAATTCATGAATGTGCCGCTAAATGTATTTTGCAAATACAAGCCATTTAACCACTTGGTAACCGCGTTATAGCCAAATGACGACTGCTGCGCAGTTACCCAGTTCTGGGAGGGTGTCATATGAGCAGAAGTAATAAGGCCCCCCGTTGAAAAAAAATGAGACCCACAATAGACACCCAGTTGACATAATGGAGCACCCAGTAGACATAATGCGGCCCACAGCAGAAAATAATGAGACCCCAGTAGACTTAATGTGAATCCAAAGTAGACATAAGGGGGGAATTTACTAAAACGGGTGCAGTCAGAATCTGGTGCAGCTGTACATGGTAGCCAATTAGTTTCTAACTTTAGCTTTCTCAATTAAGCTTTGGCAATAAAACCTGGAAGCTGATTGGTTTATATGCAGAGCTGAAGCAGATTTTGTACTCTACTATTTTAGTAGAGTGTGCCCCCGCAGTAAATGTAATAGGGCCCACAGTAGACATAGTTTGGCCCATAGTAGATGTGATGCGTCCCCCAGTAGACGTAATTGGCCGACAGTAGAGGTAATGTGGCCCACAGAGGACATAATGAGGTCCTCAGTAGACATAATTTGGCCCACAATAGAGAAAATTTGCCCCCCAGCAGATGTAATAGGGCCTACAGTAGACTTAATTTGGCCCACAGCAGAAAATAACGAGACCCAATAAACTTATGCAGGCCATAGATGGGTTGAAAATTGGCCGATTTTCGGATCGTTAGTGGGCTAATTGTTCGGCCGTTTTTCGGTATTTTGGCAGATTTTTTTTATCGGTAAAGTTGGAAAAAAATCGCCCGATTTTGCCGATCGGCCGATTTTCGCGGCAATGATGGGCAAATCGGCCGATTTTTTACCGATAAAAAAATCTGCGCATGAGCAGTGACCTGCAAGAGGAAGAAAAAAAGAAGAAGAAAAAGAAGGAGAGGATGAAGAAGAAGAAGAGGAAGAAGAAGAAGTGGATAAAGAAGAAGAAGAAGAAGAGGAAGAAGAAGAGGATGAAGAATAAGAAGAAGAGGATGAAGAAGAGGAAGAAGAAGAAGAGGAAGAAGAAGAAGGAGAGGATGAAGAAGAGGATGAAGAAGAGGAAGAAGAGGAAGAAGAAGAGGATGAAGAAGAGGATGAAGAAGAAGAGGATGAAGAGGATGAAGAAGAAGAAGAAGAAGAAGAGGATGAAGAAGAAGAGGATGAAGAAGAGGATGAAGAAGAGGAAGAAGAGGATGAAGAAGAGGATGAAGAAGAAGAAGAGGATGAAGAAGAGGATGAAGAATAAGAGGAAGAAGAAGAAGAAAAAGAGGATGAAGAAGAGGATGAAGAAGAGGAAGAAGAAGAAGAAGTGGATGAAGAAGAAGAAGAAGAGGATGAAGAAGAGGATGAAGAAGAGGAAGAGAAAGAAGAGGATGAAGAATAAGAGGATGAAGAAGAAGAAGAGGAAGAAGTGGAAGAGGAAGAAGTGGAAGAGGAAGAAGAAGAAGAAGAGGATGAAGAAGAAGAGGATGAAAAAGAAGAGGAATTCCAGTCCTGCAAAAAGTGTCCCTGCAGAGAGCTCCGCTATTTCTTTGACAGTTCCTTGACATTTATAGCGGTTCCAACATTGTATCTATTTGTTTTCGAATAAAAACATCTGTATCCTAAATGGATACAAATAGATACATTGTTGCAACCGCTATAAATGTCAAGGAACTGTCAAAGAAATAGCGGAGCTCTCTGCAGGGACACTTTATGCCGGCTGTAGACGGGATGAAAATCGGCCGATTTTTTTTTTTTTACCGTTGCTGGTAACGTCGGCCGCTTGAACGACCGATTTTTCGTTTTTTTTAAAAGAAAAATCGGCCGATTTTCGACCCGTCTATGGCCTGCATTAATGTGAATCCAAAGTAGACATACTAAAACAGGTGCAGTCAGAATCTGGTGCAGCTGTGCATGATAGCCAATCAGTTTGTAACTTTAGCTTGCTCAATTAAGCTTTGGCAATAAAACCTGGAAGCTGATTGGTTTATATGTAGAGCTGCAGCAGATTTTGTACTCTATTTTAGTAAATAACCCCCCAGTGTGCCCCCCCAGTAAATGTAATAGGGCCCACAGTAGACATAGTTTGGCCCATAGTAGATGTAATGCGTCCCCCAGTAGACGTAATTGGCCGACAGTAGAGGTAATGTGGCCCACAGAGGACATAATGAGGTCCTCAGTAGACATAATTTGGCCCACAATAGAGAAAATTTGCCCCCCAGCAGATGTAATAGGGCCTACAGTAGACTTAATTTGGCCCACAGTAGACATAATTTGGCCCACAATAGATGTAATGTGCCCCCCCAGTAGACATAATGTGGTCTACAGTAGAAGTAATGCAGTTCACAATAGACATAATGAGGCCCCCTTGAAGATTTAGTCCCATTACATTAGGTGTATCAGTGGTCTTCATGTTTAGGACCCTATTATTTCTGAGGTGAATGTTGGACGCTGCACCTGTGCCACCTAGGCACACTAACACATCGAGATTGCATGCGCAGGAGCTAGACACCCCATGCGCAAGGGGCCTATGTCTTTTCAATTCGGCCCATCTGCGTTTTACTGTTTCATGCCCCTTCTATATCCTTCCTGTTGTAGCCTAGACAAAATTAAAGTTCTGTCTGGAGTTCACACTGTAGAGATCTAACCAGCAAAGTCCACAAGGGACAGAATCCGTTAAGTGGAACAAGTCTATGATGCCCACCAAACGCTAAAAATGTTTTTTGGTGATCTAGCTCTTTAAATCAATGCTAATTAGTGCAAGAAAAGACACAATTAAATCTTTAATAGGCCTGCTATACATGAAATTCTTACGATAACAAAAAATGCAAAAATAAATCATGGATTGAATAAACTGTATGAATGGGAGTGCCGACAGTCTGACATGTGAGGGTCTCCAGCCTTGCAGAGGTGAAATCAGGTGTTACAGCAGACAAGGCCTCCGAGTATTCTCCGACTGCCTAATTTCAGAGCTCGCCGTGATGTATGAGGTTCTGGCAGACGATGGGAACATTGGAGGGAATCTCAGGTATCCCCCCGCCGCCCTTCTTCCTGATTGGCTGTGGCAGGTGAGATCGATTTGTTCCATCTGTTGAACTGACTTGTGAAAAATGGATTTTTAAAAGGCCGGAAAATTTGCAAATATTTAGTCAAATGTTGACCCAGGCCGCACTTCAATTTCTAAAATAAACATTTTAGTAACCTATCAGGTGAGAGGTCCGCTGTTAGTAACACAACATGGCCCAGAGATTCTCAGTGATCTACTTCCAGTCGAGTCATTCAACCGATACAACCGTGTTTGCTTCACATCTGTTAGTCGGCATGTGCTGCGTTGTATGCACAGATCATTTTAATAAGGAGCTCTGCAGAAAAATATTATAGGTACGCTACGGTTATAACATGAGAATTCCTCCATTTAAAGTGACCTGCAAACAAATTTACAAATGTCTTTATTAATACATTCCTGATACATCACAATATACAACAACAGGATCATTTTTCAGAAAAGCTCCAACTTCCAGTATATCATTAACCCCCCTGGCGGTATTCCCGAGTGTAGCTCGGGGTAAAGTTTCTGTACCAAAAGCGGTAACCCCCCCCGAGCTACACTCGGGCTTACCATGCGGTGCTGCATAGGGAGTCCCTGCAGCGCTTACCTTGTCCTTCGCTCCCGCGATGTGTCCCCTGCAGCGTCCCCGGCCATCTCCTCCGGCCGATGCCGGCATCCGGCTTCTGTGTTCCGGTCCCTGTGACGTCGGGACGTACGGGCGCCGGCGGCGGTGGGAAATTTGAAAATTTAAAATAATTTCATTTTTTTAAAACAAATTTTACATAGTAAAACATTGCTGTTTCAAACCATTTCACATACATTTTGTCCTGAGTGCTTTGTCCGGCGCCCTGCCTGCATTTTTACTGTTCTTTCTGCCTGGAAACTGAGAAACGTCCATGGCGTCCAAAAAGCGTCCCTTTAGGTCAAAAGCGGGTTTAGACCGGCTAGAGAACAGCGATAGTAAATCAGAACCACTTGCAGAATTGAGTGATAATGATTTGTGAAGAAATTCATCATCAGACACTGAAAACGATTCTGCGACTTTGCTCAGCGATGTGCGAACTTGGCGCTATATTTCACATTTCAGTGTTTTTGGTTTAATTATATTATTGAATTAAATTTATTATTATTATATTATTATTGTTTATGATTATTTATTAAATTATAATTTATGATTTTGTGTTTCAAGTTTTATCATCCCCGGGATGTTTACTAGACTCTTGTTCGGACAGATTTCAGTGAGTTATTCCTAAAAATTACAGGCCTACAATTAAAAAAACAACATATTTCCATGCAAAATAATGGTACCGCTTTCAGCACCAAAAATCTGAAATAATCAGACCGCCAGGGAGGTTAATAATTCCTCCTAGAGTTCCATTCAATGATTTTGCCTAGGCTGTAATGATGTTTAGCGACACCCCAATAGGGTCCGATGGCATAAACTGGTTCTTCCCTAAAAGTACAGAGGCTGTCCATCACCGCAAGCACCAGTCCAATCACACCAGCTCCAATAAAGTCTATTGGAAGTCTTTTTAACATGTAATGCTTGACAAAACTGCAGTACCCTCTAGTGTGCTACTAGAATAGTGTAGTGTATTGCAGGTAAAAACATTGTGTATGACTCATGGTAACTGTGTGAGTCTGTGATTGAGGTCGGGTTATTGCATGTCAGCTAAATGACTTAACAGGTTGTGGCTCTATTGCCTCCTCCTGACTCTGGAGGACCATACAACCTTCCAGAAGTTGGTAAGCAGGAAGGGGTAGAGACCTTATCTGCATGTTTATGAGAGTCCGGCCAATACCAGGTTTGGAGGCCCTGGTAGAGTGGAGGATTGGCTCATAAAAATGGAAAGACTGGCTGACAGAGGAGTCGGGTGGAAGATGGGAGTGTTGAGGAGGATGTCGGTGCCTAGGAGGGGTCCCCTAGGTCTAGGGGGACCAGGAGGATACATTCAGCAGTATAACATGAATGGGATCTAGACCTGGAGCATCAGGAAAAAAAGAGGACAGTAACTACTGCAGCACTCCCTGGGATTTACAAGGGGAAAGCTTGCCACATGTAGCAAGCTTTGAAAGGACAGTGTTAGCCTCAATCCTTTATCCTTCTTCCGGGAGATCTTCCAAGCAGCCAGGAGGACTGGTAGTGTCTGCAGGCTGTGGAGCTGGGAGCAGCTCTACAGGGGGAGAGAATATATCTCTGCATGCAGTTACGAGAAGTTAAGCTGATTTTTTGAGGGGCTGCTAGTACCTCGCCCATAAGGGGCTGTTGCTACTGATCTGCAAAGACTGTTGGCTTTCAAGAAAAGAATAGTCCAGGATCTGTCTTTGTACATAGGAAGGAAGTTGTCCCACCTTCATTGATTCAAGTCAACTGGAAATCCCATAATCCCAATTTTCTTATCCAAGCTATTTCCCCTAATAAAATAACAAAAACCAAGTCCATGGACTGCTCACTGTCTCTTGGATGCAAATCTGTGTGAAAAATACCTGTTGCCTGGCTGTGCAGAAAGAGCTTAGGAGTATCCACAACACAGTGGCCCTCATGAGGGTAGCTCTAAAAAACTTTAACAGGAGAGGGGTTAGGGCATGGGGTACTCACAGGGGCAGACTGACCATTTGGGCCCGGGGTCAGTAAGGGGCCCCATGAGATGCCCCTGATACCTTTTTCATAGGCTTTTTTGAGTTTGGGCAAGGACACAGGGGCCCCATGATCCCCTATTGCCCAGGGGCCCCATGAGTTGTCAGTCCGCCCCTGGGTACTCAAACAAACTATTAGTACTTAGCAATTATCAGATAGTCTTCTCCTTAAGCATTTGTGAGTTTTGGACTGTCTAATGCTTCACAGCTGGGAACCATGAGGTAGGTTTCTGGGCAGTCTAAGGTCTCACAGCTGAAGATAATGAGGTAAGTCTCTGAGCAATCTAAAGGCCTCACAGCTGAAGACCATGAGGTAAGTCTCTAAATAGTCTAGGGTCTCACAAGTGAAGACAATGAGGTAAGTCTCTGAGCAATCTAAGGCATCACAGCTGAAGACCGTGAGGTAAGTCTCTAAACAATCTAAAGTCTCACACGTGAAGACAATGAAGTAAGTCTCTGAGCAGTCTAAAGGACTCACAGCTGAAGACCATGAGGTATGTCTCTAAACAGTCTAAGGTCTCACAGCTGAAGACAATGAGGTGAGTTTCTGAGCAGTCTAAGGCCTCACAGTTGCAGACAGGAGTTACGTCTCTGAATAGTCTAAGGCCTCAAAGCTGAAGACCAGGAGTTATGTCTCTGAACAGTCAGTCTCACAGCGGAAGACCATGAGCCAAGTCTCTTTGGCATCTGGTTACCTTGTGCCAGTGCACGACTGCTTATACCCTGTGCAATCTCCAGAACACTACACAGTCATGGGGTTCAATTTAGGATGTTTAATCACACGTCCCCAGGATACCTGCCACCTCCCAGCTTCTGGCTATTTTACTGCAAGTACCAGTGACATCCTTCAGGATTTTCCTACCAAGGGAGTTACAGGAATAGATTGGTTATGATGCTGATCACTTAGCTGATTAACGGTTCAGTCTGAGGTTGAGGCATACAGCAGGCATTAGTAGTCAAAATCCATGCAGAGGTTGAGGTAGGTAGTAGAAAATTATAGTCCAGGCAAAGGTCAAGGCAGGTAGCGGGCAAATGTAGCAAAAGTCCAGGCATAGGTCAAAACAGGCAGCAGGAAAGTGTAATAAAAGTCCAGGTGGATGTCAAGACAGGCAGCAGGAAAGTGTATGAAAATTCCAGGCAGAGGTTGAGGCAGGCAACAGGCCAGTGTAATAAAATTCTATGCATAGGTTGAGACAGGAAGCAGGAAAGTGTAGCCAAAGTCAAACAGAGGTCAAGACCGGCAGCAGACAAGTGTACTAAAAGTCCAGGCAGTGGTTGAGGCAGGCAGCAGGCAAATGTAGTCAAAGTCAAGCAGAGGTAAGGGCAGGCAGGTTTAGTAAAAGTCCAGGCAGAGGCCGAGGCAGGCAGCAGTCAGGTTTAGTAAACGTCCAGGCAGAGGTTGAGGCAGGCAGCAGGCAAATGTAGTCAGAGTCAGGCAGAGGTAAAGGCAGGCAGGTTTAGTAAAAGTCCAGGCAGAGGTCGAGGCAGGCAGCAGTCAGGTTTAGTAAAAGTCCAGGCAGAGGTCGAGACAGGCAGCAGTCAGATTTAGTAAAAGTGCAGGCAGAGGTCAAAGCAGGCAGCATGCAAGTGTAATAAATTACAGGCAAAGGTCAAGACAGGCAGCAGACAAGCATAGTAAAAGTCCAGGCAGCGGTTGAGACAGGCAGCAGACAAGTGTAGTAAAAGCCCAGGCAGAGGTTGAGGCAGGAAGCAGGCAAGTGTCATAAATATCCTGGCAGAGGTTGAAGCAGGCAGCAGATAATTTGAATCAAAATTCAGGTAAAGGTTGAGGCAGACAGCAAGCAGGTGTAGTAAATGTCCAGGCACAGGTCGAGGCAGGCGGTCAGCAAATGTAAGGAACAAGGTAGAACATTGTTAATCTCACAAACCTGGTAGGATGTCAATGCGCTGCCACTATAAGGAAAGGAGTGTACATATGCCCCTTGGCCTGTGTGCACACCCAACATCAGGGGTGCACACAAATGCATGTGTGCAAAGACCCCACATACTCACATTTAGATGTGCAGCAGCGGCGGACTGACAACTCATGGGGCCCCCGGACAATAGGTAATCATGGGGCCCCTGTGTCCTCGCCCACACTCAAACCACTCCCAAAAAAGCCTATGAAAGGTACCAGGGGCATCTCCCCTGCTGACCCTGGGCCCTCAGGCAGTGCCCAAGTGTCTGAATGGTCAGTCCGCACCTGATGTGCAGCCATCCATTGCCGAAAGGCCCTGATTCAGGGGATCCATGTGACACACCGCACACAGACAAGGCAGACCAGGCCCCAGATATGGATCCTTGAGGTAGCGTTCCACAAGGTGAGAGGATCATCATTTGAAACTAAAGAAATGTTCCTGCTCCACCAAAACCCATGGCGTGTTCACATCTATGCATTGTGGTTCAGTATAGTGTGGATGCATTTTTTTCTTGGGGTGCCATTAAACACTCATATAAATCTCATGTGCATTACCCGCATTTCTGTAGTGTTCAGAAAAATGTCTGTTTTACCATGCAATGTGAAAGTGACTTTCCGGTGGGGAATTGGACAAAAAAAAAAGAAAAAGAGTACAAAAAGCCCTTCACTTTTTAGGGACAAAGGTGAACACACGCACGACAAGTTTAGGAAACAAATCCACGCTTGAATAACAATTCGTTTTCCTCTTTGGGGATGAAATAAAATTTGCAGCTGCTTAAAATGATGAACATTTGTGTTTTATAACAGCCAATAAACAACTCAAATATTGTCATTTGGTCTGTAAAAAAGCCAATCAAAGTGCTGATTGCCGCCCCTCTCCTGTAAAAACATCCACATTTCATTGTCTTCCTTTTTTATGGGATTTTTAATCATCGGGAACACAACAGACTTTTATGGAGCTAAATAATGAACTATGGAGGGCGTTTAACTTTTTCTTGTAGCAGTCATAATGACATATTTTATTACCAATTTTGTTTTAAGTTTTAACTTATCATTATAGTTTTTGTGGTATTAAAGTGGAAGTCTGGCATTCCTTCCAGTCTTGCACAGTTGTAGCGGCTCCTCTCCTGGACTGGCTTCCTCTGATGTCACTGCACACTGTGAGCTTCTCACAATGTGCATTAGAAGCTGCAGCAAGTCAGATAGAGCCCGTCACATTTCCTGGCTGGAGAACATCCAGCATCATCCAGCCTTTTCTCCCCAGGCCCTGACTTGTACCTTTCATTAATTAGATTTTAGTTGTTTCAAACATGGAGGCTCAGCATCACATGTAATCATTTCCAAGCAGGGGTGGACTGACAACTCATGGGGCCCCCAGGCAATAGGGGATCATGGGGCCCCTATGTCCTTGTCCAAACTCAAAAAAGCCTATGAAAAAGGTATCAGGGGCATCTCATGGGGCCCCCTACTGACCCCGGGCCCTCGGGCAGTGCCTGAGTTTCCAAATGGTCAGTCTGCCCCTGTTTCTAAGGATTCCTGTTTTTTAGAAGTTATGTACAGCACCATGCTGTCCCCTCCCACCAGCCAAAATCTGCCTGCATCAGGGGCGGACTGACAACTCATGGGGCCCCCGGGCAAAAGGGGATCATGGGGCCCCTGTTTCCTTGCCCACACTCAAAGCACACCCTATAAAAAGGTACCAGGGGCATTTCATGGGGCCCCCTACTGACCCTGGTCCCTCGGGCAGTGCCGTGTGCTCAAATGGTCAGTCCTCCCCTGGCCTGCATTGCAGTTAAAAGTACAGAGACCCAGTGGAGATATCATTGGATCTATAGTAAGGTGTGTAATGAAAATATGTTTTATTTATTAATTTCATTAGCATGTTGATGGGAGGGGGGAGGGTTGTTAAAGTATTAGCAGTGATGGCCACACAGAAGTCAACTATTTAAGTATGTTAATTGAATACAAATTACATATTTCAATATTGTTATTTATATGTTTCTGTATAAATCTGTATACAAATATATTGGATCTAAACAAGTTTTTCGTTACATTTAGTCTGCTACCGTATTTCCGATCTGTCCTGAAGGAGTAGATTTAATCAATGAAATGTGTTGTAAATTGAAAGGACGCTTCACCATGGGCTTTAAGCTCTTTGTTGTGTATTATAGTTATATACTTTGTAAAACCAAAGCTATTGAAATGTATTAGGACAATTCTGGTGTCAAGCGTCCCTTCATTTCTTTGGGACCGAATGGTTCAATATTGCATATACCATATATATATATATTTATATATATATATATATATATATATATATGTTGACATGTGTAGGGGCATTTTAGGGCCATTTGAGATCCATATATTTTTTTAAAGGTTATGTGAGTAATAAATGTTTGGATACATTGTTGTCTCCTCTAAATTGCCAGACATGTGTGGCACTACCTCCTTAGGAGTCACTGAAGTTTTGGGTCCCCCTATAGTCCTGCATTGCCAGCAAACACACATTTTCCACACAGACTTGCATCCAGGAGACAATAGCAAGTCCTTGAGCTTGTTTTTTTGTAATTTTATTAGGGGTATTGAACTTGGATGGGGTAAGGGGTGTATGGGATGCCCAAAAGGAAAGGCAACTGAGGACAGCCTTTTTGGAACTATATAAAAGCTGGGGAGGACTGACCATTTGGAAACTGCCCAAGGGCCCAGGGTCAGTAGGGGGCCCCATGATATGCCCCTGGTACCTTTTTCATAGGCTTTTTTGAGTTTGGGCAAGGACACATGGGCCCCATGATCCCCTATTGCCCGGGGGCCCCATGAGTTGTCAGTCTGCCCCTGTATACAAGTCTCTTTAGCAGCAAAGAACAGATCCTTCTTCTTGGAGAGTTAGCCATCATCTCCTGTTGTACCACTCCAGACCCCAGATACTTATTCAGCTGTTCTGGGTGAATCCCTGGGCAGGGGATCCAGTGCCTGCCACTGCAGTGTGAAACAATCCCAGGTAGCAGCAAATCCAGCTTCCCACCAGAGTGCTCCTCTCCTTTATTGGCCCAGGGGGTGTAGGTCTACTCACTCAGTCCTTCTCCTTTGAGCTGATGGGCCAGTGGCTGCTCTCAGGCCTTCTTCTGGGCTGCTCATTCCCTGCTGTATAGGTGGTTTGTGCTCTGGGGGCCGGTGAAGTCCTGAGCTTTCTTCCTTCCAATATTTCCTGCCTGTAGGTGAGCCCCTTCCCATCTGGGCTCTCTCCAAGGCTCCTGCTCTCCAGCCTCTCACTGCTCCATCTTCCACCCAAACTCTCCCTGCTACTGAGCAGGCTCTGTCACTTTGTAAAGGCTGTCCTGACCCCATGCCAAGCCTCCTGTTTGGGATTGGCCAGGATCCCTCGAAAGTGCAGATCAGCTGCTTCTTACCTATGCCCACTGCTTCTAGAATTTTCTCCAAAGTTCCAGTGCAGGGGAAAGTCTCAGAGAGCTGGTCTGCAGTGCCTCTCAGCCCTGGCCTGAATTTGACCTCCCTCTGACTATTACACAGGCTGCTACTCAGCCTCTGACTAGCAAATTAAAACTCTAGCAACCCCTAGCTACCTAGGAGGGTGTTACAGAATATTCTGTTATGAGGAGCCTTCTGAAGACAGAATGGCTGGAATGGCAGCTGGGGCAGGTGGCACTCCGAATGTGCAGGCAGGTCCAATTGGTAGGGCTGGACAGGAGATGTAGTCAGGAAATAGAGCCAAGGTCAGTCATGGTAATAAGACAGGAACATAAGCAGTGGTGTAGTCTGGAGAAAGCAAGAGCAGAGTCCACAGGAACAAGCCGAGGTGAGAGCAAGGAAAGAAGTAGAAGACAGGTCCAGAGGGAAGCCGGGTCGGTAACAGGAGATCCAAGGATATGCAGTATGGCATACAGGGCGCTGAAGATCAACCAGCAACTTCTGTGCATATCTGCCGTCCATATAAAGACCACTTGGTGCCAGTAACTAGTGTACACGGGTGCGCCCTGGAGCTATTACAATATGTCTGTGCGCAGTCCTGCTCAGATGAGCATGGCCATGTTGAACATTGGCAATGTGCCAAGTCTTTGCTCATTCCTCTTCTTGTTAGCACCCTGACACCACATGTTGGAAAAATATTTTCTTTTTTTTTTAGTTTGTGTTAAAAAAATTTACATTTGTGGTACTGGGGTGGCCGGCTTTTCAACAAATATAAAATCTAAGCAGAATAAACTTTAAAGTAGGACTCCAGCCAAGACTGGAGAGTGGTTGAACTTGATTTTATTCGGTGAATAGTTTTCCCTATTGCCACCCGACAGGACAGATGAAACCTAATGTGCCAGTTCCAGGATATGGCCATCTTCTGTTGGCCATTGAGTCATCATAAAACAGCCTGGATGCACAATAAGGGTTTAATGTGCAGTTTTACTGAATATGCTTCCATGTAGGTGTTCAGTAATATAATTATTGCTCTACCTAAAGAGAGTAAGTAGAGAGCTGTGTAAGTGTAAGGGGTTGGTGCATTGATATCCTTCACCGATATCATGAGCTTCCACTCTTCAACCCTATTCTCTATATTGTCACAGTCTTAATGGTTTGGTTCACCTTGACCAAATGGTATCTGATTAATGTCCTCAGTGGGCTGTAGATAGACAGATGATTATTCTGAACATATGGTTAGGACAGGACTTTATGTGCTAGGTAATGTTATTTGGGTGCCCACTGTTTGGCACAGTTATTATTCTTGAAGTCCCATTTTGTTTTCCATTTCCTTTGAAGATGAGCTTGTAGGACTATATTGTAAAGTGCTGAGCAAACTGTTGGCGCTATATAAATCCTGTATAATAATAACAATAGGACTTCCCATTGCAAAACCATGGCATTTGATATGGAGTTAGCACACTGTTGCTGTAATAACAGTTTCCTCTCATATAGGAAGGCTTTCCACAAGATTTTGGTATGTGTCTGTGGGAATCTGTGCCTAATTGTGGTTAGGTCCTGTTGTTGGTTGAGAAGACTTGGCTCGCAATCAGTGTTCCAATTCATCTCAAAGGTGGTCTGAAGGGTTCAGGTTGGGGCTCTGTGCAGGACATTTGAGTTCCTGATACCAAATTGGTCAAACCATGTCTACATGTAAGGTGGAGTACGACTGACTGTGTGTTGGCACCAAACGATGCAAGTCCTCATCCCTCTTCTCCTTGGCTAGGACAACTACCTTCTTACTGGCAGTTGTAGCCCTCCACCATATTGTGTCAAACTCCTGGCCATAGGCCCACTCATGACATCTCTGGCCATATGCCTTAATAATCAAGAATACAGGAATGTCCACACATGAAAAATATTTTCCACACTTTACTGTAACTACTCAAAGATGGACGTGACATCTAACATCACATACTGAAAGAATTCAGCAGAGCAGAACACCATACACAAGAGTATACATTTTGTAGCTGTCATTTAGGTGCAGAACACAGCATATTATCTGTAAGCCATCTTCCTTTTGCACGCCTTCTCTCCTTGGGAGTACCACAGAGTTGGAACCACTTTCCCCATGTATACTAAGTCCATAGCATTCAGCTTTCATCACCAAGTATAATCAAGGTTCCCTCGTTAGTAGAGAAGTCTCTCAATATGTCCTGATCTATAGCTCTGTCCTGCTGGGCACATGCCCAGATGGCACGCTTATTCCCAAGTTTACTAATAGTCACTTCAAAGGACTTTTAGCCTGGCCTAAAAGGCCTTTTACATCCTGCTCACACCCAGCAGACAACCGTAAAAGAGTAAGGGTGACTACAGCTTGTCCTACTGGGTGTTGAGCCACCTCACCTGAGGTTGCAGCCCTGTTTACAGAAGGCAACTACATCCAGATATCTCTGGTGTGTTTGGCTCCCATGTCCCAACTCAAAAGGCCCTTCACATAGGGTTGCCATTGAGGAGCATTCCTTTAATACTGAACACATATTAATTACACAGGTTCTGAGGCTAATTTAATGCAGAGAAGGCACTGAGTTTTATTACCACCTTAATCAGTCACAGAACCTGTGTAATTAATATGTTTTCGATTTTAAAGGGATGAGGTGGCAACCCTACCCTCACATCCTTGCATTTATATGGCCACCCATGACATTACTAGAAGAAGGTTTTCTATAAAAGGGGCCTACCACCCAATTACCACTTACCTATACCAGGCTATATTGGGAACAGAGCTATCAAGTGGCCAGCCAGATAACTGCACCTGCTAACATACAGACCTGGCCTTGGTCAAAGGGGCATGGTCATACTGGAAAATCATGGTTGGAAGCACATAATTATCTGAAATGTCTTTGTGTGCTGTAGTATTAATGGTAATTTTATCAGGAAACACTTGAACTCATCCATTCAGAAGGGGTCCTCATTTGGTGTATTTTATATAATATGAAAGCATCAGATGAGAATTTGAAAATGGAAAGACCCAGCCTTCCCAAGCCTAAGGATGACACAGCATTCAGGATTTCCATGTGTGGTTCCCATTAATATTTTTAGACTTTGTGCCAAGTCTCTCTACATTCGCTCACGCCATGTTTTATTGGTGGTCCCTGAGGCTCAGATCTTAGACATTTCTCTCCTTGTGTTTATAGCCATTGTGTTTCCTTCTCTCCTCTTGCTCTAAGAATTATGTTCATCTCTCACAGATGTGGATGTTTCATGTCCCCCGTCCACTACATATCTTTCTGGTAATATTTACTTATTTGTTGGCCTGGGCTCACGTTTGTGCATTGTTAGTTATTTCATCCAGAACAATTGCTAAAACCAAGCCAAATGCTGAATCGTAAACATGAGATGAGTATCACCAGATTTGGCCGCATGGGAGGACAATTCCTTATCTGGGGTAGAGAGAAAAAAACACCATCCAGTCCTTCACCCAATGGGGGGGAGGCAATCAGTAAGTGATATTTTAAAACCTCATCCAGTCTATTCTTCCATGATAACCTGCCTCAAGAAGTAACTGCTCCTTCCTCCCTTTCTCATTAGTTAAACAAAAATATTATCAACCATGGTGCAGGAACTCCCCCCTTCTGTGTCACCCCATGTCTCCGCCCCCTACCCACCTCTGAGCACCATTCCTTTTTAGACTATACAGAATCAAGTATCATTTTGTGGTGCTAAGTAGATTCATAGATCAATAGACTCCCCCCCCCACAACAGTAGACCCCCTCCCTAGTGACAATGGACACCCTGCAACAAAATACCACCCAAGGAACAATAGACTTACCCCAGAAAAAGTAGACCCCTAGCAGCAACAACAGATCTCCAAGCAGCAATTTGCCTCCCAAAAAAATTATATCCCTTCAGTAACAATAGATCTCATATGCAAAAATATTTGCCCTCCAGTGACAATAGATCCCCAAGCAACCAGAATCAATAGACTCTCCAGCACACCCAAGCCCCCCCCCCCCAGTGCCATTACATGCATTCAGTGCTGGAGGTGCCAGAACTACATTCCCTCCACATTCCTGCTAAGAAAAAGCCCTGCACACAACCCATATTTGCACATTTGTCCAAAACAGAGATCAGTGATCGGAGGCTGTGTCTGGACATCTGACTGCCCCCTTGTCTCTATGGCCACATCAAGCTAATGAATTAAAACATATCAAAAGGGAAATAAGAGAAATAAATCTCATAGATGTAGTACTCTGTAACGTGGACCTTTACACCTCAATACAGCCATATAGTAAAAAAATGATGGATGCTTTTGGAGCGCCATTTTTGAATGGCCCTGCATTAGGTACAAGTGACTAGGGCAGGGGTGGGCAAACTTTTTGACTTGAGGGCCGAAATGGGTTCATATATTGGACCCGGAGGCTGGACCAAGAGTAGATGAATGATGTGTATGTGTCATCCATAGTAAGTATAGTAATATTCCCCCATAGTAAGCATAGTAATTAATCCCCCATATAGTAATTCATCCCCCATAGTAATTCATCCCCCATATAGTAATTCATCCCCCATATAGTAATTCATCCCCCATAGTAATTCATCCCCCATATAGTAATTCATCCCCCATAGTAATTCATCCCCCATAGTAATTCATCCCCCATATAGTAATTAATCCCCCATATAGTAATTCATCCCCCATAGTAATTCATCCCCCATAGTAATTCATCCCCCATAGTAATTCATCCCCCATATAGTAATTCATCCCCCATAGTAATTCATCCCCCATATAGTAATTCATCCCCCATAGTAATTCATCCCCCATATAGTAATTCATCCCCCATAGTAATTCATCCCCCATATAGTAATTCATCCCCCCTATAGTAATTCATCCCCCCTATAGTAATTCATTCCCCAAATTAATTCATCCCCCATATAGTAATTCATCCCCCATATAGTAATTCATCCCCCTATAGTAATTCATCCCCCCTATAGTAATTCATTCCCCATATTAATTCATCCCCCATATTAAGTCCCCAAGTCCCCCCTGTGTCAATTTACTTACCTTTGCTCCGCGCGTTCCTCTCGCCGTGTTCCCGCGCCGTTCCGGTCTTCAGGGAGGACTGTGAGAGGAGCCTAGCTCCCCTCACGTTCGTCACGATGCCCCGCCTACACACATCCTGACAGCCATCCTGACAGTATCACGCTCCGCGGGCCGGATTAAAAGGTCCGCCGGGCCGTATACGGCCCGCGGGCCGTAGTTTGCCCATTGCTGGACTAGGGCAACCATTAAATGCTTGTGATTGATCTGTCACTGGGCAGCTCAGATCACAGGCAAAATGTACAGGACCAATCAGAGCAGTCTTGTGATCGCAGTGATGGCAATAACCATGATGAAACATTGCTTGTAAGAAAAATTGTAGAATGACCTGTGGCTCCCCTTAATTGGTAGGGATAACCTTATCAAAATGATTTTAATGCCACAACTAATATTCTGCACAACATTCTAGTAGCAATTCCCTTGAAGATATTTTGCGTGGCCACTATGTAGAGGCCAGTGACATACAGGTATGTCCCTGTGCCTGTAGGAGCTCTCCATCACAGTACAATACATCTAAATAATGGTTCAGACAATTTCTCAAAGATCCAATGGTCTGCTGGTGATATATACTTTGGTCTACAACAGGGGTCTCCAGACTTTCAAAGCAAAGGGCCAGTATCTTGTCCTACAGACTTTAGTAAGAGCCTGACTGTGGCCAGCAGGACTGGACATTTTACTAGCATGAGTGGGAGCAAACATCACCACATTTGGTATTAATGGGAGGAACAGTGTCCCGTTGTAGACGCATCACATGCCTGATGAAGGGGTCCAGTGTGGCCCTGAAACATTGCACCTTACTTATATAATAATCTAAATAAACGTTCAGACAATTTCTCAAAGATCCAATGGTCTGCTGGACGAAAGTTCCCTATTGTCCTTATTCTTTGTGGTGCTTCTGCTTTTCTCAACTGGCATGGCCATTGATGATTGGTGTGCACCTAGGGTTGCCACCCAATCCCTTTAAACCCAAACACATATTAATGACACAGGTTCTTAGACTAATTTAATGCAGATAAGGCAATAAGTGAGTTTAATTACCATCCTAATCAGCCACAGAACCTGTGCAATTAATATGTGTTCGGTTTTAAAGGGATGAAGCGGCAACCTTAGGTGCCTAGGTGCTTCTGGTATTCTCAACTGGCATGGCCATTGATGATTGGTGTGCACCTAGGGTTGCCACCCAATCCCTTTAAAACGGAACACATATTAATTACACAGGTTCTGTGGCTGATTAGGATGGTAATTAAACTCACTTATTGCCTTATCTGCGTTAAATTAGTCTAAGAACCTGTGTCATTAATATGTGTTTGGCTCTAAAGGGATTAGGTGGCAACCCTAGGTGCACACCAATCATCAATGGACATGCCAGTTGAGAATACCAGAAGCGCCACAAGGAAAAAGGACAATCTGTGAAATCACTACATATCCCAAAGTCTCCACCTCTCTGGGCATTATTTATTAATCTAAAGCAAGGGGTACATTCAAAAATAATTGAAGAATGATGGCGTCTCGGAAATGCCACGTAGAATGGAGGACTCTAATAGAAGGAATCATTGACTGCAGGGAAAAAAAAAAGACTTTTGTAATTATTATTGTGTACATTTTTTTCCCATGTTTTTCTTTCTTGCTTGAAGTCGTATTTGATCCAGATTTCCCCATTAATTCCACCAGGTTTGTAGACACGGCTAATGCAGCTCGTCATAGCTTCCAGCTCTGCGGATGTTTATTTTGTCCTGCGTATTTCTGAGGCCCCGAACGCTGTCAAGGTCACATTGTGGTGTGTTGTCTCACGGCGGCTTCACAGCTGTTTGTACAGAACCTGCTGATGTGAACACAGTAGCACCTAATTAACACCTCTTAATAGCTGCCAAGTAGCGAGCTAATTACATGTTTCTTCACTGGTGCAAATTCATTGGGGTTGCTAATAGCACATTATTTGCTAATAATTACCCTCAGCAGCCATTGCTCTGACAACAGCAAACCTAGCGACATCTTCACATGCTGAGCACCCAATACCAAACCCTTTCCACGCTGCAATTCACACCATATCCCAATTAGAACATTCACCTGCTGCATTGCGCTCTTTACTCTTGTGAACCTTTTGATTTTAAATGTGCCTTAAAGTGGCTGTAAACCCCTGACATGAAAAATGAACACAGAATATGTTTCTTTAGCCCCTTTACGCCGGCCGCACACAAATGTGCGGCCTCCCGGCATCTGGGCCTAGACGCCAAGCGGCCGCACATTTGCGTTCAGGTAAGAAAAAACATATGTGCTGAGAGCGCACGCCCTGCGCGCTCCCAGCCAGGGGCGGACTGACAACTCATGGGGCCCCCGGGCAATAGGGGATCATGGGGCCCCTGTGTCCTTGCCCAAACTCAAAAAAGCTTGAAAAACTTGAAAAAAACTTGAAAAAGGTATGAGGGGCATCTCATGGGGCCCCCTACTGACCCTGGGCCCTCGGGCAGTGCCTGAGTTTCCAAATGGTCAGTCCGCCCCCGCTCCCAGCACACATGTCCGGTACTCACGGAAAGGTCCCGGTCTGCTCTTTTGATCGGGACCTTTCCCAATCATGTGACCGCCGTGATGGTCACATGATCCCTAAACTACGCCCCACCTCCCGGCATCTAAAACTCTTAAAGGGCCGGGAGGCACCAGTGGGAAGGGGTTAGTGTGTGCTTGCCTCAATCCAAAGCATTGAGTGTCATTTCTCCCTGTTGCCTCCTTCCTCTGCTATCTGTACAAGTTATTACTCTATTCATGAGCTGACACCAGAGGTTGAATGGCATTGACAGGGCAAGCAGCACAAGTCCAAAAAAGTCCAGCTTGAGTGATAATAGTCTGGTTTTTAAAAAATCCTATTCAAGTATATATTCTTAACCCAAAAAATGAACTTATATTGCTTCCCGCCTCCTCTAAATTACTTTTTTTTTTTTTTGCTGTCATGATCTGACTTCCAGTTAGAGGGTCGCTATGTTTGTTCTCCATGGTCCACTGTAGCGGCATGTAGCCACCCTATCTTGGTCCCACTGTATGTAGGAATCTAGACACTTTCTCTTGGTCCTACTAAATGTAGGAACGTAGTCATCCTCTTTTGGTCCCACTGTATGTAGGCACGTAGCCACCCTATCTTGGTCCCACTGTATGTAGGAACGTAGACACCTTCTCTTGGTCCTACTAAATGTAGGAACGTAGTCACCCTATCTTAATCCCACTGTATGTAGGAATGCAGCCACCTTCTGTTGGTCCTACTAAATGTAGGAATGTAGTTACCCTCTTTTAATCCCACTGTATGTAGGACTGTAGTCACCCTCTCTTGATCCAACTTTAGGTAAGAACGTACCACCCTCTCTTGGTCTCACTGTATTTAGGAATATAGCCACCCTATCTTGGTCCCACTGTATGTAGGAATGTAGTCACTTTCTGTTGGTCCTACTAAATGTAGGAATGTAGTTACCCTCTTTTGGTCCCACAGTATGTAGGATGTAGTCACCCTCTCTTGGTCCAACTTTAGGTAAGAACGTACCACCTTCTCTTGGTCTCACTGTATGTAGGAATGTAGACACTTTCTCTTGGTCCTACTAAATGTAGTAACGTAGTCACCCTATCTTAATCCCACTGTATGTAGGAATGCAGCCACCTTCTGTTGGTCCTACTAAATGTAGGAATGTAGTTACCCTCTTTTAATCCCACTGTATGTAGGACTGTAGTCACCCTCTCTTGATCCAACTTTAGGTAAGAACGTACCACCCTCTCTTGGTCTTACTGTATGTAGGAATGCAGCCACCTTCTGTTGGTCCTACTAAATGTAGGAATGTAGTTACCCTCTTTTGGTTCCACAGTATGTAGGATGTAGTCACCCTCTCTTGGTCCAACTTTAGGTAAGAACGTACCACCCTCTCTTGGTCTTACTGTATGTAGGAATGCAGCCACCTTCTGTTGGTCCTACTAAATGTAGGAATGTAGTTACCCTCTTTTGGTCCCACAGTATGTAGGATGTAGTCACCCTCTCTTGGTCCAACTTTAGGTAAGAACGTACCACCTTCTCTTGGTCTCACTGTATGTAGGAATGTAGACACTTTCTCTTGGTCCTACTAAATGTAGTAACGTAGTCACCCTATCTTAATCCCACTGTATGTAGGAATGCAGCCACCTTCTGTTGGTCCTACTAAATGTAGGAATGTAGTTACCCTCTTTTAATCCCACTGTATGTAGGACTGTAGTCACCCTCTCTTGATCCAACTTTAGGTAAGAACGTACCACCCTCTCTTGGTCTTACTGTATGTAGGAATGCAGCCACCTTCTGTTGGTCCTACTAAATGTAGGAATGTAGTTACCCTCTTTTGGTTCCACAGTATGTAGGACTGTAGTCACCCTCTCTTGATCCAACTTTAGGTAAGAACGTACCACCCTCTCTGGTATCACTGTATTTAGGAATATAGCCACCATCTCTTGGTATCACTGTATGTAGGAATGTAGTCACCCTCTTTTGGTCCCACTCCATGTAGGAACATAGCCACCCTATCTTGGTCCCATTGTATGTAGGAATGTAGCTACATTTTCTTGGTCCTACTATATGTGGGAACGTAGGCCTCCTCCTTTGGTCTCACTGTTTGTAGGACTGTGGTCACCCTCTTTTGGTCCAACTTTAGGTAAGAACTTAAACACCCTCTCCTGGTCCCACTGTATGTAGGAATGTACGCAACCTGTCTTCCTACTCTCAAAATGGATTATGAGCATGTAGTGTGCATAGAGCAGTTAACATGACCGAAACTAACCTGCACTGCTTGTTCCAAACAAACTGAAGTGTGTGTGGAGGAGGGGAGATTTGGTAGATCACAGAGGAAGAAAAACACAGTAAGGAACAATTTCATGAATAGACTGCATGGCCATTAAGTAGTGGGTGTGTATAGATTATTTTTGGACAATAAGGATATCATTTATTGTCAATTTAAGTGCAGCTGTGCATGGCTCCACTCATACAGCCACGTCATCAAGGTTCAAAATCCATTAATGGCGTGTATTATAAGTCCCATCTGCCTACACAGCAGAACGTGTCAACAGCAAAGCAGTGACAGCACTGCAATTGTAGTCCTGCTGCACTTCCTCCAGTCCCATAACAAATTAGTTCCCTTTGTTGTTTTATTGCTTTTTTTTCTGGATTTATGCTTTATCAAGATCAACTTCACATGCATATGGTTATAAGTCCATGGACTTTATATATAATTATCTGTAAGTGGGGGCAGAGAGAGTTCAACATTAGATAGACATATCTGCTACACAGTGATGTACAAACTACCTCACCGACCTGATATCCAAATACCACCCAACCCGTACTCTTCGCTCCTCACAAGACCTCCTACTCTCTAGCTCCCTGGTCTCCTCCTCCCATGCCCGACTCCAAGACTTCTCCAGGACTTCCCCCATCCTCTGGAACTCACTACCCCAATCCATCAGACTGTCACCTACCCTCCTCATCTTTAGGCGCACCCTGAAAACCCATCTCTTCAGGGAAGCCTACCCCATTCTCACCTAACAGCCGATTTCCTCCACTCCTCCTACCACTCCATCCTCCACAGCCACTTCCTCCCATACTACTATCCCCTCCCTCCTAGATTGTAAGCTCCAAGGAGCAGGGCCCTCGAACCCCTCGTGTATTGTATTGTTACTGTATTGTCTCATGTACTGTCCCCCACTATAATGTACAGCACTGAGCAAACTTTTTGGCACTAAATAAATACTGTATAATAATAATAATGTACAGTGGCTGTATTTTACTTCACAATGTAACTCTACCATTATATTGGCTGGTTGGAAACAATCCATCTCCATCTTTCCATGTTGGGAAGAGATCATCTCAGGGACGCTAAGAGACTGCAGTCAATTATGGTTTATCAAGAATGGAAAAATGTGAGTAACATAAAAAATGACATAAAAGTAGTGATGGAATGAATACACCCCCTGTTCGGTTCGTGGTTGAACATTCCAACCTAACGAAAATTTGACCGCAAACTTTGAACCAGGACAATTCACTAAGCAGTATCTTACCGCATCCGAGTATGTGGTAAGATACCGTAAAATATGGCACAAGTAATATTATGAAATCATGCGATATTTTAGTAGTGAAAACACTCTTTAATGTTTCAGCTGTCAGCGGGGTTCCTTGATGACAGCTGAATGTAAAAAGAATTGGTGGCACATAAAATTAAAAAAAAAAAAAAATGGCGTGGGGTCCTCCTCCATCCATACCAAGCTCTATCACAAATTTTTTTTTAAAATGACGTGGGGGTCCCCCCCAAAATCCATACTGGACCCTTATCCGAGCATGCAGACCAGCAGGTCAGGAATGGGGGGATGAGCAAGCCCCCCCTCCAGAACCATACCAGGCTGCATGCCCTCAACATGGGGGGTGTTTTGGGGCAGGGGTGGCTACCTCCCCCAAAGCACCTTGTCCCCATGTTGATGGGGACAAGGGCCTCTTTCCCACAACCGTGGCTGGTGGTTGAGTGGGTCTACAGGAGAAGGGATTATCAGAATCTGGAAGCCCCCTTTAACAAGAGGTCCCCCAGATCCCGGCCCCCCATGTGAATGAGTATGGGGTACATGGTACCGCTACTCATTCACAAAAAAAAAGTGTAGTGTAAAATAGGACAGAAGACAGTCTTTGACAAGTCCTTTATTAAAAAAAAAAAGTAAAAAAATGTTCCCCAAAGTAGGTCCAACGTCAATCACAATGCCCTCCACCACCGCCGACCCAACACAAACAAACAAAAACGCTCCGCTCTCAACGCTGGCTTCTGCTGTCTGACAGCTTCGCCGGCCTGACAGTTTTTGAATATCTAAGGGGCGGTGGCCAACTGGTGATGTCAACCGGATGACTCCCCTTGTGATGCCATCATGCGCTGTGATTGGTCAAAGCACTGCAACTGACCTGTGGTCAGGTGCATTGCTTTGGCCAATCGCAATGCACTTTCAGGGTGCAGTGCACTGTGAGGCACGGCAGGCGAACAGCCCGCCGAACGCCCTTACCGTTTGTGTGTTCGCCACATGGGATGGATAGATAATAGATAGATAGATAGCCACACTCTCCCAACACTCAACCCCTTCACATAAAGATATAATAAGTGGGGGCCTCCTATAGTTCTAAATAATCAATTCCATCCAGTATAATGTCTTCAGTCTGAAACTTTCATTAAAAACTAAAAGGAAGGATGAGAATAAAAGGAGAAAAGTGACAAAAGATGGGAAGGGGGAGAAAAATGTAGAGAAGAAATAAAGGTAAGAAGGAAGGAAGAAAGAAGAGAGAAAAAGGGGTAAAAAAAAGGAAGACAGGAATGAGGAAGGAAGAAGAAAGAGAGAGGGGAAGGGAGGAAAATGGAAGGAGAAAAATGGAAAGGAAGTAGAAAGGAAAGAAGAAAGAAGAAAGGGAGAGAGGAAGTAGGAAGGCAGCAAGGAAGAAGAAAGGAAGGGAGGAAGGGAAGGGAAGGGAGGAAAGGAGTAAAGAAAACAGAGAAGAAAGAGCATAGGAAAAGAAGGAAGAAAGGCAGGGAGAGAGGGGGGAAGAAAGCAGAAAGGGAAAAAAGAAAAGGAAGAGAAAGGAAATAAGGAAGAATAAAGGGAGGGAGGAAGAAGGAATTGAGGAAAGAAAAAGAAGGATCATAGGAAAGGAAAAAGAAAGGGAAAGAGGGAGGAAGAAGAAAGGAAATAAGAAAGAAGGAAGGGAGGGAGGAAGAAGGAAGGCAGCAAGGAAGAAGAAGGGAAGGGAGGAAAGGAGTAAAGAAAATGAAGAAGAAAGAGCATAGGAAAAGAATAAAGAAAGGCGGGGAGAGAAAGGGGAAGAAAGCAGAAAGGGAAAAAAGAAAAGGAAGAAGAAAGTAAATAAGGAAGAATAAAGGGAGGGAGGAAGAAGGAATTGAGGAAAGAAAAAGAAGAAGGAAGATCATAGGGAAGGAAAAAGAAAGGGAAAGAGGGAGGAAGAAGAAAGGAAACAAAGAAACGAAGAAGGAAAGAAGCAAGGCAGAAGAAGGGGAGGGAGGGAGAAGGAAGGGAGGAAATAAAAGAAAGAGGAAAGGGAGCAAAGAAGAAAAAAATGAAGAAGTAAGGGAGTAAGGAAGGAAGAAGAAAAGCAGAGAGGAAGAGAGGAAGAAGAAAGAAAAGGGAGAAGGAAAGGAGGGAGGATGAAGTAAAAGCACAAGGAAGAAGAAAGGGAGGGAGGAAGATCGAAGGGAAAAAAGAAAAGGAAGAAGAAAAGGCGAGAGGAAGAATGAAGAGAAGAAAGAAGAAAAAAGGAAGGGAGAAAGGAAGGAAAAAGGAAGAAAGAAAAGCTAGAAGTAAAGAAAGGGAGGCCTGAAGGGAAAAAGGAAAGAGAATATATTTTTCAGCATATATATAATATAATATAGAAAATTTATAGAGAAGAACTTTATATCCGAAGTGCAGTTCCGGCTTTTATTCAGGAGGTGTGGAAGGGTCCCCTCCACCCGGTAATTGGAAGCGCACACACCAGTAATAGATGGAAGGCAGTGTGCAATGCATGCATGGGCAATGAAAATTATCCATTGCGCTCATTATGTTTCTCGACAATACAAACAAAATACGGCCATTCCTTGCTCAAGGTCGTTATCACTGTTCAGCTTGACGAGGCCTTAAATGACCCAAAATGTTGTTTTCTGCTACTCAACCAAACATTTCCGATTTTTCATCCCTGACCCTCTTACAGATTTCCATTCTCACTTCTTCTAAAGACAGAATCATTCTAGACCTAATTTATGAGAAATCCCTTGTGACGCACCGAACAGTTCTGGTGGTTGATCACAAGACCTCAATTTCTACACGTTGCAGTCCTCAATAACTACAACTAGGTCTACAACAAGACCATCCAACCTTAGCGGTCCCAGAAATGTCCTTGGTGGGTCCTCATTATTACCTTCTGATTGTTTAAGCACCAGAAAAGTTTCCCAAAGAAAGGTTTTAATCTGAACTCCAGCCTTCTCTTCAGTCTTGCACAGTTGTACCGGCTCCTCTCCTGGATGGAAATGGTGTCCTCTGACTTCACTGCACACTGTGAGCTTCTCACAATGTGCATTAGAAGCTGCAGCAAATCAGATCCCACCTCTGTTCCTGCCCCATCCATTCAATTCATCGGATTTCAGTGCCTCCGATCACAGAAGCTCAGCATCACATATAGGCCGGTCTGTATGCAAATGTAGCCTGCTTAAGAATGCCCACTCCTCCAGACTGACATCCACCCATCAAGGTGTTTAGATATTTGCATAATTCCTCCCAAGAGCCAGCCCACTGCTTTTATCAGACGTGTTCTTGAGACGAGTACTGAGACTGTCTGCTATATTTTCAGGAAGCTATGTACAACATCCCACCAGCACCTCCCATTAGCCGTGATCTGCCTGCATTGCATAGAGACTCACAAAGTCCCACTGTGTAGGCAGGTGGAGTTGGGTCATTTGCAATTTAGGTTTTGCCCGCCTGACTTTTATATCTCATCACATCTGATTTCTGATAAGGGTTCAGACTTTTAACTCTGCAGGACAAATTTTTAAAAAATAGCTGCATCACATGCAATAGATGTACAAAGGGGAATTATGAGGCGCTGTAACTGGTGCAGCGAGGTATGAGGACCTGTTCGTTTTTAGACATTGCAGACATCTTGAACAGGCTGCTGTGCAGAGACGTGAAAATAGAATCAATCTCTGACATGTCAGGTGACATATAGCTGAGCCGGCATCAGGCTTATTTACATGGCGGGTGTGCAGAGACTGCGCTACAGAATGAAATGTACGCTCTGCTCCTTCCTGAACAGAGTTATTGGAGCAGGAAAATCGCAGGGAGATTCACTAAGACGGCAAGAGCGATCACTGGGCCTGTTGGATACAGAAAGGAAGGAATATGATTATTTTATTATTATTAATAATAATAAACATTTTTATTATTATCAAAATAAATCCAGTATAAGGTAAATACTTTATTTTAAAGGGACCTGTCCATTTAAATAAAAAAAAATAAAAGTTCTCTTCTATAGAAGATAGCTTGTAGCCACTTGTCTCACCTTCTGCTCCTAAAATCTACACTCCCTTGAAAAGCCAAAGGCAGCCAATGAATTTTCATATCCAACACTTCTAAGTGTGTCTTATTCCTGGTCCCACTGACCCCAATGTCACATCAAGAGGCAATAGTAGAAAGGAGAGGAGAATGAAGGGGAGGAAAAGACAGGGAAAAGATGAAAGGAGAGAAAAGGAGCATAGGAGGAAATTGTAGGGGAATAAAGAAGAATGGATGAGGAGAGGAGAGTGGAGGAAAGGGCATAGGAGGAAAGTGTAGGGGAATAATGAATGGGAGAGAAGAGGAGAGGGCATAGGAGGAAAGTGTAGGGGAATAAAGAATGGGAGAGGAGAGGGGATAGGAGGAAAGTGTAGGGGAATAAAGAATGGGAGAGGAAAGAAGAGAAGTGGAGAGGAGAGAAGAGAAATGGAAAGGGCATAGGAGTAAAGTGTAGGGAAATAAATAAGAATGGGAGAGGAGAATGAAGGGGAGGAGAAGACAGGGAAAGGAAGAAAGGAGAGTAAACGAGCATAGGAGGAAATTGTAGGGGAATAAAGAAGAATGGAGGAGGAGAGGAGAGGGGAGGAAAGGGCATAAGAGGAAAGTGTAGGGGAATAAAGAATGGGAGAGGAGAGGACAGGTGAGAAAAGGAGAGGGCATAGGAGGAAAGTGTATGGGAATAAAAAAATAATGAAGAAGAGAGGAGAGGACATAGGAAGAAAGTGTAGGGGAATAAAGAAGAAGAGAAGAGAGGAGAGGAGAGAGCATAGGAGGAAGGTTTAGGGGAATAATGAAGAAGAGAGGAGAGGAGAGAACATAGGAGGAAAGTTTAGGGGAATAAAGAAGAATGAGAGAGGAGAGGACAGGTTAGGGTCTGAAGAAAAATACTATGTAGAATTTCACAGGGAAGCTTCATGCGGGACACCAATGAGTAATGAAAGATGAAACAGCTGTGTTGGGAGATGATGGAGGGGAGAGGTGTCCTTGGAAGAATGGAGCCTATTGTCTTGTCTTGCAGGCAGCGAATCTCAGAAAAGATCTTTGACAAAGGTCATTGACTTTCTCCCCAGATTCCAGCAGCTGAAGATGCCGATGTTTTCTTTCACCACATATCGCACAATGGAATGTCAGGCTGAAACATCGCTAAACAGCGACCGCATCCTTCAGAGATCCTGCTTCCTACAAAAAACACCCAACTGGGCGATACCCATCTGACCACACACTTTGGCGCACGATGCATCCATGGAGCCCTGGCTAAGGCTGGCCATATACCAGTAGAATTAAGGTGTCCGTTTATGAACCAGCGGTAATAGATCGCTGCTCAGTTCTCCGGCATTCTCGGAGAACACAGTTCTCCTGTGAATGCAGTTTGGTGTCCGTTTATGACACAGAGAATAGCTGCGATTCAACAGATCTCAGCTATTCTCTGGTCATTCACAGTTTATGACACTCAGGAGATCATGTCAGCCCTTCTCTGGAGATCTGTGTTCTCCCTCCAGATTCTCCAGCCCAGAGCTGGAGCATCAGAGGGACTGAAAACTAAGCAGAGATAATTTACCTCTGTTTAGTAAACTGATCTTTTACTGTAATCTCACGAGATTATAGTAAAATGAGCCGTTTTCCAGAGTTTGTAGACCGTTCTCCAGCATTTGGAGACCGTTCTCCCGTCGTTCGGAGAACTGCTTCATAAACTGCATTCACAGGAGAACTGTGTTCTCCGAGAATGCCGGAGAACTGAGCAGCGATTATTACCGCTGGTTCATAAACGGACACCTTAATGAAGCAGATCTCCGAACGAAGGGAGAACGGTCTCCAAACGCTGGAAAACGGCTGATTTTACTATAATCTCGTGAGATTACAGTAAAAGATCAGTTTACTAAACAGAGGTAAATTATCTCTGCTTAGTTTGCGGTCCCTCCGATCCTCCAGCTCTGGGCTGGAGAATCTGGAGGGAGAACACAGAACTCCAGTGAAGGGCTGACATGATCTCCTGAGTGTCATAAACTGTGAATGACCAGAGAATAGCTGAGATCCGTTGAATCGCAGCTATTCTCTGTGTCATAAAAGGACACCTTAGTTTGAACGTTTGTACAGAAATTTTGAAAATGCATCCATCAGAGTAATTTCCCTTTACTTCCTGTGTCATAGCCATAATAGAAAGCTTGAGGAAATCCCTGGTTGCTGCCAGAACTTGTGTCCCCATTGGAAGATTACCCCTCTATTCCTGTTCTGGGGACAGCCTACAGTTTGGGATTTTCTTTCACTTTCGGTGATGACAATCACTAGGAGAACTAAAGAGGGTGAATCTCCATAACAGGGATATCAGTAAAAGCCTGACAGGGGTTCTAATCCCTCTCCACCCTGTCCAAAGCAAAGAAAATCCCCCCCCCCCCCATCACATCACAGTCCCCATTTCACATTATAGCCCACTCCCATGACATCACATCATAGCCCCCCCCCCCATCACATCACAGTCCCCATTTCACATCTTAGCCAATGGGGCCCCTGTGTCCTTGCCCAAACTCGAAAAAAGCCTATGAAAAAGGTAACAGGGGCATCTCATGGGGCCCCCTACTGTCCCCGGGCCCTCAGGCAGTGCCCGAGTTTCCAAATGGTCAGTCCGCCCCTGACCACAACGCACCAAAAATGCACTGAAACGAAGCGGAATTCACAAGGAACAATTTAAATGAAAGAAAATGAAAGGGAAAAAAATTAACCAGAAAGCATCAAAAACACACTGGAACGCGTCAAAAACACATCAAAAACTAGTAGAAAAGGCTGCATTTTTCCTGCACGGAACTGCACTGGAAAGTGGCAAAAATGCACCGGAATGCATTGGAATGCACCACAATGCACCAAAACGCAACAGATTTCACAAGGAACAATTTAAATGGAAGAAAATGAGAGGGGGGAAAAATGAACCGAAAAGCATCAAAAACACACTGGAGTGCGTCAAAAACGCATCAAAAACTAGTAGAACAAGCTGCATTTTTCCTGCATAGAACTGCACTGGAACGCACCAAAACTCACCAAAAACGCACTATTTCAACTGAAGAAAAAGAGAGGAAAAAATGAACTGAAATGCATCAAAAACGCTCATGCAAAAATGCATCCGGAACCCATCTGGATTGCGTTTCTATAGCGTGGCCCTTAATGTAACTGACAGACTGCGTCATATATGTCATTTTTTATTTTGTCCCGAGTTCTAATCCCACGCCGGCCGTACTGCTTGTGTCACATGACGAGGCCTCGTGATTGGCTCAGCGACCAGTGATTGTTTCCTTTTTCCTCGTATCTGAAATACGTGGGGAAGATAAAACCTAACGAGTCAGATAAATAAAATATAAAGCGTCTCTCGGCAGTTGCACATTTTCCTTTTTACGCTCCCAGCCTATCCCGAGGGGCTCGTTGGCACACAATTACCCTGGCACACCTGCAGCCTGATTGTCAGCCATTACCGCCGCTACTTAGACGCCAGCTTCCGACCCTCCAGGTCCCGGCGTAATCTCCAGAGACAATCTCCAGTGTGTGAGGACCAATTAGGTGATGAGCGCAATCAGAGCATCTCGCTGGTAAAGTGCGCCCGTCCTTTCCTCTCCTCTCCGAGTCTGGGCTCGTCCTGCAGCAGCGCAAGGAGCGCAAATCCACAGGTGATTGGCTGCTGGAGGGTCAGCAAGACCGGGCTTGGGGTTCGGGGATTCAACTGGAAAAGGATGAAAGTGGAGTTTTATTTCTTTTATGGGAAATTATTTTTCTGATACTTCGCCTGTGTGTTTGTTTTAAAGCCGAAAAGTTTAGTCAAAAAGTCTCGCCCTCCAGAGGATCCCCTCCCCCCCCCCCCCCTTCCTGACCAGGCCATTTTTTGAGCTTTTTTAACTGACAATTGCGCGGTCGTGCAATGCTGCGCCCAGATGAAATTGACATCCTTTTTCCCCATGAATAGAGCTTTCTTTTGGTGGTATTTGATCACCTGTGTGGTTTTTTTGCGCTATAAAAAAAAACGACTGACAATTTTGAGAAAATAAACTATTTTTGACTTTTTGCTACGAAACATGTCCAGTAAGAAAAAATTAAAAAAATCAAACGCTCATGCAAAAACGCATCCGGAACCCATCTGGATTGCATTTCTATAGTGTGAACCGGCCCTTAATGTAACTGACAGACTGCATCATATATGTCATATTTTGCGCTATAAAAAAAAAGACTGACAATTTTGAGAAAATTGTCTTTTTGGTATGAAACGTCCAGAAAAAAAAAAAAAAAATCAAATTTCATCATAAATTTAGGCCAAATGTATTCTGCGACATGCCCTTGCTAAAGGAAAAATCCCAATATGTGTGAATTAATTGGTTTACGTGAAAGTTATAATGTTTACAAATGGCGGTATAGATAATGGTATTTTTAAAAAAAATTTAAAATTTTTACTAGCAATGGCAGCGATCAACGATTTATAGCGGGACTACGGCGGACATTCTGACTACGGTGGGAACTGACTTGGTGTCACTGACATCCCCAGTGACACCAATACAGTGATCAGTGCTAATAAAAAGCACTGACACTGTACTAATGACACTGGGCAGGAAGGGGTTAACATGAGGGGCGATCAAAGGGTTAACTGTGTGCTGTTTTACATTGTGTCTTGTGTTAGTGCTTCACTGTAAGCACACTGCTTTGTATGGCTCTGCTGTGCAGAGCCATACAAAGCAGTGTGCAGGAGATGACAGGGGAAAGAACTGTAATGTTTACAAACAGTTCTGCCCTCTTTCGCACAGTTCTGCCCCCCTGTCCCACAGTTCTGCCCCCTGTCCCACAGTTCTGCCCCCTGTCGCACAGTACTACCCCTGTCCCACAGTTCTACCCCTGTCCCACAGTACTACCCCTGTCCCACAGTTCTGCCCCCTGTCCCAGAGTTCTGCCCCGTCCCACAGTTCTGCCCCCTGTCCCACAGTTCTACCCCCTGTCCCACAGTTCTGCCCCCTGTCCCACAGTTCTGCCCCCTGTCCCACAGTTCTACCACTGTCCCACAGTTCTGCTCCGTCCCACAGTTCTGCCCCCTTTCACACAGTTCTACCCCCTGTCCCACAGTTCTGCCCCCTGTCCCACAGTTGTGTCCCGTCCCACAGTTGTGCCCCCTGTCCCACAGCTCTGCCCCCTGTCGCACAGTTCTTCCAACTGTCCCACAGTTGTGCCCCCTGTCCCATAGTTCTGCCCCCTGTCCCACAGGTCTGCCCCCTGTCCCACAGTTGTGCCCCCTGTCCCACAGTTCTTCCAACTGTCCCACAGTTCTGCCCCCTGTCCCACAGTTGTGCCCCCTGTCCCACAGTTCTGCCCCCTGTCCCACAGTTGTGCCCCCTGTCGCACAGTTGTGCCCCCTTTCACACAGTTCTACCCCCTGTCCCACAGTTCTACCCCGTCCCACAGTTCTACCCCCTGTCCCACAGTTCTGCCCCCTTTCGCACAGTTTTACCCCCTGTCCCACAGTTCTGCCCCCTGTCCCACAGTTCTGCCCCCTTTCACACAGTTCTGCCCCCTGTCCCACAGTTCTGCCCCCTGTCCCACAGTTGTGCCCCCTGTCGCACAGTTGTGCCCCCTTTCACACAGTTCTACCCCCTGTCCCACAGTTCTACCCATCCCACAGTTCTGCCCCCTGTCCTACAGTTCTGCCCCCTGTCCCACAGTTCTACCCCCTGTCCCACAGTTCTACCCCTGTCCCACAGTTCTACCCCGTCCCACAGTTCTACCCCCTGTCCCACAGTTCTGCCCCCTTTCGCACAGTTTTACCCCCTGTCCCACAGTTCTGCCCCCTGTCCCACAGTTCTGCCCCCTTTCACACAGTTCTGCCCCCTGTCCCACAGTTGTTCCCCCTGTCCCACAGTTCTGCCCCCTGTCGCACAGTTGTGCCCCCTTTCACACAGTTCTACCCCCTGTCCCACAGTTCTACCCCTGTCCCACAGTTCTGCCCCCTGTCCCACAGTTGTGCCCCCTGTCGCACAGTTGTGCCCCCTGTCGCACAGTTCTGCCCCCTGTCCCACAGTTCTGCCCCCTGTCCCACAGTTGTGCCCCCTGTCGCACAGTTGTGCCCCCTGTCGCACAGTTGTGCCCCCTGTCCCACAGTTCTGCCCCCTGTCCCACAGTTCTGCCCCCTGTCCCACAGTTCTACCTGGCCCTTTCCAAAAAAACGCACCGGGCGAAAACACAGAGATGTGCATGTGTCCAATAGGAAATCATGTTAAATGGACTGCTGTGCGTTTCTGTAAAATGCTGCGTAAAATGCGTAGGTGTGAACCTGGGGTTAGACAGGATCCAATTCACCTACCAGAATGTCTTTGGCGGAAACCCACACAGGCACAGGGAGAACATGCAAACTCCAGGCAGGTGGTGCCGTGGTTGGGATTCGATCCGACGACCCCAGTACTGCCTGGCAGAAGCGCTAACCATTTTTTTTTGCATCCCTTCCTCCATCACCAACTCAAAACTTGCGTGAAACTTGTGAAAACGGTTTATGAAATGTGATTGCGGCCGATCTCGCGGTTTGAAGTTTTCTGTTTGCATAACTTTTATTTAATACCTTCATCAGAATCTCACATTTTCATAAAACCCGGCCGCCCGAGCTCCTTGAGTTTATTTGTTCCATATGTTCTCATTTGATGCGCTTCGATGTTGTCGCATCACATTTTTATCTGGATGCGCAGAAACTTTCATCGTCCGCCCGCGCTTTCCAGGGAAATCTCATTTGAATACGCAAATGGAAAAGCCGTTGGTGACCACAGAGGCCGGGTGTAATCAAATCTGTGTCTGCGCCGGGAGATAGAATCAAATCACTCCGGAATCCTGACAGATGGACGGATCGGCAATGTCATGCCAAAGAGGGGGAGGGGGGGGAGTTGTGGGGGGGGGGGCTGCGCTTTTTTTCTGATTAAAGAGAAAAAGTCGGCTGATCTTCTGGCTTAGAGATCGGCGTTACGGAGGTGATTGGGAGCCGAGGGCTTCGCCAAAATCCACATTTACAGTTTATGTGGCAAAAGTTCCCCTCCGACTGATTGGAGCTGAAATTCACCTTTATATCTCCAGATGCAAATCCAGATGTGAGATGAACTGCTTGTCTCGGGGCGATATTCACACAATGGCGAACAATCGAATCGCCAATCGGCTATCGCTCTCCTAACACCTTGTCGCATTTAACCGCATTCACTGACAACAAATCGAGCCACATTCACTGACAACAAATCGAGCCGCATTCACTGACAACGAATTGAGCCGCATTCACTGACAACGAATTGAGCCGCATTCACTGACAACGAATTGAGCCGCATTCACTGACAACGAATTGAGCCGCATTCACTGACAACGAACTGAGACGCATTCACTGACAACGAATTGAGCCGCATTCACTGACAACGAACTGAGACGCATTCACTGACAACGAACTGAGACGCATTCACTGACAACGAATTGAGCCGCATTCACTGACAACGAACTGAGACGCATTCCCTGACAACGAATTGAGCCGCATTCACTGACAACGAACTGAGACGCATTCACTGACAACGAACTGAGCCGCATTCACTGACAAGGAATTGAGCCGCATTCACTGACAAGGAATTGAGCCGCATTCACTGACAACAAATCGAGCCGCATTCACTGACAACGAATTGAGCCGCATTCACTGACAACGAATTGAGCCGCATTCACTGACAACGAACTGAGACGCATTCACTGACAACGAATTGAGTCGCATTCACTGACAACGAACTGAGACGCATTCACTGACAACGAACTGAGATGCATTCACTGACAACGAACTGAGCCGCATTCACTGACAAGGAATTGAGCCGCATTCACTGACAACGAACTGAGCCGCATTCACTGACAAGGAATTGAGCCGCATTAACTGACAATGAACTGAGCCGCATTCACTGACAATGAAATGAGCTGCATTCACTGACAATGAATTGAGCTGCATTCACTGACAACGAACTGAGCTGCATTCACTGACAATGAATTGAGTCACATTCACTGACAACAAACAGCCACATTTACTGACAAGGTATTGAGTCGCATTCACTGACAAGCAACTGAGGCACTTTCACTGACAAGCAATTGAGCCGCATTCACTGACAACAAATTGAGCCGCATTCACTGACAATGAACTGAGCCGCATTCACTGACAACAAACTGAGCCGCATTCACTGACAAGGAATTGAGTCGCATTCACTGACAAGGAATTGAGTCGCATTCACTGACAACGAATCGAGCCGCATTCACTGCCAACGAATCGAGCCACATTCACTGACAACGAATCGAGCCGCATTCACTGACAACGAATTGAGCCGCATTCACTGACAACGAATAGAGCCGCATTCACTGACATTTTATGCATTTTACAGTTACAGTTTGGTTTTTATTCATTGCAGTTCATTTTTCCCTTCTCTTTTTCTTCAATTGAAATAGGAACATGTACGTTCCGGTGCGTTCCGGTGCATTTTTGGTGTGTTCTGTGCAGGAAAAACTTTTTTTTCTGCAACCGGAACGCACTGGAACTGCAAGCACTGATGTGAACGATGACACTGACCACCATATCACCTACTTTCTGTGCGTTTTGGATGCAGAAAAAAAGCAACTGAAACTCATGTCAACAGTGCCACCTGTCAGTACCCATCAATGCCACATATTAGTGCCCATCAGTACACATCAGTGCTCATCAGAGCTGCCTTTCAGTGCCAACTATCAGTGCCAGTCAGTGACACCTATTAGTGCCCATCAGTGCCGCCTATCAGTGCCAATCAGTGCCGCCTGTCAGTGCCAGTCAGTGCCGCCTATCAGTGTCCATCAGTGCTGCCTATTAGTGCCCATCAATGCCACCTAACAGTTTCTATCAGTGACACCTATCAGTGTCCATCAGTGCCACCTATCAGTTCCCACCAGTGCCACCCAACAGTTTAAATCAGTGCCGCCTATCAGTGCCCATCAATGCCACCTATCAGTTCCCATCAATGCCACCTATCAGTTCCCATCAGTGCCACCTAACAGTTCCAATCAGTGCTGCCTATCAGTGTCCATCAATGCCGCCTATCAGTACCCACCAATGCCACCTAACAATTCCAATCAGTGCTGCCTATCAGTGCCATATATGAGTGCTGCCTTTCAGTGCCCATCTGTGATGCCTGTCAATGCCCACCAATGATGCCTGTCATTGCCCATCAGTGCCGTCTATCAGTGCCTCCTCTTCAGTGCCACCTATCAGCGCCCATCAGTGCAGCCTCATTAGTGCACATCAGAGAAGGAGAAAAATTACTTATTTGCAACATCTTATAACAGGAACTAAGAAAAAACTTTTTTTTGCACAATTTTCAGTCTTTTTTTTAGTTTGTTTAGCAAAAAAATCCCAGCGGTGATTAAATACCACCAAAAGAAAGCTCTATCTGTCTCAAAAAAAGATAAACATTTTGTTTGGGTACAGCGTTGCATGACTGCGCAATTGTCATTCAAAGTGCAACAGCACTGAAAGCTGAAAGTTGGCCTGGGCAGGAAGGGGGTAAAAGTGCCCGGTGGGCAAGGGGTTAATACTGCTTTATCCATTTCCTAGCACACAGGTGTCAAACTGGCGGCCCTCCAGCTGTTGCCAAACTACAAGTCCCATCATGTCTCTGCCTTTGGGAGCCATGCTTGTAACTGTCAATCTTGCAATGCCTCATGGGGTTTGTAGTTTGGCAACAGCTGGAGGGCCGCCAGTGTCCTAATGTATCCAAAATTTGGGAAAATACATTTTTTGTCTCTGGATACATTTTAACCCCTTGGTGCCGGTGCCTCCTGGCCCTTTAATGGTTTCAGAAGCCGGGAGATGGGGTTTTAGGGTCATGTGACCGCCGTGATTCGCTGTCACATGATCGGGAAAGGTCCTGATCGAAAAAGAGGAGATCGGGACCTTTCCGTGAGCAGGACGCGCGCTCTCAGCACATATGTTTTTCTTAATTGCACGCAAATGTGCAGCCGCTTTATGGATATACATTTCTTTATTCTACAACGGACCTTTAACCTCTTGGTGCCGGCCTCACGCAAATGTGCGGCCTCCCAGCGTCAAGGCCCAGATGCCGGGAGGCCGCACATTTGCCTGCGGCCGGCGCCAAGAGGTTAAAGGTCCGTTGTAGAATAAAGAAATGTATATCCATAAAGTAAAAACATAAAAGTTGAGTTTTCAGACTTGTGGAGATCGGAGGCGCGTGCTATCAGAAGGGGGTCATTTGCTACTTCCGCCACCCTTTAGCGCTCACATTGAACTTTCTTCTACGTGCTCCACAACCTCCCCGTCCCGGAAAAGAGGAGAAGAGAGAAGAGAGGAGAGAGGAGAGAAGAGGAGAAGAGAATCTCCACACTGAACTTTCTTCTACGCGCTCCACAACCTCCCCATCCCGGCGAAGAGGAGAAGAGAGAACCTCCTTCCGCCACCCTTTATCGCTCACACTGAACTTTCTTCTACGCGCTCCACAACCTCTCCATCCCAGAAAAGAGGAAAGAAGAGAGGAGAGAGGAGAGAAGAGGAGAAGAGAGAAGAGAAGAGAAGAGAAGAGGAGAAGAGAATCTCCACACTGAACTTTCTTCTACGTGCTCCACGACCTCCCCATCCCGGCAAAGAGGAGAGAAGAGCAGAGAAGAGAAGAGAAGAGAAGAGAATCTCCTTCCGCCACCATTTAGCGCTCACACTGAACTTGCTTCTACGCGCTCCACAACCTCCCCGTCCCGGCAAAGAGGAGAGAAGAGCAGAGAAGAGAAGAGAATCTCCTTCCGCCACCATTTAGTGCTCACACTGAACTTTCTTCTACGCGCTCCACAGCCTCCCCATCCCGGAAAAGAGGAGAGGAGAGAGGAGAGAAGAGGAGAGAGGAGAGAAGAGAAGAAAAGAGAAGAGGAGAAGAGAAGAGAATCTCCACACTGAACTTTTTTCTACACGCTCCACAACCTCCCCATCCTGGCAAAGAGAAGAGAAGAGAGAAGAGAAGAGAGAAAAGAGGAGAGAAGAGAGAGGATAGCAGAGGAGAGAAGAGAAGAGTATCTCTACACTGAACTTTCTTCTACATGCTCCACAACCTCCCCGTCCCGGCAAAGAGGAGAGAAGAGCAGGGAAGAGAAAAGAGAGAAGAGAAAAGGGAGAAGAGAGAAGAGAGAGGAGAGGAGAGAAGAGAAGAGTATCTCCACACTGAACTTTCTTCTACACGCTCCACAACCTCCCTGTCCCGGCAAAGAGGAGAGAAGAGAGAAGAGAGGAGAGAAGAGAGAAGAGAGGAAAGAAGAGAGAAGAGAGGAGAGGAGAGAAGAGAAGAGTATCTCCACACTGAACTTTCTTTTACACGCTCCACAACCTCCCCGTCCCGGCAAAGAGGAGAGAAGAGCAGAGAAGAGAGGAGAGGAGAGAAGAGAAGAGAGAAGAGAGGAAAGAAGAGAGAAGAGAGGAGAGAAGAGAAGAGAGAAGAGAGGAAAGAAGAGAGAAGAGAGGAGAGAAGAGTATCTCCACACTGAACTTTCTTTTACACGCTCCACAACCTCCCCGTCCCGGCAAAGAGGAGAGAAGAGCAGAGAAGAGAAGAGAGGAGAGAAGAGTAGAGCAGAGTAAAGTATCTCCTTCTTCCGTCCCTTTATTACTTAATAACGTCTCTGCGTCCCGAGGAATATTTACCGCGTACTTCGCGCTCTTTCCAGCCGTTTATAACGACGAGACATTATTAAGCTGATCCCCCCGCCGTATCATCCTAGAAGAGGACGGCGTGCAGGAACTTGTTCTGCCCAATACTCTCAGGTACCGCAACATCGAGCCGGCGATAATGAAGATTATTCTGCCATCGCCATGGAAACACGCACGGACAATTTCTTCCCTTTATACTTGTGCCGTACTCTGCGATACATTAAACACTTTACTTCTCAGAGGACGTCGGTTGGAGCCGCGCACTTATCGCTCTTGTTTTTCGATGATTGCAATCTACGTCGCGGCGGCAGGTGATTTCTGTCCCGGAATTGCCAGAAGATAGGAAATTAAACAACGTGCGCAGATTATCGCAGATGGTTTTACAGCTGAGATCCCTCAAACCAACCGCTAGGAATAAGTGATACAAAGTGGGACGCTCTAAGTTGGTGCTGGGTCAGAGGAGGTGGACAAACACGGGGAGATCAGGGGGGACTCACAACTCATGGGGCCCCCGGGCAATAGGAAATCATAGAGCCTTTGTGTCCTTACCTACACTCAAATCACACCCAAAAAAGCCTAGGAAAGGTACCAGGGGCATCTCATGGGGCCCCCTACTGACCCCGGGCCCAGGACCAAATGGTCAGTCCGCCCCTAGAGGAGATCATGACCGAAATCTTTTTTATATTTTTTTTTGTACAGCTTAAAACAGTATGCATAGCAATTTATTTTTGGAAAGGAAGGGTTTTTTTCTTTTTGCTGTTTGTGTGTGATTTGGGTAACTTATTATTATTATACAGGATTTATATTATTATTATACAGGATTTATATTATTATTATACAGGATTTATGGCGCCATCTGTTTGCTCAGCACTTTACAATATAACGGGAGACAATACAGCAAAAATACAGTTCAATACAAGAGGGATAGGAGGGCCCTGATCCTGGGAGCTTACAATCTAAGTTGTCTTCACTTCCTGTCCCGGAGACACAAGCAGAAGCAAGGGGAAATCTTCTCACAGACAACTGTCACCAGTACAGGGGTCCCCATTGGCTGATTTCTCTTCCTCTTCTGGTGACAACTGTGATGTTTGGATTTTGCACCGCTTTCAAACTCATCCATGGTCACCAGGACAAATAGAAAGAATGAAACTTCCTACCAGGAACACAAGCAACATTACAAATCTGACAGGGGGTTCTAATCCGTCCCTTCTCCATCCAAAACTAACAAAACGTCAAATATATAATATATGTATAATAATATATAATATATATTCAATAAAAATATGTATATTTATTATACAGGATTTATATATATGTATGTATATATATATATATATATATATATATATATAGTGTGTATATATATATATATAGTGTGTGTGTGTGTATATATATATATATATATATATATATATATATATATATATATATATATATATATATATATATAAATATATATAGTGTGTGGATATATATATATATATATATATATACTGTACATACACACACATATATATATATGATTTGTCATTCTATTTTTTTTTTCAGAAATACAAATAAGAATTTGTTAATTGTATGATTCATATGGCTAAAATGCTAACTTTTAGTTTAACGATTTCACAATTACCAGAGAAAGAAATGTGATAATGAAATAAAACAAGAAGCAGTATCCCGCCCCCTGCGACTTGGTAACCCTAGACCCAGGCCTTAGAGTTACTCGCCACCAACCAACAGAGACACCTGTACACACACACACAGAAACATGTACACACACGCACAGAGACACATGTACGCACACATACATACCGACACATGTATACACACAGGCACGTACAGACACGCATACACACAGATACATGTACATACACAGAAATACACATGCACAGACACATGTACATACCAGGGACGGATTGACAACTCATGGGGCCCCCGGGCAATAGGGGATCATGGGGCCCCTGTGTCCTTGCCCAAACTCAAAAAAGCCTACGAAAAAGGTACCAGGAGCATCTCATGGGGCCCCCTACTGACCCCGGGCCCTCGGGCAGTGCCCGAGTTTCCAAATGGTCAGTCCGCCCCTGGTACATACACACAGACACATGTACATACCAGGGGCGGACTGACAACTCATGGGGCCCTCTGGCAATAGGGGATCATGGGGCCCTTGTGTCCTCGCCCACACTCAAACCACACCCAAAAAAGCCTATGAAAGCTACCAGGGGCATCTCATGGGGCACCCTATGACCCCGGGCCCTCGGGCACTGCCCGAGAGCCTGAATGGTCAGTCCGCCCCTGGTACATACATACACAGACACATGTACACACAGACACATGTACGTTCATACACACAAACACACACACACACATGTACATACACACACAGACACATGTACACAGACACATGTACAAATACACACATGTACATACACACAGACACGTGTACAATTGTACATGCATACACAGACGCACACACATGTACACGTTACCCCCCCCCCCCATAAAAAGTTGCAGTACTTCGTTGTTCACTCACAGATCCGGGTACTGCACTCTAGGGGGAGGCAGAGAGCACAGCACACACTCCTTGCTTTTCTTTCACTGCGCTCAGCTATTGAGCAGTCTGACGGCTCCCAGTGCCAATGACAGATCCGGCCTGAGCTCCGAGCCTGCTCAGCAACACGGCCCTGGGGGACACACTCGCCCCCACCATAATTTCCACTCGCCATTGGCGAACAGGCGAGTGGAAATTTCAAGCCCTGCCCTGGACCACTACCGCCGAGCCTTTGGAAATTCCAAATTTCAGAGCTTCATGCATTTTTTTTAGAAATATTTGGCAAAGCCACAACTGATGATGATGGAACTTATCTCATTTCAGGTGAAAATGAGGTTGAGGCTTTAAGCAAAACTATAGGGTTTTTGGGGTAAATTTAACTTTTTTTTAGGGTTGTAAATTTGCAAGTAGATACTTTATATCTCCTTAAGTATAATGTATGGAACATTTGCATTTTACAATCCAGCATTTAATACAGGTTTCATCTTTGACAAAGGATTCCCAAAGCAAACCGCAAATTTCTCCTCTGGCCCTCATCATCCCATCAGGCAGGTCTTCCAGGAGCTTCACAAACCCTTTAGCACAATATTTCACATCATGTCTTTCTCTGTAATAATCCCATTGCCTTGGGTTTGAATCAAACTTCTGGTTTGGAAATTACAAATTGCAGAGGTTCATGATTTTTTTTTTAGAAATGTTTGGCCGGACCACAAGCAGTATCCTGCCCCCCCTGCGACTTGGTCACCCTAGACCGCTACCTCTGAGCCTTTCCACAAACCCTGAATTCCTCCTCTGAGCCTCATTGCATCCTCTGGTACAGTGGTTGAACTTTCATTTTCTGTGGGAAAGAAGCAATTTTTTGTGATATAAAGCAATGCACTCTTCTTCATAGCCAGAGCTGGAACGAGAGATAAATTATTGGGATATAAAATCTATAGCATTCTCATTAGCTCAGCGATAGCAGATTTCAGCGAAATTGGTAGGCCACAACGCATCAGCACCATTTATTTATTGTGTTGGCCGAACAAGCTGATCTGTCCTGGCGATATATCGGCACAACGCGGCGCGCCTGCAAAGTCTTACCCGGATAAAATAATTAGAGTTGAATATCTGACATGATTCAGTCTAGGGAAGTTGTGAGAATTTAGATTCAGACTTCAATCTCTGGATAGAGAAGAATCTAATTTTGTTTTATTTGTAGTTTAATGAAGAATCAACTTTATTGGAGGTAGGGCGGGTGGGCCATGATGCCCAGCCATCACACATAGGCTTCCATTGGGGTTTGAGGTTGTGTTCTGAGAGCGTGCTCACTGCTGCCGCACCGAACAGTTGTCTCTGATACCCCATACAGCCAACCTGACTGCCCCCCCCCCCCAAAACAAACCCCACCGGTTACTATGCTTCACTTATGAACACAGTGAGTGATCGGTACCAATCACTCATTGCGCTCATTCAGGGAAGGAAGTGGATGGTAAATGTGACCCACTCTCCATCCTGAACGTTCATATTGTGTGATTATATGTAAAACCTTCTGCACTTAGATGGATGACCTATACAAAGCTGCTATCACCTAACCTGACTTCAATAGGTAAATGGCAATCATAAAATAGATGGTGAAGAGCTACCAACAACAGATAATAAAAAATAATATATATCATGTCGGAGAATAGTGACACTTATGAAAAGCACATCAAATAATAATAATCAATACGGTATTAAAATAGGTATTATGAAACAGGGAACAGTGGAGGCAGCATGGGACATTACAATGGAAAAGCAATAGAAGAGGCAGTAGGGGACCTGACAGTGGGTAAGGGATAGAGGAGACAGCATGGAAACTTACAATGGGCAGGCAGTGAAGGAGGCAGTAGGTGACCTGATAATTTGCATGCAATAGACGAAGCAGTAGGGGACCTGACAATTGGCATGCAATAGAGAAGGCATTAGGGGACCTGACAATGAGCAGGGGATAGTGGAGGTAGCATGGGACCTTACAATAGGCAAACAATAGAGGAGGCAGCATGGGACCTTACAATGGGCAGGCAATAAAGAAAGAAGTAGGGGATCTGACAATGGGCAGGCAATAGAGGAGGCAGTAGGGGACCTGACAATGGGAAGGCAATAAAGGAAGCAGTAAGGGACCTGATAATGGGCAGGGGTAGTGGAGGTAGCATGGGACCAGGGGCGGACTGACCATTTGGAAACTCGGGCACTGCCCGAGGGCCCGGGGTCAGTAGAGGGCCCAATGAGATGCCCCTGGTACCTTTTTCATAGGCTTTTTTTGAGTTTGGGCAAGGACACGGGGGCCCCATGATCCCCTATTGCCCAGGGGCCCCTTGAGTTGTCAGTCCGCCCCTGCATGGGACGTTACAATGGGCAGGCAATAGAGGAGACAGCATGGGACTTTACAATGGGCAGGCAATAGAGAAAGAAGTAGGGGACCTGACAATGGGCAGGCAATAGAGGAGACAGTAGGGGACCTGATAATGTGCAGGGAATAGTGGAGGCAGTAGGGGACCTGACAATGGGCAGGGGCTGGTGGAGGCAGCATAGGACCTGATAATGGGCAGGCAGTAGAGGTTGCAGTAGGGGACCTGATAATGGGCAGGGGATAGTGGAGGCAGCATGGGACCTTACAATGGGCAGGCAATAGAAGAGGCAGTAGGGGACCTGACAGTGGGTAAGGGATAGAGGAGACAGCATGGGACCTTACAATGGGCAGGCAGTGAAGGAGGCAGTAGGTGACCTGACAATGGGAAGGCAATAGAAGAGGCAGTAGGGGACCAGACAATTGGCAAGCAATAGAGAAGGCATTAGGGGACCTGACAATGAGCAGGGGATAGTGGAGGTAGCATGCAACCTTACAATGGGCAAACAATAGAGGAGGCAGCATGGGACCTTACAATGGCCAGGCAATAGAGGAAGCAGTAGGGAACCTGACAATGGGCAGGCAATAAAGGTGGCAGAAAGGGACCTGATAATGGGCAAGGGATAGTGGAGGTAGCAAGGGATGTTACAATGGGCAGGCAATAGAGGAGGAAACATGGGACTTTACAATGGGCAAGCATTAAAAAAAGAAGTAGGGGACCTGACAATGGGCAGGCAATAGAGGAGGCAGCATGGGACTTTACAATGGGCAGGCAATAGAGAAGGCAGTAGGGGACCTGATAATGGGCAGGGGATAGTGAAGGCAGCATGGGACCTTACAATGGGCAGGCAATAGAGAAGGCAGTAGGGGACCTGATAATGGGCAGGGGATAGTGAAGGCAGCATGGGACCTTACAATGGGCAGGCAATAGAGAAGGCAGTAGGGGACCTGATAATGGGCAGGGGATAGTGAAGGCAGCATGGGACCTTACAATGGGCAGACAATATATAAGGCAGTAGGTAACATGATAACAGGTAGTGGATAGTGGAGGCAGCATAGAACCTGATAATGGGCAGGCAGTAGAGGAGGCAATAGGGGACCCAACCATGGGCAGGCAGTAGAGGAGGCAGTAGGGGACCTGACAGTGGGTAGGGGATAGAGGAGACAGCATGGGACCTGACAATGGGCACAGGATAGATGAGGCAGTTGGAGACCTGCTAATGGGTATGGGATAGAGGAGGCAGCGTGGCACCTGACAATGGACAAGAGATAGAGAAAGCAGTTTGGGACATGATTATACATATTGACTAGAACATGATCTGATCCTGTACCATTAGGAGAATAGATATTGTGAAGCCTGTGCATCACAGTGGGAAATTAAAAAGAAAGTGAGAGCTTTTTGTGGACAAGGGAAAGAGGAGACAGAGTGAAAACTAATGGTTGCCTTGTGATAACAACAGGTGGAGCTTTTCTGGACAAAAATGAAACTTACTGTATGTTGTGACATGTTAGAAATGTATTGTTGTAGACTTGTGAATTTACTGACAGATCCACTTCAAAAAACACTGGTGCTCTTTTCGTCCTGTTTTCCCTTATGTAGGCAGTGCCGGAGTTTCCAAATGGTCAGTCCGCCCCTGAATGCAATAGTTGTGAGCAGGCATTCCCAACCAGGGTTCCATGAAACCCTCAGGTTTCTTTAGAGGTTGCTAGGGGTTCCTTGAGCTGGCTGACCTTCCATCTGATGGTTCCTGCATAGTTTCAGGGCCAATATTACTCAGTAGAGTGAGCAATATTATACCAACATTCTTTTAAGCTGTCTATAAGGGTGGCATTCTCACCACCACTTTAAGGTGGCCACCAACATAAGTAGTATTCTTTCCAATTAATTCCTTTTAGCAGGGGTTTCCTGGGACCTGAGAACATTTTTAAGGGTTCTTCTGAGATAAAAAAAGTTTAAAAAAGGATGGCTTAGAGCCAGGGGCGGACTGAAAACTAATGGGGCCCCCGGGCAATAGGGGATCATGGGGCCCCTGTGTCCTTGCCCAAACTCAAAAAAGCCTATGAAAAAGGTACCAGGGGCATCTCATAGGGCCCCCTACTGACCCCCGGGCAATAAGGGATCATGGGGCCCCTGTGTCCTTTCCCAAACTCAAAAAAGCCTATGAAAAAGGTAACAGGGGCATCTCATGGGGCCCCCTACTGACCCCCGGGCAATAAGGGATCATGGGGCCCCTGTGTCCTTTCCCAAACTCAAAAAAGCCTATGAAAAAGGTAACAGGGGCATCTCATGGGGCCCCCTACTGACCCCGGGCCCTCGAGCAGTGGCCGAGTTTCCAAATGGTCAGTCTGCCCCTGCTTAGAGCAGTGATTGTCAACTTATGAGCTTAAAGGGGCCTCAAAAGCGGCCCATGACATCACCGGAGGGTCGCACATACTGTTCAATATATGTAATGCTTGAGAGGAATGTCAGAGACTGCAGACCTAATAGAGGAAATGATGGTCAGAGAGTGTGGACAGGATACCTTTTTGGCTGGGGATATGCTGCAGAAAACAATACGAAAATGAGAACATGTTATAAGAGGTTAGTAGAGATCAATATTATTACCAATTTCCCAACGCATTAGATTCAAACTACTAACACTGACGTACAAAGCCATTCATAACACTGCTCCGAACTACATCACCGACCTGATACCCAAATACCACCCAACCCGTACTCTTCGCTCCTCACAAGACCTCCTACTTACTAGCTCCCTGGTCTCCTCCTCCCACGCCCGACTGCAGGACTTCTCCAGGACTTCCCCCATCCTCTGGAACTCACTACCCCAATCCATCAGACTGTCACCTACCCTTCTCACGTTTAGGCGCACCCTGAAAACCCATCTCTTCGGGGAAGCCTACCCCACCCTCACCTAACTGCCGATCTCCTCCACTCCTCCTACCACTCCATCCCCCACAGCCACTTACTCCTGTACCACTATCCCCTCCCTCCTAGATTGTAAGCTCCAAGGAGCAGGGCCCTCGAACCCCTTGTATACTGTTTTGCTACTGTATTGTCTCATGTTCTGTCCCCCACTATAATGTACAGCTCTGAGCAAACCTTTTAACGCTATATAAATACTGTATAATAATAATTACCCTAAGCAATGGCTGCTGAGATCTGAGGGCTGCACACTATATACCAAAGGGTTGCATGCGGTCCTGGGGCTGCAAGTTGGGCACCCGGGGTTTAGAGGATTGAAAACACTGTAATTTGGCAAATAGGACATTCATTTATACAGATCTCTACCAGGGGCGGACTGACAACTCATGGGGCCCCCGGGCAATAGGGGATCATGGAGCCCCTGTGTCCTTGCCCAAACTCAAAAAAGCCTATGAAAAAGGTACCAGGGGCATCTCATGGGGCCCCCTACTGACCCCGGGCCCTCGGGCAGTGCCCGAGTTTCCAAATGGTCAGTCCGTCCCTGATCTCTACAACAGGTCCACAAGGAGAAGACAATTTTAGAGAAGAGAGCTTCAAGGAAATTGGTTCTAATATAAAGACTATCCCTCTAAAACGGAGAACACTGGGAGCCAAGAATTACTGTAGATGAAGTTTGAATCTCTGACACCAGAAACTGAAAAACCAAAACCAATAATGCAACGGAATAAAGAACATTTATGGGCTGTCTGTCTGAAAAGCCCCAGAGCTTCTCATCTGATTCAGATTGTTTGTTTTCTGCCTTTCAAAAAAAAAAGAAGTATTTTTGAGAAATGGATGACTGACGCTTCAGAGAGCCCTGCCGTTAACCGACCCCTCACTGGGCGCTTCTTCACTGGCTCTGTGGGGCTCTCAGAGGACTCTTTAATCCCCCCCCCCATCCCCTCCACCGGCACAAGGCCAGTGAAAACCTCTGTTTGCTGTATTTTATCATTTTATGCTCAGAGATGAATGATAGAGTGGAAACTGCTCAGGAGTAAAATATTCCAGCTGTAAAAAGACATCCAAATTAAATGTGCAGATAATGACATAAATGCTGCTAATACTTCAGAAATGAATATATTTATTTAATTGCATAAAAAATAGATGAATCATAAATTTGAAAGGTTGATTTTAAAGCTATGAAGACAGGTGGGAAAAAAAGAGAAATGAGTTTACTGGAATTGGCAGCAAATAACGTCAATCAGAGTCCGGCTAACCTTTTCCAGGAAACATTGCAACTGTGCTAAAGTCTGAAAATGCTCTGATGAAGAAGGGACCCCCCCTTCGAAACGCGTCAGCCTTACTTTGGGAGTCTGCCCTCGTGATGTGACTTGCACTGGTTTTACACACCTAGCGTTCCTTTGAGGATCTTATACGCTTGTTATACTTCTTTGTTTGTGAGTATATACCAGGGGCAGACTGACAACTCATGGGGCCCCCGGGCAATAGGGGATCATGGGGTACCAGTGTCCTTGCCCAAACTTAAAAAAGCCTATGAAAAAGGTACCAGGGGCATCTTATGGGGCCCCCTACCAGGGGCGGACTGACAAATCATGGGGCCCCCGGGCAATAGGGGATCATGGGGCCCCTGTGTCCTTGCCCAAACTCAAAAAAGCCTTTGAAAAAGGTACCAGGGGCATCTCATGGGGCCCCCTACTGACCCCGGGCCCTCGGAAAGTGCCTGAGTTTCCAAATGGTCAGTCCGCCCCTGGTATATACAGTGAAGGAAATACGTATTTGTGAATGATTGCACCAACTGTTGTCACCTTCTCACCAAGCTGCTTGGCCATAGTTTGGTAGCCCAGTCCAGCCTTGTGTAGGTCTACCATCTTGTCCCTGACATCCTTGGACAGCTCTTTAGTTTTTGCCATGGTGGAGAGTTTGGAATCTGATTGTTTGATTGCTCGTGTGGACAGGTGTCTTTTATACAGGTAACAAAAGGAGATTAGCAGCACTCCCTTTAAGAGACTGCTTCTAATCTCAGCTTGTTACCTGTATGAAAGACACCTGGGAGCCAGAAATCCTGCTGAATGATAGGGGATCAAATAGTTATTTCCCTCATGAACATGCAGATCAGTCATCATTTGTTAGACGCATTTCTGCAGAATTCTTTGTTGCTCTTCTGTCTCTCAGTGTTACAATACACCAAATATTCGATTGTTAGACCGATTATTTTTTTGTGAGTGGGAAAACATTCAAAATCAGCAGGGGATCAAATACGCATGTCCTTCACTGTATCTCAATTTAATAAATTCACAGTTTACTGAGGTAATGCGCAAGGTTGGTGCGCTTTCTATTTCACTTTGCAATGTCCCATAGAAACATAGAAGACAGGTAGCAGAAAAGACCAAGTCTATGTCCGCGGTCGCCGTTTTATACTCTGTCATTTAAAATTTTTTAACCTTTATATCTCAGTATAGATTATATAGATGTACACTCACCGGACAGTTTATTGGTTCAATCGCTTGAACAAATTGCTAATCAGCCAATCACATGGCAGCAACTCAATGCATTTAGGCATCTAGACGTGGTGAAGACGACTTGCTGAAATTCAAACCGAGCATCAGAATGGGGAAGAAAGGGGATTTAAGTGACTGTGAACATGGCATGGTGTTGGTGCCAGATCGGCTGGTCTGAGTATTTAAAAACCTGCTGATCTACTGGGATTTTTTATGGGATTATATTTTTATGGGATGTATTCTGCTACATGTTTTAGGTGGAAAAAAATCCCAATAAGTATATATTAATTGATTTACATGAAAGATATAGCGTCTACAAATGGCGATATATATACTGAAATTTTAATTAATTTATTTATTTAATACTAGTAATGGCTGCGATCACTGACTTATAGTGGGACTAAGGTGGGCATTCTGACACTAACTGACACTGGGTGGGAACTGACTAACTGCCACTGACATCTCCAGCGACACTAACACAGTGATCAGTGCTAATAAATAGAACTGACACTGTACTAATGAAAATGGGCAGGAAGAGGTTAACATCTAGGGTGATCAGAGGGTTAAAAATTGGCAAGCAATATGTATCTAACTGTATGTACCCATACATTGCTGGTCCTGTACCTGCCGCCTGACTGCAGTACTTTGCGGGTAGGCGGTCTTTTAAGTGGATAAACATTGATCAGACAGAAGACAGAGAGATACAAAGTAACATTGTGTATAAACATTGATCAGACAGAAGACAGAGAGATACAAAGTAACATTGTGTACAAACATTGATCATACAGAAGACAGAGAGATACAAAGTAACATTGTGTATAAACATCGATCAGAAAGGGATGGAGAGATACAAAGTAACATTGTTTATAAACATTGATCAGAAAGGGATGGAGAGATACAAAGTAACATTGTTTATAAACATTGATCAGAAAGGGATGGAGAGATACAAAGTAACATTGTTTATAAACATCGATCAGAAAGGGATGGAGAGATAAAAAGTAACATTGTTTATAAACATTGATCAGAAAGGGATGGAGAGATACAAAGTAACATTGTTTATAAACATTGTCCAGACAGGAGATAGAATGATACAAAGTAACATTGTTTATAAACATTGATCAGAAAGGGATGGAGAGATACAAAGTAACATTGTTTATAAACATCGATCAGAAAGGGATGGAGAGATACAAAGTAACATTGTTTATAAACATCGATCAGAAAGGGATGGAGAGATACAAAGTAACATTGTTTATAAACATTGTCCAGACAGGAGATAGAATGATACAAAGTAACATTGTTTATAAACATTGATCAGGAAGGGATGGAGAGCTACAAAGTAACATTGTTTATAAACATCAAGCAGAAAGGGATGGAGAGATACAAAGTAACATTGTTTACAAACATTGTCCAGACAGGAGATAGAATGATACAAAGTAACATTGTTTATAAACATCGATCAGAAAGGGATGGAGAGATACAAAGTAACATTGTTTATAAACATCGATCAGAAAGGGATGGAGAGATACAAAGTAACATTGTTTATGAACATTGTTCAGACATGGGAAAGATCAAAGTGACAAGCTATATCTACTCGGTTTCATTCATCTGTGGAACAATGAATGAGCTCTCTTCTAGAAACCATTCCTGTAAAATATCTGCGTATGATTGTCAGTTAAAGCAACCTGACAAGTAAAAAAGTCCCATCTCATGGGATTGCTTGGTGTCAGCAAAGACTGTCAGAAATGAATCATGCAGATAGCAGAGGAATAAGAAAGGAGAGAGAAATCCCACTTGGTGATTTGGATAGAGGCAAGTGCACACTATGGAGGGATGTGCTTTGTTCATTTTTCATTTCAGAGGTTTACAGCCACTTTAAGCAAACCTAATGAACGTTTAACCCTTGCAATACAGGGGGCCTCACTCCAAGGGCAGATTTTTGTCTGATTCCCTGAGAATGGTTGTGTTTTAGTATTATCATTGTTACATTAAAACATTAGCAATGTGTTAGCATTGATGTCACTCCAGACTTAAAGGATAAGTTCACCTTTATGAACATGTTACATGCTCCCAATGCTGCAGCTGCTGCCCACCCGACACCCCCCCCCCCCCCAGCCCCTGTGACAGCAATACCGGGAGAGGTTCCACATACAAGCTGTCACTTTTTAAAAACAGCGCTGCCATGGGGGACTCCGCCCAACAATGAAGCATTATTTCTACTACTGACACCAATGGTGGGGCACTATTGCTCCCACTAATACCAATGATGGGGCACTATTCCTCCCACTGACACCAATGGTGGGGCACTATTCCTTCCACTGGCACCAACAATGGGGCACTAATTATTTCATTCACACCAACAATAGAGCACGATTCCTACCGCAGACACCAATAATAAGGCATTATTCCATCCAATGACACCAGTGATAAATTCCTCCAACTGATATAAACAATGGGGCACTGTACCTCCCATTGACACTAGTGATGGGGCACTATTTCTCCAACTAATACCATACCAGTGATGGGGCACTATTGCTCCTACTGATTTCAATGATAAGACACTATTCCTCCCACTGACACCAATAATGGGGCGCTATTCCTCCAACTGATACCAATGATGGGGCACTATTCATCCCACTGATACCAATGATGGGGCACTATTCCTCCCACTGACACCAATGATGGGGCACTATTCCTCCCACTGACACCAATGATGGGGCACTATTCCTCCCACTGACACCAATGATGGGGCACTATTCCTCCCACTGATACCAATGACGGGGCATTATTCCTCCCACTGATACCAATTATGGAGCACTATTCCTCCCACTGACACCAATGATGAGGAACTATTCCTCCCACTGATACCAATGATGGGGCACTATTCCTCCCACTGATACCAATGATGGGGCACTATTCCTCCCACTGACACCAATGATGGGGCACTATTCCTCCCACTGACACCAATGATGAGGCACTATTCCTCCCACTGACACCAATGATGGGGCACTATTCCTCCCACTGATACCAATGATGGGGCACTATTCCTCCCACTGACACCAATGATGGGAAATATTCTTCCCACTAACACCAATGATGGGGTACTATTCCTCCCACTGATATCAATGAACAGGCACTATTCCTACCACTAATATCAATGATGGGGCACTATTCCTCCCACTGACACCAATGATGGGGCACTATTCCTCCCACTGACACCAATGATGGGTCACTATTCCTCCCACTGACACCAATGATGAGGCACTATTCTTCCCACTGAAACCAATGATGGGGCACTATTCCTCCCACTGACACCAATGATGGGTCACTATTCCTCCCACTGACACCAATGATGAGGCACTATTCTTCCCACTAATATCAATGATGGGGCACTATTCCTCCCACTGATACCAATGATTGGGAAATATTCCTCCCTCTTACACCAATGAAGGGGCACTATTCCTCCCACTGATACCAATGATGGGGCACTATTCCTCTGACACCAATGAAGGGACACTATTCATCCCACTGATACCAATGAAGGGGCACTATTCCTCCCACTGATACCAATGATGGGGCACTATTCCTCCCACTGACACCAATGATGGGGCACTATTCCTCCCACTGATACCAATGATTGGGAAATATTCCTCCCACTGACACCAATGATGGGGCACTATTCCTCCCACTGACACCAATGATGGGGCACTATTATTACCACTGATACCAATGATGGGGCACTATTCCTCCCACTGATACCAATCATGGGGCACTATTCCTCCCACTGACACCAATGATGGGGCACTATTCCTTCCACTGATACCAATGATGGGGCACTATTCCTCCCACTGATACCAATGATGGGGCACTATTCCTTCCACTGACACCAATGATGGGGCACTATTCCTCCCACTGATACCAATGATGGGGCACTATTCCTCCCACTGATACCAATGAAGGGACACCATTCATCCCACTGATACCAATGATGGGGCACTATTCCTCCCACTGATACCAATGAAGGGACACTATTCCTCTGACACCAATGAAGGGACACTATTCATCCCACTGACACCAATGATGGGGCACTATTCCTCTGACACCAATGAAGGGACACTATTCATCCCACTGACACCAATGATGGGGCACTATTCCTCTGACACCAATGAAGGGACACTATTCCTCCCACTGACACTAATGACGGGGCATTATTCCTTTCACTAATATCAATGATGGGGCACTAATCCTTGCTCCCACTGATACCAATGATGGGGCACAATTCCTCCCACTGACACCAATGATTGGACACTATTCCTCCCACTGATACCAATGATGGGGCACTATTCCTCCCACTGATACCAATGATGGGGCACTATTCCTCCCACTGACACCAATGATGGGGCACTATTCCTCCCACTGATACCAATGATAGGGCACTATTCCTCCCACTGACACCAATGATGGGGCACTATTCCTCCGACTGACACCAATGATGGGACACTATTCCTCCTCCTACTGACTCCATAGCCCCTGTGTATTATTTTTTTTTTACTCCCACTGACCACCAAACCTAAGACATTGTCGCATTTTTTTACTCCCACTGGCCAAAGTCCCCCCCCCCCTAAATTCTGAAGGACAGTAAGTTGGCTCTTTGCTTAAAAAGTTTGAAGACCCCTGCACTAAATGACAGTTCCAGGCCAGTTTTGCTCTATTGGTAAACAAATTGACTGGGGGATCCAAAATCAATAGCAGATCCTATTATTTTTCTGTGTTTTATGTTTTTAAGGGCATGCAGTTTGGTATGTGGGGGGCAGAGAGGCACACACTCGCTTCCTGGCCACCCAGGCTGTGTGCCTGGATAAGGGTCTGGTATGAATAATGAGAGGAACCTCAAGTAAAAAAAAAACATAAAAAAGGAGAGTGGGGTCCCCCAAAATCCACACTAGACCCTTGCTCGGGCACGTAGCCTGGCTAGCCAGGAAAGGGATGGGCAACAAGCGTGCTTCTTCCCTCTTGAACCATACCAGGCCTAGTGCCCTCCACTTGCTGGTGGTCAGGATTTGATTTTTGCCCTGATTTGGGCTCGAAGAAATATTAGCAATTAAAACAAAAAGAAGACAATGAAGAAGAGTGATGATAAGAATCAGAATAATGATAATTATATATTTTTTTACAAGGCGCAGATCCAGATCCCCCCCCCCCCCCCAGCCTGAAAGGGGTTAATGCAGGTATTCCGGCAGGGAAGTGGCAGTGTGGGTGGTCGGAGGAAGTCTTTCTACATTGTAACAGAGGAAGAATTCTCTCTCTCCATCTGTGACAGCCTGGAAGAGGAATATCTGCTCAGTGATCTAATTTCTGGAGATTTGGTGAAAACGCATCTGACAGCGTACAAGGCCGGAACACGGCGACTCGCTGTTAGTGGAGGTTATCAAGTTACCTGGATGAAGCTGAGCGCCTCCGGGGGGAATCCGCTGTGTCTTCTCTAATCTTTATATGCAGTTTATTGCTGACAAATGCTGAAACATCGTACGGGCGAGTGCAGCGCTGTGCGTCTCCGCAAACTGATACGCCGCGGAGGGCGGTCTGCGAATCCTGAGACTGTGAAGCTTCTACTTGGAGAATTGAAGCTTCTGCAAAAAAAAAAAAGAAATAAAAATAAAGGTGGGCAGCACAGTGGCTAAATGGTTAGCACTTCCACCTGGCAGTACTCGGGTCGCCGGTTCGAATCCCAACCACGGCACCACCTGCCTGGAGTTTGCATGTTCTCCCTGTGTCTGCGTGGGTTTCCTGCAGGTACTCCGGTTTCCTCCCACACTCCAAAGACATGCTGGTAGGTTAATTGGCTCCTGTCTAAATTGGGCCTTGTCTTTGTATGTATGAATGTGAGTTAGGGACCTTAGATTGTACGCCCCTTGAGGGTTAGGGACCTTAGATTGTACACCCCTTGAGGGTTAGGGGCCTTAGATTGTACACCCCTTGAGGGTTAGGGACCTTCAATTGTATGCCCCTTGAGGGTTAGGGACCTTAGATTGTACGCCCCTTGAGGTTTAGGGACCTTAGACTGTAGTCCCCTTGAGGGTTAAGGGCCTTAGATTGTACTCCCCTTGAGGGTTAGGGACCTTCAATTGTATGCCCCTTGAGGGTTAGGGACCTTAGATTGTACGCCCCTTGAGGGTTAGGGACCTTAGATTGTACTCCCCTTGAGGGTTAGGGACCTTAGATTGTAGTCCCCTTGAGGGTTAGGGACCTTAGATTGTATGCCCCTTGTGGGTTAGGGACCTTAGATTGTACACCCCTTGAGGGTTAGGGACCTTAGATTGTATGCCCCTTGAGGGTTAGGGACCTTAGATTGTACGCCCCTTGAGGGTTAGGGACCTTAGATTGTACGCCCCTTGAGGGTTAGGGACCTTAGATTGTACGCCCCTTGAGGGTTAGGGACCTTAGATTGTACGCCCCTTGAGGGTTAGGGGCTGATGTTAATGTACAATATATATATATGTGTAAAGCGCTGTGTAAATTAACAGTGCTATATAAGTACAATAAATAAATAATAAATAAGTCACACACAGGGGTGGACTGACAACTCATGGGGCCCCTGGGCAATAGGGGATCATGGGGCCCCTGGGCAATAGGGGATCATGGGGCCCCTGTGTCCTTTCCCAAACTCAAAAAAGCCTATGAAAAAGGTACCAGGGGCATCTCATGGGGCCCCCTACTGACCCTGGGCCCTCGGGCAGTGCCTGAGTTTCCAAATGGTCAGCCCGCCCCTGGTCACACATCAGGCAAACAGCTACATGCACTTAGAAAGGGGATATATTTCTGTTCCTCCAGTCCTTAGATTTACTCAGCTCTGCTACATAGAACAGCCTTGTCTGATAGGAGACCTGATTTTTCTCTGCTGCAGCTTACTAACAGGTCTTTTCCCTCCTTCAGCCTGTGATTGGACAGTAAAAGGAGAAGTAGACTGATGAGCTCATCTTTCTGTCATTCTGTTCTCTCCTCCTATTAGCACGTCACTTGTTAGCATACAAACACTGCAAGACAACTGACTGACTTCTTGCTGCTTCTCCCTCTCCCAGTCTGAGCTCTGCTGTGCATCGACTGCAAAAGGCTTATATTAGGTCAAGGTCAGGTATATACAGTGCTTGCATTTGAAAAATACATTTATTAATATAATAATATATATGGAGCTGCATTCATTTGTGTCTTTTATATCTGCCTGGAGTTCGGCTTTATTGTTTAAAGTATTCCATGACCTGAGGCCCAAGGGGCACGTGTGATCCTTTGGCACTTCTTGTGTGGCCCTTGGGGCCCCTGCAGATACTGATCTGTGTTTCTCTATTGCCCTGTTATGGTAGAGATTTCTCATGTAATCTGTCTCCAATCTATGACTGTCTCATAAGCAGGTCCCCAGTCTCCGGCAACTCCTATAACATGTCCATAGTCTCTGACCATCTCCAGTATTACAGTTGCAAGAAAAAGTATGTGAACCCCTTGGGATTACATGGAGTTTTGCATGAATTGGGCATAAAATGTGCTTTGAACGTCATCTAAGTCACAACAATAGAAGAACACAGTCTGCTGAACATAATACTACACAAACATTAGATGTTGCCATGGTTTAATTGCACATAACATGTAAACATTCACAGTGCAGGGAGGAAAAAGTATGTGAGGCCCTAGCTTAATGACTTCTCTCAGAGCTAATTGGAGCCAGGAGTGAGCCAACCTTGACTCCAATCAGTGTGATGATATTGGATGTGTTGCTGACAGCTGTCCTGCCCTTAAAAAACACACACCTGTTTTGGGTTTACTGGTTTCAAGAAGCACTGTCTGATGTGAACCATGCCTCGCAGAAAAGAGCTCTCAGAAGACCTACCATCAAGAATTGTTGACTTGCATGAAGCTGGAAAGGGTTACAAAAGTATCTCCTTGAGCCTTGATGTTCATGTGTCCACGGTAAGACAGACTGTCTACAAATGGAGAAAGTTTAGCACTGTTGCTACTCTCCCTAGTCGTGGTTGTCCTGTAAAAATGACTGCAAGAGCACAGCGCAGAATGCTGCATGAGGTAAAGAAGAATCCCACAGTGTCAGCTAAAGACCTACAGAAATCTCTGGCACATGCTAACATTTTTGTTGACACATCTACAATAAGGAAAACATTAAACAAGAATGGAGTACATGGGAGGACACCACGGAGGAAGCCATTGCTGTCCAAAAAGAATATTGCAGCACGTTTGAAGTTTGCAAAAGAGCACCTGGATGTTCCACAGCACTACTGGCAAAATATACTGTGGACAGATGAAACCAAGATTGAGTTGTTTGGGAAGAACACACAACACTATGTGTGGAGAAAAAAAGGCACAGCACACCAACATCAAAACCTCATCCCCACTGTGAAACATGGCGGAGGGAGCATCATGGTTTGGGGCTGCTTTGCTGCCTCAGGGCCTGGACGGATTGTTGTCATTGATGGGAAAATGAATTCCAGAGTTTATCAAGACATTTTGCAGGAAAATGTACGACCATCTGTCCGCCAACTGAAGCTCCGCAGAGGATGGGTGATGCAACAGGACAATGACCCAAAGCATACAAGTCATTCAACAAAACAATGGCTGCAAGAGCACAGAATACGCCTTCTGGAGTGGCCCAGTCAGAGTCCTGACCTGAACCCGATTGAAATGCTGTGGCATGACCTTAAGAGAGCGATTCACTACAGACATCCCAAGAATATTGCTACACTGAAACAGTTTTGTGAAGAGGAGTGGTCCAAAATTACTCCAGATTGTTGTGCAGGTCTGATCTGCAACTACAGGAAACGTTTGGTTGAGGTTATTGCTGCCAAAGGAGGGTCAACCAGTTATTAAGTCCAAAGGTTCACATACCTTTTCCTCAATTAAACCATGGCAACATCTAATGTTTGTGAATTACTATGGGGGATGAATTAATATATGGGGGATGTATTTTCAGTTTTAAAAATGTGGCTCTCAAAATAAATTTCAATTGTGGTTTTGGCGAGATTTGGCTCAGTTGAAAAAAAAGCCAGTGGTGGGCAACCTTTTTTTTCAACTGAGCCAAATCTCGCCAAAACCATGATTGAAATTTATTTTGAGAGCCACATTTTTAAAACTGAAAATACATCTCCCATATAGTAATTCATCCCCCATAGTAATTCATCCCCCATAGTAATTCATCCCCCATATAGTAATTCATCCCCCATAGTAATTCATCCCCCATAGTGTAATTCATCCCCCATAGTAATTCATCCCCCATAGTAATTCATCCCCCATATAGTAATTCATCCCCCATATAGTAATTCATCCCCCATATAGTAATTCATCCCCCATAGTAATTCATCCCCCATAGTAATTCATCCCCCGTATAGTAATTCATCCCCCGTATAGTATTTCATCCCCCGTATAGTATTTCATCCCCCGTATAGTATTTCATCCCCCGTATAGTATTTCATCCCCCGTATAGTATTTCATCCCTCGTATAGTATTTCATCCCTCATATAGTATTTCATCCCTCATATAGTATTTCATCCCCCCATATAGTATTTCATCCCTCATATAGTAATTCATCCCTCATATAGTATTTCATCCCTCATATAGTATTTCATCCCCCATATAGTAATTCATCCCTCATATAGTATTTCATCCCCCCATATAGTATTTCATCCCCCCATATAGTATTTCATCCCTCATATAGTAATTCATCCCTCATATAGTATTTCATCCCCCCATATAGTATTTCATCCCTCATATAGTATTTCATCCCTCATATAGTATTTCATCCCTCATATAGTAATTCATCCCTCATATAGTAATTCATCCCTATTATAGTATTTCATCCCTCATATAGTATTTCATCCCCCACAGTACTATTCCCCCCCCCCCTTCTAGTAAGCCAAGTCCCCCGTGTCAATTCACTTACCTTTTGCGTTCCTCTCGCTGTCTTCCCGCGCCGTTCGGGTCTTCAGGGCGGACTGTGAGAGGAGCCTAGCTCCCCTCCCCTCACGTTCGGCACGCTGCCCCGCCTACACACATCCTGACAGCCACATCCGCGGGCCGGATTAAAAGGTCCGCGCGGACTTTTGGGGCGGCCAACCGAGAGGAGGCAGGGGAGCGGCCGACCGAGAGGAGGGAGGGGAGCAGGCGCCCGGCACACAGAAGAGCCGCATTAGAGTGGGTAAAGAGCCGCATGTGGCTCGCGAGCCGCGGCTTGCCGACCACTGGCCTAGGCCAATAAGTTTGACTTGGTGAAGTTGAAATTCGCCAGAAGCAGAGTCTACCTGTGAGAGGGGGTAGGATGGGGGTGGTTAGGTAGGCAAGCCTTTCTCCATTTTCCCTCGTTGAGTGCCAAAATTTAGGGTGAAAAAATGGGGTCCCACTGTGCACCTAGTGTGGACCTCATGCGTGCACTTGTTTCCTTTACTTTCCTGAGGACCCCCCATTACGATGGGAGACAGGCCGCTAAGGAAGGGGGCCCCAGAAGTAAGCCCCCCCCCCCCCGCTCTCAGGGGATACCTCACCTTGCACAGGTCCCACGATTCATGACAGGCTGCTTGTAGTGGTCACTAGGCTTCTGTTAAACTTTGCAACTACTTTGCTTTATTCCCCACCTTGTCAACTCTTGTAGAGGCCGTCTTCATAATTAACTTCAATTCCCTCCAAAGGTTTTCTATGGGGTTGAGATCTGGAGACTGGCTAGGCCACTCCAGGACCTTGAAATGCTTCTTACGAAGCCACTTCTTCATTGCCCGGGCAGTATGTTTGGGATCATTGTCATGTTGGAAGACCCAGCCACGTTTCATCTTCAATGTCCTTGCTGATGGAAGGAGGTTTGCACTCAAAATCTCACGATACATGGCCCCATTCATTCTGTCCTGTACATGGATCAGTCGTCCTGGTCCCTTTGCAGAGAAACAGCCCCAAAGCATGATGTTGCCACCCCCATGCTTCACAGTAGGTATGGTGTTCTTTGGATGCAACTCACCATTCTCTCTCCTCCAAACACGACGAGTTGTGTTTCTACCAAACAGTTCTATTTTGGTTTCATCTGACCATATGACATTCTCCCAATCCTCTTCTGGATCATCCAAATGCTCTCTAGCAAACTTCAAACGGGGCCCGGACATGTACTGGCTTAAGCAGGGGGACACGTCTGGCACTGCAGGATCTGAGTCCCTGGCGACGTAGTGCCACAGGTCATGCGCAGGGGGTGGGGAAAAAGTCATACACCAATTAAACAGTTGAACAAAAAATCAATTTGTAATAGAGAACGGGGGAGGGGAGGGGGAGGAGGAGACAGGCAGCACAACATGCCCTTTAGGGTGAAAGTCAGCTTTATGTTTTTTTTATTATTATTATTTTGAGGGGTTTTTTTTTGCTTTCTTAACATTTTTTTGCTTTAAATATTTCATCCTCATTTGGCTTTTTTTTTTGTGGAGTTTTTTTTTTTTTTTGAGCATGGAGGGTGAGCGAAGGCCATGCAAGATCCGATTTAAGTAAAACAAGCTGCCAGGCCATCTTTTTCACATTGTTGTATCTCAACATTTCGACGCCAGGGAATATCCTTTTCATGGTGTGCAGTCAAAAACATCGCTGAGACACAAAAAAAAAATGAACGTATTGAGGCATAAACACATCACTGCGATGATATCCTGTTTACGAGTGGAAAACAAATTCTTCATAGTTTATAAACCAATCAACAGTGATAAGGCGCGTTCTGTCATTGCGCCCCGCTCCGGCGTCTCGCAGCCCGCATTCCCCACGTCAGGGCGAACATGAATTATATAAACGTTGGCCAAAAAAGCTGCCAATCTTCCTCAATCTTTTTTGGCATTTGGAAATGGGAAACAGGAAAGCTCCAGATCTCTTTTCACAATCACAAAATAACTTCAAATAAACTGCCAAGAGGAGCCTCTGCTGAATTGTTTGGACGCAAATGAGAATTTGGGAGGAAAGTCGTCATCTTGGAGCTGCCCGCGCCGATCATGTCTGCCGCAGGATTTTGCAGTGAAACCCATCATAAAAAATGTAGCTTCTCATTACAGGGTTTTGTGTTCGGGATCCCGGGGGGCATACCTTTGCTATCTCGGCGTTGGGGGTTCGAGCGGGGTAGGATTTTGGAATGGTGCCCAATGGTCGAATCAAATTCTGACTGCTAAACCTCAGGGACACTTACTTACTTACACCCACCTCTCAGCACTTTCACCTCTTGTAGATGCAGAAAAAAATTCTGTGATTGATTGGAAAAAGGAAATTTAAACAAAGATTATTGAACTTGACAGACTTGATGGGTCAGGTAGGTTTTTTTTTTTCATATCTGTACAGTAAAATTCAGTACTACTCGCGTATTGCATCGACTTTTAGCCCTTAGTTCATTCTCAGCTATGTATAGAAAGAAGCGTCACTCTGGGTACATATGAGCAAACAGGCAGCATAGGCACCGGCCTATAGGCCCCATGCTGTTTAACCACTTGCCTACCAGCACTTATACCCCCTTCCTGTCCAGGCCAATTTTCAGATTTCAGCGCTGTCACACTTTGAATGACAATTGCGCAGTCATGCAACACTGGTACCCATACGACTTTTTATAATTTTTTTCACATAAATAGAGCTTTCTTTTGGTGGTATGTACTCACTGTTGGGTGTTTTATTTTTTGCACTATAAACAAAAAGGAGTAAAGAATTTGAAAAAAAAAAAGTTCTTTGTTTCTATTATAAAATTTTGCAAACAGGTAATTTTTCTCCTTCACTGATGTGCGTTGATGAGACTGCACTGATAGGCGGCACTGATGGGCACGGATAGGCAGCACTTATTGGCACTGATGAGATGACATGGATAGGCAGCACTGATGAGCACTGATAGGCAGCACTGATAGGTGGCACTGATGAGATGACATGGATAGGCAGCACTGAGAGGCACTGATAGGCAGCACTGATGGGCACTGATAGGCGGCACTGATAGGTGGAACTGATAGGCAGCACTGATATCTGGCACTAATGAGCTAGCACTGATCATGGGCACTGACAAGCGACACTGACTGACAGCACTGACTAGCGACACTGCTGGGCACTGATGGGTGGCACTGCTGGGCAAAAATGATGGGTGACACTGTAGGGCTGCACTGATGAGCACAGGTGGTCCATTCTTGTTTAATGTTTTCCTTATTCTGGGCACTGCTGGGCACTTGTGTGCTGCACTGGTGGGTGCCACTGCTGGGCACCAATCATAAGGGCATTGATCATCAGTGCCCTGATGATCGGTGTCGATCCCCCCTCTGACAACTGCCGGTTCTGTGACAGCGTGAGGAAAGTGCCGCCGATATCCGGCAATTGCATTTCCCAGTGATCAGTGTGTCATTGGACACGGCTGATCACGTGGTAAAAGGCCGCTGTTATTGGCCTATTACCACATCACTTGATCAGCTGTGTCCATAGGAGAGCGCATTCTGGGAGGACATCATATGACGCCCTCCCAGAACTGGCTGGGCGCAGTGAAGCCGTCATTTGGCTATCTGTGGTCGGCAAGTGGTAAAAATCCATAAACCATAGACATCGGGTTCACATTACAGTTTGTCCTTAATAGCTCATCTTACAGCTGTCAGTATGTATAAAAATTTGGTGCAACCTACGTACGTGAAATGCACAATACTGGTGGCCATCTCCATCTAGCGGCCAATGTGCACACTACTTAGTTCCATGTTGGCCCAGTAGAGCTCTCACACGAGAAACCTCCAGAAACCAACATGGGGTTACTAGATTGCCTCCACAGAGGTTAATCCGGCACTGCTGTTTCTGACCCGTCTGCCCAGTTTGCCACCTCCACTCCACTGCACAATGTGTCAAAGATGTGCCAATCACCTGTACTCTTCCTAACACCTAAGTTCTCTAACCCCATCCCTTCCTTGGCATCTCAGGAAGGCCCAGAGTAAGAAGAAAGAAGACCTGAACGAAGGGCCGGCATGACAGGGGTTAAGAGAGGCAGAGTCCCATTAGCATAAGGGGGTCAAGATAGTTAAGGAAGGAGTGGGGGGTCTTACAGGGTGTGGCAGGGTTTTTTTTAGCCTGGAGAGAGTTTTCACAGGGCAAACTTCCCTCCCGCCTGCCCGCCGATTTATGGTTTGTCTGGGTGGTGGTTGTGCCATGTTGGTGCTGGGCAACGTCCGGCGGGGTGCAAGGTCCTCGTTGGTTAAGGTGGGCACAAGAAAAGGCACTTTGTAGGAACCCGTCTGAGGTACGGCTTCCAATTGTTCTGGTGGGGGTATCTGTGGTGGTGTCTCCAAGCCGGTGGTGTTGCGGCTGGAGGCCTAGTTAAGTAGGACGCAGCTGTTCGTTTTTCTTGATGCCTATTGGGACCTTAAAAGAACAAATGTTTATACTGTGTTTTTTGTTATTTAAAAAATGTTATTTACAGTTGTGACCAAAATTATTCAACCCCCAATGCTGTAAAGGGGTTTAGGGACTATAGTGTACATTTGGAATTGTATTCAGAATCAAATCCTACAAGGACGTTGTAACTACCCAAATGCAACTAAAATGACATCAATTGTTTATGTAATACAGTAGTAAATGGTTCTTATGTGGTTTCTTCATTGCCACAATTATTCAACCCCTTAAAGACTACCACTCTGAAGAACAGAGGTTCATACAGGTGCTTTCCATCAGGTATTGAAAACACCTGTGGATGTCACCGAGCAGCAATCAAGCATAATAAGCACCAATTAGGCAGCTTTAAAATGACTGTGATACTCAGCTCCTTCTAGACATTTACTGGTGTGGTTACAAACATGGTGAAGGCAAGAGAATGGTCCAGGAAGACAAGAGAAGAGGTGATTTCTCTTCACAGGAAGGGCAATGGCTATAAGAAGATTGCAAAGATGTTAAACATACCAAGAGACACCTTAGGAAGCATCATTCGCAAATTCAAGGCAAAGGGCACTGTTGAAACGCTACCTGGTCGTGGCAGAAAGAAGATGCTGACTTCGACTGCTGTGCGCTACCTGAAGCGTAGAGTGGAGAGAAGTCCCCGTGTGACTGCTGAGGAACTGAGAAAAGATTTGTCAGATGTGGGTACAGAAGTTTCAGCCCAGACAATAAGACGCACACTGCGTAATGAAGGCCTCCGTGCCAGAACTCCCAGGCGTACCCCCTTGCTGTCTCCAAAGAATAAGAAGAGTCGACTGCAGTATGCCAAAAGCCATGTGGACAAACCACAAAAGTTGTGGGATAGTGTTCTGTGGACTGATGAAACAAAATTAGAACTGTTTGGGCCCATGGATCAACGCTATGTTTGGAGGAGGAAGAACAAGGCCTATGATGAAAAGAACACCTTGCCTACTGTGAAGCATGGTGGAGGGTCAATCATGCTTTGGGGCTGTTTTGCTTCTGCAGGTACAGGGAAGCTTCAGCGTGTGCAAGGTACCATGAATTCTCTTCAGTACCAGGAGATATTGGATGGAAACGTGATGCAGTCCGTCACACACCTGAGGCTTGGGAGACGTTGGACCTTTCAACAGGACAATGATCCCAAGCATACCTCCAAGTCCACTAGAGCATGGTTGCAGAGGAAAGGCTGGAACATTTTGGAGTGGCCATCGCAGTCACCAGACTTAAATCCGATTGAGAACCTCTGGTGGGACTTAAAGAAAGCAGTTGCAGTGCGCAAGCCTAAGAATGTGACTGAACTGGAGGCCTTTGCCCATGAAGAATGGGCGAAGATACCCGTAGATCGCTGCAAGACACTTGTGTCAAGCTATGCTTCACGTTTAAAAGCTGTTATAACTGTAAAAGGATGCTGTACTAAGTACTAAGATTGAATGTCACTTGGGGGTTGAATAAAACTGATAATGCTGTGAGCACAGAAAAGACATTTGTGGTTATTTCATTATAACTGTTATGTTATATTTGTCTGACCTACAAGTGCCTCTTTAATGTAAATGTAAGCAAGATGACTGAATGATCAAAAGCAATGTCAAACTGGCCAAAACACTCAATTTCAGTGGGGGTTGAATAATTTTGGTCACAACTGTATTGATGGTTGTAATAAAAGGCCGGTTTTGGGTCATTAATTCCATTTGTTTTTAGTGTGGATGGGGGGGTAGGTATTGTTTGAGTGGGACTTACAAGCCATCTTTAGTCCCCTGGTCATGTTCTCTCCAGCACTTCTCCGATCAGAACATTTGCTTGTCAGAGTTCTCTTTTTTGTCTTCATTGTCAGTGCAATTCAAGTTGTAACGTCTTAATCACAAACAGGTAAAGAAAGTAAAAACATATCAAGTTGTTTATTTCAGAATGAAAGGAGACACAGACAGGTTGTTCGGATTATGCCGTGCTTCATTTAGTGGAAAATCTGTGAAGAAAAAACACACAGTGTGGTCTTTGTCTGTCAGTCAATAGCAGAAAGTTACGTTTTTATTTAACTAAGTTGCTGGATTTTTTTAAGGTGTTAAGTTTTGTAAATTTCATAAGAAACGAGAGAGAAAAAAAAAAGGAACATACACATCCTACACATACGACTATGACAGCAAAGCTCTGAGTTATAGGATTTCTATCTATACAGTTGAGCTACACTCCAGGAATTTTTTTTTATATATTTACACACACACACACACATATATATATATATAGTTAAGGAAATAAATATTTGATCCCCTGCTGATTTTGAATGTTTGCCCACTCACAAAGAAATGATCAGTCTAAAAAAAAAATTGAACGTTCGGTGTATTGTAACACTGAGAGACAGAAGAGCAACAACAGATTCATCAGAAATGCATGTCTAACAAATGATGACTGATTTGCATGTTCATGAGGGAAATAAGTATTTGATCCCCTATCATTCAGCAGGATTTCTAGCTCCCAGGTGTCTTTGATACAGGTAACAAGCTGAGATTAGAAGCAGTCTCTTAAAGGGAGTGCTGCTAATCTCATTGTGTTACCTGTATAAAAGACAACTGTCCACAGGAGCAATCAAACAATCAGATTCCAAACTCTCCACCATGGCAAAGACCAAAGAGCTGTCCAAGGATGTCAGGGACAAGATAGTAGACCTACACAAGGCTGGACTGGGCTACCAAACTATCGCCAAGCAGCTTGGTGAGAAGGTGACAACAGTTGTTGCAATCATTCACAAATGGAAGAAACTCAAAACAACTGTCAGTCTCCCTAGGTCTGGTGCACCATGCAAGATCTCACCTCGTGGAGTGTCAATGATCATGAGAACAGTGAGGAATCATCTCAGAACTACACGTGAGGATCTTGTCAATGATTTCCAGGCAGCTGGGACCACAGTCACCAAGAAAACAATTGGTAACCCACTACACCGACAAGGACTGAAATCATGCAGTGCCCACACGGTCCCTCTGCTCAAGAAAGCACATGTCCAGGCCCGTCTGAAGTTTACCACTGAACATCTGATTGATGCAGAGGAGGACTGGAGGGAAGTGTTTTGGTCAGATGAGACCAAAATCAAACTCTTTGGCATCAACTCAACTTGACGTGTTTGGAGGAGGAGGAATACTGCCTATAAACCCAAGAACACCATCCCAACTGTCAAGTGTGGTGGTGGAAACATTCTGCTTTGGGGGTGTTTTTCTGCTAAGGGAACAGGACAACTGCACCGCATCAAAGGGATGATGGACGGGACAATGTACCGTCAAATCTTCTTCCCTCAGCCAGAGCATTGAAAATGGGTCATGGATGGGTGTTCCAGCATGACAACACACGGCCAAGGCAACAAAGGAGTGGCTCAAGAAGAAGCACATTAAGGTCCTGGAGTGGCCTAGCCAGTCTCCAGACCTTAATCCAATTGAAAATGTGTGGAGGGAGCTGAAAGTTCAAGTTGTCAAATGTCAACCACCAAACCTTAATGACTTGGAGAGGATCTGCCAAGAGGAGTGGGCCAAAATCCCTCCTGAGATTGCTTTAGTCTTGGACTTAAATCGTCCACTGCTTATCTGTTCCTGTCCAAAATTTATGACGCTAGCTTTGAAATGTGCGCACATTGGAAGGGACTCACGCTGACACACAAGTTCAGTCTATGAACACTTCTAGTTTATTATAATGAGAAAGTGAACTTATAAATGCAGAATGATGCGAGAGTCATGTGACAACAGCATAAGCATTATTTTAGTCTTTGATTGGTCACTTTACACGAAAACAATCTCCTTCATGGTATAGGTGTGATCTTCTTCAGTCTTATCTTATAGAGAAGAAAAACATTCCTTTGTTTCCCAAATCACACGGTGGGAGGGGGTCTGTGTGTGTGAGCAGACATTTCTTAAGTAAGGATTTCTTATAGTACCACAAAGCCCAGCAGGCAGAAAATATTCACACAACATATGTATTAAAGTATAAAAGTAAATATTTATAAAACTTATAGAAATAGTGTATATATATATATTTAATAGGAAACGAAATAGGCATTTTACCAAATCCTTCACAAGATGTGTGCAAACCTGCTGGCCAACTACAGGAAACATCTGACCTCTGTGATTGCCAACTAGGGATTTGCCACCAAGTACTAAGTCATGTTTTGTGAAGGGGATCAAATACTTATTTCCTTCACTGTATATATATATATGAACATTGGTTTGATAAATTAGGCAGCAAGTTAACATGCTGTCCCTGAAGATGTTGTGTTGAAAGCAGACAAAATGGTTACCGCAGTTTGTTGTGTATGGGGCTGTGTAGCTGTAGACCAGTCAGGGTGCCCATGCTGACCCGTGTCCACTGCCAAAACCACCTACAATGGGCACGTGAGCATCAGAACTGGACAACGGAGCAATGGAAGAAGGTGGCCTGGTCTGATGAACCATGTTTTCTTTTACATCACGTAGATGGCTGGGTGTGTGTGTGTAAATTACCTGGGAAGAGATGGCACCAGGATGCAGTATGGAAAGAAGACAAGCCGGTGGAGGCAGTGTGATGCTTTGGGCAATGTTCTGCTCGGAAACCTTGGCTCCTGCCATTCATGTGAATGTTACTTGACACGCACCACCTACCTAAACATTGTTGGTTGCCAACTACACCCCTTCCTTGATGGCAGTGGCCTCATTCAGCAGGACACTGCAACACTTCAAAAATGGTTCAAGAATGGTTTGAGGAATACAACATTGAGTTTGAGGCATCTGATTCATGAAGGGCCTACCTCACAACTTACAGGATTTAAAGGATCTGCTACTGATGGCTTGGTGTCAGATAAACATCATACCTTCAGAGGTCTAGTGGAATCCATGCCTCGATGTTTCAGGGCTGTTGTGGTTGCAAAAGGGGGCCTACTCAGTATTAGTTGAACAGCCATAAAGTTCTGACTGCTTGATGTATACAGATATACACATGGAACTGAATTTCCAACCCCTATATTTGTCCTGGTGTCCATTATGCTTAGACTGGAAGTGATAGGAAATACACAATTTTGAGCCATCATGGAAAGAAGAACAGAGGAAACATCTTTCGATGGTTCCACGTGTTCTTGTGACACCTGCCTAGACCTCTTTCACATAGGTGGCCAGGGGATGGTAAAAACAGCTAGGTAATCTGCATTTTTACTGCCCCTTGAGCACCCACCTACTACAGGACATGGATGGATGATGATGATGATACTAACAACAACTTACAAAGCCATCCACAACTCTGCCCCCAGCTACATCACCAACCTGGTCTCAAAATATCAACCAAACCACTCTCTTCAATCCTTTCAAGACCTTCTGCTCTCTAGTTCCCATGTCACCTCCTCCCATGCTCACCTCCAGGACTTCTCCCGAGCTTCTCCCATCCTATGGAACTCTCTACCCCAATCTGTCTGGTTGTCTCCTAATCTATCCACCGTTAGACGATCCCTGAAAACCTTTCTCTTTAAAGAAGTCTGTCCTGCTTCTACCTAGTAAACTGCCATTTATTTCCTCCATCTCTCATCCCCCCACAGCTATTACCTTTTGTAATACTCCACCCTCCCTCCTAGATTGTAAGCTCCCAGGATCAGGGCCCTCTGTTTCCTCTTGTACCAAATTGTATTGTAACTGTAATGTCTGCCTTCATTTTGTAAAGCGCTGAGCAAACTGTTGACACTATATAAATCCTGTATAATAATAATAACAATGATGATGATGATTTGCTCCTCAGCCAGGGCAAAATTTAAAGAGGAGCTCCAGCTTCCCCCCCCAAAATATAAAATCATCAGCTACAAATACTGCAGCTGCTGACATTAAATATAAGGACACTTACCTGTCCAGGGATCCAGTGCCGTCCTCCCCTGGGTTCGTTCTTCACTAGCCTCTGGGTTCCTGGCACTGGCATAGCAAGTAAGGGAAACCAGAAGTGAAGCCTTGCGGCCTCACAGCTTTTTTCCCACCGCGAATGCGCAAGTCACTTTGCGCCTTGTGAATGGTCCCATAGTCTTCTGGAAACTGTGAAGTGTCCCAAAAGACTACAGGGGAAGGAGGGGGGCCAAACTTCTGGCTCAGTTTGCCCCGGTTCCAACTTGGAGTTGTTTGCAATAACACAGAGCTTTGTGTACTGTGAACGGTGATCTGTCTGTTTCTTTTCCCTGAAAACCAGGGAGAAAAAACAGCCAGATAGTAAAGTAAAACAGGACATATTACACACATTACACATTTTTAAGCACACAGTTAACCCCTTGATTGCCCTAGATGTTAACCACTTCCAAGCCAGTATCATTAGTACAGTGTCAGAGTACAGTATTATCACGGGTCACTGTATTAGTGCCACTAGCGATGTCAGTGTCAGTTAGTGACCCTCCCAGCCAGTGTCAGTTAGCACCAGATTGCCTGCCACACTATCACAGTCCCACTATAAGTCGCTGATCACCGCCATTACCGTATAGCGTCTATAGCAGCATGAATTCCAGTGTATATACCACAGTTTGTAGATGCTATAAACTAATTAATATATACTTATTGGGATTTTTGTTCTCTACCAAAGACATGTCGCAAAATACATTTTGGCATAAATTTCTGAAGACATTTGTTTTTTTTTTTATTGGATATGTTATATAATAGAAAGTAGAAAATATTGTTTTTTTCAAAATTTTCAGTCTTTTTCCATTTGTTTAATAAAAAAAGTAAAAAACCCAGTGGTGATCAAGTACCACCCAACAAAAGTTCTATTTGTGTGAAATAAATGATATCGATTTCATTTGGGTACAGTGTTGCATGATTGCGCAAACTACCAGTTAAAGTAGCGCAGTGCTAAATTGCAAAAAATGCCCTGGTCATGAAGGGAGGTTAGGTGGTTAAGTTCCACCTTAAGGTAAATCTCCCCAATGGGAAATAAATGAAGAAATATACCATAGTTCGTAGACGTAATAACTTTCACACAAACCAATCAATATATACTTATTGGGATTTTTTTTTTACCAAACAAAGAATACATTTTGGCCTAAATTTATGAAGAAATTTGATTTTCATAAATTTTTTATTGGATATGTTTTATAACAAAAAGTAGAAAATATCCAGTTAAATTACCAGTTAAAGTAGCACAGTGCTAAATAGCAAAAATGCCCTGGTCATAAAGGGAGGTCAAGTGGTTAAGTTCCACTTTAAGGTAAATCTCCCCAATGGGAAAAAAAATTAAGAAATTTTATTTTTTTTTAATTTTTATTGCATATGTTTTATAACAGAAAGTAGAAAATATCTTCTTTTTTCAATGTTTTTCAGTCTTTTTTCACTTTTATAATGAAACAAAAAACAGTGGTGATCAAATACCACCAAAAGAAAGCTCTATTTTTGTGAAAAAAATATTAAAAAATTTCATTTGAGTACAGTGTTGCATGACTGCGCAAACTACCAGTTAAAGTAGCGCAGTGCTAAATAGCAAAAAATGCCCTGGTCATGAAGGGAGGTCAAGTGGTTAAGTTCCACTTTAAGGTGAATCTCCCCAATGGGAAAAAAACGAAGAAATTTGATTTTTTTTTTAATTTTTATTGGATATTTTTTGTAACAGAAAGTAGAAAATATCTTCTTTTTTCAATGTTTTCAGTCTTTTTTCACTTTTCTAATGAAACAAAAAACAGTGGTGATCAAATACCACCAAAAGAAAGCTCTATTTTTGTGAAAAAAAATATTAAAAAATGTAATTTGAGTACAGTGTTGCATGACTGCGCAAACTACCAGAAAAAAAATGAAGAAATATACCATAGTTCGTAGATGCAATCAGGGGCGGACTGACAACTCATGGGGCCCACGGGCAAAAGGAAATCATGGGGCCCCTTTCTCCTTGCCCACACTCAAACCACACCCAAAAAAGTCTATGAAAGGTACCAGGGGCATCTCATGGGGCCCCCTACTGACCCCGGGCCCTCGGGCAGTGCCCGGATGCCCAAATGGTTAGCCCCTGGACGCAATAACTTTCACACATACCAATCAATATACACTTATTGGGATTTTTTTTTTTACCAAACAAAGAATACATTTTGGCCTAAATTTATGAAGAAATTTGATTTTCTTAATTTTTTTATTGGATATGTTTTATAACAGAAAGTAGAAAATATCCAGTTAAATTACCAGTTAAAGTAGCGCAGTGCTAAATAGCAAAAATGCCCTGGTCATGAAGGGAGGTCAAGTGGTTAAGTTCCACTTTAAGGTAAATCTCCCCAATGGGAAAAAAAATGAAGAAATTTGATTTTTTTTTTTTTTTTACATTTTTATTGGATATATTTTATAACAGAAAGTAGAAAATATCTTCTTTTTTTCAACATTTTCAGTCTTTTTTCATTCATATAATGAAAATCTCCCCAATCGGAAAAAAAAAAATCTCAAAAAAGAAAAAGAAAGTTTTGGCTTTAGATACATTTTATGCAGAATTACTTTTGATTATTAGGAAAGTAAAATTTTAACCATCCCATCCTATTGATGAAATTGTTTCAATAAGAACGCCGAGCAGATGCAGCTGTAGCCAAATTTAATTAAGACGTATCCTTGTCTACTTATTGCCAGATGCACAATTATATTGAGAAGCATTACATCTGACTGAGAACCAGGGGCGGACTGACAAATCATGGGGCCCCCGGGCAATAGGGGATCATGGGGCCCCTGTGTCCTTGCCCAAACTCAAAGAAGCCTATGAAAAAGGTACCGGGGCATCTCATGGGGCTCCCTACCAGGGGCGGACTGACAACTCATGGGGTCCCCAGGCAATAGGGGATCATGGGGCCCTGTGTCCTTGCCCAAACTCAAAGAAGCCTATGAAAAAGGTACCGGGGCATCTCACGGGGCTCCCTACCAGGGGCGGACTGACAAATCATGGGGCCCCCGGGCAATAGGGGATCATGGGGCCCCTGTGTCCTTGCCCAAACTCAAAGAAGCCTATGAAAAAGGTACCGGGGCATCTCATGGGGCTCCCTACCAGGGGCGGACTGACAACTCATGGGGTCCCCAGGCAATAGGAGATAATGGGGCCCATGTGTCCTTGCCCAAACTCAAAAAAGCCTATGAAAAAGGTACCAGGGGCATCTCCTGGGGCCCCCTACCAGGGGCGGACTGACAACTCATGAGGCCCCCGGGCAATAGGGGATCATGGGGCCCCTGTGTCCTTGCCCAAACTCAAAAAAGCCTATGAAAAAGGTACCAGGGGCATCTCATGGGGCCCCCTACCAGGGGCGGACTGACAACTCATGGGGCCCCCGGGCAATAGGGGATCATGGGGCCCCTGTGTCTTTGCCCAAACTCAAAAAAGCCTATGAACAAGGTACCAGGAGCATCTCATGGGGCCCCCTACCAGGGGCAGACTGACAACTCATGGGGCCCCCAGGCAATAAGGGATCATGGGGCCCCTGTGTCCTTGCCCAAACTCAAAAAAGCCTATGAAAAAGGTACCAGGGGCATCTCATGAGGCCCCCTACTGACCCCGGGCCCTCGGGCAGTGACTGAGTTTCCAAATGGTCAGTCCGCCCCAGCTGAGAACATATAAGTAACCACATTTCTATATATACATTTTTATTTTTTATTTTATTTTTACATTAGCAATCATTTTTCTTCTAATAAACACAAAAGTTCATCTGCCAGGTTCCTATGGATATGATCGAAAAACATTACCATACAATACGATATAAAAGCAACAAAATAAGTTGCGAACGCATAATAAAATCAAGTGCTTTGTATTTCTCCAAACATTTGTACGGCCGAGTTGGTATTTTCGCCGGCGAGGCGTAATTATTAAGTGACATTAAACTGGGAGGGAAAGCTTGCTTTGTGCCAGGGCTCTAAACTTTCAGCGGGCCCTAATGAGGATCGAATCCTTTTCCTAAGGAAACGCGGCCGGTATTATCCCCGCACACTAAACAGAGAGTACGCCGCTCGCCTATAAACATGGAGCCCAGGAACGCGGTGTTTATAGAGAGAGAAAATTACGCCAGATTCCACCGTGCCGTCATCTTGGAAAGAAAAAGCGAAATTCATGAAAATATGTTTCAGGCTTTTTTTTATTTTCAAAACAGATGATTTTATCAATAAATATGACGGCTAAATGCAGACTGGCGTTCGGACAAGTCGCTCATTTTTCACAGGAGAATTAAACGCAATATAAAATGTTAATATCGTTGGTGAAACAGGAACGTAATGTAACTGAGTACAAATTCCAGCTGTCAGATTCCAGATCATACAGAGCTATACAAGGAGACTCACCCAAGCTCTACTGCGGTATGACAAAAAAAAGAGTGTTCAGGCAGGGACGATCACTTCAAGATATATAGGAATATACAGTATACATACACGGCTCAAAAAATGAAAGGAAGACTGAAAACACATCAGATCTCAATGGAGACAAATCTCCTGCTGGATCTCTATACTGATCTGGACGGGGTAATGTGTGAGGAATGTAAGGACGCCCCATCGTTTGATGGAAATGAAAATGATCGACCTACAGAGGACTGAATTCAAAGACACCCCAAAAATCAAAGTGAAAAAATGATGCAGCAGGCGAGTCCATTTTGCTGAAATGTCATTGCAGCAACTCAGAATGGTCCTCAGTAGTTTGTATGGCCCCCACGTGCTTGTATGCATGCCTGACAACGTCGGCGGAGGCTCCTAATGAGACCACGGATGGTGTCCTGGAGGATTTCCTCCCAGATCTGGACCAGGGCATCACTGAGCTCCTGGACAGTCTGAGGTGCAATCTGGTGGTGTCAGATGGACAGAAACATGACATCCCAGAGGGGTTCTATTGGATTTAGGGCAGGAGAGCGTGGAGGCTATTCAATGGTATCAATTCCTTCATCCTCCAGGAACGGCCTGCATACTCTCACCACATGAGGCCGGGCATTGTCGTGCACCAGGAGGAACCCAGGACCCACTGCACCAGGAGGAACCCAGGACCCACTGCACCAGGAGGAACCCAGGACCCACTGCACCAGGAGGAACCCAGGACCCACTGCACCAGGAGGAACCCAGGACCCACTGCACCAGCGTAGGGTCTGACAGTGGGTCCAAGGATTTCATCCCAATACCTAATAGCAGTCAGGGTGCCATTGTCTAGCCTGTAGAGGTCTGTGCGTCCCTCCATGGATATGCCTTCCCAGACCATCACTGACCCACCACCAAAACAGTCATGCTGAACGATGTTACAGACAGTAGAACGTTTCCATGGCTTCTCCAGACCCTTTCACGTCTGTCACATGTGCTCAGGGTGAACCTGCTCTCATCTGTGAAAAGCACAGAGCGCCAGTGGTGGACCTGCCAATTCTGGTGTTAAATGGCTAATGTCAATCCAGCTCTATGGTGCTGGGCAGTGAGCACAGGGCCCACTAGAGGACGTCGGGCCCTCAGGTCACCCTCATGAAGTCTGTTTCTGATTGTTTGGTCAGAGACATTCACACCAGTGGCCTGCTTGAGGTCATTTTGTAGGGCTCTGGCAGGGCTCATCCTGTTCCTCCTTGCACAAAGGAGCAGATACCGGTCCTGCTGATGGGTTAAGGACCTTCTATGGCCCTGTCTAGCTCTCCTAGAGTAACTGCCTGTCTCCTTGAATCTTCTCCATGCTCTTGAGACTGTGCTGGGAGGCACAGCAAACCTTCTGGCAATGGCAAGTATTGATGTGCCATCCTGGAGGACTTGGGCTGCCTGTACAACCTCTGTAGGGTCCAGGTAGGGCCTCATGCTACCAGTAGTGACACTGACCCTAGCCAGATGCAAAACTAGTGAAAAGCAGTCAGAAAAGATGAGTAGGGAAAAAATGTCAGTGGCCTCCACCTGTAGAACCATTCCTGTGTTGGGGGTCGTCTCATTGTTGCCCATCTAGTGCACCTGTTGTTAATTGCATTAATACTAAAGCAGCTGAAACTGATTAACAACCCCCTCTGCTACTTACCTGACCAGATCAATATCCCAGGAGTTTTATTGACTCAATGCTATACTCTGATTAAAAAGTGTTAATTCTTTGAGCAGTGTATGTATATATATATATATATATATATATATATATATATATATATTTATATATACAGTGAGGAACAGAAGTATTTGAAGAACACCCTGCGATTTTGCAAGTTCTCCCACTTAGAAATCATGGAGGGGTCTGACATTCACATTGTAGGTGCATTCCCACTCTGAGAGACAGAATTAAAAAAAAATTCAGGAAATCCCATTGTATGATTTGTAAAGAATGTATTTGTCTCGCACTGCTGAACAGAAGTATTTGAACCCCTGAGAAAATCAGTGTTAATATTTGGTACAGAAGCCTTTGTTTGCAATTACAGAGGTCAAACGTTTCCTGTAGTCCTTGACCAGGTTTGCACACATTGCAACAGGGATTTTGGCCCACTCCTCCACATAGATCTCCTCTAGATCTGTCAGGTTTCGGGGCTGTCGCTGAGCAAAACGGAGTTTCAGCTCCCTCCAAAGATGTTCTATTGGATTTAGGTCTGGTGACTGGCTAGGCCACTCCAGAACCTTGATATGCTTCTTACGGAGCCACTCCTTGGTTATCCTGGCTGTGTGCTTCGGGTCGTTGTCATGTTGGAAGACCCAGCTACGATCCATCTTCAATGCTCTGACTGAGGGAAGGAGGTTGTTGCTCAAAATCTCACAATAAATGGCCCCATTCATCCTCTCCTTAATACAGTGCAGTCGTCCTGTCCCCTTCGCAGAAAAGCACCCCCAAAGCATGACGTTACCACCCCCATGCTTCACAGTAGGGATGGTGTTCTTGGGATGCAACTCATCCTTCTTTTTCCTCCAAACACGACGAGTGAAGTTTAGACCAAAAAGTTCTACTTTGGTCTCATCTGACCACATGACTTTCTCCCATGCCTCCTCTGGATCATCCAGATGGTCATTGGCAAACTTTAGATGGGCCTGGACATGTGATGACTTGAGCAGGGGAACCTTCCGTGCAATGCATGATTTAAAACCATGACAGCGTAGTGTTCTACCGACAGTGACCTTTGAAACTGTGGTCCCAGCTCTCTTCATGTCATTGACCAGCTCCTCCCTTGTAGTTCTGGGCTGATTCCTCACCTTTCTTATCATCGGTGATACCCCACGAGGTGAGATCTTGCATGGAGCCCCAGTCCGAGGGAGACTGACAGTCATCTTTAGCCTCTTCCATTTTCAAACAATTGCTCCAACAGTTGATCTATTTTCTCCAAGCTGCTTGGCAATTGCCCCGTAGCCCTTTCCAGCCTTGTGGAGGTCCACAATTTTGTCTCTGGTGTCTTTTGACAGCTCTTTGGTCTTGCCCATGGTAGTAGTTGGCGTCTGACTGACTGTGGGGTGGACAGGTGTCTTTAAAGAGCTCAGACAGGTGCTACTAAGTTAGATTAATGAGTGGAGTAGAGGTGGACTTTTTAAAGGCGCAGTAACAGGTCTTTGAGAGCCAGAATTCTTGCTGTTTCTTAGATGTTCAAATACTTCTGTTCAGCAGTGCAAGACAAATACATTCTTTACAAATCATACAATGTGATTTCCTGAATTTTTTTTTAAATTCTGTCTCTCAGAGTGGAAATGCACCTACAATGTGGATTTCAGACCCCTCCATGATTTCTAAGTGGGAGAACTTGCAAAATCGCAGGGTGTTCAAATACTTCTGTACCTCACTGTATGTATATATATATATATATATATATATATATATATATATATATTTTATATATAAATATTAAAAAAATATTTTATATATATATATATATATATATTAAAAAATATATATATACATTTTTTTTTTTCATTCAAGTATTTATTTATTTATTGCAGTTTGTGATTGCACAGGAGTCTACTGTTACATTTTGGACTCTCACTTTGTGGGTTGGCTTCCATTTGTCCTCAGAGTTCATGGAATATTTAGCAAGTGTGATACTTCGATGACTTTATCCTTCTTCAGGATTGTCATCATTGCTGCTGATTACATTGTCACAGTTATAATTCCCATCCAAAAGAAGATTTTGTACCAGACTTAACACAGATTTGATTATAGCTTCCTTTGAGTCCATACAAATCCTTACTCTGTTTTTTCTAAGCCCTGAGGAAGGGGGAGCTGTGTTGCCTCCGAAACACTTTGGAAGGTTTTATGTGACAGTATTACCAACAATTAAAGCATTCCTGACTTTCACTTTGTGGTTTGTTGCCCATTGTATACTTTTTAGTCTTCAAAGTCCCTGAGATCACAGAGTATTTGGAAATCACGATGTTTCAACGGCTTTAACCTTCTCCAGGATTGTCATGGGGGCTGCTGATTGCATTGTCACAACTGTCAGAATTTAGTTTTTTTTCTAAACCCTGATGAAGGGAGAGGCGTATTTCCCATGAAACGTGTTGGAAGTTTTTACGTGTCGGTATTACGAACAATTAAAGGCACCTTAAACTCTTTCAGTTTGTAGTTTGGCACCCATTTGTATTACTCTTCGGAGTATCCAGCATAGATCCATTTGATTGCAGCTTTCTTTGACTCCAAGTCCTTATTCCGTATTTCTACTCCCTGATGGAGGGGGAGTTTTTTGCCCCCAAACTTGTTGGTAGTTTTTGTGTGATGGTATTATGAACAATTATAGGGACTTTTACTTTGTGGTTTAGGGCAACGTGTATGTTTTCAGTCTCCAGAGTAACAGGGATCACAGAAAATCTGGCTACTGTGATACTTCTTCGGCTTTATCCTTCTTCAGGGTTGTCATGAATGCTGCTGATTACATTGTGAAAAGTAAACCTTATGGTGCCGCTCCAAGCTATGGATGGAAGGAAAAAGATCACCCCCCCGGCAAGTGAGAAGAGGGGAGAATGAGTCAAAGAGGGGAGCATGAGTCCGAGCGATTCCAGTGTCAGCCAATAAAAGTGAAAGGATGGACGCTGCTCAACCGACCCCAGGAGTTCAATGTTGAGGAATGTCCCCAGCCGCCATTCTGCCCAAGCCCGCTGACGTGTTTCACCCCAACCACCGGGGCTTGGTCACAGACCTCTGTGGGCAGCACAGTGGCTAAATGGTTAGCACTTCCATCTGGCAGTACTCGGGTCGTTGGTTCAAATCCCAACCACAGCACCACCTGCCTGGAGTTTACATGTTCTCCCTGTGCCTGTTCTTTTTTTTTTTTTTTGTTAGAGTAGGGGATTTTTTTTCCCATTGGGGAGATTTACCTTAAAGTGGAACTTAACCACTTGACCTCCCTTCATGACCAGGGCATTTTTGCTATTTAGCACTGCGCTACTTTAACTGGTAATTTGCGCAGTCATGCAACACTGTACCCAAATTAAATTTTTTTATATTTTTTTCACACAAATAGAGCTTTCTTTTGGTGGTATTTGATCACCACTGTTTTTTGTTTCATTATATAAATGAAAAAAGTCTGAAAATGTTGAAAAAAGAAGATATTTTCTACTTTCTGTTATAAAACATATCCAATAAAAAAAATCTCATTTCTTCATAAAGTTCGGCCAAAATGTATTTTGTTACATGATTTACCTTAACCTTTAGCCGCCCGGCCAATGGCCATTTGGCGGCCGGCAAAATCCCTCAGCCTTCCGGGTGGACGCCACATGGCGTCCTCCCGGACATGCGCAGTTTGCGTGGCTGCAGAGCTCGATCTGAGTACCGGCCCCGTTGCCAGTACCATGTGACCTGCTGTGACCAATCACAGCAGGTCACATGACAGTTGTATACAATGGATGGCTTCATTCATGCCATCCATTGTATCCTAGTGTTTAGCTGTGAATGGTCACAGCAGGTCACATGCACAAGCTGGGGTAATCACAGCCCATCTGTGTCATGTGATTAGCTGTGGCCAAATCAAAGCTAAGCACAAAAAAAAAAAAAACCTTAATGAATCGATGTCATTCCGGGAAATGCTTGCTTATAGCAAAGTAATTCTTTGCTATAAGCAAATTGTGTAAAAAAAAACAAAAAACAAAATACTGATCACTTCCCCAAAGTAGTACGTTACTATGGTAACAGTGTACTACTTTGGTCATAGTGAAATACGAAAAAAAAATCTTAAAAAAAAGAAAAAAAATGTAATTAAAAAAAAAAATTATATATATATTTTTTTCATACTGTCACCAGTCAGTGCCCCTGATCACCGCCATGCCAGTTATATGATGACGCTGTACTGCACTGGTGACAATATGTAAAAAAAAATAGCGAAAATAATTTTTTTAATTTTTTATTTTTCCGAAAAATTATGACAAAAAAATACAACTTCAAAAAAACTCGCCATGCCTCTTATGAAGTACGTCAGACTGTTTACTTTGCAAAAAGTGGTCATTTGGAGGATATCTGTATTGTTCTGACATTCTTGGACCCAGGGGCGGACTGACCATTTGGAAATTCGGGCACTGCCCGAGGGCCCGGGGTCAGTAGGGGGCCCCATGAGATGCCCCTGGTACCTTTTTCATAGGCTTTTTAGAGTTTGGGCAAGGTCACAGGGGCCCCATGATCCCCTATTGCCCGGGGGCCCCATGAGTTGTCAGTCCGCCCCTGCTTGGACCTCAAGAAATTAGATTGGCTGTCAGTACAGGATTGATCAATATTCAGATCTATACCATAGTTTGTGAACTCTATAACTTTCCTACAAACTAAATAATACATCCTAATTTGGGTTATTTTCACCAAAGACATGTAGCAGAACACATTTTGGTCAAAATTTATGAAAAACAATTATTTATTTGCAAACTTATATAACAGAAACAAAGAAAAACATGTGTTTTTTTCAAATTTGTCGGTCTTTTTTAGATAATTTAGCAAAAAATAAAAATCCCAGTGGTGATTAAATCCCACCAAAAGAAATCCCCAGTTGTGTGAAGAAAATGATAAAATTTTAGTTTGGGTACAATGTTGTATGACCGCGCAATTGTCATTCAAAGTGTGAGAGCGTTGAAACCTGAAAAATGGCCTGGGCAGGAAGGGGGTAAAAGTGCCCGGTATTGACATGGTTAAAGTGGAACTTGACCACTTGACCTCCCTTTATGACCAGGGCATTTTTGCTATTTGGCACTGCGCTACTTTAACTGGTAATTTAACTGGATATTTTCTACTTTCTGTTATAAAACATATTAAATAAAAATTTAAGAAAATCAAATTTCTTCATAAATTTAGGCCAAAATGTATTCTGTGTTTTGGTAAAAAAAAAATCCCAGTAAGTGTATATTGATTGGTTTGTGTGAAATGTATTGCTTCTACAAACGATGGTATATACACTGGAATTTATACAGCAATAGACGCTATACGGTAATGGAGGTGATCAGCGACTTATAGTGGGACTGTGATAGTGTGGCGAGCAATCTGGTGCTAACTGACACTGGCTGGGAGGGTCACTGACATCGCTAGTGTCACTAATACAGTGATCCGTGATAATACTGTATACTGACACTGTACTAAAGATACTGGCTTGGAAGTGGTTAACATCTAGGGCAATCAAGGGGTTAACTGTGTGCTTAAAAATGTGTAATGTGTGTAATATGTCCTGTTTTACTTTACTATCTGGCTGTTTTTTCTCCCTGGTTTTCAGGGAAAAGAAACAGACAGATCGCCGTTCACAGTACACAGAGCTCTGTGTTATTGCAAACAACTCCAAGTTGGAATCGCGGAAAACTGAGCCAGAATTTACGCAGCAATAGATGCTATACAATAATGGGGGTGATCAACGACTTATAGTGGGGCTGTGACAGGGTGCCTGGCAATCTGGCATTAACAAGTATAGGCTTGGAGGGTCACTAACTGACCAACTGACACTAGTAACACTAATACAGTGATCAGTGATAATACTTTACACTGACACTGTACTAATAACAGTGGCTGGGAAGGGGTTAACATGTAGGGGCAATCAAGCAATTGACTGTGTGCCTAACAAGTGTAACATGTGCAATGTCCCACATGGAAGAATAATATATTTTAAATATATTTTAAAAATATTCTTCCCAAATATATTGGCATATGTTTGAAATACTACAATTTTATATTGAAGTGC